>NC_139775.1:5728579-6433874 GCF_965231275.1 Zosterops lateralis
TACTGAATTTCCACACAATAACTTAGATCTGACCATCACCGGACATCTGAACAACAATTAAAAAAGTTACAGCTGGATCCTGTATTAGTCCCAGCTGCGGAGGATCTTTGGCTGCCTTCAGAAAACAAGACAGCCAATAGGAAAACAGGAGGAGAATTTCTTTTAGCATCTTACCTTCGAATGAATTGTTTTTTTATACGCTACTACAACAAACTATTTTGCTACTCAATGCAAAAGATGTTATTCTTCCTATTTTTCATCTCATTTCTAAAAAATTTAAAATTAAATTTAAAAAACTTAAAACTTCCTTCTTCAAAAACTTTTACTACAAAATGCCAGAAAATAATCATCTCCATATGCTCTTTCAAGTCTAACATACCACAACGAATTGATCTGCCAAGTCCACCCACCCACAGGCTCTATAAACTTGAGAGTATTATTTGTATTTAATGTGGATTACCAACTTCACCCAACCTTTCCCCTTCATAACACATGTTACTTTTTTAGGCTTACTACTCAGGTAGAAGATAAAAAAGGAAAATAAATAAGTTTTCAGCAGACTAAGAACAATAACATAATGCATACTCTCTTTACTTCCAATATCAGTGAATTCACAGAGGAAGGACTTAAACCAGTCTTTTTTTATGTTTGCTCTTATAAAATATCACCTAATCTTTTAAAACATTCATGTGATACTATGTCATTTATTGGTACAAGACCAAGACTAAACACTGCAGTCTTTCCAGCTTACATTGCACAAAATGAGAGTGAAGAAAGTTACATGTATTCTTATTAAAAAAAAAAATCACTGGAAGTGGGGGAGCTTCTGCTCAGATACTTAAAAAAAGAAAGTTACTATATTTAATGCACAAAAATCCACCTCCTATAGCCAAAAAAAATAATCAAATCCATATGCTCCATTCATCTATCCTTGCTAAAACACGTACAGCAAACTGAAATGTCAGCTGCCTAGAAAGGCTGATCACACCTAATACACAAAATACAGGCTTAAGACTGAGATTCCCAGAATTCTGAGAATACAGAATTAATCAGCAACACTGACACAAAGAATAAACTACTCACATGTACCTGGAACTTTTTAATCTCTCTCTTCTGTGACTGTAAATGTTTTCCTAGACACAGCAGCCAATTCTCTGAACTTTGACTAGCCTTGGCTACCAGTTTCAACTTCCACTTACAAAATGGTTCATCTGCAAACTGCAAATCAAGGACAGCAGCAAAACTGATAAGAGATGGTGGGAACACAAGTGCAGATACTCTCCCTGTCCCCAGATGAATGTTGGATGCTACCTTAAAATGCTGCTACTACATTATATGGTAATTTTAATGACTGAAAGGGTATAGTAGGTCAAAACTGAATAGCAAAAGAGGAAGTTAAACAAAAGGTCTATCAAGTAACACAGTTGCTTTTGAGTCTATGAATATATACTTCCATAATAAGAACAACTCATTCATGCATTTACATGACGGATACCAAATGTAAAGTGAGTTTTCCCCAATTAGTAAATACAGGGTTTACAAAGTACAAGACTATAGCAAGGATTATTTCAGCCTGATAAAGGCTCTTGAAGCAAACATTAAGTGCTTGTTTTGCATGGGTACCACACAGAATCCTTTCAGTTAAAAGAAAAAAAAAAATTTAAAAAATTGAACCAAAAATACAAAAAAATTTTGGGAGAAGCACAAAGCAATAGCCAGAGGCCCATTCACCTACCCCAGACAGTGAAGTCCAGAGATCTGTGCACAGATCTGCTGCAATGGATCATCAGCACGCGGGGTTTGCACACAGCGGCTCCTGCCTACACCAGAGCCAGAGGAGCACTACAAGAGAGGGGTCAGGTCCTTCTGGTCTCTCAAGAAAGACTGAGAATGGTCCTGTGCAGGACCCAGCCCCTGTCCCATATACATGAGGGGTTTCATGGTCAGAGAACATATTTAACTTACGAAAGTTCTTCCCTGGGAATGGAGCTTCTCCTTAACAGAGCCACCATCTCTCCTTACGGCCACTGTGGTTTAACCTCAACTTCCTGGAAAAAAAAAAACTTTCCCCCACATCCCTTGGCTGGGCAGCTGCAACAAAGGAACAAAAACATGCAGCAGCTTTACAAATTCAAAAATTTCATTTGCAAGTGGTCAAAGCTGTACTCGGAGTACATGGTCTGGTGGGAAAATTCCTCCTCGGTGCAACAGAATGACGGGGCAGGAAGTTCATTAGGACAAACTTACTCGAGTAAAAAAGACAAAAAAGAAAAAAACTTACTTGGAATCCAACTGCTGAATATAAGAAACACTGCCTCAAGCAACCATAATTCCTTATTTTATAGTAACTAATGCAACTACAAATACCTCTTTTGAGAATTCCCACTCTCTTGTAAGTAAGGCAATGGGATCTGTTTATGCCAGAATTTGACTCTACAGACGACACTGATTGTGAGCTAAACAAGGACCTTATTAAGGAACATGGTATCTACAGTACATGAAAGCAAAAATGTAACAGTAAATAGACTCTTGAATACTTGGAAGTCAACAAGAAAACAGCATCAATAGTATTTTGCAGTATGAATGAGCTATTAAACAAAATCAGATATTAAAACAAAAAAAAATTAAAATCTGCATTCTAGAAGTTACACTAATGAGGCAGTTGTATAAAAACCTTAGAGGTGACTCATGAACAGATTACATCTCACAGTTCCTCTTAGAGAAAACAGTGTGAGGCAGTTCCCTTACTTGCACATGCTAATTTTTTCAGCCTTTTTTTGTACATTCATGTGTGTGAAAACAACAGTGAGCACAGGAGACATTGGCCACATTTGTTTTCCTACCCATCAGCTCCTTATGCCAAAGTATACCTTGCACAGCACCCAATTTCCATCTAATTTGACTGAGCAGAAGATGTTCCTCCAACCTATGTGAGAACTAAACTAGCAGCTGGATAGAAGAGCCACCAAAACTAATTCCCACAGTTACTGTTAGCCTCTTCCATACCCTGAGATCAGCAGACTCACGGTTCATCATTTTCACACAGCTTTTTTGTTTTGTTAAGACACTCAACGTATTTCATCTAAAAATCAACACTGGTTTCTCCTTTTTTAATTAAGAACTTACATCAAAAAATCCAGCCAACCCCTTGGGCATGACAGCAAAAGCTAGATCTGAATTCAGATTCAACTTTCACAAATGGACTGTTGTTGAAGGGTTTTCTTATGGAATTCGGAAGAATTGTTAAGCGCAATCAATAAAATCTGTCCTTATTGGGACAATTTTCATATGCTGCTAAATAACAGAAACACTTTCAATTCTTCCATATATTTGGCATAGGATACCTATTTCTTTTTATAATAAACATCTGAAAGTGAGGCTAATCACAAAAACCACACTAAGATGGCCAAGCTGTTGAAAAATAAAATCAAAACATCTTCAAATCCTTCACGAGATTACGATTTAGATTTCCCAAGGTTCCAGCATGCAACATTTCCTGTTAATTCCATGAGATCCTACTGAATTTGTCAAACACATTTTTTGCCTAGGAAATACTAGATACTACTTGTGTTTGCCTTTCAACATGTCAACTTTGACTAGAAAACCTACCCACTTATACCTATTTAAAAGCAGACATCAGAAATTCTGTGAAATTGTAGAAGCAGCTATGTATGACTTTACTTTCCTTAAATAAAACTTCATATTAGCAAATAATGTGCTTAAAGAACCTCAGAAAGTAATGAAATAAATGTGACACAGATGTTCACCAAAAAAAAAAAAAAGAGGGAGAACAAGAATGTTTTTACTTCATAGCAACCAAATAGGTCAAGCCATTTCCTTCTTCAGGCAAATCTCAGAGGACCACAAAACACATGGCTTTCCAGCAGATTTTGTATGTCTATCCCACTAAGAGGAAACACTGCTGTCCAAAAAAATTTGCAATACCAAGTTTTCCCATGAAATTGTTGAAATTAAAAGAAGGAAGTCATATGTAATTAAAAATCATTTGCTAGATGTTAAAATTATACAAATGACATGAATAAATAGACTCTTACTACCTCATTCATAGACCTTTCCGGTTCAATATATTGCTCTGAAAGAATGCACAGTGAAGAAGTCAGAAATGCCAACAGCACATCTGCTCACACAACTTCTCTTTGCTTTTATAAAACGAAGTAAAACACCATGTGTTCTCCACTTCCCTGGGATCCCTGCCTCACAGTTCCATACACTGACAGGTTTTCCCAACAATCCAGCTGCTAAGGATTTATTTTTAGCCTCTGTGAATGAAGCACACAGTCAT
Organism: Zosterops lateralis; assembly: GCF_965231275.1. NCBI lineage: Eukaryota > Metazoa > Chordata > Aves > Passeriformes > Zosteropidae > Zosterops > Zosterops lateralis. The sequence goes on from NC_139775.1 coordinate 5,732,883, forward strand.
TAGGTCCAAGCTCCTCTCTAAAATTAATGCTATCCCTTCGTACATGCTTAAGTACTTGTGAACTGGAGGGAGACAAAGTGAAGAAGAAATCATTAACTATCACATTACTTTAAAAAGAAGGAAAAAAATCCATACAGATTCACTCAGTCACCACACAACGCTAACTTCTGTGCTGGCTGGTCCCATGCAGAAATGTAGAGAAAATGTGATCCCATAACCAGATTAAATCTATTTGTGCATTCAAACAGGAAAATTAACATTGCATAGGAGAACATAACTTATCTCATAAGTATGTCAGTACTCTTGCATTGCCCTTCCACTGGCATTTTTATTACAACTTCTCTACAGACTATTTTTTAAGAAGCAATAAATTACAGCATCTCACTATTTACTTGTCAATAACCACTTGGGATGCCAGTGTGTGTCCAACGACATCAAAGAGAGGAAGTGGGTGGAAACAACATTAAGAGCTCTGTTTTAGACTCATTAAGCTTAAGATGACAATTACGCAATCTTAAGATGTCAAGCAAGCCAACATTTTAGCTGGGACAGATGGTACTGGATCCAGAGCACACAGAGTATATGCTGTGAGTCATCAGTTTAAATACAATAGTTCCACTCTAATTTACAAATTTGGTTATCCAGAAACAAGATGTAGAGAAGAAGAGAGTGTTAAAGCAAGCACAGGACCCTGTAAATTTTCACCAAAAAAGTTGGAAGTAGAAAGATCATCTTCCAAATGAAAAAGCGAGTAAGACAGGAGGAGGAGAGAACAGTCAAAGAGGGAAGAAAGAAAAAAAAAAAAAAAAAAAAAAAGGCAAGATTTCAAAAAGAAAAATATAGTAAACAGTATTAGAGGCAGCTGGCAGTACAAAGAGGAGGAAGAGAATGTACTGAGTACAAGGGGTCAGGACAAATGTGGAAAGGACTAGGATAAACCTTGAGGAGGTATTCTGAATTCAGACTGCAAACAGCGTGTTCAATGATTTCCAACAAGGAAACGAGATGAGTGGTAGTTCAAACATTGGCCTTGGCATCAAAGATGGGGGTGTATAAAGAACCAGACTAAACCATTTTTGCATCGGGAGGGAAAAGAATGGGGTAAAAGATTGCAGCAGGTAGGATGGAGCTACAGTTTAACTGAAACATTTTAAAGCTCTTCAAACTTTTATTGGACTAGGAAAAGAGAGACTTAGAGGACAAAAAGATGGCAAGCAGAATTATAGAATGGTTTGGGTTGAAAGGGACCTTGAAACTCTTTTCATTCTACTCCCCTGCCATGGGCAGGGACACCTTCCACTATCCCAGGCTGCTCCAAGCCCCAGTGTCCAACCCGGGGTCTTGGCCACTGCCAGGGATGGGACAGCCACAGCTTCTCTAAGAAATCTGTGCCAGTGTCTCACTTCACTCATAACAAAGAATCTCTTCCTACAATCTAAATCCATTCTCTTTCAGTTTAAAGCCTTTACCCCTTGTCCTATCACCACACACCCTTGTAAAAGGAAGAAAATGCAGGAAAGCCATTTTTTTTTCATTTTACCTTGAAAAAGCATTCAAAATCCTAAAAAGAAAGAAGGGAAAGCAACAAATATGATGGGATTGAAAAATCTGATGTGAACTGCAGAATACATCTTGAAAATCAGTGTTGTCTCACCTTCTGCAGCCCTTCAATAGGTCAAAGCTCTTGGAACTGCAGTGATACTAAAAGATTGCAATATCCATTTGGTAACTGTGGCCTACGGAGAGCCCACTTTCATGTGGCCATTATGGTGATTCTCAGCTGTTGTTCTGCAAAATACACTCTGTTCCTGCCTGTAAATCCTACAGCTTTCTTTCTCAGCTGCAACAGTACAGACAGATGCTGTTACAGGCACACTGCTCCTCTAAATCCATGGTGTGCTTACATTGCTGAGCGTGTCACCAAATACCATTATGTAACAATACATCAAGTTTGGCAACCAACCGCCTCTGGAAACCATCAGCAAAAATTTCATGTTTTCTCCCAAGTCACGGCTAAAAATATCAAACATTAGGCTAAGAAAAACCTAGCAAGTTACTGCAATTAACAAGCACATTTTCTGATACCCCTCAAAATAACTAATATGTACAACATTATTGATAATACTTTATTATTACATTTTTTACTGCAGCGATAACAGATTAAACAGCTTTGGGCTAAAAATTAAGATCCTACTGAGCTGACAGGTAATCCGAAGAAATACGAGATTAGTTTAGCATGAAGAAATATCTATTTAGCAAAAAAGAGACTTACAGCTCTGCTGGCTGGCAAAAGAACACAAAAAGCTAAATTACATAAATAGACTATCTCTGTATCTGGTCTTTTTCACACCCTAGAACCAAGCTGAGTAGTTAGTCCAACACTCAGGTGCATTTTTATATTCTTGGGATTCCCTCAAAGTGCTATTTAAAACTACAAGCCCTCCTCTGAAGGGCTTTTGGGACAACTTTTATTTAAAACTACCGGTACAGGTTATCCACTTTGAGGAGTAGGGAGTGAAATGTATTTAATGTTCTTCTGTGCTAAAACACATTTGTTTGTAATAAAAAAACCTCATAAAATAAGACACCATGCAGAATTAGTCCTAAATGCAAAGCAAATGTCTATAACCATGAGGAGGTCTCATGGCCTCTGGTATCTTTAAGGTTTACCTTTAAAAGATATTACAATGTGGAAAGAAGAGATGAGGCTGCTCACATCTAAAATAGGAATACGTATTTTAAATAAATTGTAAAACTTTTTTCTAAGAAAAATTTGAGTAATTTGTTACATTTAACAGCTTTTACCTAGAAGTAGGTAACTGTTTTGCCCTGCAGAAGAACAAAAGTCATCTTGCTAAGTCTGGTTTGGCAGCAAATCCACTCTCCTGAGCCCTCTGTGTGACGATGTGGTCTCCTGGTGTCTCTCCTAGTGAAGGACTGTCTACATTCTGTCCTCATCACAGACCCAACACGCTACCGGGCACCATCGCTGGCAAGTACAGCCAGCAACTAACAGAGCTTGGCAACCCACCTGCTCTATCCCACAAGAGCTTCAACAGTCAGAAACAAAGCACAGAGTTTGAGGAACAGTAGGGAAACCTCAATGCCATAATTAGTGCTATAATTTGGTCTATTTGTCAAGTAGCAGCAGGACTTTACCCTTCTGGCACGTCTGTTTAGAGCCCTTTGTAGAGACAGCATAAAACAAATGTACAGGAGCTGTTAAGTACCCAGTCTTGCAGTCGTTTTTTAGAGGAATGGCACAGAATTGAACTGAGGGGACTGAAAAGCTGTTGGATGACTAGAGTCAAATTCAGAAAACAAACAGGAGCTGTATCCTGTGCCTGCAGCACTGACTGTTTATACATTTTGACCTTTCACAGAGCATCACTCACGGCGTGACCACACCAAGGGCACTATTGAACACGAGGGTCCCGGCTACTGGCACCGCCACCACCTAACTGTGAGCCTGTGACAAACACCACACAAAACGTAGTTTTAAACCAAGTGGGGAGAGGGGGGAGGAGAAATATCCTGCACTGAGCAAACCACAGAGATATTTTAATCACGACACAAAAGAAAGTTGAGCCAAACACCAACTGACTCGGATCATATCGCATCAATAATCCATGCACAGAGCCTCTGCTGAAATCAACAGGAGGCTTTGTGGATTGTACAACATTGTATAACATAAATGCACGGCCCTGTTTAGAGCTTCACATACAAAAGAAAAGGAGGTTCTGAGAACAATTCCCTCAATTAGCATTTCTCTTCCATCGACTGCTTCTAAGATAATAAATTCTAACTCTACACAGCTGTTTTCATTCACAGTTTTTATCAGAGATGGTAAAACAACTGACCCCATTTGACAAATAAAAGAACTGAAGCACAGGATGCAAATCAAACTGAAGAGCAGTGCAGCAGGCAGAGCTGAACTGGGAATAGCAGCTTACCTTCTGAATCACACTTTAATGTCCTAGATATTTACATGCTTATCTAGTTCAAGTCTCTAATTAGGGTGACTCTGCGCAGCCCTTAAATAATTTTGCATACTTCCTAAAGTACCTGCGCATAATGATAAACTTAGCTGTAAGAGCTTCCCACTCAAGAAGGCAATTCTATGAGGATTTACAATGTCCTGCAGAAGTTCAAAACACTGGCCTGCCATGGTCAGGCTCCAAAGCGAGTCTCATTGCTCAGGTATCACAAGTCTCATTACTCAACAGCAATAAAACGTTTTAAAACAGGCCGTCAAATCCACGTGTTTCCTATCATTAAAAAAAAAAAAAAAAAAAAAGGGGGGGGGGGGAAACCCCAAACGAAATAACAACTTCCCAATTCATTAGCTAGAAATGACCTAACTAATCCTGATGTTACAAACTGACAGCATCCCTAAGAAAAAGTGAGACTGGGTCTCTATTCAAGAATAAAGTGCAATACTTACAAGAAGTCAGAATAAAATGTCATGTACACCAATTGCAAAACAAAAATCCATTCTTACTTGTCTGTGATTGTTTCACAATGAAGCCAAACATACACTATACTGTAGTTTGCCCCCAAAAAGCAACGCGTTTATTCAAGTGATATTAGTTTCACTTGCATGCTAGGGGTACAAATCTGGCTTCACGTACAGAATAAGCATTTAGCTAAATACAGACTGTGTTGTCCCCACGTCCTGAGTTTTCATCCTCCCATGAAAATCCAACTTTGAAACGCTTAGCACCTTATGAAGGAAGGATTAATTCAGCAACATGTCCACTTCATAGTTTACATTTTGTACGTGATTAAGCAGTATATTACACAGGTTAGTGCAAGTAACAAGCACGCTCAGCTCCCTTAACTACAGAGGCAAGTCCACAATACTACGAAAATAACATATTTTGAGTTAAATGAGCTTTCTGCTCTTTACAATTTCAGTGTTCAACTGCTTTGAATAATAACTTCTCAGGACTGGCTTGCTTTGTCTTTTGCTTTCCTTTTTCAGACTTTTTTTCTGTTTTTAAGAGTTAAGTCTATCACTGTCAAAACAAGCAGAAATGCCTGCTGAGAAATGGCCACATTTCCAACCCACTGCTTGAAGAATTATTTTTCTGATTCATCATAGCATTATTTTTTCAAGTTGTCAAAACAAAAACCACACCCTCTTGATTTCCGAGTTCTGGGTAATTATACTTGGAATTAGCAAGTACCGCGCAACTATTAATCATACAACGCTTAGCCCTTACTTTACCTATTTAGAGATCAGCCAATGCATTTAAAGGCGGCCTGTTTAGCATTTGGTTTAAGATAAACCCTCATCGCGGCATTCTGCACCAGCACAGACACACTGAGTACAGGGCAGGCCATGCAGTCGGTCCCTCTGCCTCGGGGCAGGATCAGCTCCTGCCCAGCCACCATTATCGCTGATGATACACACCAACTGGTTATTTCAGGCTGCAGCTTTACACACGCACTCACAAAACACATTATAAATTAAAGGAGGGAAGCGTGTGGCACGTCTGCAGCGCCTTAAACTGGGGCAGCGCGTAAGCCACTCTCCCAAAGGTAAAAAAAATACAAATAAAAGCTTCCCAAACATGAGAGTCCGGATTTTCTAAAAGTAGTATCTGGCAAGGTTAACGCCGCTGCCGTTCACCTTGTTTAAACTGGCTGAACCACCCCGTGATTATCACGGAGCCTCCATTAAGATGACACACACAAACAGAGCCCTCGCAGAGCTTAATTACTCTCCTCTCTGCTCCTACACCGCCAGACGCGTACTTTTTCCTATGCTGCCCCTTCCCCTCTCCCAGCGGAGGGGCAGATGCGGCAGCGAGCACAGGGCTGCACAGGGCAGCGGGCACAGGGCTGTATAGGAGCACAGGGCTGCACAGGGCAGGGGGCACAGGGCTGTATAGGAGCACAGGGCTGCACAGGGCAGGGGGCACAGGGCTGTATAGGAGCACAGGGCTGCACAGGGCAGCGGGCACAGGGCTGTATAGGAGCACAGGGCTGCACAGGGCAGCGGGCACAGGGCTGTATAGGAGCACAGGGCTGCACAGGGCAGCGGGCACAGGGCTGTATAGGAGCACACGGCTGCACAGGGCAGCGGGCACAGGGCTGTATAGGAGCACAGGGCTGCACAGGGCAGCCGGCACAGGGCTGTCCAGGGCTGTGCAGGGCAGCGGGCACAGGGCTGTCCAGGGCTGTGCAGGGCAGCGGGCACAGGGCTGTCCAGGGCTGTGCAGGGCAGCGAGCACAGGGCTGTCCAGAGCTCTACAGGGCTGTCACGGCGCTGCCCTGCCGCCCCCTCAGCCGGCCCGAGCGCAGGACACACACAGAGCCCCCATTGTGGCCCGGCCCCCGCCCGGCTGTGGCCCGGGCACCGCTCGGCAGCGCCGACACGGCGGCTGGGCCCGGGGGCGGCGGGCGGGACGGGGCAGCACCGGCTCAGGGGCCGCAGCAGCTCCCAGGGGCTCCCGCCGCCCGCAGCGCCGGCTGAGGGGCCGCGATACCCGCACGAGCCCCGCACTCACCGCCGCCGCCTCCGCCGCCCTCCTCGTCCATGTTGGGACCGCGGGCAGCGCGCTCGGCTCAGGGAGGCCCGGGGCTCCTTCCGCTCGCTCGGCGCCTCGCGGCCACTCCTGCTCCTTCTCTTCTTCTTCTTCTTCCTCCTTCTCTTCTTCTTCTTCCTTCTCCTCCTCCGCTGCTACTACTGCCGCCGCTCCCTGCCGCCGCCCTCCTCCGCCCCGTCCCTCCCCGCCCAGCTCAGCCCCAGCCCCGGAGCCGCCACCGCCTGGGCCCGGCCGCCCGCCCCTCTCATGTGACCGCGGGGGGCGGAGGGGAGGTGGCCCGGCCCCTGCACTGCCGCCCCTCAGCGCCGGGTCCGTCCCCTCAGCGCCCCCTCAGCGCCGGGTCCGTCCCCTCAGCGCCGGGTCTGGCCGCTGCTCGCCCCCTCACCGCCCCCTCCCCGCCCTGTAGCGAGCGGAGCGTCCGTTCCCGCCCGCCCTTGGCGGTGTGCCCTCCCCGGCAGGGCCCGCACGGCGCGGCCCCCAAAGCGGCTCACCCGGGGCCGTCGGGGCTCGCCCGGGCGATGAGGAGCGAGAGGAGCCCGGGCCGAGCTGCGTGCCGGCTGCCGGCATGTTTTGGGGTCTGCGAGAGCCAGAAAATGTCTGCAGAGCTCCCCGTACTGTGCCGTGGAGGTCTAAAGACTCCTCAGGGGGTTATAAAGGGAAGCGGGAGGAGACTGGAAGGTGAGGGCTGAGCTGGCCTGAAAGAACGTAGTGAAAGGGGGACCAGGTGAGTTGAAGTCTGTGGGAAATAATCTGAGACATCTGATGTTTCTGCACGTTTTCTGCCGATTCTTGCTTGCTCCTTGTTGTTGGGCACGGTGCTGGGTGCTCCCCTTGCCGCGGGGCCATGGAGAGCCTGGTGTAGGAACGGGACTGGGCCCATGGGTGTGCGGGGGTTGGTGTTGGTGATGGTGAGCGTTGTCTGGGGATAACAGGAGGACTCTCCTTACTACCCCAGGAGCCAGAGCATCCCTGGGTTTTCTTTGGTCTTGAGAAAAGATCTTCAGTGATTTACCCACCATGGGAGTCGGGATATCAGCGGCCTCCAAAGTCTGGAAAGGTAAGCAGAAGTGTAATGGTGCACATCACTCTTCCTTCCTTCCTTCCTTCCTTCCTTCCTTGGCACCACTTCTGATTATTTTTTAAAAACCATTCATGTCAAAATTCTATTCAGAATGGAAGCTGTGGGAGGAAAGGGTCAGCCAACAGGAAAATATCGTGTTTTTCATTTTCCTTTTGTAGGCTGGCATGGGACAGAACACTGTCTGGGGAAGCTGTGTCAGGAGCACTCACCTCTTGACACTGATGCTTAGAGCTGTTATTACAGCCCATTTTGCTGAGAGCTGAGCTTTGGCTCTGGCAGGTGCTCCAGTGACAAAGTATTTTACCTCATCCAAAAATTACAAACCTTTAAAACACTCCTCTTTGTCTTTCATATTTTAAATTAAATATTGTTAAAAGTTTAGTAAGTTAGTTATTAAAAGAACATGATTACATAAAAGAGAAGCATCACCTTGGTAAGAGATTTATTTTGAAATTATGTCTATAAAGTGCCATTACAGGATGGTTTAAAATAAATCTTAATGCAGATGAAGTGACAGTGGGCTCTGAATATTTTTGTACTGAGCAAACTGTTCATTTACATTAGTGGGGAATCTGCTTCGTGAGAAAAATTCTAATTTTATAATCAATCACAGATTGTTTGCTTAAATTCGTTTATATTGTTTTACACCTTTATATAAAGTGTATGCTTTTATGTTCATGTTTCTGTTTGTTGGCCTGCCTTCCTTCCTTCCTTCCTGTTACAAGGAAAATTCCTTCCTGTTACAAGTCCAAAATAAAAAAGCCTTATCACTAATCCTAATGGCACCCACCCATTCAGTGCAAAATTCCTGTTGACTTCATGGAAGCAATACTGGTTTTAAAACTCTCCAAATTAATAGCAAAGAGAAAAATTATTTTGTGATGGAAGGAAGATATGAGAAATGGCTGTCCTAGTTACAAGGGATAAGTTGCAATATTTTATAGAAACTTCTTAGTGAAATCCAATTCCAAACTCATGAAATATGGAAATTATTCTTTATTATACCCTTATTAATATATGTAATTTAATAGCTTCTCAAGAAGAATCTGTTCTTTCCAGTCCTGCTTTAGTAGGATGACTTATTGATGATAGTACAAAACAGTACTGAAATTATAGTGTTCTCTCTAAGGCCATGTGTCTTTGAAAGAATGGCAGGTATTCCTTAAAACATTTTCATTCATGCAGTCTGTATCATAAGTAGACTTACTTTTGTATGGGCCTGATCCTACAAGTGTTCTAAGCATAAAACTGTTAATTCTGTGTACAAGGTGCTTTAGTGGACAAAGCTGTTCAATCTGTAGGTGACAGGTGTCACAGAAACTTTTAAGATCAAACCTTTCACCCTGTTGTCTCATTTTCCTGTGTATAAAGTAAAGCTCATGTCTGACTGTAAACCTAACTAGGTCAGGAGTAGATTTTTTGAAAATGTGTAAAATCAAGTAAAGAATTACAGTCACGGTTCTACATCGTAGCTGTGGCAGTTCTACCATAGCAGAACTCCTCCCTGGGTTTTGGCAATTCAACAGTGACAACACTGCTATCATTAAATACAGGGTTGTTCCTTACCAACAAGGGTGCCAGAAGCAATGCAGATTGCAATCATAGCAAATTCCAAGACAAACTTCAATAAATAATTTCCCACTCATGTGAATAATTTCGTTGCATCTACTTCATTTTCTGGAATTTTGATCATTCTTCTGTTTTGAAGTATATAATTTTAATTTTTTCTTCATATTACTGAGACTTTCAATCAATTGGTTTGTCAGGATTGCTTGATTTTTTTTTCCTTCTTGCAGTGTCTTCTTATAGTCTTAGGTCTGTTTTTACAACCAGTGTGTTTTGCCAGTTTCATATCCACAAATCTAACCTTCTGTGTTGGAAGAACTTCATAGTCTGTCATTCGTGTAAATAATAGTCTAATAGCAGGTCTGTTGAAATTATTTTTAGTGGAAAATTGGGCTTTGTCCAAAACCTGCTGTTGGCAGGGTTGATTCCTCAATAATAAATGTGGTTACTTGCTGAATTTTCAGGTAATATACTTCGTCCTCTTTTTTTTTTTTTTTTTTTTTTTTTTTTTTTTTTTTTTTTTGTCCCACTTTGGATCATTCAGTAACTGTTCTGATTCAATTTCCACTAAGAAGTCATTTATGATTCATTTTTCATTTTAAGAGTTGAGAAGCACATCTGTTATAGCATTTGTCCCTATACAGAGAGTTAGTGAAGACAACTAAAACCCTTACATCATATTTTTGTGGTCTATAAAGCTCATTAAATATTAATCCATTTCTGTGGGTTTTGGTTTGAACCAGATTCCAAGAGCAGTGAATGCAAATAAAAATTTTACTATTACAGATTTCATAAAATTTTTATTTCTAATCAAAAGCATGAGCTCTGAGGATGTTCATACATGGATAATAGCATTGTATTCAAGTATAAGAAATAAAATTCTGTATTTTCTCAATGCAGAAAGAAAAACTCACTGTTGGGCCATCAGACTGGATGTCAGTACCAGCCACAGGGAGATGGAATAATGCTCCTTATTGTTGGAAGGAAGATTTTGAAATCTTACTTAAGGAGGTGGTCACCCCCATGCAGGTATTCCCATTTCTTATGTAAGCAAGACATCACTAATTTTTACATCTGGCTTAGTGTGATTTTTGTTAGATTTAGTAAGATGGATAGTTACCTTGATAGTTAATCTTAGAGACATGAACATCTGTACAGTCTTAATAATATATTCATAGAGAATATAGATCTATACCAAAAATATAGATACGTCTTAAACAATAGAGTGTTGTGCAGTATTTTATAATCTAGAATTGATTGGTTGATTTTACAACTTGCTCTCCCATTTTTAGAAAAACGGTGCAAGCATTGCATTGCCTAAAACAGTATCTTATTGATAGAATCACTGTTATTGATACCCAGCCATTGTATTAAAGAATACTTTTGTTTCAAATCTAGGCAATCAAACAGGTTTTTTTTATTTTTTAAGAAGTATTGCTTAATAGCTTCCATGCAGGAAAGTCTTAGTCCATCAGTATGTGGTTCCCCCTCCCCTTTTTTTTTTTTTTTTTAAATTTTTTTTATTTATTTATCAGTACTTGAATAATCTGGTATTCTTAAACCCCTCAGGCAAACTCTTTGACTTCCTCTGCCTGGCAGATGGGTTTTAGCCATGTATTGTTTCTTAAAATGTTTATATTGTCACACTTACCATATTTTTCTCAGCTGGAAAAACATTTTTGTAGAAAATCCTGTTTGCTGGTTGTCTCAAAGGTTTCAGAAGTGCTTGTACCTTTCATTCAGGCCAAAAAAAATTTACATGCAGGTATTTTATATTGCTTTGGGGAACATCAAAGCTAAAGCTTAGCAAGTCAAACATCTTTTATGAATGATGCTTTTTTGTATGGAGAGCAAACTAGTTCCATTAAAATAGTCAAAAACCCCAAGAATAAATATACCTCTCTTCTAAGAATTTTGCAGGGGTTTCTCTCAGATTCACTTTGAAATCATATCCTGAATTTTATTTGCAGCCTCTTTTAAATTCCTATGCTTGACACATTTGAGAGTTTGTGGTTTTTTAAGATTTCTAAATGAGCTTTATCTACTCCTAGCATCAAATATTACTGCTTTTGGAAGGCAGTGCTTGTTTCCATTGTGTAACACTGATAGGGACACTTGTGAGTCATTGAGGAAAAAACAACAGAATGTCCCAGTGAAGAAAACAAAATCCATCAAAATTTGCAAAGGTCCACCACCTCTGTAATGCTTCTAATCCGAAACACATTTTGCATTAGAACTTGTTCTACCTGTATTAATTATGCACAGTACTAGACACAAGCAGGATGCTTTCTAGCATGAAGGCTGGGCCTAAAATAACAGAAAAAGAGGACTTGGATTCAAAGGACATGGGTTGAAACAGATCATGAATGGAATTTTGCATGAAGCTTGAGAGTTTTTCTATCTCAGGAAAGTGAAAGAACTTTATGTAAATTAACTCTCAAAGGAGAGTGTGCTGATTAAGGCCAGACTGTTCCCACCCTGAGAAGTAGCCACAGTCTGAATTCCCCTCTGCTGGCTGAATCCAGCTTGGCACGGCTAGATGTATTCTCACAGACCACTCTGACCAAGGCCTGGGAATTTAAAATTCCTAATTCATCCTCCAGTGGGAGCTGCAGCTGGCCTGCAAACCATGCCTGAGACCTGCATGAGTGCTCTGGCTGCATGCACATGGCAGCAGCTGATGGATGGGAGCCCCCTCAGTTCCTTCTCCCAGCCAAGTCCCAGTGCAGCAGGACTGCCATCCCCTGGCACAGGTGGCAGCCAAGTGACATGCTGTACTTGCTCATGACACACAGTGTTAGAAGGGTCACACCAGGTGCTCTTGTTGATTCACCAGTGAGTGAAATGCAGTGGCATATCCTCACATGAGCTGGCTCAAATCTTGCTGTTGGCTAGTCAGCAGTGCACAAATCTGGGTTTAATAAATATGGAACCATAAATTCAGACAGGAGCAGGAAATGGCAACTAATGATTTTGACTTATTGTGGCCTCTGAGCTGTTTGTGCAGCTGTTCATGAAGCCACACTGTAAATCAAATCACTCAATACAGATTTTTAAAGTTCTGTCTAATCTAATAATTTTTAACCAGAATTGCTCCATTGGTTAAATTCATGCTCTGGACCCACAAACAGTTGCATTGGCACAATTGCAGCACTGGTAAACTGTGACCCATAGGTGGTGTGGAAAGAAGGAAGGGAGGCTGCTGGATTGTAAGTTTTGTCTGTGGGGACAATATCACTGCATAATTATAACCTTATTCTGAACCACAGACTCTCCATCAATTTCACTTTCTGATCCCTCATGCTCAGGCCTTCTCAAGCTGAGCCTATACTCAGACTTTTATATCCTTGTTACATCTCATCTGTGCAATCCTAGATCATCTAATGGTAATAAATTGATCAAGATTAAATACGAACATGTAATTGCATTTCTCGCAATGTTAGTGAGCTATGAGTTACAGTATTTAGACCAAGTTTTATCCTGGCTTTTTACTGGCAGCAGGAGGACAGATGATATCAAATCTAACATAAGACCATCAGGAGGAAAACCACTCACCAGTCCTTGGTTTTGAGGGTTTTGGGTTTTAAATAACTTTGTACTGCCAGGTTGAATTTCTACAAAGAATTTCATGCCACATTGCCATCCAAAAATTGAATTTATTGCATCATGAAATTGCAGTTATATACTGCTGAGAATAGGCTTTCAGCTTCTGTCATATTTTTGAATATACCTGTTGAGTCTAGGGGAAAGGGGATGATTTTTCATTAAAAGGTGATGTGTAATATTTTAAATTCTTATGGTCGTTAGCCGAGAAAGGTCCCTGTTTACTACAGCTGTTGCAGTTAAAATAAACACATGGGTCTTAGGCAGAAAAACATTACTTAAATCCTTAGCCTCTCATGGTTATATGTATGGTTTTATATCTTTCATATCCTCACAGATGTAAGAATAATACACATCTATAACAAATAAAAAGGTTTCGGCATTTTCTTACCGTAATTAAAGTGTACTTTGAATTTAAAAAGCAGGTCCTCACCTTAATTGTCTCTCCCCTGCTGTATTTCTCTTTATAGTCTGAAAGAAAGGAAAACTCACCAGGTACAAGAATATGTTAAGCAAGGGAGAGTTGAAGTTAAAACTTGGCAAGAGGCAAAACAAAGAATTTTTCCAAGGAAATAGAGGAGACAGGTCAAATTAATTCCTTATGTAACTCCATTTACCTCAGTACAGTTACAGGAAGGATGAATTTGGTACCTTATACCTCTGTGGTCAGAAAAAGATTTCTGTGATCTCAATCAGCACAGTAAAAAATAATAATTCTTAAGAAACAGAATTGTAATTTAAGTCTGCTAGAACTGCCCTTGTTATTTTTAGTCTATTAATATGATTGTAAAAGAACAATAGGTCTGCAGAACAACAAAAAAAGGTCTTCATGAAAATATTAGTACATGATGATTTGTTGGTTACATCCTTGGTAACGTTTTTTTTTGTGGGAAAAAAGGAATTCAGGACACACTGCTAAAATGGGCAGGGACAGCAGGGACTGCTTCTCTTTCTTGTGAGTTCCAGAAGCTTTTCTCCAGTTTGCTGCATTGCAACTTCAACTTTTCCCCTCCAATCTCATCCTTCTCCTCTGACCACCCCTAATTCATATTCTTTCCCTCAAGATTGTTCAGGTTCCACTGTATGTGCAGGGGGTCTCTGTGGCTTCTCTTTACTGATGAGTTTTTTTAGATTTTTCTGCTCAGACAGAAATATGCAGCCCCTTGGGGCAGATAAAGGAGAGATGTTTGGCCTCCACCATAATTTCTTTTCAGATTTTAAATATCAATATGTTTAAATTTGAGATGCTTTAAAATAATGCAAATTCACTGTGAGAGCCCAGCCTTCATGTGCCAATCTGTAGTACTAAAGTGTAGCTCTACCCAGAGATTATTTCCATTTTAAAACCTTATTGTGAAACGTCGTCCTTGCCTCTCCACCCTGCTGCCAAATTCAGGAAATACTTTTAATATCTATGTTAAGATCTTTTAATACTGTAACATTAAAGCATTCATATAGTGTATTAGTGCAATGAAATTTAAGTCAACAGTCTGTCTTTTTTATCCTTACCAACTTGCAACTATCAGTTTTAATACAGAGGAAAGTGTCTGTATATACAAGCATATAAAAGATGTGAAAATACAAAGGCATTTATTGAAAACAGACAAAACCAGGAAGATGATAAAATAGCAGAAGGAAGTGGCCTCACATATAAAAACTTTTGCTTTGTATAGCAGAATTTATCACTAAAAGCTCCGGCTGGCAGATTGCCATGCTTTGGACTAAACAAGGAATGAAACATTTAAAAAAATTGACTTAGTGTACAAAACACAATAGAAACAATAATGTCTTACAAAGTAATGAAATTAAACATTTTTTGTTTCCTTTTAATGTGGATCTAATAAAAGTTTCATTATATTTTCAAATAGCAGAAATCTCATTTGCACAGCTCTCCTCTTAAGGATATCTGGATGGATCAGGTGTGCCTTTCAGCAGGATATATGAAATTTCCCAAATATCCAAAATGAAATATAGTGAAGCTATATTTTGAAAGCAATTAATTTTATTTCAAAATAGTGGAACCATTAAAGCATATTTTATAAAAAGTTATTCACTTTACTGCAGTTTTAATGCACAAAGCTGCTGAAGTAAGTGTGAACTGTTCAATGTTTTCACACTGGATGAAGAATACATTTTTTTAAATAGGCTATGTTCTCCATTTCTTTTCATGTTTGTGGGGAAAAAATTGAAAGCATTGGGGAATAACAGTACAGTGAAGCCTGAAAGACTTTCACATAGCAGTCTTTGAAATCTGCTGTTGATGGAGAACACTTCAAAAGCATGAGAATCTGGGATACTTAGTTCAGTTATTGTACCAGCTTAGAACAAATGAATTATTTTCTTCAAGGATTTTCTTCCCCCTTGCCTGCTGAGGCCTGCATTCTAGTATTCCTGCTGGAAGTGGTATCCAGTAGAACATAGATAATGAGCACAGCTAAATTCTCATGACTAACAAAACCCTGCCCTTGCTCTCTACTCTGAAAGGCTTTTCCAGAGCTCGGCAGTTAAGACTCCAAACCTGAAAAACAAGATGGCAGATAACTACAATTAAAACAAACAGATAATTTTTTCCATGTCTTAATCACATTTTCAAGATAAATACACTGCCAAGTACTAGTTATGTTCTTAAATATTGTCTCATTCACAGTTAAAACCTTTTCATCTTATTGACAGGAGTGGTTATCTCCTCCATACATTAAATCATTCCATGAAGTATTTTTATGTGTTTCTTATATTTGAATCTCCAGTATCCTGATTGCTTCTGTGGAATTTCCATATTTACTCTTTACAAAGTACAGTTGCCTGGCAGTTCTTTTTCTAGCTGCTGCTTTTTCCTGAAATGGTTTGGACTTCCTGCATAATTTGTACAAAGCTTTC
This sequence comes from Zosterops lateralis, assembly GCF_965231275.1. Classification (NCBI taxonomy): domain Eukaryota; kingdom Metazoa; phylum Chordata; class Aves; order Passeriformes; family Zosteropidae; genus Zosterops; species Zosterops lateralis. The sequence goes on from NC_139775.1 coordinate 5,748,564, forward strand.
CCTTCTATAAATGTCATTTTAATTTTGTTTTAGTAAAGCTGGGATATTCTGATGTGAGTTAAAAAGAGATAAATTCTTCAGATTCTTCAGCTAAAATAATGAAATGCTGCCTTGAACCTATTAGAAATGAGACAATAATATTTTTTATTAGATTATGAAACTGCAGGTAATGACAGATAAATCAGTATTCTTACAAATCTAAACCAGTAATCAATAAAATATGTTACTCTAGAATGCTGACCATAGGCAACAGCAATGAGTAAAGCAATATCTTTATTACAATGGGATTTTGAAAGGTCTGTATTAATTCCAGAATAACACAAGAGCAAAGAAAAGTGTGCTTTTACTGTTTCATAAACTGGAATTCCAAGGAGATTTCTCTTACAAGACCATCCATATGCTATAACTTTAGACATTATGTATTTTATTATTATAATTGTCAGATGGTAAATTCTCTCTCTCTTTTTCAAGGTAATACACTTAAAGATGGCTGTTCCTTGAAGAGTACAGTATTTGGAATGTATGCAGTGAATTTCAAGGCCCTTCAGGAACATGATATTATCTCAATTTGAATGGCTGGGAAGATTCACATTGACTCTGCTGTGCGTAGGGCTGCACTTGTAACCCAGGCTAAATTTTATGATATTCCCATAAATCACCAAGTCCAGGCATTGTAGCTCAGCTCACACAGGCAGATCCTCAGCTCCAGAGCTCTGATTAAGTCAACAGGGCTAGACATCAGTACTGATCTTGTGTGATTGGATTACAGGATTGGAGCTGTGATTTGTCCTACTGAAACCACTCTAAGGTACTTAAATAGATAAATCCTACTATCAGATTTCTTTTCTTATTGATTACACTTTCTGAAATGCAAAAGAAAAAAAAATAAAACAACAAAAAAAACCAACCTTGGTTTCTTCAGGTAGCATTATGATAAGGTGCATGTAGAGCTGGAAGGACAACAGCAATACCTCTGGGGAATAATAGTAAAAGTAGGATTTTCCTTTTCCACAGAAAGGTTGTATAATATTTGTGCTTTTTTTTTTTATTTCCTCTGAGCCCATTTCCAGTCCTTAGTTAACCTCACCTTCCCTGTGTGATCTGAACTACTTTACAATTTCTGTTATAAAGGAAATCATACCTAGGTTGCTTCCAAGTCTCAAGTTTTAATTCATACCTTCTCATCCCATGATTCTGGCAAAATAACCTATCAAATTAAACCAAGAATATGTCCAAAACACTTTGTTTTAATTGGCTGGTCTTTCTGGTTTTTTTCTCCGTGAGTTTATTCCTTGCCTCTCAGGTTTGTATCTTAGGTTGAGAGGAGTCATCTTGTGTATCACATTATCTTGCCATGGCTGGAATATCTGCTGGAAGGCAGAAGAGCCCTCCCAGGTAGATCACCTGCTGAATTTAACAAGCACATGTGAATAACAAAGATTGACCGGAAATATTTTCACTTATAAAAGCATTATTTTATACTAACTATAGTAACAATAGCTACATACAAAATGGAATCAAACCTTTGGACAGTGCTCTTTCAATAGGGGCCTTCAGAAAAACCACTTCCTATGAGGTGAAAGAGTAACGGCTCAAAAATCCTTTCAGGAATACCTACAACTACTTATGGATACCTAATGAAAATACATTAGAATTAACTGTAAATTGAGCAAGTAGCAAAAAAAAGCTTGATGAACTGACTGTAACAAAATATCCAGAGATGAAAAGCTCTGCAGACTTCTGCTTGCCAGCATTGGCAAGTAAGTAGTTTAGCTAAATAGAAGGAAAGCAGAAGATACAGCTATCAACTGCAAACGGATGATTATAAAGCAGAAAGAAAATGTGAGGAAGAGCTCTGAAAATTATGATTGACAGTGACAACACAGACCAGACAGCTTTTATTTTAAGCAACAGATTGTTGGGAACACACACCATATATCAAAGTGAAGGACTTGAAACCTGCTGTAGTCTGTACAGATGTTCTCACTCAGAAAGCAGCTAGAGGGAACAGAAGATAAAAGAAGGCTGTCCAACTTCAAAAAAAGGTTTGAATTTTCATTCTGTTTTGACAAGTTTTTGTGCTAGTCTCTGATTTTCAGTGTGATAGAAAATTCAGCATCTACAAACCTGACCTGAAGTGAGAAACACCTGAAGGGGTATAAGCAAACTCTTAAGAAGGTGCTATACAACTTCATGAAATATTTTTTGTTGTTTAATCTTAAATGTTTTTATATTGAAGGAGGCAGAAATTGGAAATGTTTAACTGTTGTAGCTCTGGAGCAGGTCATATGTGCTTGCAGTCAGCATGCAGTACCTGGAATGCAGGGCTAAGATCGGAGAGGCAATTTAGGAATCCCTGCTGCAGAAAAGAGGTTTTTATGATACAAACCAAGACAGGATTACTGAGCTCAGAAGGGTTATTTGTGAATAACTTCCAGCTAAAGTGATTAAGGGCTTCAGCTACTAGTCCCAGAAAAAAAAAAAAAAACAACAAAGAGCATCAGAAACATCCTGCTTGTCATTGCTGCTGGCTTTTTGTTCAGTGAGCAAGAGGTCTGTGTTGGTTTTGGTCCTTTGCCCATGGGGACACTTTTAACAAAACATAATACTTGAAAGAATTCCAAAATATGTTTGGTTTGTTGTTGTTTTTTTCTTTCCTTTTCTTTGAACTACGAAGTTAAAGATAAATAAAGGAGTATTTTAATATGTCTAAAAAATACTTGTGGTAACAAATAGACAAAGCACTTCCTAACCTTCAAGACTTAAAAGTGCACTTTACAAGCGTGCCACAGCTCTTGATAACAAACCCCCCATCCAATACTTACATTATTTAATGTAAGCACTCCATCCTCTTTAAAAAAAATCATCTCTCTAAGAAATGTGAATATCTTCAGCTGAATCTTTGGAACTTATGTTTGGTTTAAGGTTTTGGGGTTTTTAAATTTTAAGCTGCTGTAAAATCTGCCAGAAAAAGCAAGAGCCAAGAAATGTACTGAAAAGATAAAAAAAATGTTGTGATGAGTGTAAATTGGTAAGAGGTTCCTCTGGCAATCTCAGATTTGCAGAGAGGAAATTTGGGCTCCTGTACAGATGAGTTGCTCTTACAGAATTGCACAGTATGAGATGAACAAAGAGACTACCACAAAGTCATAGGCCACCAACTTAAATCGACTTCAAAGCATTTCAGATCCTAATAGGAAGGGATTTGGATATGCACAGAGTAGCATGTCTATGTCTGAGTTTATTTGCATAAGTGTTCAGAGTTCCTTAACATTCCCCATTGCATGTATCATGCCCAATTATATAAATGTGTATAAAACTATTGATAAACCATCTGAAAGTGATGACAACATGAGTGGTTAAGGCTGTATCACATCGCTGTTGCAGTGGGTGGCTGGAAAATCATGGACAAAGATGACAATTTACTACTTCAGGATCTGCCATACAAATTCCAAAAACCATGAGGAACCTACAGTGATGTGCAGGGAGCACTGATAGCACTTAGCCATGGAGGTCTAAAACTTTATAGAACTTTATCAGATTTATTATATTCAGTTTTTTCCTCTTTTGTTTTTTTCCTGTTTAAATTCTTGTTTTGAGGGACAATATGATCTCAGCATTCATCATTAAGAAAATAGTACACAATAATTTTGTACTCAGAGTATCAGCCTGTACTTCAGGGTTGCCAATACCAATTCTTTTCAGAATAGAGCCCATAACAATAACATTCATCCTCAAATCTATCACTTGTGGCAGCAAGGGACCCTCAGATCAAACAAAAATTAAGTTTTTTGAGTCTAGAATCAAAAGGTCATCTGACAGCAGCTTTCAGAAGAGAGATCTCTGAAGGGTAAGTGGCTCCTGTTTTAATTTGTTTTTTAATGTTCAGCATTTAGCAGAGGATACATTTATTCTGCTCCCGGTAATGGGAATATTTCATTCAGCAAAAACAAAATCTCTGGGATATCTGTTAATATCATGGTGATTTTAACTGTGCAGAGAGGCACCCAGAAATGTTTATCCTGGATAATGTAAGAGAGTTGCTATGGCCATTACATGTATTTATCATGGTTTGCTGTCCCCTTTAAAGTGAAGCTGTGCTGTAAGATTGGCTCTAGTTAGGAAATACCTCAGAACTACACTGAAAGTAACTGGTTTGTTAAAGCTTCTCACTTGAAAAAATGTGTAAAAAGAAAGCCCATTAATGAATACTGGTAGTTAACATCATTAAACGAGCCTTGAGTTCAAATACCAGATTTCCAAGATCAGGTATAAGCATTGAGCCCTTTTATTCTCACAGAGGTTTTTAATTTGTTTGGTTTCTGTAAACACACATCTCTCAAATTGGACCTCTGAAAAAGCCACTTCTGGTCTGACTTCACATTGTGAGAAACACAAGCTCTTCAAGTACATCTGTACAATTTATACGTTGAAAAATTGGAATTTGAAGCAGCAAAACTACCTCTTGTCTTTTAAAAAAGATTTTTATTTGTTTTTAAATAGCTTGACAAAACCCATCCATTAGTACTCTGAGTTCAATTGTAAACAGTTACAATGCATTACCGCTGTGTACTGATTTTGTACATTAACCTATTTGCAGTGACAATCCATAAGACAAGGCAAACTGAAATGCACTGTACTAAGATGTATTAAAATGCCATAACTGAAAATACTCCAAAGACTGATGTGTAACTCCCTCCTGTGGTGTGAGTGAGCAGCAGCTTCACAGTCAACAGCTTCTGGCAGCTTGGGGAGCACTCCCAATATTCCAAAGTCTTTATTCAGGTTTCAAGTCTACTATGGAAACTTCTCTCCCAAGTTAAAAGTGTCACAACACATTTTTAAAATACATACAAAGTTGTAAACATATTTCTCTGGAACAACAACAACAAAAAAATGGTTTGTGCCAGCCTCCACCTCCCACATTGCAATAAAAAAATAATAAAAATAGGGCCAAAGATGAAGGCCATAGAATATTTTTTTTTTTCTGCAGGGATGATGTCACAGTTTACAGGAAGTATTGAGTATCAGCATTGGAAATTAGTCACCAACAGGTTGCAGAACCCATTTTCAAGAAATGGTTTCACTTAACTTCAAGTGATGAATCAGGCACTAAATATTTTATTTCCCTAGTTTTAAGAACAAAAGCTTAGATTACATGTTGGTATTATGTTTGATAATAGCTAAAATTGACTACAAACAGAAAACTAAACACTGATATTTTTGCAAGTTTGGGTATTGACCACTTTTGCTATCAGGTTTATACCAATCTTCCATGAAGAAGGAAAGAATTTGCCAAACGGACTATACATATATAGAGAGCATACAAATTAAATGGATCTTTTCAAAGCAGATTTTCTTTGTGTAAGTCCATCTGGTCATTTTCTAAAATATTTTCGCTTTTAAATTTATTTTGTCATTAACAATGAAATAAGCATCTTATATCACTAATTCCAAAAAGACTAAGATAATTGAGATTTTGGGATGCAGTAGAGGGTTAATTTCAAAGTACAATAGGATTTGCTTTTACCAGGGCAGGTTGGTAAATGATAGCATTATTCTAGGACTTCTGTATTTATTACTCTTATTTTCACACTGTCAGGAGGTTGGTATCTGTGACCTTGTAATTTAAGTATGACAGTTGATCATAAATATCAGTATTTTCACAGGCAACATTCGGTTTACTTTAAAGTTCTATCAAGTGCAGCTCTTCCTTGAAGATTAGACACTCTGCAGTCAAAAAAGGGTTCTCCCCCTGCCCCAGTTACTGGCTGTGCATCACAGAAACAAGTGGCAGAATACATTTTATTCTGTGCACTCTTAGGGAAAAAAAAAAAAAAGGTTTCAAAATATTCATGTGAATGTACTCTCTAATTTTTTGAAAAGTTACACTAAGTTCTAACCTTAATGTATTTTGTAAGGCCCAAATTCCTACTGCGATTCTCAGATGTCAGAGGTACCACATACTCAAATTAAATATTGGATTTTAATTAAAGCAGCTGTTTTGAAGAGAAAAAAAGTAGAAATATCTCACATTGACTACATACTGCTCTGTCAGTTATACCACTTGTCATACACCCTAATGAGAGACTATGGACTCTTACATCTCTACATGTTTTCTGTCAATTTGTTGTGCATAATTAATCACAGGACAATGTTTCTGAGGTGGAACAAAGTATCAGCATATGCTTATGCTGAGAAATTATAGGGAGAGAAATATATGCATGATCAGACCAGAAAAACAAAAGGAGCAACCTGACAGTAAGATTATATATTAGGAGAGTACATGCAGACTTGCTTCTTCCAAAAATTAAATGTGTATACCTATAAGGGGCAAAGGTGGACAGAAGGGGAAAGGAAGCAAACTTTGGCAAAGTTTAAGAAAGTGCTGTCTTTACAGTCCTAATAATAAAAGAAAAAGAAAAAAAAAGGGAGAAATAAACCACCAAGCCTCAAAAAACAGCAAAACCAAACCCAACACTGAAAAAACAAAAGGCTAAAAGGTGTCTACAGCTCAAACTGTCCCCTGTGCAGGATGATGCAGACACAACTGCTGAGATTGCACTGGCTAAAACCACATGGAGAAGTAACACCACCATCTCTACTGCATTTTGCACTGCAACGTCAGAAAGTAAATAAGCATTTGCATAAGCATCCCAATATCATACTGTGGTAAAACACTTTTTATCTACATGCAGAGCTCTGTGCACACACATTTTTAAAGTATATTGTCTTTTCAAAGCAGTACACCATATAGTAAATTTTCACTCAAGTGTAACTACTAGGAAAGTCTCTAAATATTGAGTATTTTTTTATTTCTTTTCTAATGGCAGAAATAAGATTTTGCTATGTAGTGCAGGAAGGATCTGGACACTAAACAATGAAATTTCAGATAGCACAAGTTGTTTAGTAGAACCCTGACATTTTGTTTAGAAATAACATCTCTCCTAGAGAAGGATGAGAGACAAAAATACAGTAATATGAAGGCAACTCCTGGTTGAGTATAAAGGTCCCTTACCCCTTTTAAGAATGCTCTCTTTCTGTAACACAATAATCATCTGAGACAGCCCTAGCAGCACGTTAACTCGGGCAAGTTTTCCACATGGGACATAGCAAAGCCATGAAACTCCACACAAACTGATTCTTGGCCAAGACACCTTCCATCTTCTGAGATGAGTTAATATCAAAACATCTGTAGGAAGAGAACAGTGGCCTAAACCAGTTTCAAAGGATGGATGCCATCCTTCAGATTCCTATTCTCCTCCAGACAGGAAAAGCCGTTTAAACATTGTCTCAGTCAGGGCAGGCAGTTCCATTAGTGCAAGAACAGTGCTTTCAATCCATGGCCTCCCCAGGCTTAAAGTGCAGTATATTACATGAGATTTTAACATACCAAACTACGCTTTATTTGAATTTCAGAAGGAATGTTCAAGTTAAAATTACCTTTTAGATTTTAAGCAATAAAATTCAAGGCAAGATACATAAACTGTCTTCAAATGGATTAAATCCACTTATTTAAGTATTCTTTGTATCTTATGTTCAATATACATATAATACACAACAAATACCCATCATTTCACTTAGCTGTATTGTATTTAAGGTGATCCTGTAATAAGTGATGAAAGGCCACACAAACAAGACTGCTTAAAACAGGACTGTATTAGCTGGACTGTGATACGTAACACAATTCAATATTCCAAGATCTCCTCCAGAGGCTTATCATTGATAAGGAGAAAACCCTTGGCACTCTGCTGTACACACATTTAAATTCTAGTTTATTGGTGCTGCTGTCATGTTTCATTTCCCCCTCTTTGAAATCACCATGAAAAAAAAAAGGTGCATTAAAAACTGGATTGATGTTTTTATGCCTTTACTCTTGCCTATTAACCTGACAATCTCACCTACAAGTTCTTGTACAAAACTATGGTTCCCTAAACATGTAGTTCCCAAATGACACACAGCAGAGAATGTTCCAGGCCAAACCAGTCAGCTGCAAAAACAAGGTCTCAAGTAACAACTGCGGGTACAGCTGTACCAATTGATCCTTTGTACAGAAGTCCAAGCGCTCAAATTTTGGGTGCAGGACTGTGTTCATGCACATCTTAAGGTAAGGCTCACCATACAGGGAGGGTATGGCTGTACCTGTGAAGCTGCTTAGAGAGATTAATACGGAGTTGCACAATGTTGTCTTTAGCAATCAAGCTAGCTTAAACAGGCTCCAACCCCTCCCTGCCTTCATTCCTCTGCCCTCTGCTTTGCTAAGTGTCTTCTTGGGTCAAGATACAGGCAGACAGCAACTTAACACCATAACTCCAAGCCACAGACATTTGGCGAAGTGTCTTTGTTTCTGCTGTTCTGGGATGTCAGATTCACATCACTTCAGGAATCTCAAACCTCTTCAACACTACATGTTAACTTGTGTCAATACCACTCACTACAAGGCTGAATTCCAGCAGTGGAAATGAGAGTGAATGGCTTGACTAAGAGGGAACTGTTGCTGTTGGAATTACTTACAATACATAATCCAGAATTATTTGGGGGCTTTCGGTCACTTTGTGACAGGTAATTGCATGGTCAAAAGTCTACAAGTTAAACAATCATTTAAATACACACCAGGAAAGTTATTTTCTAAATGAAAGTAAGTGGCTTTTCATCTCTTAGCATCCAAAAGAAACAATCAGCCAATGAGGATCATGAAAACACATTATTTAACATAAAAAGTAATATATCTTATTTTCAGCACTCAAATAAAATTTAAAAATTTCAACACTTCTCTCTGTAAGACTGATAACCAGCATCTCATCTTCATAATCAATGACTTCTCTATACACGTGTGCCAACAGTCCAGTAACTACCACACTGGAATCTCTACTGGCTTTCAGGTAAGTCCAGTTCAAACTAAATGCAACATCACTTCCTCTCCTTCCAAGATGAAGCAATACCAGCTGGCAAAAAGGATACCTAGTGTGTGAATCACTGCCATGGCTCTACCCCACATTAAGTCCTCACTTTTAAGTCGGAGTCAAGGGGAAGCTGAAAATGCATCCTAACCCACACACCAATACCTCCCTCGTTCTGTGAGCCCTTGGAGCACATCAAGCTGATCTACAGGAACACCCCTGCTGAGAATTTTGGACATTGAGTTCAAAATTGAGTTTGACCTACTGCACAACAAGTTCCTCCACTGAAGTGCCAACAGGAGCCTATTATTCAAAATTCTATTCACCAGCAGCTCTGGATTCCAGCATTCTTGCCCTGTTCTTTGGCAAACCTCATTGTGAGAAGCCTGTCCCAAAGCCAAAGTCAACAGGCCCAGAAGTTATTACTGTACTTCAGCTACAACAATCACTTTTTCAAGGGAAAAAAATGTTTTAAAAATTGTTTACAGTGTCTATTATAGCACAATAAAGCTCACAAGATATTGTTAAATTAGAGCAGTACCTTACTTGGAAAGGAACACTGCTGAGAATTACGCTGTATTGAAGACCACCCTCCCAACAGCTTTCCAGTTCAAAGTGTTCTAAGGACTGACACATTAGCTGCTGTTGGATTCAGAGCAGAATTCAATTCTACAAGAAATAAGTTCCATTGGAAATGGGTATAAATAGTAACAGCCAGAACACTCCACTAATACAAACTCTATAGAAAATGAAGGATCTGTGCTAATCAAATTGGGTTCTAGTTTAGTGTTAACAGCAGACCTGCTGAAGTCCCAGAGTCTGAAGATTATGAAGTTCTTTACACTCAGATGCAGCTACTCCTTAAAAACAAGTCCCTATTCTTCCAATAGCCACTTTAACTAGAAATTATACAACTATAGTTTTTACTTCAGCTATCTAATTGTCACTAAAACCTGAACTGTAACCTTGTCTCTCTTATTTTCTGCTAATAGTAAAAATATTAGTTATTAAAATCTCAGTACTTTTTAACCTTCACTACTGCATACCAGAGACCTGCTAGTGCAAAAGGTAGCACAGAGATTACTAGCTGTATGATGTGAAAATTATTAGTCACACATTGTATATTCAAGAGCATTTGCTCATATCCAAGTGTTAGCTCTGAAGATACAAGGTTTAAGCAACAAAGAAAAAAATGTGGTTTCTGGTTGTTTGAGAGTCCCGTAGCAGATTTGTTCAGAAAGGCAACTGGATTAGAACAGGGATCAGGAAGTCCACCAAGCTCCAATGTTTTAAAAAATACAAACTGCAATTCATTCTCTTTGCTACTGCTCATTTCTGATTCCAGAAACAACAGGTTTTTATTATACTGCAAATTTCCCAGCCAAAATTGTGCAAAACATACAGAGTTGTCTCCTGGGCAGCATGAGCTGAAGTCTCCAGAACTGCTACAAGATTCTTCCAGCCAGCCTGTTACTGAAATGCCACCAATGCAGTGAGAAACCCTATTCAGACTGTCTTTCCCAGAAGAAAAATGCAGATGAAATGAATCCTTCCAAGGAGCAGCTGCACTTGAGTTCGTCCCTGCTGATTCACTGAAACTGAGAGGCATTTCCTTGCCAACAGAAGACAGAGGTATACTATTAAAGAGAGAACAATTCCTGGTGTTACATAATTCTTGTAAACTGCTGCTATGATTTTGAGAACTGTCCAACATGGAATGCACGTGTGTCAGATGAGCTGCTGGCTTGTGATGATCTGGGCCATTGTCACATACTCGTTTCTGGGTAAAATCTTCTTTCTTCATAGTCCTAGAGCACACAAGCACAGCTTTGCTGCTTCACAACAGGCTGGATTTGAAGAAGAGTGTGACTGACTCCAGTTGCAGCATAGAGCAGAAGCAGCACACCAAGTCACAAGTCAATGGATCTCAATATGGACCTAAAGAAAAAGAATGCAGGAAGTTATTACACTGATAACCCAGTTTCCTGCTTCCCGGTGTATTGAACCAAAAATAATTTAAAATCTTTCACATAAAAAATAACCCAGCTACAGAAAGTAACAGTTGTTCCCACAGACAAGTCTCCCTACAGGCTGCTTGAGCACATCCAGAGGGTGGGAAGTATCCCCAAATACCAGCTGCTCTTCTGTAGTTTCAGTTTAATCTGCTACAAGTTCTCTTTTGGTGACAGGCATGAAAGTGAGTCAGCAAACGAGCAGCCAGAGAGATTCACTGTGTCACCGCAGCGTTTTCCCTTAACCAATGGAAACACAGGCTGGGACTGATTACAGGCTTAACATGAAAGGTTAATATTAAAGTAATCCTCCTGTAAACAGAAGTGCAAGCTGAAATCAGACACACAACACTGGAAATCAACAATGTACCATCAACAGCTTCCCAGAGGGAACTGGTCAGACTGGCTGCCCCACACAGTTAGTGGGTATCAGCTGGAGCACAAAGGACAAGTTGGTGGTGTTCCAGGAGAACCATTCTGTATCAACACTGATAATGAGCAAAGACAAGGCTTTTTCAGCTACCCAGGTTACTAAGCCACGTGTACAATTCCTGGCCATCTGACTCATTTTCAAGCTTCAGAACTGTAGGGAAAATCCCAAAAACAAAAACAGGGGAGACACTGCGACCTCTTCCCATTTCAAATTATCTTTTGCAAGTAACAAACTCCAACCAGACTTGTTTTCCAATCCTTGGCCACTGGCCAAACGTCAAAACTTTCATTACAGCTATGTTTACAAGGAAAAAGAGTATCCAATCTTTGGCTAGAACAGATGTTTGCAGTGACAGTGCACAGACTGCTTCTGTTGCCAGTTAAGTTAAAAGTAAATCTTTCATTTCATCACAAAAACAATGACGCTTCAGCCCTACAACAGGTCAAAGCTGTGTAAGAGAGTTCCACGTTTTGCAGAAACAGGCTCCAAACAGGAGAGAGACAAATTAAATGTGAACCATCACTTTCATGCAATAACATTGGTATTTAAAACTGTCTGCATTTTCCGTGCTGCAGGTGTTCTTGATTTCAAAAAACCCCAATAAACTGATGAAGGAAATTGTTTTCTTCGCTGTTTACAAGGTGTCAGGACCGTGCTATCAAAATGCACATATTCACAATTTATTCCCAGTTTTAAGTCAACTATGGCTTGGGAACAGGTACGGGAAAACGGAACGTTTGCTGCTAACGGCACAGGGGGCACCGGCAGCTGGCCAGCGGCAAGGGCGAGGCTGCGGGGCTGCAGCCGTGCCCAGCCAGGGGACACTGCCCGGGGGACACTGCCCTGGGGACACGGGGCCGGGCACAGCCCCCCGCCCTGGGGACACCACCCTGGGGACACCACCCTGGGGACACTGACTGCCCTGGGGACACTGACCTGGGGACACTGCCCGGGGGACACGGGGCCGGGCATAGCCCCCCGCCCTGGGGACACCACCCTGGGGACACCACCCTGGGGACACTGACTGCCCTGGGGACACTGACCTGGGGACACTGCCCGGGGGACACGGGGCCGGGCACAGCCCCCCGCCCCGCCGTTACTCGGGCAGCGGCTGCGAACCGCCCCCGGGCCCGGCCGGTGGCCCCGACACACGGCCCGCCCAGCGCCGCCGCCCCCGCCCACCTGCAGCCGCACGTTGAGCATCATGGAGGCCACGATGTAGAGGTAGGGGAAGTTGATGCGGAGCTTCCAGGCCAGGTCGAAGAAGATGAGGAGGGTCCTGGTGAGCCCCTTGCAGAAGACGCCGTAGGACCGGGCCGCGGCCGACTGGGAGAGCCTGGCGGCGAGCGCGGACAGAGCCGCCGCCATAAACCCGCCCGCGCTCCCGCGGCCGCGCCCGGGGCCCGCCGCCGCCTCCGCCTCCTCCTGCCCGCGCCGCGCGTGCCCGCGGGGGGCTCACACCGCGCCTGCGCCGGCCGGGCCGGGCCGGGCTCACACCGCGCATGCGCGGGCCGGGCCGGGCTGGGCTCAGCAGCGCGCGGCTCTGCTCTCCGCGCATGCGTAGGAGGCGGGCGGGGCGGGGCTGTGCTGTGGGGGCGGGCCCGGCCCCGGCCCCGGGTGGGTGTGAGGGGGGGTGTCGGTGTCGGGCTCCCGGCGGTACCGCAGCGATCGCCAACGCCAACTGCTGGCCCTGCACGGACACTCCCCAAAAATCCCGCTACGTGCCCCAGAGCGCTGTCCGGACACTTCTTGAACTCCTGTCAGGTTTGGTGCTCCCCACTTCCCGGGGAGTCTGTTCCAGCCCCACAGCCCTCCTGGGGAAGAGCCTTCTGCTGATATCCAACTTTAACCTCCCCTGGGTTGCCGTGATTCAGCCCGTTTTCTGAGGGCGTGACCCGGGTGCGCTCTGCGGCCTGCGCGGGGACAGTGACACCTGAACGGTGACAGTGACAGTGACACCTGCACGGGGACAGTGACACCTGCACGACCATGGATCTCGTAGAATCACAGAATGGTTTGGGTTGGAAGGACATTTCAGTCCGCCCAGATCCACCCCCTGCCATGGGCAGGGACACTTCCCACTGTCCCAGGCTGCTCCAAGCCCCAATGTCCATCCCAGGGATCCAGGGGCAGCCACAGCCTCTCTGGGCACCCTGTGCCAGGGCCTGCCCATCCTCACATGAGGGAGTTCTCTCCTAACATCTAAACCCACTCTCTTTCAGTGTGAAATGGCAAAAAAATATTTCTGGGTTTGGGTGCGGGTTTTTTTAATTTTATTCTTTACACAGCCATGTGATGAAGTCACTGAGCCAGTTACTGTCACAAGGAAATGCTTGCCTTGCCTTTCAAGCCGATACTTGAGTTACATAATGAATTAAAAATATGCTGTTCAGGTCCAAGTTCCACACAAGATTTTAAAAAACATTTTGCAGACATTGCCTAGGAAGGTCTTTGAGATAAATACCCATCCTGACACTTTTCAAGTTGGCAAAAATGTCCCAAAAGATGAACAGTTGACCAGTATAATTTTTGGACATGGCCCCATTTTTTTCCCCCCTAGAACTCTTCTTTACAGTTTCCGTTCAATCAACTTTCAATAACTGAAATGAAACAGAAAAATCAAGGCACTGATCTAAGCTTCTTATAAAAGACTATTTTATTGACACAGAATCAAGCAGATGAATAAAGAAAGAATAATCCCAGAACAGGACATTTAGCACCTTTCCATTATTAATTGGAAAACAATGTAGGATACACAGAGGTTAAATCAGTAAGCTGATTAACTTTATATTTCTCAGTAGATGTCTGCCAGTCTCATTAGTTCTGGCTCATGTTGCACATTGCAACAGACATGACACAAGTATGAATTCTTAAATCTTGATTAAATTACTTTATACACTAAAATAGGCAATATAATTAATAAATTAGGTCATAATAACAAGTTAGCATCAGTTTTTATTTCATTAAATTGTGAGATTGATAGAACAGTCTTTAGCTTTCCAACAAAGAAATTAGCAGAAAATACAATTGAATGCCAATTGAAGAGATTTACCAGATTTTGTCGCATGAAGATTTGGAAATTAACTAATTATTTTGATAGTGAAACTAAACCTCAAAGGAATCTCGCAGTCCCTCTTTTGATTTCAGCTCTGTCATGGTGGTAAAATCATTTTCAATTTAGCTAGAACACTGATTACTTTGGTATGCAGAAGTCCAAAACTGTTGACATTCAATTTGCAGCTAATGCCTGTAGAGATCATTTTCCATCACTTTAATGCCATCATCTCACTTCTGTTTCTCAACCCTGACTTGTGTTTTTCTGTTGCATCAGAGAACATCTTTATCTTTTCTAAACTGTTCATGTTTTATTTCATTTTACCTAAAATTTCTTCTGAGGTATTCACATATTCCTCTATTCAAAGAAAAACTGTGAGTCAATGTTACTGAGTTGTTACATTTTCAAAACATCCCCTTAAGTTTTCTCAATGTATATCCATAAAGTTTAGTAGTTCCTCATAGGTTTATGAAAAAATTCCTTTTCTTGGCTCTGCAGTGAGACACAGAACAATCCTTGTCCTTAAGATCAGGTCTCCAGACCTCTCTCCAGGAACTAATAATGACACAGATAAACTGTGAACAGTGAGTGTGCAAATGAGACAGAGCTTAGGGTTATTTATGCTTACAGTTCTTTCTTTCTGGTGCCTTTTATATCCAGTGCTATGCAGGAAAAAATTACATTAACTGATTGCAAAAGACCAAGTCCAAACAGGCACTTGAAGAGGGGAAAAGTCAAATATTTCAGATTGAATAGAATGAAAGTTCATTTGGAGGAAAAAAAAAAAAAAAAAAAAAAAAAAAAAAAAAAAAAAAAAAAAGTCAGATAGTTCCAACAAAGCCTTTCTTGTGAGTGGGGTTTTTAGGAGTGAAAGGAAAGTTGTCATCAGCTGTGGTGGCCTCTCTGCTGCAGCCTGCCTTCCTTCCCCAGCAGTGACCTGCCAGGACACTCTTTATTGCCCCTGGTGACACAAGCACTGAGTTTGTGATGACATCGAGCTGAGAGTCCTCCTCTCTCCAAAAGCTCTGAGAAAATGAGCAGCACAACACACTGAATTCTTGCACTGTGTGCAAGGTACAGTCACAGCCACGGGAGGCCACTGACAACAGGGACAACTCCTTCACCAGCTGCTGGGTTATAACAGTGTTGCACACAGAAATCCAACAACGTTAAAAAGGCACAACACAGGGATTTTTAATCAGTTTATTATAGGATCTCACAATAATTCAAAATACCCAAGTACCAGCAGTAAGCAGAAATACCCAAAAATACCCAGCTGCATCTCTTGGTAAAACAGAAAGGTGGTTGATGTATGTCACTCTTAGCCTGGAGTGTTTTACAAACAGAACAATTTTGTAATGTTTATATTTAGAAAGTGGGGAATAAATCAAATATCTTATTTTGAGAAGTTTTCCCCTTCACCAAAATTGTAACTTAGCAGCTTATCAGTATAAAATCACTGGACAAAAGCCCAAACAACACTGTAGATTTTCATACAATTTGTATATTCTATTTATGCTAAAATAAGCTATTTTGTATTTATGTATTATATATATTATTCTTAAAAGTTCCTCAGAATTTCCACAAATGGTCCTCCTAGTAAGTCATAGATTCCAGAATATATCATCACTTTTTGACAGTTGTCATATTTCTGTTTCAAATGTTGACCATGCTATCTGATGAACCCCTGAAAATAATTTTGGGCTTTGATCTGATGTGTTATTTGAAGCTGTCTGGTTTTTGTCTTGCTTTCTGCTCCAATAGAAGCTGTTCAGTTGGGATGTGAGTCACAGCTGTGCAGCATCACAGGGGGAAGTGGGTTTCTTCCCATTCCATCTGTTCTCAGACAAACCAACCACGGGAGGTTTGGTCCATTTTTAGGTCCTACCTCTGCTGAAGTCCATAAGCTTGTCTGCAAGTCTGGAGCAAAACAAACACTAAATCTTTCTAAGGAAATCAGGGGCCAGATCACAGCTTGTAGCTTTTGGTTTTATTTATGGGAAAAATGACTGGACAATGGAAGGCAGCAAAACTAGTCACACCAAATGGGCTTATGTCATGGTTAAACCTTTTCATCCTTTTTCTTGGTATTTTAAGGCTCATTTCTGTGAAATGCTTGGTGTCAAGATAGGTAGAAGTTGAAGGGCACTTGCAGCTTACATGTCTGTGGGTTTCATCAATGCCTCACCTCAGGGCATGATGTGGTGCCTATAGAATATGGGCTTATTCCCATATTCCTGCTGAGGGAGTTCCAGCGACAAAGAACTGAAGAGACACAGAGAGAAGTCTCAGGTCCTTGTTTATAAATATATAATGATGCCTCTATTCCAAAGAGCTCACAGCCATAAACAGGGATTACTGTGTGTAGTCCCATGGCCTTCAACAACAGTTGAAGCACTGTCTGTTACTGCTTGCTAAACCTGAGGGCAGACATCAGTGAATGCAAAGCCTTATGTGGTTTTTGTAACTGAAATTCCTGACAGAAGAGAGATTTATCAGAAGCTACCTAAAGAAAATACAGGACTTGTTTCTGTTTTATACATACACCAGAGAAATCGTCCATTCTAGAATCACATGAATGGGTTGCATTTATTTTACAATGCTTTATTATTAATGTAAAGACTTACATACTAACATTTTATTTTCATGCTTCTTTAATCTGTTCTCTCTGATGCAGCAAATGCTGACATTTAAAAGTTGTGGTTCCTTTTTTATTGCTGGCTTTGGTTCCTCTAGAGCAGACTGACTGCTATATTTGAACAGTGTACAGGGTTTTTTCAACACCCAGGAAACTAATCATGCCAAAACTGTTTGCCTGGAATATCTATCCATTACTTGTGGATTAGAATACTTTTCTAACGTAAATTTTATGTCATGGTACCTGCCCAAGTTCAGTGAAGATACTCTGAATTTCCTCCACAGCAATAGTGTCACTTTCCCCAATTAAAAATCTGGTCCAGTAGCTTGACAAAGAGATATCAACTAAAGAATTCAAACATCATTAAGCAAAAAACTTGGAATCTCAGGCAACTTTTAGGTGAGAGGCTTTAAGTGGTAGCTACTGTTCAAACAGCTGCAATAAGAACTGCTGTCTGGATTTAAAAACAGGAGGGTAGAGAGGCTCAGAGAGTGACAGGTCAGGAAGGTGGATAACACCACAGGTGGAACTAGAGTCCAGGAAGGAATTTTGGATGCCCACTGCTGTCTGACATTAACTTCTTTCTACATTTAACAATGTATTTCTAATAATACATCATTAAATACCTGACTTTTGGCAACAACTCAAATTAGGGTCAAGTCTTAATTACAATTCTTAAAGATTTCAGCTATTTTAGGATGAAAAAGCATCTACGAACCCCGTTTTCTCCAGTAAGTCTCTCTGTTTTGTGTGAGGTTTGGGGTTTTTTTGCTTCTGATTTTAATAGAAAGTATCTAAAGAGAGAAGAGTGCAATATGCTGAAAACCTTATTCCACCCTCTGACACTTCACACCTTTGCTTCACATAAAATTGGCTTTTACACTTCAGTCCAAGCCCCGGGTTCCAGTGATTGTGAATTCCAATTACAGTTTTTCACCTTAAACCAGTTTTTCCATTACTGTTAAAGAAAGAAGGTTACTTTTGACCTCAATATCGTAGATGCCGTGTCCTGGAGGCAACAGAACAGACCCGCTGTCAGCAGGGGGTGTCATTGCCAGTAAGGGAGCACACCAATGAATCACTGCCAGGTGTTCTCCTCTTTCCCTGTACAAAGGGTATACTGGGCCTTTGTCGTGCTTTGAAAGCAAAACCAGTGAGAGGCTCCAAGTCAGAAATACAATTTAATAAGAAGAAAGGTAAAAAGGTAAAATAAAATAAAATAAATGCAATAACACAAAGCACCACTGACAGAGTCAGAACACACCCTGAGCAGGGTGGTGGGAGCAGTCCAGGTGAGGGGCTCTTCCTGAAGCAGTGATCCCACAGAAAGGTCTGGGAGCTCTGCTCCTCTGGGAATCCAGTGGGTCAGGGCTGCTTGTCCTGTCCCAAATCCCAGATTCTCTCCAGGTGGGAATGCTTGGCTCCTCCCCCTGGGCGGAGCATCTCCCAATGGGATGAGGAGTCGTGCAGTGGGTCCTTGATGGCCCATTAAACAGAGAGAGCTCCTGGAGGGAGTTCCCTGTGAGTCCTGGGCAAGGCATTGATGGGCCATGAGCAGAAGAGCCCAAAGGAGGGGCCTGGGAACACTAGAGCACTGCCTCACTTGGTTTAACAGTTCATGAAGATGGTGATAGAATAAATACATCCTACACTACAACCCAGGAGAGCCTTCTCTACTTCTCTTCATTAATGAGCTGTCAGTTACCGAACACAGTAATAGTTGGGGATGAAAGATACTACAAAAGTGCAAATAATTATTGTCTCTGTAATGTTGATCGTCTGTGTCATGGTGAGTAGAACTTCCTAGTATTGCATCAGCGTGATTATCTTGCCACTCGCCATCCACAAAGGAGAATACTCCTCCTCAGTGCCAGCACACACAATACACACATTCAGGCAGTTCCCAAACAATCTTAAATAACAATTTCTTCTTGATGTCTAAGAAAAAGGCTTTCAACAATAATTGTAGTGGTGAGAGAAGACAAGGTGATAAGAGCATGGAATAATATTAAGCCTGATCTAAGCCTCAGCTGTATGATTCATGATTTTGTCAGAGATATGGAAGGATTTATAATGGGTTATTGTCACTGCCGTTCATTATTTTCTTCCACCCTACTCTGTGAGGTGCATTTGTAACAATTCTGTACACAAATCAGCACTGCAGTCATGTATCAAACGGAATTCTTCTAATAAGTTGTCTGTTATTAACTTCGCACTCCTTTGCCCTATGTTTCATCCTATAAGTTTCTTTTGTTAAACTAATGTTTCAAAGTAATCTGTGTTGCTTTCTCTTCTCATTCTCAGAGGAAAATTCATATCTGCAAAGTGCTGAGTATTTGTAGCATAATGTAAGTTTCTTTTTCTCTTCAGAAACAAACACATTGCATACTAGGTAAACCAAAAAAGATACAAGAATAAAATAAAGTGTAGAATGTTTCACAATAGAATAATTATCACATCATGTATCTTAAGGAGCATACACACAATTGTCTGCCAGGGCAAATAAAGCTACTGTGAGAGAGATATCAGCTATGATTTCAAATGCAAAAGTTTTAAAATTAGAAATGGCTTTTTTTATAACATTTGACAAAATAAATATTTATGAATGTGCGGAAGAAAATTTTCTAAATATGTTGCCATTATCATCATCTACCCAAACTGTAATATTGTTATAATGACTAACAGTAAGTATTTCTCTAGGTATTTTCTAATATTATCAATTATATATCAAATTCAGTATAATATTGTCTATTTAAAATCTGTTTAAACCATGCCCTGTATTTTAACTTAAGTATTTTTTGACAGTGCAAAACAATCCCAAAACAATAGGATGGGTGAGCACTGAAAAGAACATATGTAAAAACATAATGCTTGTTTCATGACAGGATCATAAAACAATTTGTGCTAAAGTGTTTTGTCTGTTACAGCCTTCATCCTTGTCTTTTTGTGCTATTTGGTAATTGCATTGTAAATGCTGTTATACCTCTTTTTCATAGGAAAAGCTTTAATCATCCCTCTGTTATAGACTGGATAAAAAAAGAACCAGTTAAGGAGGACATAGGTGGTGGAAAATCAGGAGCAGTTTTACATGTCCCTCGAATCTTCCCCTGTGCTGGGTGTGACATCAGTCAGACACTTGTGGTGCTGCTCTGTTCCTGTGCAGATCTCAGAAGGCCCCAGAGGCTGCTGCAGCAGCCGGGAGCAGCAGGGGCACGGTGATCCTGCCCACACATCCCTTCTGCAGCTCCCTCCTGCTGGCTACAGATCTGCTGCCAGGTCATTGGCAGCACCAGAGGCTTGCCTTTAAAGATATTTAGCTTAAGTGACAACTCATTTCATCTTCCATCTGTGTGAGGGAACACGGATATGCAAGTGTTGCAAAAATAGCCTTTCGGATCACAGTGATAGTCAGGATTTTCTATCTGATGGGAAATATCTAGGAATTATCTCTGGTCAGTGGAAGAAAAATGAAAGAGAGTAACTTGGAATGCTCTGTCCACCGATGGAGTTGCATTGTGTGGTATCAAAACAATTTAGAAATGTTCTGACATTAAGAGGAGATCAAGTCACTGGAAAACCACCCCCGATAGTGGTTTAATTCACCCTCACTTTGCAGGAGCAGTGTTTGCATGGGTCCTCACCCCAACACTTCCTTCCAGGAACAGATGGCATTGCAAACAAAGGGAACAGTGCTACTGTGCATCAGCCCAACCAGGACATGCTCCGGCAAGTAGAACTGTGGCAAGAACTAATTGTAGAAATTGAGACTTGGGATCATCAGACCTGCTCTGATTGACTTCTGCTTCATTATTTCATGGAAATAACTGGTCTGCTTGAGAGTAAAAACAGACCAAAAGCTCTGTGAGGCCTGACAATCCCTGGGTTGTCCCATCTTGAGAAGACTAGACATTCACTGATCTGATCTAAAACTTGCCAGCACAATTTATGTCACACACAGCGTATCAAGAGGAGGGAGATGGTGCAAAGATCCGTGGCTGAAAGTAAACAATGTGGCTCTGCAGTGGCGGCACAGTGAGAGGGATGGTGCTATGTCCTGGCTGGGGAAGGTGGGCACCTGCCCACAGCAGCACAGGGGGAACCTGGCAGTGACCTGAGTTACAGGTGTTCAGTACGTCATTAACGTGCTTCAGGAGATGCCAAGAATGAGATTGTAATATACATGGTGGTGTCAAAGGCAGCTCTTTGTCGGAGAGCGGCTTGTTAGACACGACCGGGCTGCTGTGGGACGGCGTCCCTGTCCCTGTCCCTGCCTAGGACAGCCTCCTGTCCCTGCCTGGGCTGCGGCCTTGTGCCGGCTGTGCCAGCGCTGAAAGCCCACAGACGAGGCGGATCCCTCCTGAACACACCACACACGGCTCAGGGCGGGGGCTGTGCTGCTGACCCGGTGCAGGAGAGCCCGGCCCTGCGCCCGCTCCCGCCCCGAGGGGAGGGGAGGCCCCGCCCGGCAGCCCGGCCCGGCCGGAAGTGAGCGCGGCGCCGCTTCCTGCCCGCGGTCCCGCCTCTCCTCCCGCCTTGGGTGGTGCCGCTGCCTCGTCCCCGCTCCAGGCTCAGGGCGGAGGCGGCTGCCGCTCCCTGCTCTGCTCAGCCTCCCCGATGCAGGCCATCAAGTGTGTGGTGGTGGGCGACGGGTAAGTCCGGGGATCCTGGGCCGGGCCCGGCCCTGAGCCGCTCGGCCCTTGGGGGCTGTCGGGCCGCGGGGCGGGAGCGGCCCCGGGCCCCGCGCGGGGTGTGGGCGAGGCCGGAGCGGGCCCGGCCCGGCCGTGCTGGGAGCGGGGCTGGGGGGGCCGGGGCCGGGGCCGGGGCTGGGGCCGGGGGCGGGTGAGTGGGTGGCGGCCGCCGCTTCCTGCTGCCGCTGCCGGGCAGGGAGGAGAGCAGGCACGGCGGGGCCGGAGCGGGGTGCGCGGGGCTCGGCAGGCCGTGCCCCCATCCCCGGGCCGAGCCCCCATCCCCGGGCCGTGCCCCCATCCCCGGGCCGAGCCCCCATCCCCGGGCCGTGCCTCCATCCCCGGGCCGTGCCCCCATCCCCGGGCCGTGCCCCCATCCCCGGGCCGAGCCCCCATCCCCGGGCCGTGCCCCCATCCCCGGGCCGTGCCCCCATCCCCGGGCCGTGCCCCATCCCCGGGGCCGGGCTGGTCCCCGGTGTCGGGCCTTGGAGCGGCCCCGCGGATGGACAGGCTGTGCTGGGCTGTCCGGCCGGGCCCGGCCGCCTCCCGGGACTGCCGCTGCTTCCTGCTGCTCCTTCATCGCCCAAGTAGTACATTAAAATAATCGCTGTGTTTTGGATTATAAGAAAAACTTAATACTGATTTGAAATACTCTTTGTGAAAGTAACAAACTTATTGCCTTTAAGATCTTGATTTTTGACATCGGACTTTTGCAGTAGAACTGAGTGAAGTGGGCTGAACTCCATGCAGATCATAAATGCTTTTGGGCAGAAACTTCTTTTGCCTGCAGACCTCTGGTCTTGTAAGGCTCCTATCTAAAGGAGACTGATAGGCCCTTGAAATACAAATAGTTAATGGTAGATTTGTCTGTAAAGAGCTGTTACACCTACTGGATCTCAATATGGTGCTAGTTACATGTGAAACAAGTTGGAGATGCTTTTTAGAATTTGGTTAACTCATAAGTTTAGCAGTTGGATTTCTGTGTTTGGAGTGCTGGAATTGAGAAAATAGTTTGTTTGTTTGTTTGGAATTTTGAATGTTCTCCACGATACGATTCCCCTCAGCCCGGAGGGTTCTCACTGGGTGTCAGAGCTCAGGGGAACATCACAGGCCAGCTGGAAAACAAGACTTGTCTTAGGCAGTTTGAGGTTTGGTTTCTTTTTTCCTTTAGGAGAAACAAAAATCCCAGTGTAGACTGGGCATAATTGGTATCACAGCAAACGTCTGTAGATGACAGAGGAGTGAAGTGTAGTTCAATGACTCGCTACAGTGGTCTATAATTTCACATGGGGCCTTAATTTTCAAGTTATTTGTGTGTGTGGGGGGGTGTGTTAGTTTGTTTTTAACTATGTAAAATCCATAAAAAGGCAGCTAAGAATGGCTGAAAGATAACCATACAGTGTGCCAAATTTGTTTTGACTTGCTATGTAAGATTTGGAGCCATGTGAACGTGAAAGTGGTATCTCAATAAATCATTGTCATCATAGTGTAATTCTTTGATGTCAGATGGGATAACTGTGGACTGCTCTTTTGCTTATATTGAATTTAAACCCAACAAAGTTGCTTTTCTAATATATATATATATATATATATATATATATATATATATGTAATTCATCTGAACTCTGTATTTACAATGCTGTGAATAAATGTGATGCATCATGTTTGGGTGGGGAAAAGGTTCAGTCTACTTCCTCCTCTAGAAGTGAGAACTCAGCACAAACCAGCTGTATAGTGTTCAGTAATTCATTCAGCAGAACAGTTCTTTGGGTCATTTGCTTTGTAAACCATCCTTCTTCCAAGCATTTTTGTTTTTCTTTGTCTTGGAAATGTAGGTGGTGTAGTTCTGTCTGACTTTTGTATGTACGTGTGAACAAAATACAATAGTTTAATTTATTTTCCTTCCTCTTTAGTCAGAAACAAGTCTTTCTTAAGGTTCTTTTCAGGTACTGTTGCTCATTTTTGGTAGTTCTATATAATTCTCTCTTCACCGTTTTTAGAAAACATTTAACTGTTTGTGTTTCCTTGTGCTGTTGTTGCTTCAAGAGCTCCAGCATTGCAGGTATTCTAGGAAACGTCTTGTTTGGCTTAGATAAGACCAAAATTTTAGTGTTCCTGTAAAACAATGCAGGTTAAAGATTTGCTTATGTAATATAAAACTTGGGTATTGTTTTATGTACCCCCCACAAAGATCTGCTAGGAACAAAAATAAACAAAGCTTTAGAAGTACCCGTGGTTATTTTTTAAATTTGTTAATGAGGAGGCTGTTTCTCATATGTAACTCACATTTTGTTCTTAGAGTTTTGACTAGTGTATGTTTAGACAACTAACTTGACCAGAAGAGTGTGGCATGTGTGCTCATTTGGGCTATCATATATTCCCCTTGTTTCTTTTCATTTTGCTGTGGGGATTGTTTGGGGGAGAATAAATGACAACTGTTGCTTTGAGCTGTGGTGATAGAGAGCAGGAGGAATGTGCGGGACAGATGAAGAGCAGCCGCCGGAGTGACTGCAGGAACTGCTGTTGATTGACATTTGAGAAGAAGCAGTGGTGGGAGTTATTTTTAGCAGCTTTTGTTTTCACTCCAAAAAGGCAGCTGTTAAGTGGTACAAAATCTCCAGTGAGGTTGTGTAATGTTAGGAGAAGTTCTGTATTTTGGAGAAATTACCAATTACTAGATGCCACAGAAGTTGTCACTTTATGCTCTTTTGTAGGCATTTTTGGTAGGCTCTTTTGTAAGCATTTTTAAATTGTAGAAATACTTTAAGGACAGACATTTTTTTAATTGTGGAAATACTGTAAGAGCAGTAATTTAGGAGTCCTTGCTTGATCTAATTTAGGAATTCTGCTTGATCTGAGGCCTTGTCTGCTAAAGCTTTTTTTACATGTATTTGCTTTGATGGCTCAGGGAGAAGGGGAGGGCGTGTGTAGGGTTATTGGCTTCTTGCTGAGTGTAGGGCAGTGTTTGTGTGAGACACTGAACACCTCAGGCCCCTCCTGTGCCATCTGGAGAAAGTGCAGTGACTTGAAATTTGTTAACTTGTGTTACTGAAAAAGTTCTCCAAAGAGTAGTTGTTCTGTAAATACTGAAGAGCGTATTTGGGAGAGGGTGTGGCACAGTGAGTAATACAGCTTATCTGAGAGCCCTGTGCAGCTAAACCTCCTGTAGCAGCAGTACTGAACCCTTGATCTGAGGGTGGTACTATGGAAATCTCAGCCACTCTTTGGTGTCTGGGCAAAGACCTGGGCTCTGTGTGTCGTGTCTGCCAGAGAGGCAGGTCGTGTGCAGCAGAGAAAGAAACAAAT
This sequence comes from Zosterops lateralis, assembly GCF_965231275.1. Classification (NCBI taxonomy): domain Eukaryota; kingdom Metazoa; phylum Chordata; class Aves; order Passeriformes; family Zosteropidae; genus Zosterops; species Zosterops lateralis. The sequence goes on from NC_139775.1 coordinate 5,773,593, forward strand.
AGCACAAGCAAAGCCTTTTATGAGGGTTGCCACCTGTTTGCAGGTAAAACATGGCTCCAAGGAGCTCTGCTACAGTGGGGAAATTTCCTAAAACTTGTTAGCATAAATAAAGAGAAGATATGTTTTGTTTTTAGGAATTAACACATACGTATGTGGTTATATAAATACATCAATTCCTGGGTGCTATTTGGAATCAAAAAGGGACTCGGTGCTGTCTTTTGTTAAGGTGGTTTTGTTAAGCATTTAAAGCTGGATTTCTGTAGGCCATGTTTTTAATGACAGTCAAATGTTGCTAGTTTCATTTATGTAATAGTGGGTGGACAGAGCTGTGATTAAGTAGTTGCTAGAAATCTTATGACTAATCTTGGTGTTATTTTAGATTCTTAGTCTCAGCCTTTATGTACAAGGATTTAAACTTTGCCAAACAGTTGGAATTCTCTTTAAGGAAGTTGCTTTATTACAGAAATTAGTAGTCTAAAAAAGTTGCTAAAGCACTTAGAGGATGTTCTTTATAAAGGTAGGCATTAGTGTTTATTTTTAAGACTGGTGACCATAATGATCTGATTCGTGTGGCAGTGAGCCAAAAGGCAAGGAAAGCAGGAAACCTGGATGGAGTAAGTCTGAAATGGGGTTGTTGAACGTGTTTTTTCTTGTTTAAATGACTCTGGCTGATTGGTGCTGCAGAAACACACTGCAGGCACTTCTGAACTTGGAGTGAAATCTCTCCCCATCCTCCCGTGCTGTTTTGATTAGCCAGAACAGACTCGGGAGTTTCAGTGCGAGGTGGGCAAGGGAGCCTGGATGCACAGAATAGTTCTCAATCTGCTGCTGAAAATCTCGAGTTGAACATTAATTTGTTGGAAGCTCAAATTACCTGTAATGACCTTACTGGAAGCTGAAGCGTCAGCCCAGACAGGTTCCAGAAGCGTGAGAACGTGTTGTCTCTGTGCCTCAAGAGATTTCCCAAAGCATTTGGCTGTTGCTCTGCTCGGGATCCTGAAGGTTTTCCCACCTGTCCTTTGTGAGCTGGCCCAGCACAGCTGGCTGTGTGCTGTTGTGAGGGCAATTCAGCAGCACTTCCAAACTAACTCATCAGCAGGCAGCTAAAATAGCAAGTTGTCCTTATGGGGGAGGAATAACTTTCCTTAACTCCTGGCTCTGGCTTGTTAGAGGGTTCGCTCAGGAGCTGAGATAGGATCTCCTCTTTTGACAGCTGTTAAACAGGTATCTGTGTAGTGAACTGCTCCTTGGTTCTTTCCCACACAAGTTTTTTTTAAGGGTAAATCCATCTACTTTGGACACAAAGTATATCTCAGACCTTTTACAACAAGGGAGTGTTCAGAGATTGTACTTAATGAGAGCAGAATTAAATGCCTCCTTTCATGATGCTATTATAGCTTGGTAAAGAGAGTGTGTGCTGAAAGGAAAAAACCTCAGAGTGTGCGAGGAGCCGGTGTCTTAGAAGCAGATGTGAAAAGCAGGATGGAAAACGGCATGGCATGATCAGAGGTGCAGCAGATAGGGTGATATGCTAGGTATTGGCTCAGAAACATAAAGGAAATTACAATTAGAAATGGGTGTGTGGGACAATGTCCCAGATAATTTTGCATGCTGAAGTGTCTCTTCCGTAGCTCAGGCATTTCAGGTGATGTCAGAAGCTATAAAATACTTTCTTGGGCTAACGCAGTGAAGAACTGCTTAAAGTTGAATGGAGAGACTTTACTTGGAGATTGAGCTGTGAATTATGGATATGACAAAGCTCAAACTCACTTGTGAAAGATTTAGTTCAGGAGGCTGGTGAGTCAAACCTTGTACTAATGGCGTGATCATACGTGTGGGTGCAGTGAGGTTTCAAAGTTACTGCTGAGTGGCTTTGGGCAAATCTCTGCAGTGATAAAACATCTGCAAGACAATGCCGTTTTCCCTGGCCAGGAGCAGGAAGGGGGGTCGGACAGGCTGTGAGGTTGTCTGGCAGCATCACCTGGGAGGAGCCAGCTCACCCCGGGATCTCACACGCTCAAAGGATTATACAGTCCTGCCAGGGAACCAGTCTGCAGTGTCACAAACACTCTTTGCAGACACTATTTTAAAAAAGAAATAAGGCCAAATTTCAAGTTTTCCTTGAGCACTTAATTGATACTGTAACAAAAATTGAATGCTGTCGTTAATCAAACGTTTGACTCCAGATAAGATGTGGGGAGGAGGGTGGAGAGGGAACAGAGCTGGCTGCCAGAGTTCTGAAGGAATCCTGGAACAGAGCCTTGTCCTGCCCCCATTTGAGGCTCTTGTGAATTAGATCAGTAGGAAGAGGTTTGGTGTTCCAAGTTTCCCAATACTGGAATGTAATTTATCTATAAATCAGTTAATGAAGTGTTTGTGTGGTGGGTGAATGCATGTGGGGAGTCACTTTGCAATAGCAGTAAATAATGTGAGAGTTATCATTTATATTAATTCCTTAAGTTCTTGAAAGTAATGATGTGTTGAGAAATTACACTTTTCAAGCTTTCTTTAACTTCACTTATATGGAAGTATACCATTTTCTGGAAAAGATAAGAGTTTTAGAATTGTATAAGAGTATTTGGAAGTACTTCCCAGGTTTTTAATTTCAGAGAGTTGTAAAAAGGTCCTAGGAGATGTTAGTAGTCTTATTAATACATGTGGGTTTGTTGGGGTTTTTTGTGACTAAAAATTAAGGAAATTGGGTAATTTCTCACTTGACAAAATGGATGTATATACTAGGTGTGTTTTCATTGCCAGTGATTTCAAAGCTGCAGTCTGTCAGCTGTTTTCCTGCACGGTAGTGACTGGAGATATTCAGTTGTCCGTAGGTGTCTGGACATAATTAGTCTTCCCCTAAAAGGAATATTATTTCTTGTTATTCAAATGAAAGTGTTTTACATGTGAACTTTCTCTTTTTGCAGTGCTGTAGGTAAAACATGCCTACTCATCAGTTACACAACCAATGCATTTCCTGGAGAGTATATACCCACTGTGTAAGTACTTATAAAATACAAAGAGCTCTTTTCTGTCAGCTTCTCAGTGCCTGCTGCCATTCCAGCTTTCTTACCTGAATTGTTTGAATTGGCTGTTAGCACCCCTGAGGTGTGTGTAAGGAACACTTTGAGGTTTTACTGTAGCACAGTCACAGCAGTGCTGGCTGAGGGTCCCTCAGTTCTGGCTCTCTGTGCCCTCTGGGCCTGGCTGATTAGGGACTAACATTTACTAACATTTTATCAGATGTTGTTCTCTTCCAAAATAGTGTGTTTCTGTCTGTAATGTCATTCATAATAAGCTGTCCCAAGGCTGAACAGCTTGTAAAACATTATATCATAGTGAGAAATAGTTGTCTTACATGGCTGGTGACTTTTTGTTTATTTGTTCCTGCCATTTTTTGTGCTACTGCCAATCCTGTGCTAAGCCAGCCACGGCTCTTCAGCTCCTCAGGCGAGACTGTGGAGACTCATTTATTCTGGTGCTTCCCTTTTTCTTTCACGTAGGGATTTGTCAGTATCAGTATTAGTGCAGTTCTCTTTTCCAGGGCCTGTTGGGGGTGTTTATACATGTGCAGTTTCTTTGCCCTTTTCAGATGTCTCTGTATTTTCATCTGGCTGTGCTGCTCTCTGAAGTATTAATGAGTTTTTCAGACAAAATACATTCTAATAAGGTTTACAGATTACATTCTAATAAGGTTTACAGATGACTTTTGTTACCTGTCCAAGGCCTTGTTGCCTTAGTTACTGCTCTTTCTTTTTTCTTGGTCTTAAATTCGGGTTTTTGCATCCAGTGTTCCCAGTGAACTTGGTTTAGCCTTAACGCATCATTAAAACCTTTGCACCTACAGCAGTGATGGGATAAAAACGATGCCTCCACTGGCCCTTGGTTATGAGCTTTGATATTTCATTGGAGGACTTTGATTGGTAGGATTAATTAGCTTTTTTCTTACCTACTGTTGTCTTTAAGGATTCCTTGGTTGTTGTTCCTGTGTCTTCTGTTCTAAATCTCACATCATGAGACAGATTAACTTGCTGAATGTCCCACTGAGACTGGAAAGTGCTTGTTAAGTGCATCACCTGCTTTCCTGTACTCACTGGCATTAGCCTTCCTTTGGAAGAGCCATGACAGAGATCTCTGCTTAGACTAGACCAAGTCTGTTATGTATCATTTTTTATTCCATTACCCAGTATTTAAAGAACAACTTTGCTGTCTCTGAGGAGCTGACAGATGCAATGGAAATGTTCCCTTCCTCAGTTTTCCCAGTTTTTCCCTGTGTGAGGGAAAAATCCTTGGGTGCCTTATTTTACTGCAAGCTAATGCAGCTAACTCTCTCTTTATTTTTAGTTTTGACAACTACTCTGCCAATGTAATGGTCGATGGCAAACCGGTGAACCTGGGCTTGTGGGACACAGCTGGGCAAGAGGACTACGACAGACTACGTCCGCTCTCCTACCCGCAAACAGTAAGAGCTGCAGGCTGAAACCAGGAGCAGACTTTACAGCTTTGTCTAACATTTTTCTTTTTGAACATAAGGCCAACATTGTCACACCTGGAGTTTTATTTATTAGAAACAGTGGCCCTCTTTCATTTCATGTGCCGTAGCTGTAATTTATAATCTCTGGGATGTGTGCAGTTGTAAATAAGTTAAAATTTGCATGCCCTGTGTATTTGTCTGCACTGGTACTTGCTGGGTTTTGTGTCGTTGCATCCTCAGAATTGTCTAGAATGCTTGATTTAAAATAAAAACGACCCCAAAACTAACTCAAAAAGTCCTGGTGAATAGTCCCATCAGCTAGTGCATTGATTATAAGGTTAGTGTGCCTGCCAAAGGCAGGGTTTGTTTTTGGTTTTAGGCGATGTTTGGCCGTAACCTGACACTGTCACTGCTAAGCACTTGATATTGTTTAGTCTGTGTGAAGATGTTCTACATGTGAAAGAGGCAGCACTGAATGAAGAGATTATTGGTATTGACAGAGGCTGCGGTGTCCCAGCTTTCCAGTGTACTTGAGTGGTTATTTTATTGCTTGCTGTAGTTTGTGCTGTGACATCGACACAAATGTGCTTCTGTCTTCCCTGTGTGCAACTGGTTAAGTCCTGCCTGCATCCTGCATCTTTCCATGTTCCAGGCTATAAGTAAAGAATGGGTAATTTGCAGGGGTTTTTGGCACTGATTACTCTTGCTGTTGACTGTCAAATATATGTTAAATGCTAATAATGCAAAATTGTTTCACTCTACAGCATAACTGCTCTCTTGAATAATGTGAATCTTATTTAAAGAACTCTGGTGCTATTTTCAATAATCTGTCTTTAATTCACAATTTTCCTTAATTCGCTGCTCACTAACTTACAGTCATTAGGCTTCCCCATCAGGAATTTGCCAGCTGTGGGCAACTATAGTTGAAATGCCAGAAATACCTGTCTAGAAGGAGAGACAATGGAAAGCTGGTTTTCTCTAATACCTAGATATTTATAGGATACTTAAAACTTCAGTTTTGCTTAACATCATAAAAATAATCAAAAAAATAGAAGAAGGTATGATGAAAGGTCTTTAGTAGGGACAGAATGCTTATATATGTCTTCAGCCTGCTGAAGTAACTGTGGCTTTCTGGTAGACTGCAAAAGAATTCCATGTCTAAGCATCTTAGGGAAAAACATTGTCTGTGCAAGGATATATAACTGTTCAGTACAGGCTTGGAGTACTTTCAGTTATTTAGATTGGTTTTTTTTGCAGCAGAAGATGAAACAGGGTGGTAAGTCTTTAAGTTCTTGTGAAGAAATCTTCAGATTTCAGACTTGTGCAGTATCGAAGATTCATCACCCCCACAAAACTAACAAAAAGCACAGAGGAAGAGAACAGTGATGCTGATGAAACCTGACCTTTTTTTAGGATTTGTGTTCAGCCTCCCTTTTCCTTCACTGTGCTATTTAGAACTCAGCCCTTGCATGTTCTTGCCCCTGAAGGATGTTTTGGGCAAGGTGAAAGCAGCAGATGTTGGTTACTTGGGCAGTGTGTGCTGGGATCAACCACCCAGCAGTTAACAGCTGGTAACTTCACAGTGAGGGCTTGGCATTAATTTGTATCTTTTTCTCCTTATTCATATTTTTATTTTATTCCTTAAAATATACAGAAATTTAGTATCTTCTCCTTAATGCATTTGAAATCTACTACTATTTCCAAATATTTGTGGATTGAAAAAGTTGGTACAGAAGAGGTGGTCATGTCTGTTTCCTCAGGACAGCAAAGCAAAGAGAAATTGTTAGCTGGGTGCTTTTCAGGAGAGGTTGGATACTGCAGGTTTGTCCTGACAGTGCAGAACTGGTTTCTGGGGAAGGCTGGTGTCTGCTCTGGGTGCAGTTGGTTGTGCTGAATTACAGGGCAGCGTCTCTCTTAAGAAGAAAATCCTCCTTGAGAATATCTGTGAGCAGAAATTGCTGACTGAAAACATTTTCCCTTAAATCCATTTGAGGAGTAACTTTATCTCCTACTCTTATTAGGTTGGAGGAACCAATGGTAAGAATATATCTTCCAGTCTGACAGATCAACCTATTGCCGTATGTAAAACTTTAAATAAACTTCAGTTCCAAGTTCTATCATCTTGTCTTGCCTATGATAGTGATAAATTGGCCCCTATTTTTTGAAGAAATACTTTCCTTGGAACTATCAAATTGCTAGATCTGAGAACTCTGTTACCAAATTTAAATGAGTTGCTAAGATTAAATATTTTCTTGAAAATAAATAGTTCTTCCTACTAGTGTGCAAGACACCTGAGATCTTCAGTAATTCCTCGTGGTTACACCAAATCATTTGATCTCTGGAGCTAGTGGAGGAGAGAGTCTCCTCAAGTGCAGCCCTTGAGTCCCCACAAACCTGCAGAATTGGAAAGCAGAAGTAGTGGCCATAGTATCACATTATTTGATGTTGTTTCCTTCTTCTTCTGGGACGCTGCTACGGAAACTTTTTGGGGTGATGCATGAACAACTGGGTTGCAAGTGCTTAGCAGTGAGACGTCAGTTGCTGACCTAACAAAATGCCTTGAAATGCAGCACAATCAACTAACACTCCGCAATCCTGATTCTGTAGCACGTTTGGTACCAACCTACCAGATGCAGAGGTAGGTTGGGGGAAGCTGGACTCGTTTGGGAGACGCCTTCTGAGTTTTGGGTCATACAGCAACACAGACAGAGGAAATGTGTTGGGGTTATTCTGAATGCTTGCAGACCTGGGGCGTGTCATCTGTGAAACCTGAATTGTATCCTGTGGTTACTCTGAAATGTTTTTACCTCCTCTTACTTAGAATCTTTTGCCTTCAGTTGAAAAGCAAGATGTGCAAGATCTCTAAAAATACTCATTTTTCTTTCTGCTTTCTCATTATTTAGAAAGGAAAGGGAGGAGCTTTGAGATTTTAATGCCCTTTTCAATCCTAAATTGGTTATAGAGAAGTTCTAAAATCTTATTTTACTAGCATTCAGTAGAAGTGAAGTTCCATAAGAAGTTCAACAAGCTGCTTCTGATTTGGATGGGAAACAATAATTGTAGAAATTCTTGGGTGATTTTTTTTTTAATTTCATACCATTGAAATTGGCCTTTGCAATTTAAGACAACTTCAGAGTTATGTATTGATAGTTAACACTTTTCAACATCCTATGCTGATGAGCTCTGTGAAGAAGGAATCACATTTAGGGAAAAAAACCCTTTAAAGGCAGTGGTATTAGTGTCCTAGTTGCTGGCTACTGCAATACTGATTATAAATTTGACTGCAATCTATTTGTTATTTGTTTCCCCCTTTCTCTCTGGCTGCTTGTAGCTGCCTGGGAATGGATTTCCCACTGGGAAAGCTGTCTCTGATTGTCATGTGCAGCTGTATTGCTGACCTTGCCTTTTGCAAGTGTGGTAGAGCTGGCAGTGTAATGGAGGTACTGGTGATATTGGCCTGTTCATGACACTCTCAGTGGTTTCTCTGTTGGGCTGACCTCTGTCAACTTCTTTTGTAGGATGTCTTCTTAATCTGCTTTTCCCTCGTGAGCCCAGCTTCCTTTGAAAATGTCCGTGCTAAGGTAAGGAGCTGGTACTGTTTTATTTCTGAATATTCATCAATACTGTTCACTTTACAGCAGAGCTTGGAATATATTAGGTGCTTTTTTAAAAATAGTTTTTCCCACAGGCCACATGAAATGCAGTTTGAAAAAGCACAATCAGTTTTTGCCTAAGTGAGTCATGGAAGTGCAGGGCACATGACACACTTAAGTACAAATTGTTCCTTGATGCATTGATAACAGTAATTTAAGTGTTCAGCCAGCAAGGTGCTGAAATCACAAACAGGAACTTTCCTTTTAATACAGTTTGGGGAAAAAAAGAATTTCAAAACAAATGCATGTAAAAACTGGATTGATAGCACTTGTTCCTTGCATCAGCCACCCTTCTGCACGTGCTCTGTGACTGTGGGAGTATTCCATGTCCTCAGACAACTCAACTGCACAGGAGGTGTTTCCATGGCCAGGGGAGGTCAGGGCTCCTCTGGTGCATGAGGAAACTACAGCCTTTAATGGGCTACATTTTTAAAGGATATGGAAATAGCTGTTGGCTTAGTTAACGGTGATGTGCCCATTTCTAATCCTGCCCAGATGGGATCTGGGTGCTCCCTCCACTCCAACTGACCCAAAGTGAAGGACTGGTAGCTTTCATGTGTCATGTTCCAGGGCCTTCAGGGAACTCTGCCCCCACACAAGAAACACCATTTTTGATTTGTCTTTTCCAGTGGTATCCTGAGGTGCGGCACCACTGTCCCAACACCCCCATCATTCTCGTGGGCACCAAACTGGATCTGCGGGATGACAAGGACACCATTGAAAAGCTGAAGGAGAAGAAGCTGACTCCCATCACTTACCCCCAGGGCCTTGCCATGGCAAAAGAGATCGGTATGGCAGCAGCGGGGTTATTGCTGGCTGGATCTAGGCTGTTTGTGGAAGACCTTGTACCTTAATTAAATGGGGTGCCTGGCTCTTGTTGTGGAGCCAGCTGGGAGCAGTGCAGAGCTGCTCTGTAACCGTGTCTCTGCTTCCCTCAGGCGCAGTGAAATATCTCGAATGCTCAGCACTTACGCAGCGAGGCCTCAAGACAGTGTTTGATGAAGCCATCCGAGCAGTGCTGTGCCCCCCTCCTGTAAAGAAGAGGAAGAGAAAATGTCTGCTGCTGTAAACGTCACCCTCCCCCACCCCATCAACCCTGTGCTTTGCTCAAACAATGGAGCATTCACATGCCAATTTTTTCTGTTATAAATTAGTTCTCTTCCATCAATTCTTGAACCAATTGACAATTTAATGGTTTCATTTCTTTAAAGTATGATCCTTACCTTGCATCCTTCTAAGAGCAAACTCCTGGAAAGACACACCTACGTAAAGCCTTATTTTTAAAATCCTCTTCTTGCTCAATTAAATGTTGCCAAACTATCTGCTGAACTAAGTCGCATTGTTGTGCTACGAACACTAAGCACTAAACTGTTTTTTAAAAGATTCTTCTTGAAAAATGACTCTAATTTCTGGTAGGAAATGCAAAATCTCTTTATAGTTTTTCACAGTAAGTAACAGTGCCGGGGAATTAGCAGAACACTGCGCTCTGATGTGTTTTATTCTGAACTCTTTTCCCAGCGCAGCCGTTGCCTTGTGGTGCATCCAGCACCCGACTCTGGCAATGACTGACACCCCTGAGTCACAGTGTAAATGCTTTATCATTGGTAAGGGCTTGGTTGCAATCTAGTTCTTGCTGCTGTGATTGAAAAAAATAACTATTCTTACTGAAGTGTATCTAGTCCTTTTGACAGCATTGTATTGTGATGAGTAAGTGGAATATTGGATCAGGAGATAGTGCCAGACAGTATTTTGACACTGTACAGCTGACTTACACTACACTGCCAGAGTAGCTCAGCAACCATTTTCCCAGAGGTGCAGTAGTGGAGAGAGGTTGGTGTTCATGGGTAAATTCCTTCGAATTTCAAGTAGGGCATTCATGTAGGTACAATTCTGAATCAGTCATTCCCACTTTTATGTAGTAAGTGCTTTTCTTGTAGAATCTTTTCTTACTGAGCAATATAACTTGTATTTTAAAACCTTCTGATTGATAGATGTTTGCTTTCTTTTTTTTTTTTTTTTTTAGACTAGAATGTTTAAGCATATCCTCATTTTCCTGTTATTTCTGACCCAGTAAGTTCTGCTTTCTGAGGAGCTTTTAGTCTATTAACTAGGTGTAAAAATCATGTGAAGCAGCTTTACACATTTTAGTAATTTTTATATTTTAATCCTCTGTAACTGACAAACCTTTCAACTATCACTATTTACAAGGTCCCCCCACTGTAACATGACTAATGCAGCCAAGTGTTCCTTCTGTCACTCCATGTGCAGCATCGATTGCGTAACGGTAACTTGGGTCTGTGAGGTTCTGTAATTAGTGCTAATGTTCTGTACCTTTCAAACTGGCAGGAATATGATGTTGAACTACACCTTTTCAACCACTAAAGCAAAATTTAAAAATAAAAGTTGCAAAATTGTGAAGTTTTTACATTGATCTTTTGCTAATGCATTTGGCAGTATGTTTTGCATGTATGACTTAATAAATCCTTGAATCACAAGTGTGGTAATGTTTGAGTTTCTAAGCGAGTGTCCATTCTTGTGCCAGTCTGAGCACACACTCCTGTTCCCTGCCAGCAGCCCTGTGTGCACGTGTCTCCTCGGAGACTCTGCACAGCCCAGGCTGCCAGTGGTGCTCTGAGTACCCAAACTAAACACAGCACTTGGCAGCAGCTCTGCAGAGGCTTTGCCCTCTCGGTGCAGTTGTTACAGCTCCTGCTTGTGCAGTGGCTTAAAGCTGCTGGCAGTAGGGGGCAGGTTCTCTGATCCACTCCACTCTCTGCAAACAGAAACACTTTTCCTCTGAACTGGTCACAGTCTGTGTTTAAATGCCCCAGATTCCAGGCTTTTATTTAAAGCCCTGCTCTGTGTGTTGCCTCCCCTCCTCCAGAGTGGCTGCACCCAAGGCTGGTGCCCTGGGACTCCACAGGCCCCAAAAGCAGCACCATTCCTGCTGGTGCTGCTTGACCTCATTGTTCTGACAGCCAGCACTGGTACCTGTCATTGCACAGGAGCCACGGTTTTATTCTGCATTTAATTTTGTCTCCATATCAAGTATCACAGCAGGGACATCCACAGAGTTAATTCTCAACCACATCATATTTTACTTACATCAATTTCTTTTAAATAAATGCTGCTGAGCCTTAAAAAGGAAAATAAAATAATTACACACTAGAAACAAGGAATCCACTTTTAAAAGTCGTTACAACTGGTTACACATTCTCGGCAGAATCAGAGTGATGCTCAGTAGCCTAGAGCTGGTGACCAACATGATGCCAGGACCTGAAGGATAATTTTTTTTCCTTCTCATTAAGTTGTTTTAGTTTAAAATCAATAAAAGCAGTGATGTAGATCAACACATACAAAAGACAGGTAGATTAAAGAATATTGCACATGTATATCCAAGCAGCATTTAACCACAACAAGCCCTCCCCCACAACCCCTGGATCCCAGCACGATCTGTAAGAAAAAATAGTGCAATGACCGAGCCTGAGCCAGCCCCGCCTGGGCCAGCCCCACTCACCCTGCAGCCCTGAGCTGCAGCGCTGCCTTCCCCGCAGCCCCTCGGCTCCACCACGGCCCTGGCAGGCAGGAAGAGACGTGGAAGCAGAAGTGGAGTTGCAGGTGGTGGAGGACAAGGTCTGGCAGGGCTCTGCTCTGACGTGTGGCCACAGGGCTCTCACACACATTCACTTTGGTCAAGCCTTCAGCTGCTGCACCAGTGCACACGGGCTCGGCTGGAGCTTCTCGTCCCCATCCGTGGTGGAGAAGCCCAGCCCTCAGCACAGAGACACAAGCTCTGCTTTCACCAGCACAACATTCCCCGAGGTCGCTGCAGAGGCAGGGGCACTAAGACCCTTGTTCATTTTATGCAGTGTGACAAAAGTACTGAAATCCACTTAGGCGTGAAAGTGGAATGTGCCTTGAATACCTGAAACCTGCAAAAAAGCCCTCCAGGTCGTCCTCAAGCTGTGGTTATACTGCACTGGGGTTGTGTTCTCGTGTTTGACAAGACAGACACAATCCATGTTCCTGAGACAAACTGTTCAGAGCTTTGAGCACAACATCTGGCATGTGGTCTGTGATCATCTTGGGACTTATTAAAATGCTGCTGAAGACAGTTTCGTTTGACCATCTTGCTGTGTATTTAATATCTGAAGAACACAACCTAGGGAAAAAACACACCACAAATACAATGGCTGTGTCAGAGCTGAACAGGCAACCTGGAGAACCTGGACATGGCTCAGGGAGGAACTGAACCCTCTCAGCAGCAGGGGGGTTCCCAGAGCGCTGCAGCTCTGCCCTTCAGCAAAACAGCTGGAATTGCTGCCATGAAGTGTCCCTGAGGGCAGAACTGCACCAAATGACACTGTGCTTTAACAGGGAAAGAAGCCATAAAAGATTCAAATAATTCTGCTCTCGAAACCATGGAGTAGAGCCTGAGCAAGGAGGGGAAGGCATTAAACACTGCACATTCACGTGGTTAATGTCAAATTTAGGGAGTAAGTCACAGTGGTATCAATAGGAGACCAGGCAATACATTTAATGCTGCACATAGGATGCAGCATTCTGTAAAATCAAATCCCAAATACATGATGGGGGCTCTTGTGTGCTAGGCCCACTTAAAAAAAAACCCTCCCATTATTAACTGCTGTGCTGTGAAGTAAAAGACAGAAAAGAAATTAACTCAATAAAGTAAAAGAGCAGCCATTGGGAAAACCTGCCCAGGTCAGAGGTATTCAAGTATCTAACTTATAAAACCAATATTATAATTATTACAAATTAAAGATGTGAAGCTTAAACAAAATACTGATCTACTGAATGGGCTGTTTCAGGTTGCTTTGTCTAAAAAACCCCCAACATCACAAAATAACACACAAAAAACCCCTGAACACAACACTGCCCCAACAAAGCCACAATGCTCACTCTTCCAGCAGTTTCAGCTTTCTGGTGTCTTTGTCTCAGCTTCCTGCATCCACAGAAAAGCAGCAAGTGACAGGAAAAACTACAGACTATGTGGGCAAACACTGGGTACTGGGGCAGCTGCAGCTCTCCAGCCTGGCTGGGTCAGCATTACAGATAATATTGCACCTCCTTCTAATCACCAACATTCACAGGACTGCTCAGGGAAAGGAGGTATTTTGTTACCACTTCACCACTACCAGGACACACTGCAGATCTGCAGCCTCGGGCAGAAACTGGAGCCTGGCAAACCTGAACCTGCCACTCCTACTATTTAAAGTCCTCACTTCAGCAGCTGCAATAAACAGGCAGGATAAGGCATAAAGAGAACATTGTCCAAGGCTTCAAGTGAAACAGAAAGAAGCTGGGAGGCACAGAATAGAAACTGAAAACTGGGTAATGTACAATAACCAAAACTGGGTATTGGACAGGCAGGTAAGTCACAAAGCTGGAAACGTGCACTTTGAAAGGGACAGGGAGCTGTAAGTAGACCTTAGGGAAACAGGAGAGTGGAATTCATCATTCCACTTACCTTCTAGAGCTGCTTTCTTCAACAATGTGGATAATCCTTCCAGGCAGATAGAGATGAGGATACTGAGGGGGTGAATTCAAGTGTGACTCCTCCTCCAGGGCGTTGTACGAAGGCGACCGATGAACCATCAAACTCTCCTCGGCCAGGAGGGGCTGGGTCAGGGCATCCTGGCTCCTTCCATCCAGCTCCGTTGGGAAATCATCAGGATCCCCTCCAAACACCTCATACCAACACCCCCGCAGCAAAATCTGGTACTGCAACCAGAGAAAAGAACACTCCAACTGAAGTTTGGCATCTCCTCAAGTAACCTATTCTAGCTGTGTACTTGCACACACTTTGTCTGAAAATACAATTAAAAGATTAAAATTTACTCTATGCCCATGCTCCCCAAACTTTGATAATACCTCCTTCCTAAATTTTCCCCACAATAACATTCATTTCAACAGTATGGCTCCTAAGCCTCCAGTTACACTGCAGAAAACATCACCACCTCTACCAGCTGAATCATTCCATGTGGATTCTGCTCTGCAGGTTTAACTTTTCTTGCACCTGTAACTTCTAACTGTCCATTATTTTATTTATGACATCACACAGACCCTCTGCTCATCTCTGGGACTACATGGAAATCTTGTGGGTATGGCAGATTCAAATTCAGATGTTCAAAGATGGAATTCTGAATCTTTAAGCCACACCTCTGTACCTACAGCACCATCCTGCCTGACACCAGACTGATCCAGCATGTTCAAAACCTTCCCGCTAACTGTAAAAAGAGGGAAATAATTAACACTGTAACAGAGAAATATCTGCTTTCCAAAATAATTCTGACAGCAATACGAAAGTAAAATCAATAATTTGCTTACCTACTGGTACCAGTTATTACACTATTAAAAGTAAGTAATTTGACTTTTTGTAATTTTAGCTGTTTGAGGGTTTTTTTCCCATTTTTGTTTTTTAATAATTTCCTTTTATCAGCAAAACTGGCAAACAGATAATTTCAGGTCTTTGATGTTGTAAACTGGTATATTAGGAGTCTTACTGAATCCTAATCTTCAACAACACAACTTTACAAGATAGAAAACTAACACAAACGTCACTGAATTAAAAGCAAACAATTTTGTTCTGAAACACAATTGTAACTCTCAGCTTTATGATCAAAAATACACACACCAGCAGTCACTGCATTAAATCTAGGGTTTAACCCAAGTAACAATTCCACAATTTTAATCAGGAACTGCATTTGGTTACCTTGGGTCTGTTGCAGTTTGCCACAATCCTCACTATTCTTCTCTTTAAATCCTCCATGTTGGGCATACTTAACCTGTTTAAACACACAGAACAAAATAAAACAAAGCCCCCTATTGTCTGCTATCAAACACATCGCCAAATATCAATTTAAAAGTATTTTCATCTCACCTTGCAACAAGGTCTTTTCCAACAATGACTGAAACAATGAAGTGCTTAGTGTAATCTGCAAGTGATTTGCTTAAAATAAAAAAAAAAGAAAAAAGGCAGTTTAGATGCAGTAATGAGATAAGCACACTTTAGTTTTAGGATGACCATTATAATTCAGTAAAATTACAAGCATGTGGCAGCACCATTTACAGTCAGTGTCTCAGGGGGTGTTCAGATCTTCTTGCTGAGGGTGACAAGAGTAACTTCAGTGCTGACTCTCAGGGGGTATGGATGCCCAACAGGCGAAGGCAGACAAGTCAGGTGAGTATTTTTCTGGACCATTTACTTTAAACTCTAATTATACTGCCTGCCAGAGTTCCCCAGATGTGTTTCATTCTGTAACGCTCTGCCAAAAACTCAACTGTAACTCCAGATGGAGCAAATTAATTTGAGTGGGGAATGGAGAACATATAGACTCTTCCCACAGTCAGCCCACAGCTGCCAGCTAACACACCTGGCAGCTGCCTGGACTTTTACAGCTTAGACACAGAGCCAAGCAGCAGAAGTCTCTCACCTCAAGAGCCCTCCTGGGGGAGAGAAGGCATAACACTTCAGTGTGGGGAAGGAGTTCCTGAGCATGATGGCCAAGATAGACGCTGTCCCACCACCCAAACTGTGGCCAACTATCACAAGTTTATATTCCTGCAGACAGAAAGACTTAGATGAACACAGAAAATGCTGTGGGTAATTTTTCTGACAAATCAAATTATTTGGAAGGTAACTTACTGGGGCAATTGTGAAAGCCTGGTTTAATATTCCATCATTTATTAGTTTCCGATAGATATAATTTGCAGCTTGAGTTATTCCCTACAAGAAAGCAATTCAGGTTAGAAGCGTGTATCTAATCTGAGGTGTGATACATAAATAGTTTAAATACAACACCATCACAGAACAACTTCTTTGTGCAAAGCTGGTCTTCTCTTTGACATCCTCCTGACAGAGGTCTGGTTAAAACCAAGAGGTCTATATGTATGGTACGTATGGGTTAAAAAGGTTTGGGGATATTTCATAAGGACTTTAAGTCTGACAAGAGGATTAAAAATTCTACCTTGCAGTGCCAGAGGCAGTATTTGATGCACCAAACACTGAAATAATTTGTGCAATCCATCTGACAAGGATGAATATTCTGTTTAACTAAGGATCCCAGGTGTTTATAGCTTGGTGCTGCTAAGTTGATCTACAAAGAAACACAGGCTGCACACACCTTATGCACAAACCCATTCTCCAGAACCTCCTCCAGGGTCAGGTCTTCGCAATCTGCTGACAGATCAGTGAGGATGTCCTGTGAACAAAGCCTGGGTCAGGGCTCCCTGCAGGGCTCTGTGGTGCTGCTGCTCACCCCTGTCACAGGGACACCCCAGCTGGCTGCCAGGTGTGTGAGCAGCACAACACATCCCACCACCCCAGCAAACACACAGCAACCACAGCTCCGAGCCTGGCAACTATTTCCAGACACCCCATCATGGATGCACCTCCACTCACAGTGACTTGGAATTACCCCTGCCTGTCCTCCACTCTCTCTTCCAGTAGCACAGGGAATATCACCCATGCAGGGGCAAGGGGGTTTACAACTTAAACCTGGAAGACTCATACCTGTGAGTGAGTTATTTTAACATGCGACAGCATAACACATTTCTTTTAGGTACCAGGAGTTCACTCATTTCTATAAAGCTAATTATTGCTATCAGATGGATGATACCTCAAAAGACAAGGTTCCTCTCACTGCGACCACAATAGCTTCTTTTTTGTGATCCAGAGCAACAAAAAATGGAATCTCATAGATCTGGAGAAGAAAAATGTAATCAGTAAAGACACCAATGTTTTGTCAAGGCAAGCACTTGTTCTCACCTTCTGGAAGCTCTTACTGAGCTCCACACTGTACTATGGAAAGAAGCTGAACTGGTCTCTTATTTGGTTAGTCTAAGTGCCTTTTTTCAATACTGAGACATATTTATATCAATGGTTTTGTGGCTGTTCTGTTAGATTAGAAAAGAAATCCAAACTGAATGTTTTAATTTGGCTTTGCATCTTACACTTCATAAATGCTGAAGGCAAACTAGACCCTCCACCCCTGGCTTTCCCTGAATTAATCACTACAGATTACTGAATGCCTGTCCAGATTGTTTACCTTGTTATGAAAACTGATATGAATGAAGTCTCTGTACTGCAGTCCTGTTATTTTTAGGATGGATCCAAAGTGAAAGTTATGACGATCACTGCCCGTTATATCAGAATCTGTCGGTCTATTTCTGCAACTAACAAACACAGAAGAGAAAAACTTTCATGTTCCAAATTTTAGGTTTCTTTTCAAGGAATCAAACTCAGTTAAATTTGCAGAGGGCCTTCTGCCAGGAATCAAAAGTGCTTTCTTTTTGCAATAGTACCACTAAACATTCTGATGCAAGATGTTACTTCTGCCTTGTTACAGGATCATTGGTAAAGCAAACAGTGCAGTAAGAAAAGAATTCTTAAGGTTACAAGCCACTGAGAGAAAATACAAACAAGGAAAAAGGAAATTCAAACTAAATTTTTAACAACAATCTTATCTCATGTTTTATCCACAGTATTATGTGATAATTTTTTTCTCCAAGTGATTTATATTTCAGTAGATTATATAGATATTTCTTACTAGTAATTACAAAAATCATTCTTTCAGTCACAAATATCAGTGGTCACATACAGTAATCCTACCTAGCAATATGGAAAATGACATACTGACCATAAACACCTTTGAGTAAAGATGTCAAACGGAACAAAAAGGAGGCTGGAGGGACAGGGAACTTCTGCTAATTCCTCAGGACAGAGAAAACTACTGATAGACTTTCATTTCTATATGTAAATCTGTGCCCAAAAGGCACCTCTAAAAAGCTTCATTTTAAAACATGTTTCATTTAATTCAAATTCTTCCTTTGTCATCTTGCTAAATATCTTAATCACAAACTTTTCCCATTAAAAGAAAGCCAATCTGCTTGAGGGTGGAAAGACATCAGAATTTTGTTTCTCTGAATTTCTGAAAGATAACTCTAGCAGAAAAGCTCACGTATTCCCAAGAGTAATTAATGCAATAATAATTTAATGCTACAAAAATACTGCTATTGTAACTATTTTATTTCTGCTAAGACTAGTTAAATAGAAGGCAGCTATGTGTTTTTGAGCTCTTGGATCAAACCTACCAGTCACCATTGAGCTTACAGAGTGCAGTATACGGGTTGGTGTACACGTAGTAGGGCCAGCCATAGGCAGCTGCAGCAAACAGCATGTAGTGAGCAGCATTCTCCAGCTCAACATCCAAATCATCACTCTGGAAGCACACAGGGGGGAAAAAAAAGGAAGCAGAAAAAGGGAGGAAAGTGTGTTAGGCAGCCTCAGAATAAAACTGAACACAGGCTAGTGAAAATCAAGGCACGATGAAATACGCAGTATCCAAAAGGAAAAACCTCAAGGTCTAAGAGGAGCTAAAAATAGCCACTTGTATTTCAGGAAAAAGTCTGTGTTTATTTTTCTAGCTACACAGCTCAAGGATCTTGAAAAGCTCTCACTGAATTAGTTCCAATCTGAACTGTTCCAATGCTGATACATTGATAGGCTCAATGCTGAAAACAACATTCTCTCCCACTATGTTACCTAAGGATGTCTAAGGGAAGGCTAAAGAGTGCAGGAGATCTCTCTGGTACAGACTTTTAAAGCACAACCCCATCACACCAGCTGGATTCAAAAGGAAGTTGACAGAGATGCACTGGTTGAAGTAAAACCACATACATCTATGAAACACAGGCTAAAAGGAGTGGAAAAAATTTACAAAGGCTCTTGTCTACTGAAGACAAGGAAAAATCAGTTAGCAAACAAACCCACCACCTGCAAGCATTTAAAAGATGCTATTTTTGCTTCTTACCTTGTCTGGGTATTTGCAGCAGACAAACAGCCCACAGTACATACTAGAAGATTACCTTATCTGCTCTATGCAAACAGTTCAAATGTTCATTCTCCCAACTGTTCAACAATGATCAAATGTCCTAAATGGTTCCTTTTTTGCACTTAATTCCCCATTCAAAGTTCTACTCATACAAAAGCAGAAAAATGTTTTTGACTACAGACTTATTGTTTTCACTGCATTTATTAATAATGTACATTGTTACGAATTTTTATTGCAGTGTTTAATCTTATTAAAAGAAAAAACAAAACAAAAAAAACCCCCTCTCTCCAGAAAGAAGTGCATTTCAATTTGATCTGGCACCATTTCCTAGGATAACTACACCAAAGAATGCACTAACCCTTTCTTACCATGAGAGATGATGGAGAATGACACAGGACTTCTTCAGGCTCCTTGGGGCAATTTTCCATTTTATCTTGCTCTTGATGGAGTAGAATCAAACCAGCTGCTATGTCACTTGGCACTAGATCAGTGTCCTGTACAAAGACATGGAAGACTCTGTAAAACCATCCCACACCTCGGTGTGGCAGCAGCACAAACACAGCAGGGCTCCCCTCTCACCGAGAAGTAGCTGCGGAAGAGCTCGGCGATGCTGGTGAAGGCCACGCGGTGGTCGTCGTCCTGCACGATGCAGCAGCACAGCAGCCTGATCCTCTTCTCCCACACCCTGGTGGCAGAGCTCTTCACGTTGTACAGCAACTGCCCCGACTGGCTGCTCTCCAGGTTGCGGCTCACGCCATCGGGCAGGTAGAACGTCTTCTTCCCCCCGAGGGGGTCAAAGACAATGACAACCCCAATGACGGTGAAGATGATGATAATCCAGCTGTCAGACAGGAGGGAGTGGGATAACAGACTGTGAAACCAGACACTTCTGGCAAGTGTGCAAGAAATCCCAACTACAGATCTTGGCAGGCTGAAACCGAAGCTGGGTATGGAATTCTGTATAGAGACCTCTGCTGCTGTCCTGAGGCTGCAGCTCTTTGGACTGTGCTTGCAATACTCTGGGCACCAGAACAAGACTGTTGGCTCAGTTCACACAGGGCACCAAAGCTGGAATCACAGCCCGGTGCTTTGGAAGCAGCAGCACAGAGGAGCGGCAGCTCCATTTTTCACTACCAAGTGATCAGGTTACTCCTCGTATTTATCCAGTTTTCTACACTCCCATTGCCCTTCTCACCCTTCCTAACCTTCACCTCCTTTCCTTCACTGCAGGACATGCTCCCTCTCCCAAGGCAAGCTTTTTTAGGGAAGGATACCAATTCATCTTCCTTTTTCCACATGCTGTAAAGCTCAGATTTGTGGAGAGGCACCTTTACCTTGCAATAACTGTCCCAATGACTCCATTTATCACAGTCTTCTCACACTGCACGCTGTTGTCTGACACCCACACAGCTCCTACAATAGCCCAGATGAATTCAGGGAAATAGAGGAGCAGGCGAGTATAAAGTATTTTGGGAAGTGATTTTCTTGGGCCTGGATTAGAAATTGTTCCTGAAATCAGAGAGAGAATTTAAAACAAGAACTGTTCAGAAATGCACCTCAAGTACATAAAATCCTATCTAGAAATACGAACTTTCTGGGCTTCACAGAAAGTAAGAAACTTAGGAGAAATGATCAAGTTCTTTCATACTAATGGACAGCTATCACTGAAGCTAAGAAAAACAACAATGGATTTATTGCTGTGATTCTTAGAACCTACTCTAAAACCCAAATCTGCATCCAGGAGCACTGGCTCTTGGGATCTGCTTTTATTATTCTATTTAGCTCTTAGATGGTTAGTATTTAATGTTCAGATGCTAGTTTGCTGGGCTACAAAGAAGTTTTTTTAATGGAGTTACTAAAAAATAATAGGAGAACAAAAGTAGGACCATTACCAGGACAAATACTTCTCAGGCTATTTCCTGCATTGGTAATTTACTAACAACCTCTGTTTTAGAACTCTAAGGCAATAAAAAAGGGAACAACTTTTGGCCAGCTCATCTCCTTAAACCAGTCTGCTGATCCCAGGGAAATGAGGTAGTGGGGTGTGTGTGCTCGGGTGTAGACAAGTAATTTGTAAAAGCTGCAGAACAAAAACTACTTTGGGAACTGTTTTCCAATTACAAAACTGTGGTTCACCAATTACAAAACTGTGATAAAGCTGTTTCAAAAGCCCTCTCTCCAGAGGTTGCTTTTTCCCGTTCCCAGGTTGCAGCCTGTCCTGCAGCAGTGTGGTTGCTTACCCAGACACAATCAGATGGAACTGTGCTTTCTCTAAACAACTCTTCCTTTCTCAGCACCACGCCCAGGGTGTGAGAGCTCCAGCCAGGTTCCCTGCTGGCCTCACCCAGCGCCAGGACAGCACAAGGGCTGGTGCAAAACCAAGCACATCCAAACCCACGCATTCCAACCACACTCCAACACACCTCACCCTTCGTTTTCCTGGAAATTCAGCCTGAGAATTCTTCAATTTCTTAGTTATAAACGGTTTCATGGCTGTCCTTTCATCCCAAACAAGGTTCTTTTATCACTGCTATTTACAGTTACATCTCCCACCTCTGCACCTTTGGTCAGAGCCTGGTGCTGACAATACCAAACACATGGGTTTGACCCCTGTATGGCCCATTCACTTAAGAGCTGGACTCGATGATGCTTGTGGGTCCCTTCCAACCCAGAACATTATGTGAAACTTTGATACAAACATCACTGTCTGGCTGATCTTACTTCCCCTCCTCTGGGAACTCTAGGAAAACCAGTGGTCAGATTCAAGGCCAGGATTATCATCCACATCTTGGCTCTGTCATAGTTTCTCTTCATGCACTTTTAAAATTGCTTAAATGGAAGAAAGTATAAATACTTACAGAAGCATAAATACCTATTTTCAGTGTGTCATGAGAACCAATATATGAGAAACTGTGGAGTCTCATCTGTTACTCCAGAGACCACACACATATTTAAAATTAATCTTCTTAACATTACTTTGATGGTCAGGTGCCTCACCAGAAAAAAAGCTTTCCTAGCAATTTTAACCCAAAATTAACCATTTCTACAAATAATTATAAGTTGCACTGGGGTCCTTACTTCTATTCAGCCATTCATTTGAAGCTATGGGCTGTGCTCTATTTAAAAGCACTCACTGTCAGTTTTACTATGACATTTATACAATTAAGTTTTGTCTCTGTGTTTTTCCCCAAGCAGCCCACTGCAGCTAAGGGACTTTCACAAGACATGACTAAACCTGCCTGTGCAAGGCAGAACTAATAGGATACTTCAGATGATTCTGGACACACTTCCCTAAACTCCTGTCAGAGAGGTGGAGCAGTGTTACACTGAAAGTCACACAGAGAGTTTTCAGGATGCTCTGATGGCAATGAACCATTAGCTGCATTAAGCTGTTGTGTGTATTTATTATGTCAGATTCCAGACTAACCAAGGTAATACTATTAAAGCAAATATGTTAATGCTGATGGAGTTTTTCAAGTCTGAATACCATGAAAACATTTCAAATTCTTAGTAGCTTTTAATGTCAGCTCCAGATTAAAAACACACATCTATTACAATCCTACCAGATAAACAGAAGACAACGTTATTAACTCTTTACCTTGCATGCTGATGTATACGAGAGCAGATAAGGCACATATTATGGAAGCCAGAAGAATGATGAGGCCGAGCAGGTAGCTGTGCAGCAATCCTCCCCCGGGACAGTTAAACTGCCCCTTGTGAACCGTGTAAAGGACAAAAATCCCAATCCACCTGCCGGGAAGTGAGATAACAACAGTCACAGCAGGAAGGGATAAATGCCCGCTGCAAGGCGATCGCCTGAGCGATAGTGGTCGTCTTAATGAAGGCAATGCACAAAGATTATCAGCAAAGAGCCTGTTACATAAGAAAAGCGTCGGGATGAAACCACAACACGAACACTCAGCAGGATTTACAACTCGGCTGAGCGCACTCCGAGCCACGGGCTGCCTGCCTGGTGCTCCTCACTCCCCTCCTCAGTTCCCAAAGCCCTGCGGCCAGGGGACACAGAGAAGGGACCGTATTAATTACGGATCCACGCGAGCGCTACTCGGAGATGAAGCCCCGCGGGTGAGGGCGGCCCGTGTGTGCTGTGCCGGGGACACCGCACGGTGTGTGCTGTGCCGGGGACCAACAGCGCCCGGCCCGTGTGTGCTGTGCCGGGGACACCGCGCCGTGTGCGCTGTGCCGGGACCGACAGCGCCCGGGCCGCGGGCCCCGCTGGTCCCGCCGGGGAGCGGCCCCGGGAGCTCCTTACCACACCAGCCTGACGAACAGCTCGAAGGCGCCCGGGAGCACGAAGTCGTCGCTGCCGATGGCCCAGCGCCGGCCGAACAGCACGAGCCCCGGCATGGCGGGTCCCGCCCGCCCCGCTCCCCTCAGGCCTCGGCGCCCGCGGGGGGGGGCACGACGACACAGCGCCGTGACGTCACGCGCCTGGCGGGAGCCCCGCCCCGAGCCGAGCGCGCGGGGCGGCGGGAAGGGCGGCGGAGCCCAGGGCGCGTGCGCGGGGCGGCCCCGGCAGGCGAGGCGGAGCCGTGACGTCACTGGACGGTGGCCCAGCAGGCGCGCTGATGACGTCACGGAGCGCTCCGCGGGTCTCACGGGCCGGGACAGACCGGGCCTGGAGCAGCTGCACCTGAACACCGCTCAGCCCCGGTCAGCAAGGACAAACAGCGCTCACTGCGGAGATAATGACGGCACATTAAGCTGAAGATAAACACCTGCAAGCACCAAACCCTCCTCTGCACAGGCTGAAGAGTTGAGCTCCTACTAAACAAGCAGAACTCAGCCATCATTGCTTGCATCAGTGATAATGCTCCCCAGAGCCTTAAAAACTTTTTATTTCAATACAGCAATAACATTAAGCAACTCATCCTCACCACAACTTTTTATCCAGCCCCAAGCAAACAAAAAACTTTCATGTTCAAGAAGGAAAAAAATGAAAAAAACCCAAAATGTTTTCACCATTTCATAAAGTGTTTATTGAGGATGGTAACACAGGATAAATCATGCAACAGCTCAGTAAAAAAAGGGAATCATTTAAAGGATGAAGAATAATAACTGGTGCTGCTGATTCTGAAAAGTTTATAAAAAAAAATATTAATTGTCCAAAAGTGACATTGAAAACCACTTGAAGCCGAACATGGAAGTTGCTTATAAAGCATTCATTAATAAGAAAATGTAGATATTGTTTGAAATGATCACCCACAGATTTCTGTAATCAACAACTTACAACCCTCCCATTTCTACAGCAGTAATGGTGGAGCAGGGCTGGACATCCAAGATATTTAACTTTCTCTTCCTGAACAAACAACACAGTCACAAACATTTGCCACTAATTAACACAATTGCATCTCTTATCTCTCAATACCTGGGCTGCCAAGTGCTTTCATTATTGGGATTACCTCCCCAGACATCATGGCAGAACAGGAAAGAGCCTATCCTTGTGGCCCCAAGGGATTTCCTCACTGCCCTCTTGCCATCAGTCTGTTTTAGAAGGGGAACAACTACAAAATGCAGCTGTTCCTCTTCTAGCACCAACATATATTTTGAATAAGGAACTCCATGTCAGCAGATGGCACAAAGACTGGGCACCAGCACATCACATCAAACATTGGTGGTTTCAGATTTAGAGTTGACATATATTCGCCTTTTGGAAAAAAATAAATATAGTGGAATGAAAACTGAATCAAAGGGAAAGAACAGATGACTACCATCCATCAAGGATGCACATATTTGTGCACTGGAAAAAAAAAAGAAAATAAAAATCAGTCATTTCAAAGAAAATCTTGAAAATTAAAAAAACGTTTGCACTTGTTCCTGGTCATAAACAATCTCACAAAAATCTCACTTTTGGAACTATTCCAATTGAAACCATACACTGAATTTATTAATACAGTATAAGTTTCTTTATGTAAAAAATCTTTATACATAGTAATAAAAAAGATAAAGGCAAGATGCATCAAACAGAAATCTGCTGGTTGTTCTTCCTCCGTTCTTACAGAGCCGCTGATGACTACCTGCACTATAAAGAGCTGTGTTTCTGACTTTCTGTCTCAAGCATCTTCACCTTTGCTTGTGATAAGGATTGTTCTGTCCAAGCATCCAAAAGGACAGATGCTGGTGATGTTTTGGCACTTACGCTGGCAAACTGAGCTTCTTTCCCTTGAGAACTGCAATGAAAAGTGGGAAAGAGAAGAGTCAGCAAAACAAAGTTGTGATGCAGGAGAAGCACACACTGTTAAAATATCACAGGGATCAAAACCTTTCACACCAAATGGGTCCACTGCAGACAGTCCTCCCAGATTGCCTCTCTCTTTTCAATACATACTGGTAAAACTAGAATTAACAATTCTAACCTTGCCCTCTTGCGGCACCCTAGAGTTCCCCCTTTTCATCCTCATAGGACATACTAGCTCCTCACCACAGCCTCTTAAAAATTATGATTAAAATAGCACAGTCCCATGCAGCTTTGTGGTTACATGATGGAAGCTGAAATGTGAGTAAGGGCAGAATACACCCAGCAGAAGTGTCTGCTTTTTAACTCAGCAGAAACAGAAACATCCAACACACTTTCAACACTCACATAGGTATTTCAACTACTGAGAAAGGTGTCTGTAAGCATGGGATCTGCATGTAACCATGTACATGGTCAGGGGAAGCAAGAGGATCATGCTTATCCATGGAAGGCAACAGCAGTGTATATTTAGCTATACTTAAGTTTTTCCAAAAGTTCATCAGATCATTTACCCATACCCCAAAAAAACCTCAGAAACACTGTACACCAGCAGAAACTATACTCGATAAATTAAGGATATTTCAGAACTAATTTGCACACAGAATTAACGAGCTCGTAATGCTGATGGCAGCAGATCTCTATGAACCTGTTAGCTGCTACATTCCACAACCTGAAGCTGGAAGTTTTTGCCTTACTTACCTTTTGTAACATACAAATAGAAGAAGTCACAGTACAGAACGGTCTGGACCACACCAGCAACAACAGCAATGAGGTCAAAGAATCCCTCAAAGTAGTAGCGCCAAATCCAGTTGACTAAGTACAAGGCACGGTACAGACCCAAGAAGAAAAGATAGTGAGTAGTGATGGTCTCTGCTTCCCCAGTTTTGCTGATCATAAAAAGTTGAGGGAGAATAGCAACTGATTCAAGATAGATGGAGAAGGTCCACAGTATCTGAAAGGAAAAAAAACAGAGGTATATTGAACTGTCTTACTGATAAGAGCAGGACAGAAAACATTTGACTTGGCTTGACTTTTTACTCTCTTATGGATGAACACCTATTCATATAGGTACAGTATTCTGGCAAACTTTTCCTGGTACAGTAAAAACTAAGTGAAAGCTTCATAACCAACCAGAGGATGGGAGGAGAGAACTCTCCACACCAGCCCTCTGCTGATATGGCACACACAGGTTTACTTGTGAGGGAATTTGTGTGCATCCAGTTCACATTGCCATGAAATGCAGCTTACAGAGTCCATGCTGTGAAAGCTGCAGAGAAGATTGAAGTCTTTTCCCCCCCTCCTTAATGTTCTTCCATTTTTTATCTATTTGTTAAAAGAGGAAGTTAACACAGAAAAGAAAATAAATTATGTCTTGAAGTGTTGCAATTCAGATTCCCTTACTCTATAATACTAATCTCAATATAAAAAGGCAGCTCAGTCTATGTAAAACAACCATCTAAAGTTACTCTCTATGTTGTAGGAAGAATTAGCTATTTGAACTTTCCATAATTACATTTTTAATATCATTTTTCTGCAATTAAACACATAGTTGCACTTTAAATGTAATGTAATTATTTTTAATAGTCTGGAGTATTTGCAATTCTAAAAATTTAAGTAGTAGTATAATTCCTTTTGTTTTCACCAGGTGGCACCAACTATTCACCAACTGCATTCCTGGGGAGTTCTTTAACAAACAGAACAAAAGGAATTCTGAATTAATACAGCCATCAAAGTGTACTGGGAAAAACACAGTGTTCTGCTTAGTAAAATAATCAATGCTGATAACAATGCTGGTCCCCTGAGGTGCCTTAAATTTGCACAGACATCTGCACCACACAGATTCACTGAGGAAAGGATTAGCATGAACCTACTAAACATAGACACCCTTCAACCATTCACTGGTCAGGCTAAAACCGCTCATCCTCACATTCTAAATATTTTAGTGAAAAAAATATAATTTCCTTCCTACAATCAACTTACCTCCAGTGGAGAGAAGTCATGATTGACAAGAAAAGAGAGCCCACCAACAGGAACTATCAGGAACTCCACTCGGAAGGTGTCGTGGTTTCCATCGTAGGTGGCCTTGAACTTCATGTAGATCAGGTACACGGTGGCGTACGAGCAAGCGATGTAGATGAGCTGAGGGCAAGGAAAGAAACAACCCCAAAACAATCCACTGAGGTTCCAGGATTAAATCACACTCCCTGAATAAGCACTAAGAGGAGTAAGAGTGGTCTTTTTTGATTCTTTGCATTGTTTACGTGGTTTGTTTACGCAGGCTGTTGGTGGTGCTTAACTTTTGTCAGCAGAGTAATAATTCAAAATTAGTGATTCTGGGTTCTACTGGTCTTGTTGCTTTAAAGGCATCACATGCACGTGGTTGAAGGGATTGCCCAAAGGTGAAGACCCTTTCCAGAACTAAGGAAGTGACTGGAGAAGGAATACACATTCTGCAACTGCAGGGGAAGCACTGGCCCCCAACACTTAGGTTAAAAATGCAGGTGCATACACACAATAATAATGAAAGGGGCCTTTCTACATTCAAAAAGGCTCATGTGGCAATTAAAAAAATACCCAATAAGCCCCATTCAGACAACCACTTAACATATCACAGGTTAGCTGATTTGCTTTGGACCTTTAAATGTTTCTAAAATCTGAATAATGGCAACTGGACACTGTTCTTCACCAACCAACAAGCCACAAGACCTGCAAGATTAAGAGACTGAGAGAAGCAATAACCTAGAATTCAATCTGAGCTGGTGTCTAACCATTTTGAAAGGTTACAGCACAGTAGACTTTATAGCTTCCCTGTGGAATAAACAAAAAGCTTCATTTTACAGACGAGAAAACAGAACTAGACAGAATCTAAGACTTTCTAAAGGTCAATCTGCCATTGTCAGGACAGAACTCATTGTCTTGGAGTCAACACAATACAGCAAACTAGACAAATATTTTAGCTTCTGCCAGTTTCAGCACAAAGATTAAATGTTCCAAACCATTTATCACATCAAAAAAGGGTTCTTTGCAATGGAGAAGAAACAGATTAAAACTCCCACTATTTGCAGATGCTATTAATCATTAAATGCTCTACTCACGAATACAAAAACCTACAAATACTGTATTAAGAAGCTCAGAATCCAAAGGCTCTGCTACATAAGCATCCTGAGTGAGTGGAGATAAAGAACCCCAGGACAGGATACAGGGAATCTTTACTATGGGTGTAAACTAATCACAGCAGGTATGGTCATAGAAAACACTAAGAAAGTGTGAATGAATCCAAATTTCTTATATAACAGATTTCTTCATCTCAAGAATTCCAACTCTTGAATTCTCAACTAAAGTTCTCTCAAGTTCTCAACTATTCTCAACAACTGTGTAACATTATATACTCCTACACATATATAACACAAAATTGTGTTGGGACACTCAAGCAGCCTCATCTTGACACTACAATAATGGGCTGAAAAGACAATTATATCCAACAGTCTTTCTAAGCACTTGAAACTGAAATAGAGACTACCATTTTGAAAGTTAGTATTTCCACACTCATTTCTTTTCTGGTTAGGAGGGCCGCAGAACAAAGATGTGGGCATAGCCCTGAATCACAACCAATAAATAAATAAATAAATGGCAAAATTCCCCTACCTGCTTCTTTAGTGCACCTAACAGTATGTTCCAATCAGAAATTACATGTGGAAAAAGCTTCTGTTTAAAAAATATTTTATTTAACCCACAGCTCCTAATCTAAACTGCAAATATTAAAACTTAAGCATACACATTTCACTTGTTGGAAAGCACGGGTAAGTTTAAGACAATATTTATTCTACATTTCTATTATTTCCCTAATTCATCCATACATCTTGTGGTATTGATTATTTTAGTCTTTCCTCTTAGCAAAGTCATACTACCCTCTAAATTAAAGCTGAAAAGCATCAAGAAAATTCAAGAATAAAGGAATTGGATTAAAAGAACACTGCCTTCTCCCAGACTACTGGTTTATTTTCTTGTACTCAGCACCAGGAATTGCAGGAATGAGTAAGTAACAAACTCAAATTCAGGCTCACTGACATTCAGTGAGCAAGTGACAAGGGTGTAATTCACAGAAGCTACATTCCTTAGAGCTTACTCTGGTCCACTTTTGATCAGCCTCTGACCAGACAGTAGCTGCAATTCTAGCAGTGCATTCTGAATACTAATTTACCTTGTAGTGAATAAGAGGAGATTTACTTGAGCTTTAATGTCTCAGTTGAGAAATACAGTTAGTTTGGACTGTTTTTCCAAAAGCTTGTCTTTTCAATAACCAAAATGCCATTTGTTCTAAATGCCACAGTCCTGATATAAACAGTTTCTTAAAATTGCATATAGAGTGCAGAAAAAAAGTAGGATTTTGAGTCCATATTCCACATTCTTTATCCAAAGCCCGTCTAGAACTGGACAGTGCAGGGGACCATTAAGAATGGCTTTTATTGATGAAATTATGCACTCTGCATGCAACCTCACTTGCTTTTCTAACTCTTTAGTATACTCTACCTTCATAGATGTGTTATACAATGAAATGAATGAAGTGAAGAGGTCCAGGTAACGGGTAGTGAAGACCAGTGCAAACAGAAGCTGGCTTTTCCCAGAAATACCTAAAGTGATAAAGGAAATAATTAATCATTCAGAAAGTGATGAGGTGCTTTGAAACATTTGATGACCAGGATGAGAAAGGACATATCCTTTATTTTTAAGCAAGCTGATCACAAAATAAGGAAAAAATCCACATTCCCAAAGTGTACAAACAGAATTCTAAGCCCATATAGCTCAGTAGTGTGTGAGCATAAATCACCCTGTGCTGGAAGAGGTGCTGGCACTACACAAGGTTTAGAAGTTACTCACAGCAGGTACTGTCATCTCCAAAAATATCACCTGCAAGCTATCTGTTCTGTATTATTACTGCTCAAGTGTGCATTAGCTTTCAGTCCTCAGAGTGCTGTCACATGCCTCAGGACAATCTTTAGATACTGAATGGCTGGAAAGGTACAGGGGCAATAGACAGAACAGACCCAGTGAGAAGCAGAAGGTCTGCTGGCATCAATAATAGGATTTTAGAGGAATACATAGATTTGAAAACATAAGGTGATTCAATTCATAGACTCAAACAATCAAACCCACTTTGTTATTATGTACTAAAACAAAAACAGGGAGGTGAGATAAAATATCAGACATCTACACTGCATCTTCAAAGCAACTTTTGATTCTAGGTCAAAGCCCCAATGCCAAAATGTTTGTTTGTACTTCAGGCACTGGAGCACACTTAGAAGCATAAAAGCTTTGCACAATCAGTCACTAAAAGCTTCCGAAAACTGAGGTGAAGCGTTGCTCCATAATACTGATGTGGTGGTGTGTCACAGCAGGGGGACAAAACAACCCACTCTGTGCCTCTATCTTGTTATTCCAATTATTCTTGTTTTCAGTCATCCAGGGCGAAAATAATTGAATCTGTTCAGCTAAGCATGCAAGTCTTGTTCAAAAAACAAGAGGGAAAAATACTCTGTATGAGAGGGTTATGATGCAAGGCTGAAAATCCTTGTCCCTTTATACAGAGATATTTCTAGAAAGGTTTTTATTAACAGTGCCATAAAGCAATTAGCAGAAGGCAATCTGCTGTGGCTATTGAAGTCCCTTTTCACTCCAGCCTAAGGAACATGGAATAAGCTGCTCCAGATGAAGGAATTTAACCTATAAAGTACAAGAATGGTTGAAACAGTAACAGTTAGAAAGGGGTGTGTTTGCAACTTTCCTATGTGAAATGTCTGCAAGGTGAGCCTGATGTGCCACCTACAGAACGGCCCAAGTACAAGTCCAGGGAACATAAACCACCTCAAAACCTGCCGGCTGTAAAGCTGTAAAACACAAGCTGCAAGTGTTACAAACAAAACACACACACACCCCACCCCCCCAAAAAAAGACAAAACCCAAACAAACACAAAATTCATGAACAAACCACCTCCCAAAGTTTAGAAAAAAGATACATTTGACATTTCTTGAACTATAATGGCATAACACAGAGAGCTGAAGCAGCACTCTGGCTCATCCCAGGTGTGCTTGTTGGCATCACAAGTCACCAATAAAACCTCCCAGCAAGCAAAGCTGTCCTAAGGTCAGAATGCACAGGACAAAGAAATCCACCTGGACAGATTACACAGCAGCATCATACTACAGAATATAATTAGGCTAAATTATTTAGCATGCTATTTTCTTCTAGCAAATAACTGGGAACAGAAAAAAAAACAAACCAGCACGTAAGAGACATTAATTACTGATAACAGCTAAAAATTTGCATCTGGCTATACTGTCATAAATACATATAATATACTTGACAAATTCTTCTAAGTCATTGCCAGTCCCACCTCCTCAACCCCAAAGTTGTAATTTTTATTAAGGCTTTCAATACTCTCGCTGATTTTTGAATCTTTAGAAGAGTTGTGAAATCCTGAAACCCAAGATTAAACTAATTTTCAAGTAAAGTGGGCTAGACTAGACTAGGCAAGGTTTAAATTGTAAATCAAAGGCCTACAAAGGGACAGACAAACTGGGAGAAACATCTAAACCATGAGGAAAAACAGGGCAAGAGAACAGGTAAACACAGTTGTAGGACTTTGATGCATTTCAAAACTTTAGGAAATGCATCATGTATGTGTCACAGCACTGACCCCTGTTCATGGCTGGCAACTGCAACACTCCGAGGCTACAATGATGTCATTCTCATCCCTCTCCCTTTCCTTTTACTCCCACAAACATTACTTAGTTCTTGAACTAAATAAAAGTGGTTTTATGTCTCCTTCCAAAGCTCTGGGCGCAAATTTGGAAGAGCCAAACCTCTCCATTTTGTTTCATCCTCACATGTGGAAAAACTCCTTCAACTTCTGTGCTCCGGCTTGGCTGAAGGCCACAGCATGAAACTTTAATTCGGGTGATTTTCACAGCCAGGGAGGAGGGCAGAGCTGAAACTGTAGTACTTTCTTATCAACTTCATTTTGCTGTGGTGAGTCAGGTAAGGAATAACAGGCAGGAGGAGAGACACTGAGCTGTGGAGTGTGTACAGCACTTACTAACTATGAACTGCACATCACAGCCATAAAACCTACAATCAAAAGTTCTCCTAAGGAAGGTCAATCCATACTTTGCCACGGAAACATCATAGACTTTTAAAAATAGTTTAGTTTAGTACCAAGTCCACATCAGCCACAGAACCACAACTTCTTTGGTTCTGCTAGCAAGTACCAGCACTAAAACCCCTGTGCTTCCAATTTAAAAACCCAACCTAATTTTAAAGATAAATCTCCTAAATGAGAAAGAGAATACTTTCCTTCGAAGAGAGAGAAAAAATTTCGAAGCTACCTAAAGCAGAAGTTTTTGAGAAAATACAGACAAATTAGCAGCAGCCTATGGCAAAGTACTGTCAGAAGTCTTCACCTTAGCATATTATCTGGCCCACAGTAGACACATAAAATTGAGATATAGCTATATTACCTAGCAAAAATACTACACGTTTACTATCTACACTACTTTTTAAGAGTATACAGCACTTAACTTGACAGCACTGCAACTGCAGGTCAGCTTTAACACTTGATAAATGGCATAGAAAAAGGCAAATCAATTTTCAGGCAGTGATTTGCACTGCAAACAATGTAATTTGACCTGAAATGGGTAAGAAAATACAGTCGGAACAGGACAATGTTTGAAAGAACAGGATTCCTCAACTCTCATGAATCTCCCCATTATGACATGATGTCAATAATGGAGTTTCCTACTGGCTCTTCCTAATGATTTTTGAACTGTTATTTTGAGTGACAAGCATTTTTCCAAATTCTAAATTTGGAAACTCAAATAACCAGACATGCAAAAAATTGTTTCCCTGCCAGCTCTAAAAATCCAAAGTCAAGTTTTGATTTGCTTTCCCCTTGTTCTCTTTTCAACCTATTGACTAAATAAGGGAAAAAAAAAAAAAGTTTCTTAAACACAGAAAACAGAGACTGCTTCCAAATGCAGATGAGCCTAGCCTCACCTATCTTCTTCTATTAGAGGAGTCACATCTTAAGAAAGAAAATGGGGACTATGAGTCTCCAAAAAATAGCAGGTTGCAGCGGAGTTGCACAGGCTGTCTCCCTCATTTCCAGTTGCTTTTCCAGGCCTCCGAGTCCTCCTGAACAAAGGCCTCAGACACACACAGAGGCAACCAGAAAAGAGGAGTCGGCCCCATGTGGTTTGCCAGCTCTCTGTGGATCACAGCCTGCAGCTCAGCCAGCAGTTACAACCCTTTATTTATTTTCAAAGCCTCTGCCGCTTCAAAAGTGCACAGTAAAGTAGCAGTTGGTTTGCCCGTGTTTCCTTAGGCACCAATAACCACGAGGTGTAAGTTTATTTAATTTATAAATGGCTCTAATAACCATACAATGTAAAGAAATGGCAGAAAGCCCTCTAAAAAGAGGCTCTTTGTAGCTGCTCAACATTAACTGATAACTACTTATATTGTCGTGTATGACTTTACAAACATATGCAAATGTGTATTTACAGAGGTTTCCTCAATAGAAACCTCAACTGAGAGCAATGAACCACCAGGAGAAACAGAGTAGAACCCCAAAAAGTAAAATTCTTTGCTCCTGTTTCTTTGAGGTACTCATGGTCTTCTCATTCTAGACAAATCTGTCCGGCCCCAGACATCAATCTCACAGCAGCAACACAAATCTGGATTTAGTCCTGAGGATTTAGGCAGCACTAGAAGACACCAAAGGAACAAACCCTGACAAACACATCCCTGCTTTTATTTATTTTTTTTTCCCCCTCAGGAAAATGAATTAAGCAAATATTTTCTACTGAAGGAGCTCATGTGTGTATGTTCGTGTTCGGGGACACTGGCTAACCTGGGAAAGCTGGATCACCTGTGTGATACAGGCCTGTTTACTTTTCTGTACCAATGACTGGTGTGAGGCTGCTTTCTTATGAATAAACCCCTACTAGTGGAGACTCTCAATTATAACTGGCTTAAGGAAAGCAACACCAGGTCACTTTTTAAGCAGAAAGATGGGACCAGGTCACATTGTACTATACTGTGTAAATAACCTCACATCCAAAGGTCACTTCAGAGTCTCTTGGCTCAAACTCTACCTGAATTTCAGCCTTGCAATAGATTTTCTCATTTTCTTTCTTCAGACAGTAAATGATATTCATCTTTTAGATCATTAACCCTCCTGCTGTTTATAATTTCAAATGCATTTCTCAAACACAGGACAAAACTCTACACAAGAGTCTTCTCCTGTCAGATCCAGGCAAGATTCCTGTGATGCACCAGAGCCTAAGCAAGGTGCTCTTGTGCTCCATGACCTCAGCAACAACAGCTCTGCACTGCCACTGCATGTGGGCCATGGAGTCGCTTGCTTGACCTATTTTGTAAAGTTAAGAACAGTTTTTACTTTAAATCTGTTTAAAGCCAAGGCTATTAGTTTACTTTTTTAAAAACAAAACTATTCATTTACTCTCTTTTTTTGTGCTACCAAGTGATGAGCCAGTGATTTGACATGACAGCGTACAGAACCTGTACTTCCTCCTACCTGCAGTGTAAATCTCTTTCATTTCCCCATTCTCAGTTATTTCAGGTTACAACTTAAAACTAATCCTTCATGCTTTTAACTGAAAACTTTACAGATACACCTGTTCAACAGTGCTAACCCAGTATTTGAACAGTACCATGAACACACGGTACACTGATTTCAAGAACAATCACTCTCGCTTGTGAAAGAAGGAGAAGCTCAGTGGAGAGAAGGCAAAGTCAACTGCACAAACTCCCGTATGATATATTTCCTCTCCTGCCCTCCTCCCGGGGGCTTCAGCTAGCTCAGTTATTAGGAGGATTTGGAGAGAATTATACCAAGGATGAGGTGAGATATCTCAGAAGAGGCCCTTTCCCCGGGACCTTCATCCCAGGCGTTTATTCTTCGAGTTTCCAGGGGGGAAAGAGAGAGAGCAAAGGAAGGGGAGACAATTTATAGCCCCCAGCTCAGAGGAGAGACAGCTGGACCACGGCCAATGGGGTCAGAGAAGGAAGTAAGGGTCACTCTAAGTGGTCAGGGACTCCAGGGGGTCAGGAGGGAGAAACCATTTCCTTAGAGAATTACAACTCCCGTGCACAACTAAACCGGTGTTCCCAGGGCAGGGGGTCCGCCCAACACGGCACGCAGTGCACGGAAATGCCCGTTTTGAATGACAACAGCTCGCAGTTTTCTGAAATAAACCAGTTATGCTGCAGTTATGGGAGCCGCCTGCAATTCCCTGGAACCACCACACCGAACCGCGGCACCAGGATGGAGCAGGCCCGTTCCGATGGGGGAGCGGGGCCCGGGCCCGGCACAGCTCCCGCCGCCACGTCACCCAGGCCCGCCGGGATCGCCCTCCTGCCGCCTCCCGCCGCGAACCGCCACCGGCCCCACGGCGGCACCGAACACGGCTCAGGTCCCGCACAAAAGCCAGGGAGACAGGGGTGCGTGAGCCCGCCGCGGAGGGAAGGGAGAGCGGGGACACTCCAGAGGCTGCGAGCCGCGGGTCAGCGGCGGCCGGCGCTGCACAACCCGGGCCGGCCACGGAAGGGACGGCGGGACACAGGGATGGAGGGAGGGCGGCTGCCCGCCCCGCGGGGGGACGGATTCCTCCCCCGACACCACCAAACCGGCCTCCCCATTCATTCCCTGCCGCGGGCAGTTACGTAAGGAAGGAGCGAACCTCCTGGACACGGCCAGAGCGCCGCTGCGCAGGGATTAAAGTACAAATAATGGCAACCACTACACCTTTCGGGGAACGGCAGCTCCCGCCGGGGCGCCCCTACCCGGGGCGGGGATGTGGCTCCTCCTTCCCCCCCCTCCCGGGCGCTCACCCGGTGCATTCGGAGGGGGCCGAGCCGCGGGGAGGTCAGGAGAGGGCAGAGCCCCCTCTCCTGCGCGGACGGGACCGACCGTCCCTTTTCACCGGGCCGAGTTCTGCCCCGGGGGCGCCCAGCGGGGTCAGTCCCCTCCCCGTCTTTCCCCGCTCCACCGCGGCCGCCCCCCGAGCCGGCGGGACAGGCGGGACCCTCACCCCCTCACCCCTCACCGCCGCCCCTCGGCCCGCCGGGCTCTCCCCGGGCCGCGGTCCCTCGGGGGCGATGGCAACCCCCCGCGGCCGCAGCGAGCTCGGGGCGACGCCGCCCGGGCCCCGGCCAGGCTCCCGCGGGGCCCCGCGGCCCGCAGCCTCCCGGTCCGCCTCCCCCGCGGCCTCCGCACGCACCCGCGCAGGAGCGGCTCTTCCAGATCTTAAGCAGCAGGATGATGATGGCCGCCAGGTGGGACAGGTCCCCGGTGAGGCGGAAGATGTTCATGGCGGCGGCGGCAGAGGCGGCGGCGCAGCCGGAGCCGGGCAGCGAAGATGGCGCAAGCTCAGCGGGCACCGAGCGACGTGGCCCGGGGACGTGGCCAGGCCGCCCCGCCCCGGTGCACGCCGGGAACGGGGGGGACCGCCCGCCCCGCCCCGCCCCGCCCGCCCCTCACGGGTCGGGGACAGCGCTTGGGGCCGCCGACCAGCTCATCTCTGTATATATATATATATATATATATGTATATATATATATATATGTATTAGTGAATATATATTATTTGTATATTTTATTTGCGTGCTGCTGTGAGATTGATGTCTGGGGCCGGACAAATTTGTCTAGAATGAGAAGACCATGAGTACCTCAAAGAAACACGAGCAAAGAATTTTATTTTTTGGGGGTTCTACTCTGTTCCTCCCGGTGGTTCATTGCTCTCAGTTGAGGTTTTGTAGGCCAACAGTGTGACAATCCGCATCAGCCACTGGAGAGGGTCCGGCCATAGGGAGGCCATAAAGGTGATGAGGGGTCTGGGGTGTCTCCCTCAGGAGAGACTGCCAGGGCTGGGCCTTGTTAGTCTGGAGAAGACTGAGGGGAAGATCTCATCAATGCATATAAATGTCTCTAAGGTGGGTGCCGAGAGGGTCAAAGAATGATGGAAGCAGAGAATGATTCCCGTTGGTGGGAAGGGCCCTTAGGGATCCTCTCGCTCTGCCCCTGCCGTGGGCAGGGCTGTCACTCCCTGGACCCCTCCAGCCCGGCCTGGAGCAGCCACGGCTTCTCTGGGCAGCCTGTGCCAGGATGGGCCAGACTCTTTTCCCTGGTGACAGGACAAGGAGCAATGGCCATAAACTAAAACACGAGTTTCACTTCAATAAAACGAAGGACTTTTTTACACTGAGGGTTGCAGAGCACCTCAGGTCAGGGATTCTCCTTCCCTGGAGACTCTCCAAACCCACCTGGACACGTTCCTGTGTCGCTGCTCCAGGTGCCCCTGCCTTGGCAGGAGGGTTGGGCTGGGTCATCTCCAGATGTCCCTTCCAACACTAACAACTCTGTGATTCTGTGTAAACTTCCAAAAAAAAAAAAAAAAAAAAAAAAAAAAAAAAAAAAAAAAAAAGGCAATTATTTCTTCAATAATCATGCCTTGAGAGTCAGCATGCTGCCTCTTCAGAGTCCTTAATCCCTAAAACAGGACGAGATCAGCAAAGTTCAGTGGGCAGTTCAAAAGAGGCATCTCCTCTTAATACCTCTCCAATGTTCTCTGTAAAAAAAAAAAACCAAAAAGCCCAACAATCCAAACAACAGCAAAGAAAAATAGGAATAGCTGTCCAGGAACAGGACTTCCATTGGTTGCAGAAAATGGGTAACAGCTTATTCCAGGTAAACAGTGGTGCTTTGCTGAGTAGCTGATTTCTTTAAAATCTCTTAGTTTACATTGTTTCACACCCTGTTTGAGGAAATAGGGTAAGGACTTTACTGTTACAGAATGATACACTGAAAAGTTCCCACGGCAGAAGGTTATGGATTGTTTGAGGTTTATGAAAAGAATCCTAACTAGAATATTTTCATTTTTCTGTTTAAAATATGGTACAAACACTGAATCTTTAAAGAGTTTACATAATCCTGAGAAGAGAGAATTGATTGGTACCTGCTATTGAGATTTTTAGTAAGTACCCACAGTGTGACAAAAACAAATTTACTTATTTTCAGAGATTACAAATCCAAGCCTTCCTCTTACAACACAGCAGTACAACTCCTTGACAAGCTCCATAGTACCTCTTACCACTTCCTAAGAGAAGAGGTTCTGTGTTGCATTTGAAGTTTTATAGATCTGAACTCTAACAGGATAATTATTTTAAAAAGATATTGAACAATTTTTGGCATCAAATGATGTTTGATGTAACCACCAGTGAGCTGCCTACTTCAAGATACATGTTAAAAACCCAAATATAGTACTTGGAGAATTTGTACAACAGCATCTGGCAGAACTCTCCAAATCTGTGGTTCCAACTGCAACAGGAAGGGAGAAAGTGAAAATTCCTAACTGTAACATCAGCAGCTGCAGTGCTGAGGCACTTCTATCACTGTACACGTGTCAGGTCTGTAAACACAGATAAGTCACAGAGCAGTGGCTGGACCAGCCTGTTTGACACTGGCTTGATTGAAACGTGTACATTTAATGTGTCAGATCTCAACATCTCAGTTCTGAAAAGGTGAATACTGAAATAAAACTAGCTAACAAAACTCTGACAGATGCATATCTGGAATCTATTTAATACATACATTAAAGGCAGAGAGCTGACATCAATTATCTCAACCCCTTCCTCAGTTCATGCAGTATATATTTAGAACTTGTTTGTGATCTAAGTTGTTTTCTGACATCTGATTAAATGTTGAAACATGTCAGGCCCCAGTTAAAGATGACCTAGGGCAGTTTCAGCTTGTACATCAAACCAATGGGATTTTAACTCTAGCAATGGCTATTCTTTGATAAATCAATACAGTTCTCTTCCATGTAACAATGGTTAAAAATTATTGAGGCGAGCAGGACCAGAAAATATTCCTCCGCTTTATCTGTGACAGATCAGCATTTTCCACTGTTTTCATATTTCTCCTGCAGGAACTTACTTTTGGCTTCTCTCTTTTTCTCTTTGTCCCTCAAAAAGAAGTTTACAGATATTAAGTGAGATGGTGTTAAGTATTTGTAAGGCTAATTATACCAGCTAAAACATTAGAAGATAAATGTTATACTGTTGCCAGCAAAGCAAGAACTCCATCAATTACAATTCCTCTAGTTAATACTTCAATGTTCAGTCATTTGGACTGTGAGCTCTGAACATGCCTGTCTGTGCTCCTGCATCATGAGGGCAAGAAAATCCGCTCATTAATCCGGATTGGAAAAGCAGACTGATGCTGAACAAAAAAGGGGCAAGAAGAGACAGATGGACATTGGCTGCTTTGTACTCATAGCAGAAAAAATGTGATACATTTTGTGGCTATTTTTGGGTACAAATAAAGAACCAGATGTGAATTTTGATAAAAATATCCTATAGTGCAAAACTCCTACGTGTCCTGATGCCAGGCAAGGTCCGGTGGGGTCTTTGAGGTAGTCTCATAATTTCCCTGTCTAAGGACTGAGTAGATAGATGGTCTGATAATGGATCACAGTCTTAACTACAATATGAAATTATGGATACCTGGATAGCACACAGGTCTGTTTTGCTCTCTGGCAGGTTTGTTATGTATCTGCACTGTCCAACAGCATGCTGTCTAACAACACACAAAATACTCTTTCTGAGGAGCAATTCCAAATGTTCTGGGGTAAAATAAATTTAACTTACAGTGGAGTTTTTGTTTATTCTTTGCACCTGTCTCTTCTATCCAGTTTCCCTCCTGCCTTACTGGAAAAGGAAGTCAGATCCCTCCCTCCATCAGCACTGGAGTAAACAGTCCCCAAGGCTGTCATCATATGGCACAGATGAGAATATTTTACTAATCATGACTATAAGGTTCTTAGGTCTCCTTATTCCATGCCTATAGATCTTGCTTAAAAAAACAAAACCCAAACCAAACAAAAACACCAACCCAAAACACACACACCAAATAAACCCACAAACTTATCAAAAACACATAAACATTTTCTCTGAAATAAACAGACCTCATTGCTGAAAGTTGTGTATGAGCCTGAAATATCAACGTTTTTA
Source organism: Zosterops lateralis (assembly GCF_965231275.1). Taxonomy (NCBI): domain Eukaryota; kingdom Metazoa; phylum Chordata; class Aves; order Passeriformes; family Zosteropidae; genus Zosterops; species Zosterops lateralis. The sequence continues at coordinate 5,813,910 of NC_139775.1, forward strand.
GAGAAAAGAAGAGAAAAAAAAAAAAAAAAAAAAAGAGGAAGATATCATTTGAAATTTGATTTTTACTTCTAAGGAGAACAGTGTATGACAGGGGAATGAGGTACTGCAGTTTGATGGCTGTTCCTCGACTGCCATGGGGAAATTGGCAGTGTCCCACTGGGAAGCAGCGTGTGATATCTATAACCACAACACAGCATGAGCCAAAATACCAGCGGTGCACTGTGGCCAGTTACCTGCTCGAGTGATTCATTCCAGGTGACTGCTGATTCCTTGCTTCTGTCTGAGTGTCATTTGAGTGAGTAAGGCCTCTCCCTTAGCCCCAGGTGCACCGGGTTGGCTGGCACACCTTGAGCAATGTCTCACATCTGCTCCAAAGGGGCAGCCAGTGGGACTCTGACAAGGTCCTAGCCTAATATTGCAATTTGTGGTTTGCAATTTGGGGTTGCAATTTGTGAAAGCAAACAAGGGGGTGATGATCTCTAGGCACAGCAGTGAAGTGATAAGCTAAATCTGTCATCATGCAGTATGTAATTGCTTCTGGAATATTTGAGCAGATTATCCAGAGGCATAAAGGGCTTCTTAAAATTAAGAAAGAATGCCTTTTTTTTAACAGTATCTTTAGAGCCTCATGCTGAGGAGCTGGTTAGCTCTGATGTGACAGATTGAGATCACTGGGAGTCAAACATTCCATGCACTATACAAAACCTGTCAACAGCCAGAATGCCAGCTTTAACAGGGACACTTTTCAGACACTGTGGATGGGTAGTTGTTTTCTTCCTTTCAGGGCTTTAGAGACACAACAGATATGGCATTTACCTCAGTACTAGGTCATAGGGATATTTTCTCTCCTGCTGATCCAGAACCAGTAGCCCTTTTCTCTTTTCTAAACCAAATTCTGAACATAAAGGTATCAGGCAGTGGAATAATAAGCCAACAAAAGTATTTCTTCCCTTCGGTTGAATCCAGAAGGATCCTACATTCAATCACAGGAATGAAATTAAATCCCTCCTCTCACATTCTGCTGGGCAGGGTCACCTGTCACAGGGCTCAGAGTACTCAGAGGAGCCAGACCTACACCAGAGTTGTGACTGTCACCAGTTGGATGGTTGGATTTACATCCCACAGGATGTATGACATTGCCCAGCAACCATCAGAGGAGTCACAAGAGGAGAGCTGCGGTTCTCACCATAGGCAGATAAAATTATTATCATGACATACATTCAACCTCAGATTTATGCACAATCCTATTTTTTTTTTCTTTCTCAATGATCTAAAAGAAGTAAGAAGAATGTAGGAGAAATTAAGGTTAAGCAATATATCATTGGAGTTTAATTTTCCAGCCATTTCTTTTCTGATTTGCTCATAGACTGATGGTGGTGTGCAACCTCTTGTATTGTAATTTATTTCCTCTTATATCTGCTCCCAAACAACCTCACTTAAACTTACATTTGACCTTTGATTATAGTTGGTTTAAACAAATGTTACCCACATCTACAAACAGCAATATTTCTTTAAGAATCAAATCTGTATACCACATTTCTCTGTAGTATATTCTTCCCCAGAATCCTGATCATGCTAAAAGATAGGGAGTGTGAAGCATTTTTCCCATGAATGCATTCCAGTGCAAGTGATCATATGCATGTTGTATGCAATACACATCTGCAGAGGGGCAGATGCTTGCACTGAGGGGTTCTGTGGTTTGTTTCACAGAAGTAAAGTGTACATGTTTCAGTTTCCTCTGGCAGTGTGCAGAATTGTGAATGGACAGCAGGTCACACACAGATTACATACCATGCATACTTGTGCTCTCTATGCCTTTCTCCCTTTTCCATCTATTCTTCCCACAGACATTCAGCTTGAACAGTTTTGATGGAGGTATTTCACGAATCCCAGATTTTATAGAATGGGCTTTTCCATCAGTGACCTTTACAAGAGGTACATTGGCAGCAGTAAAATTGCTTTTCTACAATACTTGCCATCCAAGATGCTCACACCATCTCATAAGCCAAACAGGATTTGCAATCTCACCGTGAAATAAATACAACATTAAGTCAATTCTCCACGTTTACCCCTCCCTACACTACTCCTGTAAGAAATAGGTAAGTCCTTGACCAAACGTAAATGCAATGCCAAAGTTCTTAACATAATTATTTAATTAATAAAATATATAAATAATCAAGCAGTTCAGCTATTTAAAAGCACTTATGCTTGAAAGAAATTACAGCACAGATGGCACAAAACAAAGAGCTCACTCCTGCTCCAATTAAAAGCTAAACTCTGACTCACATAATTGCAAACGGAATCACTCCCAGGTATATTGACAGAAGAAGATCACTTTCAACTCATATAGATTTTTGAAGGGCTTGGTAGAGCTAAGTCACGTATCTGACCAAAGCAGCTGAACTGGAAATGCTGACTGTCTTCTTGACATGAAAACACTCTCCTGCATCTTCAGAAGTGCACACAGAATTCAAGTCAGGCAATTTCTAGAAATCAAAAAACCTTTTAATACTTTCACATCTGAGTGAGGCAGAACTTTCTAATGTGAAAACACAGATAAAGCTTTATAATGCATTTGATCCACTGAAGCATTTCTTAGTTTTAGTGGACATTTGCATGTGTTTGCCAGGATTAATAAAACAAACTTCTTTCTATTTAAATATATATCTCAATCTCCTGTTCACATGCAGAAGAGGAAACACAGCTGAAGAAGCTGGAATTCTACCATGAGGATTAGAGAAAAAAAAGAGCCAGGCAGTTTGCAGCAATCATAATTCTTTGCTTATAAAATGCAGAACTAAAGCACGTAGTATTATCTATAACATTGTGTCACACTTACCAGGGTTAGTTATAGGCAAAGGCAGTTCCCAAGCAGCAGATTGCTGAAGGGGGAGAGGGAAAGGAGGGGGTGAGACACACGGCTCTCACTGCCTACTTTGCCAATAACAAAGCCCTGAGAATCAAGTTAGCCCCTACTGCTGCAGGAATTATAGAATGTATGGGACTGTGGTGGGAACTGCTACTCCCAAGTGCAGCAAGAGCTCACATCCACCTTGCCCCAGCAGCAGTTGGGCTTTTCCCTCCAGCTCTCCCTCCCTCCTTCCCACTCCTATTGTTTCCCTACCTGAGAAAAATTTCAGTTCTACTTTCAGGGCTGAGAAGCAAGATGTAGTGTTTGCCATAAAGAAATACAAATTGCGGTTTGAAGGGCATTTACTAAACTTTTCAGTCCATGCATTACTTTTTTTACTCTAGAAAAAAATAAGACTTTTGCAATGGCAAAATGGGAAACTGTGCCATGTGTTTGTGGTCTCAAATCATGTTGAACAACATCAAAATATATGTTCACACACAGAGGGTTTTAATATATCCTTTTTCCTCCATTGTTTAAAATATTGAGGTGTGGCATTAAGTTATATGCTGATAAAACACAGGAAAATATCTATGGTTTATAATTATGAGAAATTCCTTATTCTAGGTCTTGTGGAAAATGCTGGATTGGCAGTCCTAGTGGTGCGTAGGCCCAGTGAACAGTTTCCCCTTAGCATTCCCAGGTGTACACTTCAACCTCACTTGGAGTGACAGGACTGTCTCTTGATGAACATAGGCAGGTTTCCATGGTGCATTTTGTCACATGAAATACCCACATTATTGCCATCAATCTCAACAGTTCTGTATTGAATACAAACAGCCATCAGGAAACTACGTTTTGTAGAGGTGCTAAAATTCTAAGAGCCTGTTATTACTTCTTGTCTGAGCAGGATTTAAACCAGCAGCTCCAAGATGAAGCTATTTTATTGCAAGAGCAGTAACTTTTAGTGCAGTTTCTACTACACCACACAGAAGGATAGCCACTCTCCAGAGAATGTACACTTGAAGTAAAAGAAAACCCAACAAAAGGACACAACAGTGTGACTAAATTAGCCCATGTAAAAAGCACTGGGTATCAGACATCAACCTCCAAATAACAGTCCCCTGCTACCTGTCCCACCTATAATTCAAGTTCCTACCTAACACCTAATCCTATATTTCGGTGATTTTCTCATGAGACAGGTAAGCCGTTTCCAGTTTTTAAACTTGAAGTCAGGGATACTGCGTTACTTGCTAATGGCAGAGCTATGGAAAGGAGATAGTTCTCATCGCGATGGCAGATGAGGCTGATAAGAATTTAACCATTCTGCACTCAGAAATTTCAGAGCCTCTTGATTCTACTGTTCATGCTGAGCTGACACTCTTTTATCTCTAGCATCTCTGTTGTAAGCTCCAGGACACTGAAAATCAAAGCAAAGAAAAATATTAAGTCTTTTGACATGCCTTGCTTTGCAATCTTAAAGGCTAAGTAGAATACTTAAGCATTTAGTTTGCCTAACTGGAATCTAAACTTCAAGCCCACCTGTGCTCTTCTCAAATATTAGCCTGTCAAAATGTTAAAATCCAATGAAAGTTAATGGCAATACTCTACTAAATAGAAGTGTTTGTGGAATAAAATCATATTGATAGCCTTGAATGGGCAAAACACAGAGTAAAACCAAGAACATGTTCCAAATAACAATGCAGTAATTGACTGGTGTTACATGGAGTTTTAAATATACCTTTGTTATGTTTGGCTTTACAATAAAGATAAGATAAAGTGTTTTCTCCTTGATTAGATTCAGAGATAGTCTAACCAAGGTACAAGACACCTTTGTAATACAGGAAAATTATTCAAGAATTGTTATCTTTGTATTCAAAGCAGAAAGAGGGTCCCAGAGTCCTTCTTCTGTTACAGGTGATCTGATATAAAGTTATCTCAAAGTGAAAATATAACTTACCTCAAGCTCAGCCCTTGAAGGTTCAGAAAGGCAGGTGCAGTGTAAACACAGCACACAGCCAGATGCCAAAGCCACTCAAACAAGGAGCACCTGGAAGGCAGAAGGCTTTATTTCTTAGTGCCATGCTACAGCTCAGGCCTAAAATTCTTATCTACACCACCCCAAAGAGGTGCAGCAAATTCTAGCAGTTGAACCCTAGTTACATCTCAGGTCACTTCCAGTTTAACATACACAGCTCCAAAGAGAAGCATTTCACAGGGAGATGGGATCAATGGACAAGAAGTTCAAAAATTCAGGTGATCTTTACCCGGAGAACTCCTCCCTTTGGCAGACCTCCAAGAGGAACAGGTCATTTGTGCGAGGGAGCTGGGCTAAGAGCACTTCCCAGGTGCTTCTGGGAAGGTCTGCTTTAATTCCAGCAAGGGCATCACAGCAATTTAGTTCCCCTTACTCCTGTTTCAGCACTTGGCTTCCCTCTCTCTCCTCCAACAGCTTACATCTCAGTGGTGCCACTGGAAGCAACAATATTTGCTGTCTGATAGGGATAAGTTCTCAACATTGTCTTGATTATGTGCAAACTCTCACTGTAACACATCCATTGACATTGTCAGTGTGACTTGCTCAGTATAAACTGAAATATGAAGAAGTAAAAGATTAAACCACCGAAGTATAGGTACTAATAGGCTTTAATTCCAAATAGGATGGGAATGAAAGGAAAAACTATTAAATGGTCCTACAGTCTGGATAAAGATGCTAATCCATCCCAGTACTACCTCCTCTCCCACTTGCAGCTCTGCAAACAACATTCTGCTGCTCATAAAGCTTCTTACCTGAAGCTCCAGAGATGGAGATTCCTGCCTTAAATTTAGGCAAAGAATATGGGAAAGGAGAGGGAAAAGCTCACTGTTTCAGACTAGCTTTTACACAAGCTAGTGCTTAGCACAGGGTAATGCTACTAGACAGCTGCTAATGCCATCTGACAGCCTTCCTCCATTACCTTTTGCTGTGGGTAAGTCCAACATCCTCCTTGCTGTTTGTCTTGGTCAGGCATGTGATTTGAGGCACGACTGTAGAAGCTGATTAGTAAATTCACTGTAACCCACCCTCAGAACAGAGGCCTGACCCTGGTGCACGCTGTGAGAACTCACACCCCACTGTGTGCCCTTCCCCTGGGCAGGAGCAGGACTCCACTCACCACTTGGAGCTGGGGTTTGCACCTGCTGGGGAGATCCTGCAGTGCTCTGTGTCCCTGGGCTGCTGTGCCTGGCTCCATCCAGTGCCAGCCCCAGGCTCTGGAGCTGTGCTCCATCCAGGTGCTCCTGCTGCAATCCTGTAACCATGGCGGCGTTCTCAGGGCCCAAGTTTGCTATTTGTTCTGGGGACAAAGCCTGAGAGGAACAAAAGACAGAAAAATTGGTTTAGGCTGTCAGTTATAGAAGGCAGGTAAGGAATTAGAAGTCAGCACTGCCTTGCATTTGGAATGAGGGACAATAGCCTTCAACATTGTATTGCTATAAAAGAGCTCAATAGAGCTTAAAAAAATCCTCTGTATTCATTTACTTCCCTGACCACTCATTTATCTGTCACCTTTCTCTTTGATGTTGGGAGCTGACAGCTTGAGAAGCTTTCTATGCCAGCACTGTATTGTACACTTCTTCAATATATTGTTGGAGTTTAATTTTCCAGCCATTTCTGTTCTGATTTGTTCAAAGACTAATGGTGTTGTGCAACCTCTTATGTTTTCATTTATTTCCTCTTATATCTGCTCCCAAGCAACCTCACTTGAACTTACATTTGACCTTTGATTATAGTTAGCAGTAGAGCAATGAGATTTTCCCTTTTAGATTGAAAATTTTCCCACTTTTTTCATATTAAGTTTAAAAATTAAACATGACAATCATAATCTTACAGTAATTCTCTTATATCACATAGCAGTTAACCAGTTTGTAAAGCCTGCATTATTGGGCAGGCTTTAGTTCTAGTTAACATTCTGCAGTCACAAGCATTTTAACCCTCCTACAAAACAAGCATTTTTCTTGCAACAGTTCTGCATCCAGGTTCTACTTTGGAAAGACAAAATTCCCCTTGCAAGTAGGTCAGATGATGGAGCAAACCCTTGCCCATTTTTCACTGTCTACCAAATGGTGTGCTGGTTTAAACTGAGCAAACTCCTGGAAATGTCTACAGGTTCAGACATTTTGAATTGAGCATCTTCTTAACTCACTTAAGTCCATAATACAATGTAATTTTTCATAAATCAAAATGTGAATAATTTATACAGCTGCAAAACGAGGCCATAAATACCTGTGTAAAACCAAAATCTTCTTTGAATCTGAATACGGAAAGCTCTTCCAAAGAGGTACCCTGCTTTTTGTTAATCACTTCTTGTAGCATTATTACTACTCTAACTAAAAAAAAATGTTGTTTGATAGAAATTCTACAAGATGATATAGAGCTGTTTTGCAAAGAAATAGTTTCTGTAAGGACATTTTAGGCTTATCTGAACTGTCAGTGGTACTGTGCACAAACAGTTAGTGCTCAAGGAGCTTTTCTTTTTTTATGGGAGCTGACACAGTTAACTCTGTTTAGCTCATCTGTCCATAAGTACATTGCTTGCCTGAGCATCTGAAAGAGACCAGCCCAGGCAGAGTATTAATCTTTTCACTAAGTCAAAGAAAGTCAGGGGCAATGATCTCAGGATCCCTGTTCTAATTTCTGATCCACATTCAGTACTGCTGTAATTAGATGTAATTCCTTTCTGATCTGTATCTGCCTGTACAATCTGTTTTCAGAGCTAACTCAGGAGAATGGTGCCAGATTTTAGGTTAATAAAACAGCTCCTGCACAGTCAGCAGAGAAATCTGTAGCTGTTACAGCATCCTTGAAAATGTTAATAAACAGAGAAAAAAATTCAGATCTGAATAAAATACTGGAAGATACAGTGTCCATTCCCTGTTTTGTGATACTTGCTTTTTCTTTGGGATGCATTCTGAAAGATGACTAAAGCTTGTCTAGCATATTTCATGGGCATCCCAAATACAGATGATACAGCTGAAAGTTAATGTTCCAGATCATTGATGGTCTCTCACTTAACAGACCATAGAAAAAATTTTGCCAAAACCTATAAATGAGTGCAGTTTACTTATACTGGAATAAAGTACAAAACCAATAAAAACTGGAGGAAAACCAATAAAAGTTTAGTAACTTCTTCAGTAATCAAGCTCTTACTTGGAAAATTTCAGGAGGTATATGTCTTACTGCTGATGGCTGGAAATATGGCATCAAGCTTTTATCAAAAGCTTTTAATTCATCTTCATTCAAACCACCTAAAAAATCCACATAATAGAAACAAAACTCAGTTAATGTTCTTTTTATTAAATTTACTTTTAAGGTAATATAAACTTCAAGGATTTATTAAAAATGTATAATAAATTGTTTACTCCAGGGGGTTATATAGAGAGATACTGGTTCTTTCTGTGTTTTCTTTCATTATATTTCAGCATTACATATCATCTGACCTTAGCCATTGACATGGAATATACTCTACCCGAATTACTTTATCTTGGAAAAGGGAATTATAAAAACCTATAAAATCATAAGCAATGTTATTAGGGAATGCTCATTCACAGTCTCTTCTGATCCACAGTTAGGGAGTATAACATGCAATGGGAGTGACTTCTTCACCACCTAGGTGGTTATGGTGGGATTCATTGCCGCAGGCATTGGGGATGCTAAAAATCATGAGAGTTCAATGTGCAGTTAAACAATAACAGAGAAACAAATCCAGGAACAAAACTGGGAGTAACCTCTAGCCCAGAAGATCTCCGAGGACACCAGAGCACTCTGGAGAAGCATCACTCTAGGCCAGTCCTGCCCTTGTGCTCTTCCCTGGGCAGCCCATTCCTTCCAGGCAGGATGCTTGTGCAGCCAGAGCACAGCTCCTCTCAGTACAGCCTGGTTCACAGAGAGTGTCTGCCTCTGGAATCCTGCTTGGTTTTGCCCTCCTTGATTTACCCTTTTCAACTTACAGGATCCAAGCAACTTCAGGCTGTGCTTCCCAAGGTCAGTTTGACCAGATACACAGAACCTCACAGAGAATACCGTGACTTTTCCTTAGTGCTTCTGAAGCTGCTGGATGTCTGCCCCTGCAGGTGACTCCCCTCTGGAAGAAATGTCTTTTGCCAGTCTAGAAAAATCCCCAGCTAGGTGAACCCATCTCTTCATAGTAATGCTTCACGACCATCACCATCTGGAGTGGTAGTTTTGTTACCTGCTATAGTACCAATTTCCTGTAAAATAGAGCCATTCCAGCTGGTAGCAGCACCAAACACAGATTCTGTCATCTTCTTAAACTGTCTCAGAACAGGGGTGCTACAAAACAACAGGCCAATTCTTGCAACTGCAGCACTGCAAAAGGCAACAAGGTCATCATTACAAGCTGCTAGTACATGTAGTACTAAATAGCCCTGGAATATACTTAGCCTGCTGTAAGAAGACTGTAAAACACATTTTCAATTTAAGATATAGGTACACAAATTGCATACAAACATTTTAGGTTTTTGAGCAAAAACTTGGATTTTTCAATGCAATGCTTAAATGGTGGAATATAAATGGCAGGTGAAAACTATAAAAGAATGTTTAAAACTATGTTTTAAACAACTGCTGCATGCCTTCTGCTTTTCTAAAAGCATTTAAAATGCAAAAAGTTGTCCTTTAGGCTCTAAAAATCTTGATGGAACAAAAATGGCACAATAAATTTTATCAATAGAGTTACTAATAAATATTCTATTAGATATAAAATGCAGTACCTGAATTCAGCAGTGCTTATGGATGTGATTTCTGTGGAGTTCAAGGCACAGAGAATAGTTCCTAATCCAACTAAATCAAAACTTTTTAGCGTGCTGATGGTCTGGCTAGAGTCGTCTAGAAAACCTTTCAAAATAGCTCTTGCCTACAAAAACATAGTATGATAGTATGCATGAACACAGTAAACATAATTGAAGGATTTGTTACTAGATGCTTAAAATCCTACCAGAAGCTATGGAGCATAAATATATATCCTGAGCCTCCCCAGCGTATGGCCATGGCCTTCAGGAGGAGCACTGTCACCACCTACATGTGACACTAAAAGAGGGCACTGTTGTCCAACCACTTGCTAAATGCAAATGGTGTGAAAACATTCTGGACTTCTTCTGCTAGGTCACAAGGAAAGTCTTCACCAGAAGAAATGGCGATGGATTGCCTCACAGAATCAATTAAACTGCTACAAGAAAACATAAAATACCTAAGGGGATCAATATATAATTTTTATTATTTTTAATACCCAGGATGACTTGTCTTATTTAAGTGCCATATATGAGTACTATAATCCTGTGTTTAGGATTAATTTTCAGATATGAATGGGATATTGGTACTAAAGTGTCTTTGCAAGACAAAGTAATTTAGGATGATGCTCATTTTAAACTAACCCTTTAAAAACTGAGTCCATATCAAGCCTGTCGCCAAGGCATCCTTCACAGCCAGTGAAAGAAATAAGCATCTTCCAAGATTTCCTCCTAATCTATCCACAATGCTGAGCTTCAAATAACTAGCTTAACTAGATGCCTATGTTTTAGACAAAGTTCAGTAGGATGAATCTCTTTTAACTAACTAATCTTCCTGACAGCAGGAAACCTCAAAAGCCAACTGGTTCTGTATAAAATCCTCCCAAGTGCTCCCTTCAGAACACGAATCTATTAAACAGATTTGTGATATTCTGCCAGAACTGCTACCATGCCAGCATCTGTGCAGCCTCAGAGCCCTGATGGTATGGGCCACCAAATCAGAAATATGCTGCCAATTGCATATATAAATAGAGGTTTTTACCTCTTATTATGAAAGTGCCATTGACATAACTAGAAGTTATTCAAGGAAAGGAACATGAGAGGAGTGTATTTGCTAATAAAGGGCTTCTAGGGCAGTGGACGCTGGGTCGAGGCACACTACCTATTCTGTGATTGTCCTTAGTTAGGAAGGACTAGTACTCCTAGCAGTAGTGTCTATTCCAGGGACAGTGTGAGAGGAGCTGCTGACCTCTTTCCACTGTTTAGTGGGCAAATGCTAAAGAAGACGTTCATCTCCACCCCAATTAACAGTGGTTGATGCTGTCTTGGCCACCTCCCCGGGGAATCCCCAGCCAGGCAGACACCAGTGCTGACCTGCCTGAGTACTTTCACTGGGGTCACAGCAGCAGAAAAGCAGCAGGGAGTAGTGTGGATCCCTGGATGTGTTTTCTAGACAATTCCAGGACTTGAGTCCCAAAGGGCATGAATCCAGAGCCTTTCACCCGGAGTACATTCATTAACTCACTCACCTGGGTAAGAGTCCACTCTGTTTGCTGACTAAGAACAGAAACGGTGTCGATGGAGTGCAGGTCCAGCTCTGTGATTTCCTGCTCAGTGAGTGCCAGAGCAATGCGGCCCAGAGAGATGATTTGGTAACTTCTCCAGTCTGGCAGCAGCCCCCAAACCTTTAGATGAGAGTCATTAATATCTGTTAGATCATTATGACTCTTCCTCTGTATACACCGTTCTCAAATCTCTTAGTTTAAAAGTCCTAAAAGCTGAATATTCCTGTTTGCATACAAAAGGCAGAGCTGAGGTATTGTGAAGGTTTTTGAGGTTCTACACCAATAATGATTAGTTCATCTAAAAATGCTGCAATTTTTACAGCTTGGACTTGTTGACGAGTCAGAATAGGAACTGCTGGAAGCGTGGCTGTAGGAGCAAAACAACTAAGAACAATGAAAATGGGAATCTGTGCCTAGATCCACACTGTTGTACTGCCAAGAAAGCAGCATCTGCAGTACCTGGGCTTCTACCCAGCTGCAATCACTCCAGGAGACCGACTTCAAGTTGCTTTTGTGACCAGTCACCCTGGCTCAGTCACTGACAAGGAAAGACAAAGTAGAGAATCAAGTAATACAGACAAAGAACCTGTTCCTTAAATTCTGATTTCTAGATTGTGTTCATACAATGTTAAAATAAAAAAGTAATTTAAAAGCGCTTATACGTATACAGTTAAATTTGTAAAGCTTTGTAAAAAACCCAAAGAAATAAGCAGGGGCTCTTCTAAACCAGTACCAATGTATTTAATCTGGTAACTTCCCCTGCTTTTAACTTTATTTGTGATAAAGTTACAGTGATTGAAAAGCTGTCACTGAGCAGCCCAAAGGAAATTTTGGTATCAGGAAAAGTTCTGCCTGAGTAAAGAATAAAAGTCCATCAAGAGCTGAATTTCCGGAGGCCAGAACTGTCAATTACATTTAGTTGCCAAGGGTAGAAGACTGTAGACAATGGTCAGTATCTCCCCAGATGTGGCCAATTGCCTTTACAGAAAAAAGACACTAGGTTTTGGCTGAAGGAAGTGACTTGAACAAGACAGGCACGCATTCAAAAAAAAAAAAAATGCTCACTTGAAAGCTTTCATGTACATCAGCAACTCTGCTTTGTGTCAGAAAATACATGACAGGTTTCTAGTATAATATTGTGCTGCTAACTCCACCTAGAAAATTAAGACTAAAAGCCCAGGGCTGGGCTACTCCCTGAGTCAGAAAAATATTTACTCCCTTTTCGGGATAGCTACAATTTAAGTTTTGTTCATAATGTTAGAAAGGATAAATCCAGTGGGGACTTGCTGAAGAGCATCTCTGCAGTTGCCTACTAAGAAGTGTTTGCACCATCAGATAGACATGGAGCTGTACAATCTCCAGAAAGCATAAAAGTAAAGCTCAGGAGTCTGGATCTCTGAAATTAAATACTCCTTACACAGAGCTGCAGGCTCTCTACTGTTCGTACCAACATGTATATCCAGCACAGAGCAGCCTCAGAGCTCCCAGGGTGTATTTCCCAACTGTGACCCTCAGGTTAAGGATTTGTTTAAGAGATACATTGCTGAACTTGTACCTCCCAACTGAGTTTCCACCAGACCTTATGTGTTGCTTTTACAACGTCATAAAGGGTCTAAGTCTGGGAATCTTCAATCTTTTCCAAAGAAAATAGATAGTAAAAAGCATTAGCCCTATTTTAAAGCTTTTAATTCTCTAGCTTAAGAGATACATGAAACATATGCAGGCAAAAATGTCAAGTGTCTGTTTCCTGATCTAGGCCATAAACTACAGAATTTGAAGTACTTCATAAATAGTATTATCTGACAGTGCGAGGTGAAATCTCAGGCAGAATGATATAAATAACACAACACATGAAACTGAAACACTCCTTTGTCCTCATTCACCTAGAGACTACAGATCCATACAGCTGTCACTGCTGCAGAGCTGGGAGACCTTCAACTTACAAGTGAGCTAAGCTTCTTACTTTCATTAAGACACAATCTGATAACCAGACTTTTTGAATTAGTTTGGAACAATGAGTAGTTCAGGCTTAATGAAACCTTTAATTGAAGATGTTAATAACATAACAACATCTATGCACATAATTTCAAGGAGCTTTGCCTGTCCTGTCTCATTTCTCGTGCTTCATGCTCATTTTAAAACCACATTGCATTTTGAAATTAATATATAGGAAGTCTGTCTTTGTCTAGCAGAAATCTGTACAAACACAGACAGAATATATTGCCATTCAGTGCACTACAGATCTGTGTGTTCTTTGAATATAGCCAGAAATGTGAGTGTATCAACCTCGTTGGCAATTTCCCTACAACTGACATCACTCTATAAGTATACCAATATTTTACACTGCTGTAAAGAATAGTAGTTTCCACTATGTCAGGGGAGCACAGTTTATATTTTCTTCTAGAATTACATTTTTTCCCCTTTTCCTACCCAGCTGTGTCCATGCTGACAGAGGGAAGCTGACTTGCTTCCCTCTTGCTGTAGTTGTCCTCCTACAACAAGGCAGCAGAGACACAACTGCAGAGAGTCACCATCTGCTGTCTGAAATCTGAGCAGTGCCACTTCTCTTCAAGCACCTGCAGTTCCACTGTTTTAAAAGCTGAGCTTCACTGCCAAAAATGGCACAGTTGGCCTTATTTACCCAGAATCCCAGGTCAGCTCCACTGCTGGCAGCAGCTGCTGGTTTAAGGAGATGCTGCCCAGGTCCACGTTGTCCCTTGCTCCTGCCTTCCTCCAGAAGTCCTGGCCCCCAGGTCTCCAATTGGGCCTCTTGCACTCTATATTACTTGCAGCCTACTGCAACTTGTAGATGCTTCCCAACCTCATTCTGTCAGAATGATCTGATGGAACCTAAAAAGGACTTTTACATGTTGGATCATTTTGACAGAAGGGGATTACAGGGTAGCCATGCAGAGATGGAAGCAGAGAACAGATAACCTGCAGCAGATGCTGCTGACAGGAAGCTGAAGCCAAGCTGGGGCCGATACCCTCTTCACCTCTGAGTTTTCTGCAGCCAAAACAATTTGTCTCACTGCACCTTAAGGCTTTTTCTTGCTGAATCAAAAGTATGTCTGTGAATTTGCCCATTCCCTGGCAGTGCAGGCAACCACAAAGCAGCAAGAGAAGGTCACCCCCACGGGAGAAGTGCAATGGCAACAACAGGGCTGGAGCAAAGTCCGACTTTTCTCCCAGCCCACACTGGCTCAGGCAAGGCTGCTTAGGGCTCTGTTGATGCCCCAGACCCAGCCAGAGTGCTGAGCTGCCCCCAGCACAGTCCTTTGTCCGACTATGCTTCTGGTAAAGACAAAATGTAGGTGGATTTTTTCCTCCCTAAAATTTCCCACTGATGGGTCTGTCCCTGCCTGTGAGAAGAAGGTAGAAGAAGGAGCTTTATTAAGCCAATAACTGCCTTTCAGTCAGTTTGGTTTTACCCTGCTGTAAGCTATATTTAGCATCCATGTAGACAGTTTAACATGCCAAGCTTAATTCTCAGCAGAGCAATCAACAGCCCCTAGTACTGCTTGCTGATTTTTCATTTATGAAAGAAAAGTGAGAAGCAAGCAGAAAAGCAATTCAAAAGTAAAAACTCTTCACTTTTCCAGCTGCCAATAGCTCAGAACTACTTGCCTGTTGACTCTAAAGCAAGGGCAATAGTCTTCTAGAAACCACCACCTCACATTATTTTTCCAATAAACCATAGAAATTCTTGTGGCAGTAGTGACATTGACATAGCACAGTTATTTTAGAACTACATAGTTCAATAACACCAAATCAAGTTACAGATTTAATTTTCCTTCACAAACAGGATAGTTACCTGCTTGGCTTTTTCCTTCAAGGCAGTCAGCTGGGAGCTGTTAAAACCTGAGACAGCCCCAAGAAGTTCCACATTTTTGTCAAAAGTCCCTGGGTCCATGCATTTCAGTTCCTGAACTGACCAAAAGACATTTGCTTCTCCTAATTTAATTATTTCATTTGAAGAAGGAGCTCTGGTTCTCAGACAATCTGAAAAAGGTCAAATAGCAAGAGTTTTCATCAAAGAGATGACAAAATAAATCAAAGCAATATTGATATTTAAGAGAGCAACAGACTATGAAAATTAACTGCTGCTGATGTTATATTGATTAATTATTTTATAATTGAAGAATTAAAAAAAATATTTATATTAATGTTCTGGATATAAAACTAGAATTTGCCTAATTTGCAAGACATGGATTATATCCTCTGTACTCCAAAGGCAGTGCATGCTGGACAAAAGTAGACATACATTTCAGAACAGTTACAATGCAGGATGCCACAATAAAACTAAAATATGGATGTGTGCAATAAGAACTACAAGTATCTTGCAAGTTTCTTTCAAGTCTGATTCTCTAAAGGCATCAAAACCCAGGCAAAGGTTTGTTCTGAGGTAAAGCCACCATTTGCTGGGAGCCTTGATTCAATAGGAGTGAAATGCAAATGTTTGGGATGACCCTGGTGGAAGTTCACCAAAAAGAGCTTCAGCTGAATAAACATCACATTCAGACAGTGAATCCAGCTCAACAGGAATGTAACAGACATGAGAGGTCCTTGCACTCTGAAAGGCGTGATAGAGATATATGTCTTGTAAGACTTGCCTGACATTTAAACAAGATGAAGACAGAAGCTGGATGTGTCAGAGAAGCACAGTGCTTGGTCATTATGTCAGGGCTGTTGTTAAAATGTCAGGATCTAGAGAGGGCTGTTCACTTACCACAGCACTGTTTGGACAGACAAACTGCCTTTAAAGATCTTATTTACAGTCAAGTTCCAGGCCTATGCATTATCAAACCAGACAGTTTCCACTATGTGTTTTAACAAATCCTAGTCTTTGTTGGCATAATCTACCTCTAATGTTGATGGAAAGCAGAAATAAGAATCCTAATGTGGTTGTTTACTGCTCCCTCTCCTGTCACTAATTTAGGAAAACCTTATTAAATAATTATCTAAACCAAATAATCCCTACATGTCTTTGGATACAGTCATTACGAGTAAAAAGCAGGAATTTCACAGATGCTGTGCCTCAGCTAAGCTCCCCTAGATAAATAAATGAAAGTGAGGATGTACAAAGTAGATTTGTACTTTGAAAGGAGGCAGAGCAGGGATTTATTTGCATCAAAGGAAGCTGCAGTAGTGGGTAGAACACTGAAAAGATTGAATCTGTTGAGCAAACGAAAATGTTGTTCAGCTTCCACTGTACCAGCTGATCTTCTGCTCTCCCTTTACCTCCCTCTTGTGAAGCTGCATTGTTTCCCTTTCCCCTGCTGCAGAAGGACAGCTTTTCTCATGTAAATACTGCCCATCCAGACACAGTGCAGCTCCCTTCCTCAAGTCATGAAAATCTAGGACTTCGTGTCCTTGAAAAAAACCCATTGATTTTATAATTTTTAATGCACAGGTACACTGATGCGATGAAAGGGGGAAATACTAATTAGATTTTTGACCTGATGCTACTTTGCTCTTCCTTTTGTTATACATTTAGTTTGATGGAAAATATATATACACTATAACATTTCAGTGCTTGTGGTGAGAAACCTGAATTCTTTCTCCAGCACTGCCACTGCTCTCTGGTAGCATCTCAGATACACAGTTCCCAAGTTTTGCTTTTCATGTTCTGTCTTGCCTTAAGCGCCTTAAAACCTTTGTTTTTAATCTTGATATAGACATAGATGCAAGAACTCTGTAAGTGGTAATTGCTGCTGTTATTAACATTTGCTCACAACTGGTCTGTGAGAAATGCAAAATAGCATTGGTGGCATGAAAAGCACCAATGTTATTCTGGAGTAATTTTCATAATACCCAATTTTTTAGTGATTCACAAATCAGTAATTAAACTTCATTCTTACTGAAACCACTGTGTGAGTTGTATGGAGCTGATGAGATTATGTTTGGTAACAGAAGCTCAATACTGTGTTTGTGCTGCAGAAACATTTCCTGGAGTAGCATAAACAATCTTTCAGGTTCTCATTTCTCAGATTCCCCCCAGCTGAGCTTGTGCACCCCAAGCTTGTGCACCTCCATAGCCTTGGAGCCAAGTTATACTTTAACAAAGACCATCAGCTTCACTGGCAGGTTTGCATTGGTCTTGCAATGCAGATGAGAGAGCTCTGCAACTGCACTGGACACGAGCTCGGCTGATTAGAGAAGTCTTTGGGATTCATGTAGATCCAGAAGCTTTAAAAAGAACACATAAGGACACAGGCAGGCTGAAATATCTGCTGCTGAACCTTCAGTCCTGTGTCCCATGTCTAAAGAAATATGGCTTATGATCTGCTGATTTACTTGTTGAAGGAAGAGTGAATTTTATGCATACAGGTGAACTAACACCCTACTATTTTACCAGCTCAGTCCTGCCTTTTATAGAGCCTGCTGATTCTGTAATGACTCCTCTGATCAACTGAGGTCATGTTTTGTTTCATGCTATGAAGAAACACAACTCTTAGAACTCCCTCCACCTCTCTCTGCCTATGAATACAGCATTGTAACAGGAAAATTCATTCCCAGAGACACACAGTCATCATTCAGATCTCCTGCTATACAAGCAGATGGATTTCCATGGTGGCCTGCTCAGAGCTTGAATCTCAATTCTGCTAAGCAGAGAACCAAAGGGGAGATTTTCAAAGACAAAGGCAGATCATATCAAACTCCTTGAATATGTTTGGGTCTTAATTCCCATTGGTGCTTTTCAAAAGCTTCCCCCACAGCAGGATTGTTTTCCATGGCACAGGATGGCACAGCTTACAAATCCTGCCTGGGTGAATTTCAGATAAGAGAAAGAATAACTGTTATTATAATAATAGAATATAGTGAGAGTATCTATCTTATATAAAGAAAATGATCCATTTGTCACCAGAGATTCTAATAGATTGTTTTGGGTGCTAATTAAAATACCTTTTAGACGATTACAAACAGAAAAAACACAGTGCCACCACTGTCAGATTTAAGAACAGATCAGTCACCATATGCTCATGTCTGGCAAAGGATTAACTATGTGCAATCTTTCAGCACAACGGTAACTTGTCACCTTCACAGGTTTTTAATTCAAGGGGCTTCAATTAGATTACAAAATAAACAAACAAACAAAAACTCTTCTAATTCAGATAATTCATCTTTTTACTTTGTGCACTCAGAAAGATCCCAGGAAATGCTTAATTATGCAATCCTGTAATGAAAGTTTTTCATCTATTAGTGCATTATACAACTCTGATGAGCAGCAGAATGAAGACTCTCACTGTTTTTTGCTGAAAATCTGTAAGTTACTCATAACTTCACTTTTATTGTTTGGCTTCTCAGAATGCATTCGATGACAAAGTGAGGCGAAGTCTGTTTGGATTGCACCATCTCAGCCCCAAATGGCAGCCCTTTGCAGATACCCGGTGCAATACTGACCAGCTCCACTGAGAGACAAACGGATGCTCCCAGTGCCGTTGGAGACTGACTCGAACACAGCTGACAGAAGCTCTTCAGCTGAAGAAACCGGTCCAATTGTCCTTGCTATTTGTAAAATGATATCTTGGAACTTCAAAAGGAAAGAAAGAATAAATAAGACTTCTCTCCATTTTAAAACAAATCAATTTGTGGAGAAAGACTTGAGCAGACTTTAGCAAAGCAGGGGTTAGTAACAGTTCAGTCTCGCCCCATTGTGCAGATGTTTCAGAAAAGAGAAATTGGCTGCTACTGAAAGATCATCAGCACATATTTGACAGGGAAAAAATTAGCAACAAGGCAAATTCTGAGTGATTCTCCCTCCTGTATGCCCCCTCAGCTTCTGGCAACACCTGAGCACTGCCTGATTGGCATCTGTGTCCAGCCGTTCCTGGAGCAATGAGTTCCACAATTTTATTTCAGGCTTCGGTTCACTTGTCTTAAATTTTCCAGATAAGTATATGAATTGAGGATAGGGACCCAATTAAATTATGAGAAATAACTTTGACCAGTTTGCCTTCTTTAGGCTTTTCTGACCTCTCCCCTCCACCCTGCTAGACCCTTTCCTTTTATTTGAACAGTCCTATTCTATCTGGTCAATTATAAGCATCATCTCCAGTGGAAAAGCTGCTGACTGTGTTCACATATTTCTGCTGAAGATTGAATCCCTCATTCCAGCATAGTTTACTCCTATGCATTAAAAAATTAAGATTATATGGACTAAAGAGGCAAGGAAACTACAAAGTGCAATGCTGAGGCCATCAGATATTGTAACTTGTGCTACACTGGCTCCAGGGCGAAGGCCACATGAGTAAATGCTAATTTGATCAGTATGATCCCATTAATAACAGGATAAGAAGCACAACTTTTATGGCTGGAAGGCAGGAGGATGGAGTAAAGAGCACTGCAAGGTGTAAAGTACTAAAAATGAGTCTGCATCACTATAAATGCCCCTTTTTTTCCTATGTGAAAATGTACAATCGTCATTGTACACATGCAAGTAATTGTCTATAGTAACATTACTCTCAAGAAGTAATCCCTTTGATGGAGTTAAGAAAATGTGAAACATTAATACAGGGTTCCTTGACAAAAGAATTATTTACCTAGTTCAGCATTCAGGTTACATAATTTAGACTGCATTATGACGCTCACAAATCCAAGTTTTAAAATATCTGTTACAAATTTAAAATTTTTAATAAAAGCATACCTTTTCAGCAAGGACATTTAATTCCTCTTTTGACAGCAGAGCTATGAATGGTCCAACATCTAATGTTGTTTCTGCTGTCCAGTTGTTTGAGGAGCTGAAAAAATATTTTGAAAAAATATTAATAAAGAATGTTACAATAAAATTAATACTGAAACTTCAGTGTTTTTATGGTACTTTATCACACAGACAGTTTTATGCCATTGTGATGATTCATTGTTACAAGCACCAGATTGCATTTTCTCATCTCTCTGGGCATAGGGCATTAGTGAAACTCACAATATAATCACAAAAACCCTTCAGATATGGTGGTGATGGAGCTCTCCCTCAATAGTCAAGTGTTCTTAGCATTACAGTGTTTGAACAAGGAGAAATAATTCTTTCTTTGAAAGAAAATTTACCATTTTCTATCAGTTCATATTGCAATAGTAGTCTGCAAAATGGTTATCAAAAGCGAAGTAGAAACATTATCCAAATCCGACAAACGTTAGTCAACCCATTTGGTGGGTGACTTAATAAAGCACTTAGATAAGTTATTTTCATCCTGACAGAGCCTATAGAAGAGGGTAGTAACAAATACATTTCTAGCTCATGTTCCCACAAACAACTTCATTTGCTCCACCATAAGGATGTTTAAATATCTTCAGAATTAAATGATATAAAAGAAAGTAAAATTTTATTTTGCACAGTGTAGGACGGTTCAATAGAACTGATTTGTATCAAGATCAATGCAGGGATGGAATCTGCTGAAAAATACAGCTGTCCTATCACAGAGAAATGCTGACTAGCAGGAAGCTGAACAGCATCTAATGTGATTAGGTGGATCAAGTGACCAAAATCAGGGCACAGGGGTGGTTAGAAACGGTGCATCCAGTCTCCCTTTTCCAATGCAAGACACTTCCAAGGGACAATGCAAGAGAGAAACAGTATATTCCTTCTAGATAGAGGATGGCTTTGTTCTTTGCATGACTGATACTATTGAAGTTCCATTGGCCCTCCTAATCTGAGTCTTTCATGACATCCAACATGCCACCCACTCTGCTGCTTCAGATGCTCAAACTTTATATCCCTCTGCTTCTCTGCTCTCTCCTATTGCCACAGGTGCTTGCAGTCTTCTTTGTCTTCTCACACTAGCACATCACGTATCTCACTTCCATTTTCCCCCTCCTTGCGTTGCTGCACCATTCTCTGCTCATAACCCTTTTCTCTTGCCAGGCCAGTGAGCCTATTTGCCTGCCCCCCTTCAAACATTACACTTTATCTCCTTTTCCTCTGGGACTTAAGTCATGCAGGGTGTCCCTGGGGTTGTATTTTGTTCCACGTTACACACAAGAACAGGAATGTCATTCTAGTGGACAAGACTCCGAGCTTGGGCAGTGACAGAAGCTGCTTTGTGCTGTTTTCACTGCAGTTCATCTGGGCAAAGCAAATGCTTGGTGTTTGCACGGCCTAACCACCAGCATGACCAAGGTGGTGTATCCAATACCTTACCCGTATAACCGAAGGAGTTGGTATTTAATTTCAGTCATCTGCTCACGGCTGAGCTGTTGGCAAACTTTGAATTGATGTAGGGCTGCTGCCATTGCCTTCAGGGACATTCTGCCATGTAGAAAGGCTGGAGGTAAGTGGCAGATTAGATTTCCAAGGAGGTCAACATCATATTCATCAGCAATGGAGCTGTTCTGAAACAAGAAGCATTTGCCCTGTTGGCAGATCTAACCTCGGCTCTTGCCCTGTACCACTCAGCTGCATTACAACTCATTTAAGCTGTAAGGAACAAAGACACAACAGTTTGCACTGGCAACTTAATCTACAATTTCTGCTGAGACTGCCTTACATTTTTTGTTTTACCAATCCAACTGGTAATATTTCATAATCACTTCTCAGAGCTTTCAGTATTCTTTATTCTATACTGAATCACACATAAAGAATGTGACCAACCATCACCTGCAGAGCTGGTGCAGTTCTGTCTGGCAGCACAGCCCTCACCCAGGCCCCTTTCAGCAGAGGGGCGCCAAGCTCTTGCTGTTACAAAGCTGGGCTCTGAGGGGTTTCTCAAGCAGCTGCCAAAACACTTTGGGGATTATACAGCTGGTACTGTGAGTAAGGACGGGAATAGCCACAGCTACATCAAAGAACTAGTTTCCCCTAAAAACTGGTGAGTGCTGCAGCTTCCAGACAACAGGAGTCAAAAAATCCTCCTGGTACCACCACCTCTCCCATGGAGCTCCCTGTGCCACAACAGCTCTGCTTGGACTGGCACTGCTTGGAGCCAGGGGAACAGCTCCAGGTGCAAACTGGTCAGCTCCAGGACATCCTGGCCAGCAATGACATTTCATGAGAACACTTTGTAACATGCATGGAGTCAAGGAAAATTGCTAAGCAAGCTGTAAAAAGGTTTCCTTAAGGAGAAAACAATAAAATGGAAACAGTATATAAACCACCCAAAAGAATACAGGTGGATGGTAAAGAACTCATGTAGGTGGTGACTCTCTCCTCCTCCATGGTGTCTCCTCCTCTGCTGACCCCTCTCAGCCATACCCACCAGGCACTCCTGCACTTTTTGCAAGACAGCATCCCTTTTGTGATGGCTTGGATTCAGAAGGTCCATTCCAGTCTTCCCCAGACGTTCAAGGAAAGGGACACACAAAGGGCCTGTAATGTACCCCAGGTACTCAGAACTGCAGAAAGAATTCAAAAGGTCTCAGAATGCAAACGTGACCTTCATACACCCACAACCATACCCGTGAAATCTGTGATGACAGAAATATTTAGAGCCAAGGCTGGACTTGAAAAATCATAAACCAGACAGGACAAAAAAATTGCAATTAACCCTTGGCTTACTTTGATATCTGTCTTCTTCCAGTCCAGCAGGACATGAACTGAACTTAAAAAAATGGCTAAGAATTATAAATAGCTGCAAGTGGATGAAAGTGCTCTGAGATGCTTTAACACCATACGAAACAAGACTGTCTACAGGTCAGAAGCTTTTCCCCTTTCTGCCTTTTATTAGGACTAATTCTCTGATGAATGAAGATGTGGTGGGTGGTTTAAGAACCACAAGTAGTTTTAGAGTAGGTTTCCTTTTCATCAAAGTCCAAAAATTCTGACAAATTAAACAAAATTATGCTCTTCTCCACAGAGAGGGGCAGCCAACCTTTGCAAATAAAGCCACAGGCCCAGCCTCGCCAGGGTCTGTAGGCAACAGCACCAGTAACTTCTGATGGCCCTGAACAACCAACATGCAATTGTTACCAAATAACTGAGTTTGTAGTTGCAGTTTGTAGGAAGCCTTGCATCGAAGTCTTTCTATTATTGTTTTATAGTTGTTAAATAGAGTAGAGCCTTTTCAAATGGAATACTTTTCTTCCTTTTTTCAATTAAGAAATATTTCACAAAAAGAAGGGTTCTCACTCCCTTTTATCCCCTTAGGCACATAGAAAGAGAGAAAGGGCAGAAGAGACAGAAATAGAAAGTGAGAAAGACATAAAGAAGGAAAGGAAGGAATTAACAAGTTTTACAATTCAGGAGTTCTCATCAATACACAAGTTTTTTCTCAGGAGAAAAGCTGTCACTGAGAAGTTTTGCTAACTTACACAAATGTCTTGAAATACACTGGAATGTTTCTAACCATACAGACCAATGTGCTTCTGCAGTACCCAGTGGTTTTTTTCTTATATATCACTCCACTATCCTCTATCTACTCTCAAAAAGACCCCTAAACATATAAGCAAACCTAAACCAAATAAGCCTACCTAGGAGGACAAAAATCCAGAATTGTGACAAAAATGTGCTGTACTAAAAGACACAAAGTATGACCAACTTTCACTTAAGACAGATTTTGCCTACAGCCAGTGACCACTGATAAATTACCATTTATTTGAATCATCAGTTTTCTTAAGATTGAAGAGATTATTTGAAAAGTTAGGATGAACTAAGATGTAACTCACGGAAGAGCCAGTAAGAGGAAAGGAGGAATGGATGCATTGGAGACTTTCCAAAATTTCCAAGCCAAACAATTAACCTAAAAGCAAGAAAAATTTAGGATCTTAAACCTCTAGCAATTTTGAAGAAGAATAAAAAATATGGCTTGTTTATTGCAGCATATATAAAAATTAGTATATATAATACTTTGCATATTATCTTCAGAGAGAATTTTTATCTGGTTTTTTTTAGTTTGCTTTTTGTAGACCGCAGAGATGAAACATGCTATATTTGGGAACATGAGAACATTTGTATGTTTCTGAAACTTCTATGTATTTCCAAACAGATTACTCATGAATTAACAAGTCAGAAGGGTTGTAGGAATTTCTTGCAATTTGTAAGCGACAAATGAAATTGTCAAAATGAAGTATGATAACAGAGGAATTCACACATAATAGATTTAAATAAAATATGCTGACAGACAAATTGAGACATACAGTATTCTGAAAAAAAAAAACCAAAAAACAAAGACAAACCAGAATGAACCAAATTATAATCTTCCTAATTTGAATATTGGGTAGCATGCTTATGTACATAAAGTATTTTTTGTTTGTTTGTTTGTTTTGTTTTGTTTTTGTTTTGTTTTTGTTTTACCTGATATGGAGAAAGCAGATGAAGATTCATTTCAAAGAATTTAAAATTGTCTAAAAATATATCTGTGTCCATACTTTCAAAGAGTTGACAAGTTACTCCTTTCACAAGCTGTCCTGTGCTGATAGGAAAGGCAAATTTCAGTCTTATGAATATTTAAGCAGGATCTAGTCCTTACTCCCTGCAATCCCATCCTAACACACAGTTTCTTCACCTCTCCCATTTCTTGTACATAAAAGGCTCTTGAAAGTAAAAATGCAAACAAATTGAAAAATATCAACTAAGCCTTAAAACACCCAAACCTCTGCAATACTTTGATCCTGATTTTGGTTCTGAAGACTCTTTTTAATAAGGAGGGTGAATTTTCCTGTGGTATCCAGGAATGAATAAGCATAAGGTCATACATAATAACCACGTATTGTTTACCTCAAAGTTGCTCTCATCAAAAAACTAGTGTTAAACTCCATTTCAAAAGAGATATAGTCCATACCTTACAAGGTCAACAGGATGGTTTTCCTTGGACAGTAATTCATACAGATATAAAGCCTGAAAATAAACCACCATAATTAAAGGTAACTTTAGTTAATCCAGTTGTAAGAGACAGTAACTACTGCAAGGTTTTTGTACTCTGAGCTCTCCTATGTACTCTAAAGGTACTTCTATGGCCCAGCTTGAGCAACCAAAAGATTTGGGATCCAGTTTGGCTGAAGTTTTTCTTCACAAGACAAGCCATCACTGACTGGCATTATGGGATGATGTCAAACCTGTACAGAGCCCACAACCACTGAAAAACTTAGGGCTGAAGTGAGCTCTGGAGATCATCTGATCCAACCTTTCATCTCCCTAAAAAGAATCAAAACTCTTTACATGCAAGTGTCTAATATGCAGTACTGGAAAGAGAAAATTTACATGACAGAAAACTGGGGGCTTAAACTCAGCATATTAATGCTTCCTTTTCCATAGCATTGTCTCCTAGTGCTGCTGGGCTCTAAATGCCCTTTGGTGTTTATGTTGAGATATAATTGGGGCAGTTCCTTCCTTTTACCTTTGTTCCTTGAACACAAATATATTACACCACTTTTCCAATTCTCCCATCACAATAAATTGCAGTGGAATGGGAACTGCATAACAGTTTTTACCTGGCTGCTTCTCAGTTCTTTTTCTTTCAGCATTGAAGAATTAAATCCAGTTTGCTTCCATAAACCAGAAAGAGAGACTTCTTTAAAGAAAGCTCCTTGTATATCTTTGACTGATGAAGAAAAATCTCCAGATGCAGCTATCTAAAAAGAGGAACACAGAAATACATGGCATTTCTGAACTGATGCTTAGATTTACAGGATTTGCCCTTCTTTCTACTCTGTGTAATATTTCTCTTAAGAGGATAAAGGAAAAACACAACGGTATTAAAAACACAATGGAAATAAGCAAGACAGAGCCTTCAAAATAACCATTGAGCTAAAGAATACATCTTGGTTCAATTCATACTCTACATTTCTGGTTACTGTGCTCTTGTGCAGAGAGAACCTGCCACACACAGGAGTTTATAATCACCTTCCTGAGGATGCCCTGCTGCTGTGCAGGAGATAAGTCAGACAAATACTGGGACGTTGTGCCTTGAATGATCTGAGCCAGCTCCCTGGGGTTCATGCTGTGCAGTGACCGGGTGCCAATTCCTGTCACCAAGGCGCCCAATTGGCTCACGTTATAAAATGATAAAACCTGCAAGGAGAACAGCACAAGCAAACAGGAAGTTTTCTTGAGAACAGCAGATACATTTCAAAGCAAAAAGTCAATAAATAAAGCAAAACCATTCTCGTTAAATACTTAATACATTTCTTGCCTGAGAATGCATTTTCTGTGTCTGTCCATGGAACAATGCCTGAAGTTTCTCAGAAGCTCCTTTTTCTGAAACTTTCCAGGAACTGATTCCTTGCATTATAGTATATTTGAATATACAGCATGGGATCTCTGATAATGCAAATTCTGCTTAGGGCAGTGACACAGACAAAATAATATATACAACTGCCAAATCCAAATATTCATTCTCTCTATTACTGGAGAATTACTTTGAGATGTACAATCTTGGATGCTTTTATTTTATTTAAACACACTTTTCAGGCCACTAACTAAATAGAATTCTTGTACTAAACTTTTCCAAATCTACAGTTATTGTTGAGAAGAAGCCATTTCACTTTTAAAAACAGAAGGTAGGAAAGCTGTTATCAGAGGTACCTTTTCATAAGAGAGATATTTACTGGATAAAATCATAACTTGACTCTTTGCCCACCCAGAGACTTGGTTTAATGTTACAACAGCATTATGCACTGCTTCAGGTGACAGAGATTCCAGCTGACTCGAAGTTAGTCCAACCACAGCATCTGACAGAGATCCAAGGGTTTCGTTCAATGTCTGGTTTTGCATGGCAATGTTCAGGAGTTGAGATTTGAGCTAAATCAAAGAGAAAGAGCAGATTGGAAATAAAAATCTGCCAAGAACCAATTTCCATTACCACTCAAAACATGAACTGGAATCTCTGGAATAGGCATTGGCAAATATTCACACACTTCATAAAATTTCAAAAATAGAACCACAGTTGTGAAAGGAATATGGAACAGGAATATGAAACAGAAGGAGAAAAGAATGAGCACCCAAAATTGGTTTCTATTCTTTGCATTCCCAAGAGCTAATTCTCTTATTTCTTAAGTCCCAATAATTTTTCACTCATTTCTTTCCCTATTTAAGAAGAACATCCCTCCTCCTCTGTTCACAGGATTATGATAGGCAAGAAGAACAAGTGTTGTACACACACCTCATGAACCTTGGCCTGGAAACCTCTCAGTTGATTGCATTTAATCATTTGATGAAGCAGAGCCCGGGCCACAGCTGCATCCATCTGTTCCAGGTCATCATAAAAGCAAACCAACAAACCCAGCCTATAGAACAGAAATATATTAGCTCCCTCCTGACATAAAAAGTGTCACTGTTGGAAAACAGAAACACAGCTTGGTACCCTCTCCTTGTGATCACAGCTTGAGCCATTTCTGTCTGTCAAGAGTGCAGTCTTTAAAGACCGGCAGTAATGGGGATATGAGAAGATGCACTGGCCTTTGTATTCAGCTGAATTCTGCCTGGATTGCTTGTGCTTGAGAATTTACCTGTCCTGGTTCCATTTGTCCATGGCTGGATTGTCCCAGTTAATGACTCTGCTTCCCTCGAGGGCTATTACTAAGTCTCTAGAAGTGGCTTGCTGAGTTCTTATCTTGTTTGATTGGATGTTTTGAACTCTAAGTCCTGCTTGGATTTCATAGGCAACGCAACCCATTTGTGTTTCAGAGCAGCAGCTGGGGCATGACACGGCCTCTTTATCATTTTAGGATTAAACAAAGCCTGTTGTATTTCACATCAAACACAAGACAGGCTGATGGATGGAGACATGTCCAGTTCAACACTGGTTAGGAGAAAGCACACTGAGGCTCACTGCCCAGTTGTGCCAGCACAGCAGTTTGCAAGGCAAGGTTTTGAACTGAGCTCATTTTTCTTCACGGTTCCCATGCTGTAATATTTAAGTCAACATTTCCATTAACCTCTGGAGTCCCACCATGGGGAAGTGCCTGTCGTAGGTGTCCTTCTGGCTTAGATCTCCTGCTTACTTACTGCCTTTACCTGCAGCCCTGCAAAGAAAGAGCTCTGAATTGTACATCACTATGTCTGGACTTTGAACTCTGTAGTGTTGGGGATGACTTGGTTTGTAGGAAACCTAAGTCAATTCTCTGTCCCTGTAGACTCTCAGATTTTGCTTTCATAATTTACACAGAACAAGAATCTCAAAGATATGGCCAAAGCCCAGCTTTCCTGCTACAGTCCCTGTTTTTTTGCAGTTCAGTGAGACAGGCCCAGCCAGAGTCTAGGCAGTAATGTCCAGATGTGAATCAAATCATCAGTGGATAATGCTGCAGCACTACCACAAACTCAGTCAAATTCTGCAGCATAGAAAGGCTTTTAGTTCCTCCAGTCCCTCAACAACAAACTGCCAGCGACCTAACAAAACACTGCTTCAGCAGCACATCTGAATTCATGGAAGATCATCAAACCAGCATACAAATCAAAGAAACATCTATAAGAGCATTCTTATAACAAATAATTACATTTTTATGCATTATTGCATAGCCATGAAAAGCTCTTCCTCTCCTTTGGGATCAGCAGAAATGAATAACGCTACTTCTTAAAAGTAAAAGTGCATTTAAATCAACAGTATGGTTAAAATGAGTAACATAAACTAAGTGTGTTGTAAAAATGGAATATATTAAGGATTATGGAGCATGACATTTCTCTCATCTGGGAGAATGTGGCAGCTCTTGTGAGTGACAAAATCATTTTTAAGATTTCTGACATTGAAATTTAGAGTGTGGGCATAACTCTTCTCTCGCTTACTCCTCCAACAATGAGCAATGCTTCATGGAAGTCAGCGAGCTGCACTGCAGCAATGACAGGAGCTCTGAAGCCATAAAGTATATTCTCCATTAGTTTAAAACTCCAAGGTATCCCCCAAGGAGACCACGAATAATTTCAGACAGCATTGTCTGGGGACGAAATGCATCCATTGATATGACAGTGTAAATGTAAATGTGGAGTGCAGAGCTTTCTCACACTTGCTGCAGTTTATTTTGGTTTTTTATTATTGTTAAAGTTAGTTCAGTGCAGATTTGACAGCCCTGAAAATTTAGTTTCCTGCTTACATGCCTAACATTCAAACGTATTTAAGTATGGCCCATCTCTACCCCGCAGGACAAAGAGGACAGCAGGGCAAGTTTTACACTGCTTCACTTTGTGCCTTCTCTGGTGACACCCGTGTCAATTTAAACCCACTTGCAGTCCTGGCTGGCAGGAGTTGAGATTTCCTCCTTCAATCCTAACTGTTACATGATTTCCACCAAACACCTCCGTGTTCTGTGATTCAAGCAGCCCAGACAGCTCATGCCCTGGCTGTCCCAGTTTATTTTATTGCTCTGCAATGTAGTGGAGCTCTGCCTGGGTCCCCCAGATACTGCTGTAGACTTCCTATGAATGCTACAAGCACCTCCTCACTGTGGAGCAGGAGACAAAGCATTAGTTAATTAGGCACACCTTCGAAAATTCATAAAGTAGCAACTCTTCACTGCTGCTAAACAGGGCTGGATTTCAGCCTCGATTTTTCTGCTGGAATGAAAAAGCTGTGCCACGCTATCAATTTCCATTTTCTCCTTAGTTAGTTGTTCCATCCAGACATAGCCATAAAGGAAAAAGCAAAGCAGCCTTGCCTGTAGATGGTTGAAGTGTTCCTCATGTCAAATCCTGACAAGTTGATCCTTTCCAGGAGGGCCTGTGCAAGCTCTGGTGTGATATCATACACCATGTCCAACTGCTTTGTTGCGTTGTCATAGCTAATGAACAGTCTGATCTGACCAGCATAAACAAAACCACACATCAGCACTGGCAGACAATGAATCCTATAAAGTGTGTGTCTGACACTCCAAATTAATTGAGCCTGTTCATGTTATAGAGAAAGCAATAAGATTTGGATTAACCAGTATTTCTGAAGGCAGAGCGGTGTGAGGGATATGAGTGATTCTCTGCCAAAATGTCGTATAATTTGAGTCTTCAATCATTGATTCCTTTCAGTAGAAGTCACAGAAGTTTGATACAGATAAATAATTACATATTAATGACAGGCACTTTAAAATTAAAAATATAGAATTTTGTAAACAATAAATTTATATTTTCCCTCTATATTTTCTCTTTATGTTTAATTAATTAAAATATACAAAGTTATTTTTCATGTCTAGTTTTTCATTCGTGTTCATATCATTTGTAGCTGACATCACTTGGCAAAAATATAACCAACCACACTTTGTTACTTACTTCATTGAGACTAATTTTCAGAATTTCTTCGAATGGGAGATGGACCATGTATCTTCCCAAAATCCATAAGCTTTCTGCACTGACCCAAGAAGTTGATTCATTGAGCTCTGTTTTGTACAAATAAATACTGACTACAGTGTTAAGAAAGTAATTACTTTTCAAATATATTTTACCCAGTATATTGCTATTGGTAAATAATTAAAAATCTGCAAATCAGAAAAATCCTTAGCAGAAAGAGTCAGATTCCCTCCATTTGCTACATTTTAGCATCACACTTTTATGAGTCCATATTTTTTTTAATGAAAATTAAATAGTGTTTCAAGTGTCTCAAATTTTCTCATATAAAAACAATTAATGTTTTATGTTGTTGAAATAGAGAATGGATAAAGTGTGGGACAGGAAAAATTTACTCAAAAGTATTAAATATGGAGCAGCGTTTTTAAAATTCACTTTTCCTAATCAATTGCATTATTTAAGAACATCAGGAAGATATGATACTTCATATATTTTATATACTGTTATTGATTATGCCACTTACTTCAGCAATATGGAATAGCAATAATGGAGAAAATGAAAAACTGTTCAAATACCTACATGGAAATAGGCTGACAAAAACACAAACCACTGCATAACAGCTAAAAAATGGCATTCATTTAGTAACATTCTCCCAAGGCTTGAAAATGAAATCAAGATCCAAATATCCCTGAGAAAAAATGTATTTATGGACTCCATGGGTACCCTGAGCCACAAAGACTGTTTCCTCCAGGGTGCTGTCATTTGGATGGCTCAGTGTGTGACACCTCTGAACACATTCCTCAGCAGTGCTGATACTCACAACTCTGTTAAAATAAAATCATCAGTGCACTTTGAAGAGTTTCCTGTGTCTGGAAAAAAAAAAGCTTGCATCTATCAGAAGCTGAAGGACTCCATTAAGTGATTTTTTTTGAAAACACAGATTTAAGCTCCTTAACTGAGACAAGATGATGATCCCAGCAGACCTGTCAGGCCTGCATTTTTAAAGTGATATTACCTCCCATTACCCAGAGTATTACAAAAGTTGAAAGACATGACAGCTAAAGACAAACCAGAACTATTTCAGGATGTTGACTGTGGCCTTTAGCAGAACAGACTTGCAGTTACCAGCCATGGCAGCTGTGATCCCCAAAAACTGATCCCTATCCCAGGTGGTCCCAGTGCTACCCACATATAAAGTGAATAAATCACCCTCCTGCAGGACTGTTCTTGCACTCTGCTGTGGCCTGGGGAGTGCAGA
Organism: Zosterops lateralis; assembly: GCF_965231275.1. Lineage (NCBI taxonomy): Eukaryota > Metazoa > Chordata > Aves > Passeriformes > Zosteropidae > Zosterops > Zosterops lateralis. Next base: position 5,845,499 of record NC_139775.1, read on the forward strand.
TAAACATGAGGGAACTTTAGACTTCCAGTCTGAGTGTGCCTGCCCAGGGCTAATGGTTCACACTGTCACAGCCAGCTGGGAGTCAGCCCAAACTTGATGCCCCGGGGGTGGATTCACCACATCTGTGCTGCTTTTGGCATGTGAAACAGCAGCCAGGGAGGAAAAAGAGGCACAGAAACTCCGAGTCCCTCCCAGGCAGGGTGATCTTCCACAAATCGAGGGTTCACCAATGCTTCAGACACAACCCAAGATGATGCTGAGGGATTTCCCCAGGACTGCTAAGTAGCACCAGGCAAATTCTGCATCTTTGCTTCCCCTGCAATGCACTGGAACTAACATCACCTCACATCAGTAGCATGAACCCCCTCTCTACAATTTACTGGTTTACTTTGATATTTTGAAAAGACAGGAGACCCAGGAGGTGAATTTAGCTCCACTGAAGCAAGTGGACATTGAACCTTTAATTTCAAGGGAGAGAGGAAGAACACACACATTTGTAAGGTGTAAATGCTCCCAGGACGGCTGTGCTGGGATGTTCAGTGAAGCCACTGGCTCAGATGGTTCAGTGCCCTGCACAGCCCCCTTGTGGAGCCCATCCTGCCTGTCCCAGCTATGGAACAGCTGTTTCAGGCACATTAACCAGGCAAACAGATGTGCAAAAATGCATCCAATCAGGATTAATTAATCCTGGTTTTATCTTGTCCCTTTGCTGATTGAGTTGGTGCCACGTGCTTGCACAACACCCTGCATTTCTTTTGTGTTTTTAACCAGTGCAGTGGATAATGTATCCTGAGCCAGAGCTGTTTTTCTGGTCTGAACAGGAGTTCAGAAGAGAACAACACGCCTTGGCAGGACACCTGGCCACTGTATCCTATTTCATACTAAGAAACAGGACAGAGAGAAAAGACTGGAGTACTAGAAAAAGACTTTGTGTACTGCTCAGTGCCGAACAGAGGAGGAGTCCATTGGTTGGACTTGATGATCCTGGAGGTCTTTTCCAGCCTTTACAATAGCATGGTTCTACTCTATGAGTTCAAGCATCTTTGGAGAACTATTTGTCATGAGCAACAAACACATTATATTTACTGTGTTCTGCACAAAAGGTATTCCAGACTCTTACACAGACCTGTGTTAACTGGGGAAACAATTCAATACAATGGACAGGCCTTTTGCTGAGTGCTTTTCTCTTATGATAAGCAAGAAGAAAACACTTTGTAACATACCACTCATGTTGTAAGGTTTCTGTAGAATCTGCTTCATCCAGCCATAGAGAGCTCTCTGAGTGCTTGCTGAGGTTCTGTCATAGAGGTCCTTGAATAATGATGATCTAAGTGATACATGGGCATATTAGTTCACTAGATACTTGATTTTAATGACACATAGACAAATGATTGTAGAAACAGCATTCCTTACATATAAGCAGAAAGCTGTATCTGGAAAACACACTGAGACCATATAGCAACCTCTTTTAAAATAGCCAGTAAATCAAACATAGTATTAATTGTGTCTGAAAAATGAATGGCTTACAAGTTTCTGAAAGCATCCTCCGGCAGAAGGTTTGGGAGACTCCCAACCACATCAGGCTGGAGATAGTTCACAGCTGACACACAGAGAACCTGACTCAGGATATCCACACAGTCCAGGGCACTCAGAGTCAGGAAGCATCTATCCAGTGTTACAAGGAACAAGGTCCTGTTTACTCCTGGGCTTTGAAAAATTCTCTCTCTAGTCTTGCCCCAGTCAAGAATAATATTTCCCATTTCCTGCAAGCAACAAAGTGTTAAATTAACATCTCTGATTAATTCAATATATTGCTCACTTTGAGGCCTGACAGAAAGCATTCTACAAAGAATAAGATGCTGTTCTCGTGAAAAACAGCTGCAAAGTACTGGTTATTTGCATTACTTCACATAATTCCTTTCTGGCATTAGGTAGAGACTAGCTTGAATTTTTTTACAAAACTAAAATGAAACCCAGAAAGGTATTTCCAATGGCTGGTTAACAAAATTAATAATTTCATCTTCTTTAGCCATCTTGGCCTCTTTACAGCCACCAACAAGAAGATTCTCCCTGAGAGTAATTGGCCCTACCTACCTTAGGTTTTACTGCAGGAGGTTGAACTCTTCTCTGGAGATGAGTTTCTCTCTACTGAGTACAAGGAAAATTACTGACTCGGACTTGCAGCAGGTTTTTGACAGTAAGAGTTAAGTGAACTATATCTAACCTAAGAGGAGAGGGAGTCCTGGAATCCAATCCAAGCCACGTAAGCAACTGCAGGCCCTGCACTGTGAGCCCCCCAGGCTGCCCCTTTCCATTTATCTAAACCACTGAGAGCAGCTTTTCCTTTTCACAAGTGGAAACTCACGAGATGCTCCTTTTTGCTGTTGAAGAGGTACTTCATTGCCGTTTGGAACTGCTGCTGATCAAGCTGTTGCAATTCAGACAGTAGTTGCCTGGGCTGGTATAAAAGGTTCTTCAGGTAACTTTTTATGGACATCTAAGTACAGAAAAATATATGTAATATATATAAAACTCATACTATTGTACTTTTACTCCCTGAAAATCTGTACTCAAGGAGAACTAAGTGCTTAGCTCTGCATTGTCTGTGCTGGCAATGATCAAAATAACTATTCTCCACACAAACTGAAAACAAAAATAATCTAAATGCGTTCTGAAAGACATTTTCAAATCCTATTCTTGGCTTCATGAACAAGTCCTCTCAAGGGAGCTTTTTAACAAAGATGCCTCAGTTTCTCATCTCATAAAACAAGAGTAATAAAGCTTTTATGCTTCACACAGCAGAGCTGTGAAAATGAAACTTTTAAAGAGCTAAAAATAAAGCCTAAAAAAAATCAGGTACCATGCGCATATTACTTTAAAAAGGGAAGGAAATGTGCAATTAGATGGGAGGAATAGTCTCTACCAGGTCATAAGCCAAAAATATTCTCTCTCACATCAAGCTGCATTACCAGTTAACAATCACATGCTTATTTTGAAAAATTGAAGGGGAAACATAACATTGGAACAGAAATAAATGTAAAGCTCATTAGCAGTAGACTGGTGTAAAATTCCTTCTATTTCCTGACAGAATTATTTCAGAATTGGTTCAGAATTTGAGTTGCAAATGTTCTTTGCTGCCTTTGCTTAACTTGCATTGCCACCACCAAATATTAACACAGCGCCTTTATGTCTCGGGGTTCAGCCTGCTGAGAGCCTCAGGCTGCCAATAAACCTGACAAAGGGAAGGGGCAGTGGCAGGAAAATGTAGGTGAGGATGAGCTGTGATAGCGACGCAGAGGTTGGGACAGGGTTCAAGCACTGTGCAGCTTCTGGGAATGCCTGAGGCTCAGGGATGGCACAGTTTACATTTCCCTGTTTCAGTGTGTGTAGGGACGAGGGAGGGGCTCAGGTTTGATCAGCTGGGTACAGCACCACTTAAAGCAGCTCATCACTAATCCTCAGAGCAGGAGGAGGAACAATAACTCCTTCCTGCATCACTTCCACATCGACAATTTACAAAACAAGCACTGAGAGGAGCTTTAAAAGGTGGAGGTATTTTATAGGATGCTCTGGAGCCTCATTCCACAAGGAGCAGTGTGAACTGCACCCAGTCAAAATCTGTGAGAAATCCATCATTTTCTGGGGAAACAGCATTTATATACATTTAACTCAGAAACAATGAGCACGAAAAATCCTGATTCCTCCTTTCCATCAGAGGAAAAGCAAAAAAGATTGTTATTATTATTTCTGCTTTGCATGCTCCCCCAATCTTCAGGGAAAAAGACAACCTATTCCAATTTCCTATGTAGCTGCTACACTGTAGATGAATTAATTACCTCCACCTAGCTTTGACTACAGAGATAGGTTGAGGCTTTTAAATTGCTTTTCAAACAAAATTTTTCATGCATCTTAAATGTCACAAACCTGGAGGCTGCTAAGAGTAAACATAACTTCCTGGGCATGAAAATATGCCATGACTTTTGTAAGCAGATCTGCTGTCCAGACATTAGAGCTGTGACAGAAAACAGGATAAAAAAATGCCAGTAAAATAATACAACAAGTTAAATAGCAGATTACAAGAGTAAAAAAGAAAAAGGGAAACAAAGAGTCATGCTAATACCATAATGAAGAAAGTATTCAGTTTTTTGCCTAGCCAGAGTAATAGCTGATCAGTTTAATACAATGAAAATACATGGTTCAATGGGGAATGGAATTAATTATTGTTTTTTCCATCTAATTCCACAACCACCCACAATAAACTCAATTTTCCAAGGTGTTGCCATTAGTACCATCTCCAAGGCATGTGCTTTCTGGTACCCCATTGTGCCTGTTCTGATCTGCCTGCCGACAGCACAGGGAGTAACTGCTGCCTTTCCTTCAGCAGAGTCATTCATTTCACTGTGACTTCCTTACAAAGCCACTGATTTTCTAAAAATATGTAGGAGTGGAATGGCCTTTGAGGCTTATGCTGCTCTTTCAGATTTGGACACAAATTAGCAAATAATTCAAAAGCCACCAGGAGCTGGAGGATGGGGGATGGAGTGAGACTGAAAGGAGATGGACAGAAAGGTGGACCTGCACCTAATTTCCATAAGAAGCCATTTGGACCCACGTGAGCAAAGCTAATTACCAAAACTTCTGAAAACTGCAGCAAGTATTTATTTTCAGCCTCATTGTACAATTTTTTTTTTCTTTTTCATGACAAACAGGTTTTTCCCTGTTAATAGGAAATAGTCCTCCCAGGAGACCTAAATCAAGTAATCATACGTGCCAATTTCATTCCATCCATAATCTTCCAGTTTCTGTAGAAATGAAACAGATCATATCTGAAGTGCAAGATAGTATTGAAAAATCAAGATGGGGAGAGTAATACATTACCTTTGAAAATAAAGTATATCTAGGAGGGCTGCACATGAAAAATGGAACATAAAAAGTTATGGTAAGATACTGAGTTTTAATTTATTTTAGAAGTGTAAGTGGGAACAACTGTGTACATTACCATTCAGATATTTCCCAGCTATTACTTCCTCCTAAGGAAAAATTACAAATATATGTAATAAATTATTTTTAGATTATAATATAAAATGTTAATAGAGAGATCAAATAAAAATACTAACCACAGCTTTGTGTAACAATGGAGGCAAATCTGTAAAAGATTATCCTGTTATTAGATATTAATTGAATGTATTATCAATTGTATTACACAAAAATATATTTATTGTATGCAGTGATTATACATATATAATTTATTTGCAAACATTTATTGCAGTTTTGATTAAATTTCTTTGCAGAACAGTAGGGGGGGAAAAGGCTATTCAATACTAATCAATCTTAGTGAAATTCTTTGCTGGAATAGCTCCATGAAGCCAAGAGAGCAGAGACCATGGTCCCAGTTACTAAACTAATTTATTACACACAGCTTTTACCATGCCACAAAATACACCCCTCAGACAGAAGTTCTGGTCTTACCTTCAGTGTTCTGACTGTGAGTTATCTCAGCATGATTCATTGATATCAATAAGAAACACATCTTCAAAAGTCTGGACATTTCTTCTGGTGTTTTTTAGAATAAAAAGATACTTGGATTGAAAAGGAAAACAGGAAAAACAGAGTCAAAAGGCAATATTCACCCCAAACTTTCATAGCTATAAATCAGAGATAGCCTACACTATGGAGTACAGATAGAGATCAGAACAATCCAAAGCTGCTTGCTCCCAAGTTCTTAATTTAGATATTTTTCTATGATAGAGATAACATTTTATGCAGACACAAGTCCACCAAGAGTGCGTGTGCAGCCAGATTTATCTCCCTATAGCAAGTGGCTCATTTAATTTTCTTCCTTGTAGCACCATTTATTTACCAAGTTACACTGAGCCTAAATATTACTTCAGTGCAGTTTTGTAAAAACAGACAAACAAATCCTTTCAAAATCAGATAAAAAAGAAGAAAAATTGAATGAAAAAGGAAATTATAAAGAAGCTTCACACAAACACTAAGCTTTTCCTAACTGGTCACACTGCCTGTAGTATCCCTGCATCGGTCTGAGACCTTCCATTTGCAGATCTCTGAAGTCAGGGGTGGGACAGCCTGGCCCTGGCCCTGTGTCCCTGCAGGGAGGGGGAAGGATTGCTCCCCTTCCCTGCTGTCGCGTTTGGCAAAAAGGGACAAAACGTCCTTACGCTCTTCTGAAGCAGAGGGAAAGTCACAACATTTGGGAAACAGACCATGTCACTTCACCTGGATGGATCAAAGCCGTGGTCTTTGTACTCACAAGTGTCCCATCAATGTTTCACGACCATCCTAGACACTGTTTGTGTGGAAAGATGTTTTGGTAGCTCTTGCTATCCCTGTGCCCTGTGCTAGGCAGCATAAAGTCACTGAAAGGTAAAATCTCTGGAAGGGCCATAATGGGATACCCAGAGCTTTTCACTAGGTTGTCACTGATTGCCACCAGAAAAAAAAAAAAAAAATGAGTCTCACAGTTGTCCAAAACAAAATTAATGTAATGCTCTCAGTCTAGTTCTTGAAGGACAAGGATACACACAGAAGTAATGCAACTGGGTGGAAAGGAAGCAAAGACTGGGCAGGTTTCATTCACACAGGAGCTTCTGCAGCCACGTCCACTCTGCAGCTCTGAGGGCCATCAGCTGCTTCAATCCACACTGCAGAGAGGATTTTCTGCCTCTGACCCTCTGCTCAGCCTGAGAGTCACCACCCCCACAGGTAAAACAACTCATTAATCTGAGATATTAGATGATGCCTTGATCCACAGATTGCAGCTTCTTATACTGGGACTAGCCCCTGATTTAACAAACAACAGAGAGGGTCCCATTGGACGACTTGGCTCTGACCATAAAGAACCTTCCTTAGGTTTTGTCTCCCTTTCCCTCATTTCAAAGGTTTATTTGGAGACGCTGAATTTCTGCATGTTATATGTGTGTGCATTTCTTTGTGTTGCTGAATTCTGTGCTCATCTCTCTTTTTTTACCCCCAAAGTTCTCGGCCACGGCTCAAATTACAGATCTGAATATGTGATAAATGACACCTTTTTTGGACTGTTTAATCTCATGTACCAAGGTACTCTTTTATGAAAATATCTTTCAACAGGCCTCCAGCAATATTTCAGTCTATTGTAAATACTTAGCTCCAGTCTTGTAAGACGAGTGACTCAAACTGACAGATGATGAAAAATTTAAACATTAAACTTTAAGAAGCTATCACCTCTGTCCTGTTCTTACACACACTGAAACCCCTTTCAGCTACTCGTTTGGGAGCACCACAGTAAATGTCTCTCATTCAGACGTATCTGGTTTCCCAGACAATGAGCTTACTTGTGTTTGTTTCTCCCCGTGCCCTAATAATTTTGCAGTAAGGTTTGATTACTTTGCATAAGTTAAATCATGCTTCCAATATCAGCCCCGATTAGTTTATTCCAATTCATTCACTGTGATCAGGGACTGCATTTTAATTAAAGCATGCCAACTTTATATATAAGGAGATTGAGTGCTAAGGAAAGTGCCTTTTCATCCTGACTAACTGGAGCGGACAATCAGCAGGTGCACAAAGAGGTCTGCTGTGAAACAACCCTGCTTGGGAAGACAGTCTGAGGGATGAGGGAGTTGATTTTTTAGTGAAACAGGTCGGTTTGCAGTTCACAGCAACTCCCAGGCAGTCCCAAATCCCTCTGTGGGGATCTCCTGCGGGTCCCATGCAGCATTTCCCCGGAGAGCGCTCCTTGCACAGGATGAGATCCCTGACCAGTCACCCCTGCAGGGCTCCCCGCTTAGGAAAACCCCAAACTCTTCTTCCTCCCACCCGCAGAGCAGTCACCCTTCCATGGACAGAAATCCTAGACATTCCATCACTCACTCCACGCAGTCGCCGCCTTATCTGAAGCTCAATAACCGCAAAGCCGACCTCACAATCACAGGTGTTGCCGATAAGCCCTTGCCCTGCCGGTGCCCACCTTCCCCTGGCGCCCGGGCCCTGAGGAGAAGCCATAAAGGCGCGGGCTGGAAAGGGAAAGCGGGCAGGAGGAGAGGAGAGGAGAGCCAGGAGCCCAAAGCTTTACCTGCCTGTGCCGTGTCCTCCTCCTCCTCCCCTGCACTGCGGGGGCCGGGCGGCTCCGGCCGGGGAACCCTGAGAGAGGGGCCGGCCCAGCACCGCCCTGCGGCCTCAGCACCGGCCCGGCACCGCCCGGCCCTCAGCGCGGGCGGGAAAGGCCCGGCCCTCCAGAGCAGGCAGGAGGGGACACTCCTGTCCCCAGGTGAAGAGAGCTCAACCAGCTGTGCGGCCCACACACAGGGTGTTGGGGTGTTTATCTCCCTCTGGTCCGCCCGGTGTTGGGCTGGACCACCTGCCAGCTCTGATACGCCTCAACAGAACCGTTGTGTGGGTTCTTGGCTCTGCAGCACCTTTACCTTCGCTGTCACGGCCGTGGTTTGAAAGAGGGGAAACTCTCGAGGCTCGGGGAACAAAGGTTTTATTCGGGGGTCACAGGGGAAGCCCCTGGCCCCAGGCCAGGTGCCTCAGGAGAGAGACCCCGACCCTGGGCTGCAGGGAGTTTTTGTCTAAAACAATTCGAGGGGTGGATACAAGTTGTAAACCAATAAAACAAAGCAAGGTGGCAAATGCCAACTGAATTACATAAACACTAACAAATCAAGGTAAATTGGGGAGGGGTCCCTGGGGGATCCACCAACCAGTAGCCGAACCTTCGGACCTTGGAGACAATTGATGGACAGAGCGGGGGAAGATACATTGGAAAGGATGGGTAGGGATTCATCCCGGGCAGAGACCTGGGCTGTCTTGGAAACTCTTATCAACTTCTGATAAAAACACTCCAGGGTAAGGGGGCCCACCTAAAGTGGCTGAAAAACTACACTAAAGTTACAATTAGAACTATACTAAACTCATAACTAAACCTTATAAAACAATTCCAGAATCCCCACAAGAGGGCTGGCGCTGCCCCATCTCCCCAGCCCAAGGAGGGCAGGCGACCCTGGGTTCCATGGGGTGTGAACTGACTGTACCTGGGACCATCACCCGGCAAAAGGGGACGGTGGTTTTAAGGGATTAAGTTGTTCCAACTTTGCTTTGGAAGCTTCCGGCTAAATCTTGTGCTTGCACAGCATCTTTTTCGTGCAGTGCAACACCCCCAGTTCACCCTGAGGGAACAGAGCAGCTCAGTCACTCCCCAGGGCAAAACCTGAAGTGCAGCTCGGATGGAGACTGTCACCCACAGCAGGTCAGGGGCAGCAGAAGAACAAGGCAGGATTGCCAAACCCAGGGGTAATGAATTTGAACACAGGAATTGCAACACTTGTTCCCTCAGATGGCATTTTAGAGTATTTGGGGCAATTTAATGAACTACTCAACTCGAGTTTCTTTATGTGGGCTTGTGAGCAGCATTGGCTGCACACAAATGCCTCTCAGGGCCTGCAGTGAGGAAGAAGTCCCTTCTCTCCCAAGGAACTCTGGCTTTAGAAATACAGGTGTAGGTACAGTCCTAAGGGTTAATCTGTTTATTCAACAGGACTAAGCAGGTGTTTTTGATCCTGATGAATTTAGGCTTTGTAGAAAGACTTCTTCATTATTGTCATGTTTTAATTCCTCATCTCAAGTGTAAGAATACTTGGTTAAATAGAGTGAACAAAGTAGAAAATCATAAGAAAGGAAAAAAAAACCCTATTATTTACGTTGCACTTTCTGTTCCCAAACATCTCAATGCCATTACAAACCAAATCCTCAGTGACATGACTAAAAGATGAGAGACATAAAATGCAGTCTCTTGTGTAATTTTTAACATGTGAGATTAAAACACTTAAGTACCTTTGTAGAAGTTTGTCTTACTACATATTTGCTACCTTAACCTAAATTCATGACACATTAAAAAACATTTTCCCACTACTGGATGAGTACAAAATGAAGGTAGCAGGAGATAAATTAATGGATTCACTCCAGAGCATACATAGCTCATTGTTCCAACAGACAAATCAGATTGCACTATGTGCCAAAATGTAACAGCACATTCTGAAATGAGAATAACACTGAGTCTAAATTACTATTGAAAAGTAATTTGAAATTTCAGCAGTCGAATCCCTTGCCCCATACTACAGAATATTGTTCCACAAAGATGACTGACAACAAAAAGCTAATACATTGGCATTAACCACCAGGCAAAGTGAGTTTGAGGTAAACCTAAAATGAGATATCAAGCATTGTATCTGGCATAAAATCACCAATAATCATAAAAACCACAAAACAAACCCACAACAAACAACTTTTTTTAGGCTTCAAAAGCAACAGAATTCAGTCCTTACTTTACTTACCTGAGGTTTCTTTGCTCTCTCACACTTGCAACACAAGCACTGCATGACATACACCTGCCAGGTCTGTCCTACTTATGTCTCTTGTTGTTTTAAAGGGAAGTTATATCCCAACTGTCAGAAATTATCCACTTAAACAGTTTTTAAAACAGGACATGTTAAAATAAATAGCATCTATTTAGTGCTCCTGAAGAAAGGAAAATGTCTCAAGCTAGCTAAACTCTCAAGCCCCTACAGCCTGATCCTCTCAGGCAGTTTGACTCTGAAAAATTTTCAAGAAACCACCTGCAACTTTTTAAAGCTGAAAACATTTGGCAACAACTTGCTTAAACGGTTTGTTTTTAAAGCCATCAGTTTAAAGTGCAGTTTTGACAAGTTCTACTCTAACTACTTTAGCTGGAAAATGGCAAATGCAAAAGCAATGAGGATTTATGAGGCTTTGACAGGGAAGAACATGAAGGAAACCCAACCAAAAGTGATACATTTTTTGTGCACTGTTATCCCATTAATCAATAATCGAATCCTGTTTAAATAAATACAAGGTTGTGCTGCTACTGAAAGCTTGATTCTCAAGACAAAGAGCAGTTGTTGCAGACAAGCATGGCTATGGTTACAAAAATGAATACAAAAGTTAATGCAAAAGTCATCTCAAAAAAGTTTATTGGCTTGATTAAAAACATGAAGAGTGACAGTAAGAGAGAAAGTAACTTAGCATGGAAGAAGATCCATCTCAACAGTTTTATTCAAGTAGGCTTGAACTGAATGGATAACTTTATTGCGAGATTTTGCTTGATTTCTTTCACAACAGTTCACACTGTATCAGTTTCACCATTATAAAGACTATTGCTTTTGTTTGGTTATGATCCCTGTTGCAGGTAAGTATAAAAAAATATCCCTCATTGCCGCTGGATTGCAGAATGCAATGTTGGTTTAAGAGCTGGTAAAAAAGAAATTCTCAGCTGAGGAGTCCATTTAAAAAACAACCTTTCCCCCCCACCTCCCCCCCGCCTAATCACACTACAAAGAAATACATTAGTATTTTGGCCTTTAAATTTCTTACATGGTATTTATTCAGCATGGCAATCCCAAAATTCCCTCCCTTTAAGTAACCATAAATCAAAGCCCTCTTTCAGAGGCTGCTTCTTGGGTTAGATTGTGGAGCTTTACTTCACACAGGCTTACACTGGCTTGAGGACGAAGACAGCATCATCCAGTACGTAGTAGTCATTGTACATGTCACCTTCACAGAGGTAGGGCAGTCTGGTGAAAGCCTCTATGGCAAAACCAGCTTTACTGAAAACTTCTGGCAGGCTGTTCACCTGTTCTTCCCAAGTGTGCCCCTTGATTTCCAAAACTTCTGAGGGCTTTTCCCACTTGCCACCTACTGAGAAAATAGAATAGCTTTGTTTCAATTATAAAGAAAAATTTTTATTTTGTGCTGCATTTTCTTACAAAAAGCATAATTACACTAATTATGTTCCATTCCACTCCACACAGAAAGTTGCCACGCCACTTTTAGACCTGTTGAAAGATCAGTTCCAGTTTATCCCTGCTGTTCAAAAGCAGCTTCTTTAAGGTTATCTTTTGTTACATTTTTAACTAAAAGTGCCAGTGGTGGCTAAAAGGTAACTGCCACAAGTGAGGCTGGTGTCCAGCAGGCAGACACAGAGGTAATTACAGTAATTAGAGTCAGCAAATTGAAAAGTATCATTTGCTGTGAAGCTTTCACCTGCAGATCACCACATTACAATGGATGGCTACTTTGTGCCTTCAGAGGCCAGCTTCCAGCTGATCTGCTAAAGGCTGCTTAGGGTCATATAAAATTAAGAAGCTAATTAGGTAGCATGCTGGAAAATGTCTTGTTACTTGTTATATACAATGAAATAATCTGAAGGATTATAGGTACAATTCTCAGCAGTTAAAAGTTTAAAGTTCTTCACTCATTTTCCAAGTAATGTTATCCACAACAAACAACCTTCTGGTTTGGTCTGTACCTTTAACCAGTTTGCTAAATGCAATAGTAAACACCCTTCTAAACAGGAAGTTCTACATCTTGTGATTAAGACAGTTCTGCAAATCCAAACATTTCCTAACTTCCTCTTCCTTCAAGAAGATTCATTTCCACAGAGTCATAAGAAATGGCATCTTTCAACAAATTAAAAAATGTACTAATGCTGGCGTTTGACTGGATCCTGTACAGTGCTGGTAAGACTTTTAAAACTTTTCTTATATTTTCTCACTTAGCAGCAGTTAAACAAGACTGTGAATTTCGTGGTTAAGATTTGCAACACAGCTACAAAATAAAAGCAGTGAAAAGTTTTGCTGAAAATCAAGTTAATTTCTGCTATCATCATATGACTCCCAAAGTACACAACAGCTAGCAAACTTTTTTTTTTTTCCAAAAGTCTGAAATGCTGCTGTAACCTGTGATTTCTGGGTCAAATAGTGCTGCATTTCTCTGCCTGGAACACTCCAGCAGCAGCCTGGTTTGAGAGCAACTGTGTTTGGGAGGAGGGTTTGGGAGTTTGGCAGGCAGCACCTATATGAACTGAGGCCATGGAGTTCTGCTCTGCAAGGACATCAGAGCCTGTGGAGAAGGTGGAAAAGAGAAAAGGGATCAGGTGCAGAAGCACAAGCTACTGCCTTTCACCACAAAGGTACACACACAACTCCAGATTGCTGTAGCTGCTGTGGAATGGCTCTGATATGGACCTGACACAGAATTAGTTTTACTTTATTCCTGTAAAAGTCACAGACACTGAATCTGATTGGATTTAGTGAGAAAAATGGTGAAGGGACTGTGCTAATTGTTCACCATGGACAGGTTTACAAATTGTGTATCAGCAGTACACTAAGAGATTTCAGTTTATTTATCTTCTAGTTTGTTACTTTCTGGCAAGCAGAAAAGGATGCTATTTAGATACTACCTTTATTCTCACTGCAATAACCTCAGTCCTGTAGTTTAAATAACTACAGTATTTATTTGAATAAATTTAAATATACTAAAACAGAATTCACATGGATTTCAGTAAGGACCTAAAAAAATCTTCCAGACTAGTCATATTAAACCACACATTTCAGTTCCTTAATTAGAATGCTCTTCTCTGATTAACCTTCCTGTTTTCTCTGCACACATTTTTACATATCAGAACTAACAAGCATCATTATTCTTAGAAACCCAGAGTCAATATATGTGATGAAGTGGAAGAATGTCTAGGAACTATTGTGAATTCTAATCAATGTTATGAAGTTGCTATTATAAATGTCTTGATTTATGACATTTCCACTGCCTGCCTTCAGCTTGTCTGGCTTGACTCAGACCAGGAAGAGTCTGAGGACTTGACTCAGACCAGGAAGAGTGGAGGAAAGAGAAAGTCCTGCAGAACTGCTCCACTGAGCAACTGCACTTATGTCATACAACACCCACCTCCACTGGCCAGTACCCCCACAAACATGCAGGACTAAATCTCAGGCTAGAAACTGCACAAAGTATTCTTCTGGTCTTCTCCAGTGCCAAAGGAAACATTCACCTTGCTTCAGATCTAGCAATCTTCTCTATTTTGTCAAAAAATAGAAAGCCAAGCACACTACCCCACAGATAAAATGTTAAATGAGCACATGTGCAAGCTGTAGGAACTATCTAAAAACAAGTTTGCTCAAAACAATTAATAATTATTTTAAAAACCCTTAAATAATTATTTTAAAACCCACTGAAAACCTTAATAATTTCAAGTTTGAAACACATTTGGTTTCTTCCTTTCCTTGAATGAACCAAAAGTAGTTGTTCTTTTCTTTTTAGACTGTACCTTGCTTTTTAGCTGTCCCTCACATCACCAACTGTTCCTTCCCAACAGGTGCTGCAGATCACTGCCGAGTCACTGTCACACAGCCCAGGTTTCAGCAAGCTGACTCCTCCATGAACAGTGTGTCCCTATCATGCTCTTACTCCACCTCTGGATGCTCCTCGTCCCAACCTGAAGTTCTGTGGTTTCGCTTTTTAACTAATACACATCAGGATTTGTGTACTCCTGGATGCACAGATCATCAGAAGTACAAAGTACATTCATCAGAAAAGAACATCTCACTTGAGATAAAAGATCTGACTGTAGATGACAGTGCTGTTTATATCTGTGGAATAGCATTTTTAGACTCAGAGTCAGCCCATTCTAAACAAACAGGAGATGGAACAGTACTAACGGTAACAGGTCAGTTGTTCATTCCTTCTTAATGAAGCATCTTAGAAGAAATAAATTACCTTTTCTAAATACTCTCTTTATTTATACTTTCAAGAATGACATTTAAGATGGAAATACCAACAAACCCGTTAGGAGCAGTATGGCTACATTAAGATGTTATTAGTAAAACCAGAGGGATTCAACAAATAATCATCTCAACCTCATCTGCTAATTAGGCTGTTCTGCCGTATGATGAAGATGACTCTAGAATTCTACAAACAAAAGAAGTTTTGCACTTGGGCTGTCCAACCACACTCTACATCCTCTTACATAAAGACTTCCGTGGCTGTGAGAAAGGAAGTATCAACAAAAATATGGGAAGTAGAGAAACCAACATTAGTAAAAGTACATGCAAGTACATGGCCTCAGACCTGGGGATTTCTCAGTCAGCCTGAGAAAAATGTTCCAAACCTTTGTATCACTTGCCTTCTAGTTAAGAAAGGGATGAGACTTTGGTAATAACACTTCAGTTTTACATGCCTAGAACAAAAAGGAAAAAAAAAAAAAAACCAAACAAAAGCCAACCAGAAACACTCAGCTGGAATATTACTTTCTTTATATTCCTTCCTTCATATTCCTTCCTTCCTCTAATTCCATTTCTGAACAGAAGTCTATGAGCTTTATTTAGATATACCTTTACAGGAGCAGAAAACTGGATTACATTTTCTCTCTACCCCTAAAGGACAGGTCTGTAATCAAAACTGACAGGTCTCCATTGCCCTTGCAAACATATGAGTAAACAAAAGGAAAATGATCTCACTAAGGAATTTAGACTAAAAATTAACCAGAAAAATATTGATGGTATATGTTTTTTTAATTCCTCAGAGAAAGGGAGCTGGAATGCAGCTTAAAAAAAATTATGTGAATCAGTACTGCCCTATATTCTAACTCTCATTTTTAATAAAGGATCAGAGAAGCAGCAAAGCAATGGAAAATTCATCTCCATGATCATCATCTCATCCTTACTGTTCCTGTACAGCTCTGCTGTGCTCATTTCCTTTGTGGTCTACAAGGTAGGCTCAAAGTGATTTTTCTGCTTTTGTTCATTTTGTAAATTGATGCAGTTTTAACATCTCCCTAAGGGGAATAAAAACACATTTCTAGATGTCTAGATTTCATAATTATTATCGTTAAGTTTTAAAGAGGAGTTTGGTAGAAGTCCATGTGCTGCACACACACATCTGTGAACTCCTATGCAGCACATATCTGAACTCTCAACAGCAACCACATTTTCTCTTTTCAGTAAAGTGTCTAAAATAAAAAGTGTTCTGAAGTTAAAATTATCCTGAGAGTATAAATTTCCGGTAAAAGTAAAATAATTTTAATTCACATCAAAGTATTTATGAGCTGCAGTAAAATTACTGCAGACTGACTTCGCTTGTCTACTGATTCTCTTCATACATGTACAGAAGAGAGACCTTGGTAAAATTTAAAAATATCAGGGACTTGGAAGACGTTTTATGCTTATAGAAACAAACCATTAAAATGCCCATGGTTAAAAGTTATGTAATTACTGTGCTTTTTTTTTATCTAGAACAAAATTTGTGTTTAAATAAAAACAAACATAGAGCTACAACAGGAATCTTTACATGATAATGAGACTTTGACAGGAGTATCAGGACTTCACAGTCCTTACTGGTATGATATGGTAAAATGGCTCTTTCCTGTAGTGACTACTGTCTAAGCATAAAGACAGGACTGGCTTTTTCATTTTTGATTTTCTTTAGAGTGTAGGTACAGAGTGAAGAGTACATTGGGAAAAATTAAACAAGCTTTCTTCAGGGGAAATACTGGATACGTGATGCCATTGGTTTATTTTTGAGAATTAAGTAATATTTCAAGCAGGTCCCACTGTGCTCAAAGCAAAAACACTTGCAGTATCTACTACCAGAGCTGAAAAAGGCTTCACACATGTGAAAACCTCTCTGATGTTTCCAGTGGTGTAAGCTGATCTAGTGAAACACCTACAAACTGACACCGCAAAAGGACAACAATTTTAACTAGTCTGCTAACTTCTCATCTTATATTTTAATTGCTTTTTCATTTATTTTCCCTCCTTCCAGTTAAAACCAAAGCTGCTAAAGAAAAGTGGGAAAGACCGAACAAGAGAGAACTGTGTATGTTACCATGTTATTGTCTTTGATTCAGAGCTTCTGTATATTACCATGCTTTGTTTGTGATTCACAGCTTCCTCTTCTTGTCTTTTTAAAGTATATTTGGCATCAAATTTGTGATTAATTGATGATTCCATTAAAGAGACATTCTGACCTGCTAAGGCTTCACTTTAGATTTGTAAAAAACTAGTTACCAATCTATATTTAACTAATTTTAACAAATCAGGTGATTTATTTTTAACACATTGGATGCATAGTAAAGGTAATTTCTGTAACGACCATCTTTAACACACTGTTTCCTTTAGGTTTTAAGTAATTTTTGTTCAAACTTCTGAAAATAATGGGTTTTGCTATTAATTAACAACAACCTTTACCACTACGTCTCCTTGTAGAAAAACCAGAAGCCTTGTATAAAAACCAGATGCATTTAAAGATCCATTAAAGAAGGTGTATATGTTAAGTAATGAAATAATAATGTAATTTAAAACCCTTCTGTGCTTGCCAAACTGCATGTATTTAAAATGCCACTCAGTAACATTCCCAAAGACATATCCAGGTAAAAAAACTAAATTAGTAAAGGTAGAAAATGATGTTTCCTCCAACTCAAAATGTTGCACTGAACCAAAGTATTTTAAATAATTTGCAGAAAATAAATAGCGGCCGAAAAGTTTTTCAAGCAATTGCTCAAGAACTTCAAAAGCAGAGATATGCTCAACGCTGCCAACAGCTTGTGAGTATACACCTACCTACACCTAAATATATGGGAAAAAGAGAAACCAAAAGGTTTTAGGAGTTTACTCTATCTATTTCCTTTCAAGTTGATAGAGATGTAAAAAAAGTATTCTGAATTACAGTCAAAGGCATTATAAAGCATTCTAAATGGCCATATGTGTACAATTACATATATTTATTTATACATGTGTTTGTCTACAGACACACATACCCCTTTTTAAATGTAGGCATATACATTTAAAATTAAAACTGCCACAAATTTGTATTTTGCCAAGAAGAGGTCTGGTTCTGCACTGTTTGGAAAAATGCCTGGAGCTGTTAAAGAGGTTATATTTGAAAAGTATAACTGCTTTTTCAGTTCCTCTTGCTCCATTAACCCAGAGTAGGGGACAGAAACATAATGAAACTATTATAAAAGTTCTATAATATATTTAAGATATTTCCCTTCCTCCAGCACACAGAGCATAAAATATCCAATATCAGTGGACAAAGCCACACAATTTATTTCATCATTCCAAATTTATGCCATTAAGTCTTATATGACAATAATTTTACATGGGCCGTGTAAATTATTAAAAACCAAAAACGAATAAAACCAAACCACATAGGTTTAGAAATCACATGTATTTGCAAGCATAGAAAATCGCTTCAAAATCTTGCTTCCAAAATCTTGCTTCCCTTGAAAAACAATGTTAATTCTTTCCTATTCTGAGCACAGAGAGCATCAAGAGATGCAAGGAGGAACCAAATGACACACAGACCAAAGTAAAGCACTACTCATATACATTTTACTTTACTTATTTCCATACAGCTTCAATCATTTTCCTCTGTAATTACCCCTTTAAAGTCCTCAAGTCCCTGCTGACATGACCTGGTCTTGGTTTGACCATTAGATATGAAAATACAGGCTGTGTTTTACTGCCCCTGGGCTCCCACGAGATTAGGAAAAGCCAACAGGATAAGAAATGTGTTCTGAAGCCTGTAGATACCACATGGACAAAAACAATTGAATAAGAGGGGCGAAAGGATTTTACTGAAACACTAAAGGGATGAAGTTTGCCTAAAAAAAGAAATTCTGCCTTAATTAAAAAAAAAATTATCACCTCAGTAATGAAACACTTCTTCCTCTAGGATGATTTGGAAGATGACACTGTTTATCAGAACAGATGAGCACATGCAGCACTTCAGATTTGTTCAACAGTTCTCCTGCAAGCAAAGGAGCAGGTGAGGAAGTAAAGCTTCTTCACAGACTTCCTTTGCTTTTAAGGGAGAGGAGAAAACCTTGTGGGGAAGTGTTCTTCAGGAGTATTTTCTAAACAGATCACCAGAACCAAGTGCATTGTACCTTACACCTGTGTTACACGTTCCGTTTTCCATTTCCAAGAACCCTGGGCAAAGATTTTATCTTTTTAAGATAACTGCTGATGCTTCATAAAGGTTTCCTTTTTTAGTTTAGATTTAATTCTTTTTTTTTTCTCTTTACATAAACTTTCATGTATTCATTTCACATGAACTGAAGATGTTTGTGAATGATGTGAAAGACGTTTGATAATGGACGGCAACAGAAAATAAACTCGTTTCATGGATGAAATTCTGGATTTGCTCATGTTAATGGGATAGATAGTTAGTGAGGTAACATTTACAGACCAACAGTAACTGAGCCTTAGAACAGTTTAAACAGAGCAAAACCTGTGTATAAGACAGGCAAGCAGAAAAAGCTGACAATATAAACACATGTACTATCTTGGCAAAGCTCATTTGGCAGGGGAGCATCTTCCAAACCTGTTTAGGAAAGTAACTGTCATTGTGAAAACATTGCTCCTCCAATACTAAAATTCACCTGCTAGGCTGACAATCCTCATCTCCCAGTCCCACCATTCCAAGTCAGGAATACCTGGAGCACCACGTTTTGCCTTTACAAGCCTGTTCAATGTGGACACAAGCACGAAAAAGAACTACACTATACAGTAAAAGGCAGTATACTTTTTTTTAAAGTACTTTTTTCAGCAGTTACTTCCTAGCCAATCTGCAAAATCAGCACTTTTACAAGGGATCTGTTGATATCAGGCATTTTCCTTTCTAAAGAACATGTTTTTATCATGCATGTTTTATCATAATTTAAATAAAGCAAGGCTTTGTTTAACAAATGAAGTGGCATTTCTCACTTCTTCAAAATGAGAACTGATAGCTGAGACAAAGCAGTCCATCTTACACACTACTGTGTTTCCAGCTCAATTAATAGTATTTCAGGAGGACAGAATGCACACTATTGCCTTCTCATCCCTGTCAATCAATCACAAGGATATTAACATGTTCAACAAGGAAATTTCACACTCCTAGGCTCCCAGTGTTCACTAGGTCTGATGTATGGCATACCATTTTTATTTCAGAGAAACTTACACTAGTCCAGTCATGTATTATTCAAGAATGACTTTTTCTGTCTGTATTAGAAAATACAAAGGATTCTTATATGGCTCTATGAGACACCTATTAAAAATGAAGTTCTGGTAATACTTGCTCTTAGTGACTGGCCTAATACCTGATGATTCATCAGGCTCTCCTGCCAAATCTGGACACCTTGCAGTAACTGCATTCCTGGTTGTTCTGCATGTTGAAATAAAATTGAAAACCCCCAAAGAGAATCTATGCTTGAGCTCCTCTGGACTCTAGGTGTCACTGTCATTCCACAAACAGTGAGCACAGATCTGTATTTTAATTCCTCCTCCACCTTGCTTTGTTCTCTTAGAGCAGGTTTTATGTTATTCACATAGACAGCTTCCACCGTTACCATCCCATTATACTGCATGTAATAACCCAAATATCTCATTTTGATTAAAATAATTTCTCCACTTCCATCTGTGGATCTATCACTGGATCAAACACCTTATCTGCCCCAGTGCTTTTCCATTTGGTCTCCTTCGACAAAATTAAAAAGTTTAACTACATGGGCCCAAGCTGGTTTTAATGAGCTGCTACAAGAAGTTATTTGAGCTGTGGAATGTTCTCCTCTTTGAATGTTTCAAGTATAATTTTGTTATATATAAAACATATGTACATATCTATTTTTAAAATGCATCATCATGTAGAACAGCTGAAAAAAATCCTGAAATTCTAAAACGGTTTTTGCATCATGAAGACAGTCTGGCAGTTAATTGTCTATTTCTTTAGCCCACAGTTAAACTGATCTTTAGTGGGAAAGCCGTAACTTTTGTGTGTGTTAACCTTCTCCGTTAACAGTTTATATGGGTCCATATCCATAATAGCAGCAAATAGACAAACTGAGCATGTTTTTAAGTTTCAAAAGTATTAAGGGAACAAAACTACCTTCAGCAAAGTGACTCATCTGCTAAGTCACATCACAAATAAAATTATGACATTGGTTTACAAATCACCTTACAACAGCATTTCAACTTGCAATGAGTAGGAACGACTGTGTTCAACAGTCACTTGGGAGTTTCCACTCCCTTGGGATTTATAAATTTAATTCTCCATTCTCCGCCCAGTGTATGATAGGAGATTAATGTTGAAGGATATAAGCAAGCTTAGAATAGTTTGTTCCTTATCCCCTCCTGTTGAGGCAGGGAGGTGTACATGGTCTGTTATGGGCTGCCCAAAAAAATGCAGGAAAGTAGATGTGGGGTGCAACAGTGACTGCCAAACACAATGACGCAGAATTTTGAAGGCACACAAAAAAAGCATTTCTCATTTTTTAGTTCTAGTATGCCAGTGAAAGACTGAAAAGACACTGCTGATATTTGGAATTTTAAAGGATTTATACAAGGGGAAGCCATATTGTTCCACATTATGGGAAAAATAAGTTGTATCCAAATATGCTTGAAATACTTTACAGATGCCTAAGTCCAACACCAAATCTAATTCAAGACACATTACTTTTCAAAATAGTTACAAGATTACAAGCTCAAATACTGTATTTTAAGTAATTCTTCACCTGATGGCATTATTTCTTATTTTTTTTCCCTTCTCCCATCAAAATACCACTAGCATGTAAAAAGAGAAAACCAGATTCAATGTGATGCATTTATGATTGCCAGAACATGATTAGTTCCATATTTCCTGGGCACCCATGCCTTTTCACAGACAAGTCTTAACACTCAATGAGAACCAGAACAGTGACTGATGAACATCAGCCTCCTGAAATTCAAACCACTTTCAGGGTGCTTCAACCTAAATCCACAATCACAGGCATGTAAAAAGGTTTCTAGTCTCTTTAGAAGTTTACTCATAAGGACAGGTTCATCTGAAAACCTCTCATATATTTCTTTAAAATCAAAGTAGGGCAACTAATTGAGTTTTGGCACTGGATTTTACTTTTTTATTCCTATTACTAGTACAATGTAAATTAATACAATATTAATAGTGGTTGATACTTTGTATTTGTAGGAGTCCACATTTTTTACTTTGAGGCCTCCTGTTGGAAAGTGGAAGTTATCTTGCTATGATTTTTTACGTGGGATTCATCTGGAACACTTGAGACAGCTTGACCTGAATGGCTCTACTCAGCACTAGACAGTTGTGATGGTTTTGCTGAACTGGTCACTAGACACAGCTGGGGTCACCTGCAGGTGAAAGGCCCTAATCAGGGACCAGTTTCCCCAAGTTGCTCCAACACAACTGAAATGTGGTAACTTGCAAAACAGCATCTGTGACTTCAATATTTGAGGTTTTTTGTTGGTGCCACCAATGTATTCTGTGGAGTTAAAAAAACACCTTACAACTTGTGGCCTACTTATCTATGATTTCATATTCTGAACATCTACTAGTTATTTGTAAAAAATCAAGTACAAACGTCATTCATGAAACACTTAATTTGGGATACTAGATCCTACAAATGGTTTCTTTACCTGCCTAAACAGCTGTTAATCTCTGCACTTACCATTTTCCACATAGGGGTGAAATGGCAGAACCAGTGCTAGGATGACTCTGCCTCTGGTTGGCTCCAGTACACTTCTAATATCTTTTAATACAGTCAGTGGTTGATCACAGCGATCCAGCAAATTCAAACAGCTGATAACATCATACTGAAATCCTGTGTTTTGCCACTCATTTACACCAAGCACCCTGTGAAAGAAAAGAAAAAGAGATTTGTTAAATCAGTCTGTTAAATAAAAACAAACTGGTTTCAGACAGGACTACTGAAGACAAAAATTCCCTGTGGATGTGTTGATAGTGCAGGTAAGGTCAACTGTTTAGAGAAGAGACAAACACAATCCCTTCTGGTCTTTTGGAAAAGAAAACTAAATCAATGATCAGCATGGCTACATTTCCAGCCCTATGAACCTTTATACTGCCTGATAAACATCAGGTAATAAAGGAGACAAAAACCAATGCTGGTAAGAGGGATCATGACATATGTTAGTTTTTCTGCTTTTGTACAGGCTAACCTTTTCCATAACCATCAAACAATAAAAGAATTGACTGAAAACACTGAACATTCATTAACTTACAAATAGATTACTTTGCTGTAATGTCTGGATGTAGGAATTATGCAGTCAATACCTGTATTTCTTCTTCTGAAGCTGCCATATCATAGTTTCAGACAATTCAGTGGCATAGATTTCTTCAAAGTGAGGGCTCATAACTTTAGTGACTTCTCCATCTCCAGCTCCTAAATCAAGAAGTCTGTGGGATTTCCATTCAGGATTTATTTTAAGCAGTCTTTGAAATTGTTCTGGGGAAAACACAAACATTGAGCCCCTTCCCAGCAGCCTAAAATGTAAAAACAAGAAATAATCAATTTTGTACAAACTTAAACAGGAAACGCAGTGAAGAAATTTAGAATGTGCTTTGGCAGGAACCAGTCACACATAATAATAAGTAGACAAGCTCACTGCTCAGATAAATTTTAAATCCAGTTCAACTTGCCTTGCACTTGTAAGAGTTTAAACACAGAGCCACATGCCATTACAGTGGTTAAGACTCTAGAAAGAATTTGATTAGGTAAGGAAGAGCTCATGGGGTGCAGCTCAAGAAAATGATTGCATTAAAAAAAAAAAAAAAAAAAAAAAGAGAGAGAGAGAAAGGGAAGAGAAAGAGTAGGAAAGATAAAGACTGAACCTTATTTGTCACATCTGCAGATTGGAATCTCTTCCACCTACCTTAAAAAAAAACTCCAAGATGAAATAACAGAGGAAATAAAATGGCTGTAGACACAGAAGTATGCACAATGAATGAAGAATAGGATGTGGAACAAGGAGGGAAGACAGGGAACAGATTTAAAGAAAGCATGGGGGTAACGCTGCTGGAGGAGCAAAAGAGGTTTTTTTAATTCTATGATACAATGGCTTTTGCTGCTATCTGCAGATCCTGCATTCAACATGAGAAGCTGTGGAATAGAAAATAGACAACTCATTAAGGAATTGGGTAAAGGTGACAGCTGGATTCCTTATGGATCAAGTCAATGCCACACCCACCCACAACTGTTTGAAGACTACACAGTGGACTACACAATTTCAGCTGTCATAGCAGAATTCAGTAATGAAACAGTTACAAGAACAGGCAGAAGAAGAAGAACTGGTCAGTAATAGACTGCAGGTAGATAAATACTATTCCTTAAACTCCCGTTGGATAGCAGGTTAAACTTAAAGACAATGAACAGAAAAAAAAAAAGCAAACAGGAAAAAAGGTAAACAGAGACAAAAAGACTCAAAGAATAAAAAGATGTGAAAAGAAGCTGGCCTAGGAAAGACTGACTACTAAAACCCACAGAAACAAAAAGGAAAGAGTATACAAAATCACAGAGAAGAAACTAAGCAGGATATCAAATGTATAAAAATAAACAGACTACATTCAATTTAAGTAGAGCCCCCTTGCTGCACACATGTGTCAGTCCACACTGTATAATTGGCTCATAGCTATTATTCCTAACAGCATTATGAGGTGTTATTCAAAGCCCTGAAGAGCCTTTGAAATAAAATGGAAGAGAAAGGAAGAAGAGACCAAAGGAACCTTTATATAAAGCTACACGTAACTAAGAACACCACAGGGAAGCTCATAAAGTCATCTGGGTAGAAAATAAGGAAAAGACTATTTTTCTAGCCCCAGCAGACAGCTGCTATCTTGTACCAGACTGTGCAGAAGTGTGTAATAGGTGCAGAGGTGGGCATACTGAAGAAATTGGCTAAATGTAACAAAATGCATTTTTCATAAGGTCTAAGCTGCTAAGCTGTTAAATGTGTCTGAATGGGGTAAGGTGAGCAAAAAAAAAAAAAAAAGCACTGCCTTGGTTGAAAAAAATACTGAAGCACCCATGAACAGCCAAACTCCTCTGCAATTGATGCAATAAGAAGAATGCTGTTTTATCGACTTATGTTTTCCTGCTTTGCTCACGGTTCATCACTCAAACATGAACCATCAGAAATTATCTGTTCCAGTGCAGCTTACACACAAATTGAGGTGGAATTGTTTTAGAGAATAAGAGAAAGGACAATATTCCACATTAGTGTTACCAGACATAACACTTGGCCAGCTTTGCATCGTTTAGAAATGTGCCATGACTTGCCATGGGCAGGCAAAAACTGTCCAGTAGGGAGAGTTTAGGTACAATACAGAACTGTCTGGATACAGCCACCAACCAGGACAATCACAACACTACCTGAGAAAAAATGTGGCAGTAGGGAAAGGGCAAAGTGGGAGCAGGGAAGAAAGTTGAGGGAAGAGACACAAAAAGAACATTCTCTTAGCAGAAAATTAATACAAGTAATTGTAATAAAATACAATTAGAATCCTCTGACTGTCTTCTATTAATTGCAATTACCTCCTCAGTCCCCCCATACTGGAAATGGTGTTCACCAGTTAAGAGGACTAAGCATGATGAACACAGGAGGGCATTTCACATCTGACAGAGCAGCAAAGGGAAATTACACACTTTGAAAAGCTGGCAGATCAAGGAGGAGAGCTGAACACTTGAAAACTAAATCCAAACTGTATTTAGCTTACCCAAGATCAACTTTTCACTTACCCATTGATAGATGTTCTAGACATAAAAAGGCTAAAAATAGAGGACACAAAAGAGTGATAGAGCTGGATAAACAGCCAGCCTGACTTCTCAATGCTGTTGTTTAAGAAGATCTGTGTTCCTTGGTCAAGGTAACTCTGGACAAAAATGGGCTGAAGGGATTCAGACAACTGTTCAGTGTTGCAGACATACCACTAGAGAAAGAGATAAAGAATAATTTTAAAACTTCAGCAACGTAAACCCAGAAATAGTCAAAACTAATACATTCAAAATTATTACCAATTTCCATAAATACAAAAATTTAGCTTTTCCTACGGTCTTTCTAACAAACTTCAGTGTTAAATTAACTTAGAATTGTAACAAAGTGAGGACTGATTACTTGCTAAGAAACTGTCAGCTGGGGTAACTCCCCAAAGATTTAACACACATGTGCTCAGATTCTGATCCCATCACATTTGTTTGCCTTGTTGGGAGAGGAACATTCACTCAAGGCAGGTTTACACAGCATTCAGCACAGTGGAACTTCCAGGCATCACTGCAATGGGACAGGATTCTCACTGCAGTGTGTACAGCCTCCCAGCAGCAGTGCCAGCAAGCAGAGGGGAGCACACAGTGCACCAGGGCCCTCAAGCCAGATTCATGAGCAGGGGCTCCATCAAACACTGCCCAAAGCAGGGAGGGAACACCCTTCAGCTGAGCAGCAAACGTGTCTGCTTAGGTTTGAAAACCACCTGTGCAATGAGTGCATTTCTGGCAGAATCAGGCTCTCCATTGTACTTTCAAACACACTTGTGGGTAGAACAAATGAGTGATCCTTTCCTCTGAAACACAGATTCTGAGCCTGGCACAGGGATCCCCAAGACTGCTGATTCACCAGTTCAGGTCTCTTCTCGCTGCAGCTCAGCACTTGCTAAATAAATCAGCATAGGCCAGTGATTCCCAAAATGAATCCTTAATGGCTCCTGAAAAACCACTAAAGCAGCAACTTGTGTACTTTGTCCATTCATTCAGAAGACAATTCCAAGACCGTGTCAAAAGCAAATGATCCCAAGGACCTGAGGCACAGGCTGGGATGTGTCAGGTTCACTCACAAGGCTGCTGCCTCACCCCACTGAACTGGTTTGGAGTGGCTCAGATGATCTGCCCTTTGCAATGTGTTGCCAATTTCAATCCAGAAGAAAAAACATTTTCAAAGCCTTGGGAAACAGAAGCTTTGTTCTATAAGCAGCATGACTACGTCTGAGCTCATACACCTTGGGGTTCTGAAGTGAACTCTCACCTGCAGTTCCACTGAAAAACAACAGTCCTACAATTCTTGTCTTTAAGACTTCTAAATATTGACATAACCACTGGCAGAAGGATGATGGTGACAACTAACAGAAGCTTGTTTTCAAAAATTTGGTGTTGTTCACAGATCTCCAGTTCTTCTTCTCAATATGGTTTAGTGGGTATGGTGATATTTGGTCAAAGGTTGGACTCGATCTTGGAGCTCTTTTTCAACCTTAATGATTAAATGATTCTATGAACTCTCATGGTTACTCTTGCCAATAAGGTTATTGACAACTACCTATATAACACTGGTGAACGACAGAAATTCTTACACATTATAAGAAGAAAAAACCCAACAAATAAAACCCCAAACCCCCCAATCTAAATTTCAAATAAAAAAAAAAAAAGTGAAAAACAGCTTAAGTGCAGAACTACTTCCTCAAAACAGAATCTGCTTTTGTTTTCCTCCATGCACAACATATGAAAGGCCACTAGTTACATGGCAGTGTGTCAATGTCATATATATTTTCAGATTGTTGTGCTAAGACTTTTGTTATAACAAAAATTATAAGCATTGCAACTCTTGCCTAATATTAGTAAAAGGATGCAAAAGTTCTTTTAGATAATTTATATAAAACTAGTTAAGTCAGTAAAACTGCAGTCAGAGTACCAGGGGGTCTGAACATGCAACTCCTGCTTACCCCACAAACTCAGTAACCATAAATCTTATAAGTGTAGTGAGTAATCAATACCTTTATCAATACATTTCCAATAATACAGATCCAATAAAATAAAGATGGAGACTATCCACTGCAGACCATCTACTTGTGAATGACACAGACACCTCCACAACACATTTTCCTGACTTGTCTTTCTAATACAGCTTATAACAACACAAAAGATTTTCAGATTTTCTTTGTTCACCAGAAGGAAGTTCTTCTTGTAAACCTGAATTCCGCTTCTCTTTCTACTTATGTCCTGAATGATCCCTGTAGCAGACCACAAGCATTAAATTCCAAGGATACATCCACCCAACAAGGTTCTGGATGTCAGCGCCCACCCAGAACACTAAGAAGGCTGCAGGAATGGATCAGCAGGAAGAATTACGGTCTTCCTTTGTACAGCAGCCCTCAAGTGTTTATACTACATCTTCTTCGTTAGCTCGGTTCTGCATATTTAATCTAGATTAAGCTGCCAGCTTCCCTCTGCACTAAGACTTTCTATTAGCCCTTCTAACTCCTGTCAGATTTTCAGCAGCATTTCGCCAAAACACAGCGCGGATCTGAACACATTCCAAATTAAATCTATCACGTAACCACTGCATGGCAAGGGCACGGCCCCTGACTTCACAAGATACCGACCCATGTGGCCACGCTGCCCAAACATAGCACCAACCTTTTATCACAGTCGGATCACATTGCAACAACTCACTCCTGGTCTGCCACCTCCTACTGCCCCAAGGCCTCTGCGGGAGTCTCAGTTTCCCACTTTTTGTTTGTTTGTTTGTTTTGTTTGTTTGTTTTCCTTTAGATGGACCGGTACTAATTACAAACATCTCTGTGATTACAAACCAACCCCCGTCACCACCTTCTGCAAACTCCACTGGAGCGCTCTCCCGGGGCTCCCTGGACACATGGGGGACGTGCATCGAAAACCCCGGGGTGCACACACAGACCCCGGGGAGCACATCCCGACCCCGGGGAGCACACCCAGACCCCGGGGAGCACACCCAGAGCCCGGGGAGCACACCCAGAGCCCGGGGTGCACACACAGAGCCCGGGAAGCACACACAGAGCCCGGGAAGCACAGCCAGACCCGGGGTGCACAGCCAGGCCCCGGGGGGCACATCCCGACCCCGGGGTGCGCCTCTCTCGGGAGCAGCCCCGGGTGCCGGGGCAGGCGCTGCTCGGCCCGCCGGTTCCGCGGTATCGCCCCGATCCCCCCGCGGCGCCCCCGATCCCGCAGCGCCGGTCGCGCCCCGCACGGCAACTTTCTCCCCGCAGGACAGAGCGGTTCCCTCTCTTTGTCTGCGCCGCCCGGCCCGGGGCCGCCTCAGCCCGCCCCGGGCCCCGCTCTCCCCTCAGCCCGCCCCGGGCCCCGCTCTCCCCTCAGCCGCCCCGGGCCCCGCTCTCCCCTCAGCCCGCCCCGGGCCCCGCTCTCCCGCTCTCCCCTCAGCGGACCCCCGGCCCTGCCCGGCGGAGCTCCCCGGGGCGGGGGTCCCCGTGCCGCCCCCGCCGCCCGGCCCGGCGCGGTGAGGGAAGGGAAGGGAGAGGAGATGAGGGAGAGGGGCCGTACCTGGTGGTTGTCTCTGGCGTCCGCGGCCGGCTGGCGAGGGCTGCCCATCATATTCACGTAGAGGGACCTGGATAATGGGCTCCGCAGGTAGCGGGCCGGGCCAGCCCACATGGTTCTCCTCAGCGCCCAGAGGAGCAGGGTGTAGCCGCCCAGCCAGCACAGCAGCGGTCTCATGGGGAAGGGGCGCGATCAGCCGCCGCCCCGCTCCATGGAGCACCGGCTCCGCGCGGGGCCCGCACACGCTCCGGGCGGAACGCGCCGCGGCGGCCGCGGGGCCCGCCCGGACGCCTCCGCTGAGGCACCTCGGCCTGGCGGCACCTCCAACGCGCCGCCTTCGAGCCCCGGCGGGCCCGGCAGGGCAGGGCCGGGCAGAGCGGGGCGGGCCCGGCAGGGCAGGGCAGGGCAGGGCAGGGCTGGGCAGGGCGGGCCGGGGCGGCTCGGCCGGGCCCCTCGGGCGGGCGGGTTCCTCCTCCGGCCCCGCCCCGGGCACCCCCGGCACGGCGGGCTCGGGCTCGGGCTCGGGCTCGGGCTCGGGCTCGGGCTCGGGCTCGGGCTCGGGCTCGGGCTCGGCGCTGTCCTGTCACCGCGCGCGGGGCCGAGGGTCCAACAATTGTTTGTAAAGAGCCCTCAGCGAGCGCGGCTTTTCCGTCTGAGCTGATCTGATGGCGTGTCCAGCCCCTTCATTACCCGGTGAGGGTGGCACTGGGAGCCAGACCCTTCTGGGATCCTGGCTTGTACCTGGAACCTCCTCTGATCAAGCCCTGATCGCATCCAGCCTTGCTTATCCTGGGAAATCAGCAAAACCAGAGCAACAACAGAATATTGCCAGAGGATTTTTGTGTTCGGTTCATTTTCACTGATATTCAACCCCCTTGAGCAAAGTTTTTGACTTGAGAGCTTTAGACAGTTTTCCACTGAAGATTGTTTGGGGTTTTTTTTCCCTGCTTTGTTGTTGTTGTTGTTGTTGTTGTTGTTGTTGTTTTGCAATAGCTAGATGGGCTAGAATGCCTTTTTTATTTGGCTTGGGATTACGACTCCTTTCCATGCCTGTTCTTATTTGTAAAGACAGACTAGTTTATTTTTTCCCTCCAGGAATAAAACTTCTTTATAATCAAAATCCAAAATGACAAAAGATAAATTTGCTGCTTTTTAAATAGACATCTGCTCGCAGTATTATAAACCAGTAAATAAAATTGCTTCAGGTTAGTTACATGTTGTTCACAGGGAAACGTATCTTGGTTTTATCACATTAAAAATACAGATAATTGATTGCATACCAAATAAATTAAGAAATTTGCTAGCTTTTGTCTTTGCATCGTTAGCATACAACTTGGTTGTGTTTCAGTGGAATTTTTCAGAATTCCTACCCAGTGTTACATTTGTCATTAATATTCTGATGCAGTAGTTGTATACTCAGCATATTTTTCACTTGACAAGCCATAAAGAACTCACTATTCATGCATATTTAGGTAATAATTTTGATGTATAGTCATTTGCATATAAGCTGTTGGAGTTGTAACCAACTGCTGGACAATCTCAGCAAATCATTTGTGGTCTAAGTAAGCTTTGTCATTCAATTAGTGTGCTGGGAAAGGATTTCTAGAAATAGTGGAACCACTTTTTTCCCTGCTTTCTGCTCCACTATTTGGAGAGTGTTTTTTCTTTGTCTTGATGGAAAATTTCTATAATCAATTGAATCCCTGGAGCCAAAAAGGTCCCAAACAGCCCCAAAGGGTTTGACACAGCCATTGTTGCTTTGTGGAGCCTGGCTCCTGGAGCAGGTTCTGTGGCAGGGCTGGCTGCACAGCCTCGTGTAGTTTACAATGTAAATCCTCAATTTTCCCAATAAAATGCAGTGACAGAACAACTTTCCCTTCTATTGTTTAAACATTAGCAAGAAAGGGATTACCAGAAAGAGGTCTTTACGGTAAACACAGATATCTAAATTCCTCTCCCCCAAAGGTAACCCAGGAAGCCAAAGCGGTGGGTCTGTCCAGACCCTCAGGATAACTCCCCCAGGCTCAGCTGTTCCCTCACCAAACCAGCTGCAATTCTGCTGCCTGCATGTACTACTGAGCCTCTTCCCTGAGCTGGCTCAATTATGCAAGGAAGTGCCTAGATGTGGCTTATCTGAAGTATTCCTTCCCCTTCCTGCTTGTCTTTCCTGACAGCACCTATTAGTCCGTAGAACTGTATTGAAATGTAAACAGTCCTACCAGCCGTGTCAACACAGTACATTCATAAATTACTGAGCAGTTCCACAATCAGGGCAGCAGGAGACTGGGACAGTCATTTTGTACAAGACCAGAACAGATGTGGGCCTGTAAGCTCCACAAAACATCTTTTTCCTCACTTAAAATTAAATATGCTTTGTTGTCATTTATTCAATATTTTCACTCTATCACTGTTCATATATTATATTACTACTATATTAGACTAACATTCTTTAGTGTCTATTGGGCAACATCCTTTATGGTCTAGCAGACACTTCTGCTTATTGATTTTCAATAAATAAAATTCATTTAGTATAAGTGTTTTAAGTTCCATGTTCATAAAATTTATAGGGGAACTCTAAGAATGGGATTCAGGCACCACATTTCTCCTCCTCTGAGCTAACTACAGCATTTCATATTTTATACTATACACACACTCACAGCCTCTTTATCAGTTATGAGACTATTTTAGACACTCTTAAATTATCAAGATTAAATTGAGGCATTTTTCCAGCAGTGGGAGTTCAAGCTCAGATACTGCTGGCTAATCAGGAGAGAAAGCAGGGAAACCAGCTGTTGCAAGACACTGAACTTTTGCTTTTGATCATCCTTTACTTGATTCACAGCCAAAACTTATCATGTAGGTTTTGCAGAAGATAGCAAAGTTTAGTGGGTGACAGAGAAATGGAGAATAAGCAATGTCAGTCACATTCCTGTAGGAAGATCACCACCTAAATTTAAAACACTCTTCCAGTCCTTTTTGGAATTGACTATTGATGCTCTAAAGGACAATTCTCCTGCTCTTATAACCAGGGAAATAGGACAGACAAATGCGAGAATAGTGCATAATAAATTTGGAAAATTGTTAATATTTTACATAACAAATAACTTGAACTGTATTTCTCAGATTTTTTTTTTTTCCAAAACCGGTTTATTCTACAGTTAATGTCTCCTATCTTCAGGCTGTCTTGCTGAGAAGTCTTTGATTATGTACTTTTCCTGTAGGAATTCTTGAGATGCAGAAGATTGTAGAGCCTATCCAAAGAGTGCATTGAGTCGTATCACTCCTTACTCCTTTTTTATTTCAGCAAATTAATGGTAACTTTACCAGACATTTTCCAGAAAAAAACAATTCTGATGATGTCAATGAATTCTCGATGTAATTTTGACTCTTAAATTAACCACTTATTAGATTTCCTGTTGTATAGCATGGTACTCCTCCAGTTGTACACTATGTTCTAATAGCTCAATATTAGAAATAGCTAAGACAGTCACCTAACAAACCCCATTTGTGGTACAATAACATTATTTTATTGTATATGTTAAAATATATATTCTGTGAGGAAAGGATGGACATGGGAGATTTAGGAAATACAGAAACAGTAAAGATTAAAGAGACTATTTTACATTCTTACCATTTTAAAGTCAGGGAGAAGACTGTTTCATATAATGAAACAATGATTATATTAACTTAAATTCTTTCAACTTCTGTTCCTGACTTTCAGACATGAAATAAATACATACAAAGATTTCCTGATCTTTTTTTAATTCAAAACCTAAACAGACAGGCTGTGTCTGCTCCAGTATTTGTATTTATCTATCCACAGAGTATTTACACAAGTGATGTTGTATGTCCACACAGAGCTGTTAGCATGTGCAATGCAAATGGGAAACAGTGTCTCTGACAAGAGAGATAAAAACCAGATAACGCAGCTTCAAACTTCACCACAGTTCTGGCTTCTTATATTTTAACATAAATCTTCATATTCCTATCAAAGGATTCATTTGGATTTGTAAATATTTAATGATGATCTCCCACTTTTTCATCCATTGCCTTGAAAGCAGTTCACACTTCAAAAAAGGCAAGGAAATTATGTATTTCTACTCTGCAAATGTAAAAGCCAAGGCACAAATGAATGTTTTTTTTTTTCAACTCTGCTACTTCAGATCTCAAATTCTTCATTAAATTATGCTAGTGTCCACCAAAATGCAGGGCCATTTCTTACACTCCTTTCTTTTCCAAGTTCCCTGTAACAGTATGTGTAGAGCCTTGAAAATCAGCTGGCTCAGCCTTTTTAAACTAGGATCCACACAATGCTCTTGCACTTTAAAGTGGCACTCCCTAAGAAAGATGCTACTAAAACTGTGTTTGCCCAGGCAAAACAAAATACAAACATGCAGTGATTGTATTATGCTAAAGGTATTTATCACTGCACAACTACACCATGGATACACTGGAGGAAGAATAATATTGATTAAATGGGAGCACTGTAAACATGCTAATGTGCCTTGTCATTACAACATGTGAAATGAAGAGAGGACTCAATGTTTCTGAAATTTTGTCGAAACCCATTTATTTTATAAAAATCACAGGATTCATTTAAAATCCTAAATGATAAAAATTAATCAGAAATCAATTAACTTCAACTTGATGATTCAGAAATTAACTTAAATTGTCACACATCAAATGAGTTTGCCAACGTAACACCACTGAACAGGTAGAGCTTGGTTTAGTAACTGTGTGTGCTTATATTTGTTCAAGAGCTGAACCCTACACCCACAGACTAATGCTGCCCTTGCCACAATGACATTCTCTATGAAGGACTAACTATAGGATACCTTCAAAATTATTTTCCCATTTAAATCCAGAAAACTTCACTGACCTTCCACCAACCAGATTTGGAAAGCCAGTGAGGACTTATGGAGCTTTTTCCATACTGAATAACACTGAACAGCATCTGAATCCTTTTCTTCTTTAGCTTTATACAGACTTTCAGGGTAGTTAATTACTCTTGGCTCTTCCCATGGTAGCTGTCAGATTTCTCTTGATACTGGCCAGCTAGACACTATGTAAATTTTTCTTCATCTCCCCACCATCCATGAGGGATGTCCACTGAGATCTTCCAGATTAACTTCAGAGATCTGCCATTTTATCAGCACAGCAAAATTAAACCACCAGTAAGCTTCAGAAAATACAGTTCCCTTGAATTCCAGGTGCTGGTTGGGACCCCTTTCCCTGATCTGCCATATCCTTTCTTCAAATGAGTTAACAGGAATCATTATACACTAGAAATTACTTAAAGTAATTAAGGATAAGACCCCTTAACAAAAAGCAACTGAACTAGAGAAAACTTGTGTAGGCTCAGCATTAAGGCTGAATGTGACTCACAGTCTATAGAGACTGAAAATGCAGCTTTACTGAAGCTTTACTAAAGCTTTACTGCAGCTTTACAGCAAACTGTGTTTCATCTTGCAGTTTTGCTTTCTCACATGAAAAACTTACTGAACTCTCTTGTGGATGCACTGACCACTGGTTCTGTATTTACTGTGGAGCTGCCAGGTGGCTGTTCTGGATGGAAAAGGGAGTCCAGGTCAGGATCTGGAGGACTGCAATGCAGAGGGGAACCAGACAGACCAGGTAGAACATGGCATCATGGAGGTCTAAAAACGACCTGCTGAAACAAAGGAGAACATGGCTTTCAATATGAAGATTAACTTCCATGGTCACTAAACAAGTTAATTTTAAAGCACTCCCATTACAAACACATAGATATGCTACTGTCCAGTCAATTCTAAGTAAAAGAAATATAAATATCTTGTGTATTTTTCTAATTCTACATGGAGATATGTATTATATATTGTTTTCTTTAGCTGGGAGGAAATCAGAGCTTAGCACACAAAGAGTTTATTTTAATACAACCTAAGAAATCCTGTTCAATATTTTCCTGATTATGTGATATATAAGCAATTTAAGCAATTTTCATCCAATTATAGAACAGAGCATCCAAAAAGAATGAAAAATTTGGAAGAGAAAGGAAAGTAGAAAATGGAAGCAAATATTTGAACATTAATTTATTTGAGTTGAAATCTGTGCTACTAACTATCCACATAATGTGTTGTTTTAGTTGCTGAGTGCTAGATAGAAGTAATGATAATTGCACAAAATTCAGGTGTGGTTTCAAGGGCTGTTTGAAATATCAGGCCTTATTTCATTTGATTTTAAAATAAATTATTACAAGATAATATAAGCCATAGAAAGAATACATGTGAAATTAACACTAGTTTTCGTTTTTTCTAATGAATGCATGGCATTTCCTCATCTAAATCTTCTCTAATGAAAAATAAATAAAAGCATCAGCAAATATGAATGAAGAAAGAAAATACAGGAATTTAATGAGCTCCCTTTTATGAGCAGCATGGTTTCTGACAGCTCAAAGCATGCATTTTGGCATTCATGTAATAGCTGGAATCACTATCTACTTGCATTCTGTTAATTATGGGATTCTAATTACTTAAATATCAGGAAAGTCAACTCAAGCTGAGAAACAGCCCCTAAGTGAACTTTCTCTCCATGAGGCAGTTTTATGTTCCTTTCTAATTTTTTTCCTTAGCATTCAGGGATGAGATAAGAGACTCAGAACAGCTATGGACATGGTCCAAAGAACCTGAAAGCTGTGAAAAATACCCCAAACCTTCAGCAGATTTTTGAAGAAAACCTAAGAGCTCCTCTGAATCATGAAAGAATCAACTCATGTCTCACTTGATTTAACGGAAAAAATGTTTGCAACCTCCAACAAAGCCCAGATTCTGTCCTTAGCACAGGCACAGGCTCATAAATGAGCACAGTTTATCTCAAGTTATGTACGTGCTAATGCTACGTAAGAAAACAAAAGCCCACAGGCTCACAAGTGAATCACTTAATCATTTGGGCAATTGCATTTATGACTGGAAGTGTTCACTAGCAGGCCACTGGTCCATAGCCAATGTTTATTGGCAGTGACAATAATTTGCCATTTGGAGTTGCTACTGGCCTGTATCCAAATGCATTTCCAGTGCACCTACAGGGAAAGGAGCCCACAGCATCCCCAGCTCTGGCAAAACTGCCCACAGGGACTGCAGGAGCAGTGCCAGCAGGGAGGCCACAGAGACATTATTTAACCACCTAACCATGAGAACAGGACTCAGACACAGTTAACAGGATGTTGGGACTTGCATTTGGCCTGTTCTGTACACAAAAGAGAATTGCAGTTTTCAGTACTAATATTACTCCATCTTTACACAAAGAACGTCTGTAAAATCACTCACATTGTGCAATCCTGATTTGGTTTCACTGGAATGATGCTGATTTAAGAAAATAATATTACCTATTGTACTGTAAAACCTTAAGTTATTGCAGGAATTATGAAAAAATATCTGTAATACACAAAACAAGGAATGGGAAAATATTCAATTAAGTGACTGGGCTAAATCAAGAACAGCTTGGATTTTATCACAATTACAGCTGAACAAGCAACTTAAGAAATTTCCACATCTATTTTTTTTTTTTTTGCACATGCAGGAATAAAACATACAATGTTTCCCTAAACAGCCCTAAAATCACTCTGAACAGAATGTCAGGTAGTTCAGTAATTTACTATGAAAGCATTAACAGTTCAAAGTGCCTTCAATAAATAATGAAGAGTTGCTGCCAAATAACTTTGTTCTGAAGAATGAATTTGAAAAGCACTCTCAAGAGAAGCTAGTGGTAGTTGCAGTGGCTCTCCAGAAGAGGGAGGTTTTAAACTAGGCATCTTTTCCATAGCAAAGAAAAATAAATCAAGCCAAACTAAAAAAAAACCAAACCCAAACAGGAACAAAAAACATGTCAAGCCATACAGGGCACGTACTGCTTTGCTATGATGATAGAAGAAAGGAAAAATCAGGACACTCCATTCAACAAAATATTGCTCAAATTTTAAGGATATTAAAAACCGATTTCCATGACGAAGTGCTTGACTTCTGTGCAGTGACCACATCTCTTAGGGATGTGGCACAATGTGTGAGCAGAGGGGAAGGATCACTTCTGCCTTGCTGGCAGGACTTTGTCTAATGCAGCCCCAGGTACTATTCCAGCCCATTTCTCCAGCCTGCTGAGACCCCTCCCCCCCGCCCCGATGGCAGCGTGACCCTTTGTGCACCTGCCACAGCCCCAGCTTTGTGTCATCCCCAGACTTCCTGAGAGTCTGTCCTGTCCCATCACCCTGGTCACTAGGAATGCAGCCCAGGCAGGCAATATCCACTGCCTTCCCCTGCCCACCAGGCAACTCATTTAACCGCAGAAGTTTATAAAGTTGGTTAAGCATCACTTCCCCTTGGTGGAGCCATGCTGGCTATTACTGATGATTTTATTGTCCTTGCTGTGCCTGAAGGTTTCCAGGATTAGCTACTCCATCATTGTTGCTACTGTTTAACTCTCAGGTCAACACATAGTAATAATTATTAGCAAAATAAATTATTTAAAATAATTTGGAATGCAGCAAATAGTGTGTAGACTTCATATTGTGCCTTGCCCCAGTAAACAACGCTGCTGGAAACTCGTCAGACATATTTATTCAGGGACCAAATATTTTGTTAATGCAGAATAAGGGTCCTCTGTACTATCTTCACAATTCACTGCTACTACACCTAATAAACCAAATGCTTTCCAAAACACTTAATAGATATTGCCAGCTTTGGAGAAGGAGGAAGGACAGAGCTGAGATTCTATTGGTGTGGGTCATAATACTTCATTTTATGTAATTCACATGTGTGAAATGCCTTTTGTTCCCCCAAAACAGTTTGAGCATATTTTAAACAATCTCTTGTATTTAGTTTCTATTTGTCCTCAAACAACTTTGTCCTGGGGCAAGTGTATTTTAACTGTCTGCCTATGGCTGAAATACAAGATCAGCCAATAGGTTTTTAACATATATATAAGTAATTTTAGCTCAGTCAATAGTCTTAGTACATTGCCAAGGGCAAACTGACTCCCTAGAAACAACTTTGAGTTTTCTGGTCTTTATGGGTTGTGTATCAACGCTGTACTCCATTTGCAAGCAAAGGAAAACCCATTTACACACTACATATACAGTAAACACAGGCAAACTGCTTCATATCTTTTGAAAGGATGGGCAAGAGAAATACATAATCTATTTCAGGTGCTCTGATTCAGCTTAGTATATTTTATGCTATTCCTGGCCCAAGTGAAATAAATAAAATTTCAGCATGACTCAAGTGAAAACACAGGTTTTATAGATTGAGCATTCCAAGTATTGCAACTCTCTATAAAATAAATTTAATGTTGCTATAGTCCAACGGATATTTACCAGGCAAAAAAGATTTATGACTACTGTGATTTAAAATCTATCCACAAAGGGATCATTTCTCTGATTGAAAGGGATCAGAACTGCAGTTTTTATGTTTCAAATCTGAATTTCTCTGAATGATCAGAGAAATTCATTCATCTGAAGATTAATATATTCAGCCCTCTCATACCTACATCCAGTTCAACTCACCAGTCTTCCACAAAAATCACCCATCACATTTGACATTATAATGAGGTTCATGTCCTCTTCGCATCATCTCACTGGCTATCCACAGAACACATTAAAATAAGCTGTTCTCACACACAGCCTCAAACTTAAGCTGCCTTTGCTTCTGCCTGGATGCATTTCTGAAGACCACCTGTTGTTCTTTTATGTCATGCTTATCCTCATACATTTTTTTAGAAAATTCCTCAAATACGGAATGTTCTCCTAACCCTAGGTAAACACATAACCAGATGTCTCCCCAAAAAAGTTCATATAAAATTGTGTTAATCTGTTTCTTTAGGTTTTTATGAAAAATTTAGGAGAGCTATGTAGTTCTCAGGATATTCGTGTTGTTTCCTCAAGTAAATCCTAATCAGGACTGATTTTTCCATTTAGCCCTTCAGTTATCCCTTATGTTGCCAGTTCCTCCTGATGGTCATAAATGTGACCTTTTCAGTGTGGTTATTTTCCTGTTTATTTATTTTTATAAAAGCCCACACATGTCCAGCAACCACAGCTTTATGCTGTATTATGGTGTCCAGGGACTGCAATGAAATCATTAGCATTACAATGGTAAGGAGTACTGGAGCCAAAATGATACACTCCTACTCAAGGCAAATTCCCTCCCTCCAGTGATTATACTGCTTTCCATCAAACAAAAAATGGATCTGATTAACATTATATATAATATATTTAAGGAAGTAGGTTTATGAGGTAAACAAAATGCAGAAGCCAGGACAACATGTATCTTAGTAAGAGCTATTAGATGATCTCAAACAATTTTCTTTTTTTGCAAAAAGCCAGGGGATGAAAGGTATTCTTTACTTTTCAAAATTAGGTAGATATTCTGATGTATATTGTTTAATAAATTATTTACTCTTTAAAAAACATTTGTACTTCTACACAGACAAAACCAACTGGTAAGTATTTTTAAAGTGTTTATGCTTTTGAACTGCAGTTGATGCAAACTAATGGCTGATCAATTTCCTTTTCAGATTACAGGAGTATTTCATGTTATTTTCTAAGATTTAAAGCATCTCTTTTGAACTCACCTTATATCAGGATGACTAGGTACATTATTCAGGTCATAATATCCATATTGATTTAGTATTGTAACCACAACCATTGGAGCCAAAGACTGGGCAGGCTTGGTAAATAAAGCATTGGTACCAAAAACCATAGAGGAAAGTGGTAATCTAAAATATTTGGAGAAAAAACAAATTAATGCACAAGACAAACTTATTAGTGTATTGATTACAATCGTGATTTTAAAAAGCTTTAAATCCTGTTAATATGCAAAGGCTAAATATCATGATCCTTAGATTTATCTAGTTCATACATTATAGCAAACAGATCCACTCTCATAATGAAATTTAAATTTATTCGGAAATAAAAGGTTACAAACCTCTGTGGGCTGTGCGTGTGTGTATATAAATATATATACACACATATATACACAGATATACAGACACAGCTAGGCCCCAATTCTGAAGTGACTCATACTTAAATTCAGCTTTGTGGACTTTGAGTTATTACTGAAGTTAAATTAGACTGAAGAGTGCATGGAGAATTAATTACAACTGAGG
Source organism: Zosterops lateralis (assembly GCF_965231275.1). Lineage (NCBI taxonomy): Eukaryota > Metazoa > Chordata > Aves > Passeriformes > Zosteropidae > Zosterops > Zosterops lateralis. The sequence continues at coordinate 5,885,574 of NC_139775.1, forward strand.
ATTTTGCATGCATAGGCCAGAAAAATGAGGCAATTTTTTCCTCATGAAAGCAACAGATCTTGCCTTTGAAGGGAAGTTCTTTAACAGGATTGAATCTACACTTACATAACAATTGATGGAACCAACAGGAAGTTATGTGCACTTTGATAAAAATCCAAAAGATCATTGAGTTGCAATATGCTATTCTGCAGCAGGTTTTATCGCTTTTATTTCAGGGAAATAAAGGAACTAGTTAGACTGAAATCTGCACTTCACCTATCTCGAAAAGGCGTTATTCAGAAAATTCCACACACGATTATAGATGTATCTGGACACAAAGTAACTCAACTGAAGCTAACAAAAATAAAGCCACAAAAATTGGAAGGACTTGGCTTATATTATAGTATAAGAAAAAAGAGAAATGACCTAATAATCTGTTTAAATGACTCTACTGAAGTAACTGCAGGAAACTTGACTCAAGTTCTGATCTTCACTTATGCTAAGGGAAGTTACTCTCACAAAAAGTCTCTCTGTATCACGGATCCCAGATCGTTTACTGTCTTTACTTTTACATAATTTATTACCAAAGAGTAACAAGGCAAACAGCATTTTTAAAAAAACAGTAACGACTGACATACCTCCTCTTGTGCTTTATTAAATCTGCATCAACAATATCTGCCAGAGGCAAATTGAACAAGCTAAATGAAGCTTGCACAATTACCCTGAAGAAAAACAAAATATTGAAGATGTTCATAGTTCTTATATTCACTTTATAATGAAATTGTAACTGACATTCTAGCACAAACACACCAACACTGAGATTTGGCAAACACACAAAGCTGAGATGTTCTTCAAAACCCAGTGATCTATCTGAAAGCATTACCAGATCTGTTCTTAGCTGAGAATTAGAAATCAATATGCAAACCTAAAAGTGGGGGATTTTCTTTTTTTTTTCTTTTCTTTTTTTTTTTTTTTTCCTGGACATTGGTGTAAAAGGTTGTGAATACTTTTACAACAAATTTACATTATCAGAAAATGTCATTTAAAATGATCAGGAGAAAATAAACACCTCAGAAAAGGGGGAAACTAAAAATTTGCTCTTGAAATCTGGAAAAGACATGACCATGTGGAAGATAAATTTCAAGGTGGAAGAATTAGAATAGAAAGAATAATTTACATGCATTCCATATATGTATTTACAGTATATATAGATGTATATAGATATAGATGTATATAGATATGCATTTAAACACACACATACAAAGCTCATTCTTAGACAGCCAAAGGAAACAATAAACTCAAATATTTCAATTTCTGTGTCTTATTAAAATTTAGGTGTGATGAGCTTTTTATTAACAAGGTACTTTGAACAACTAGCACTTTCAACATACAGACTTCAGGTACCTCAGAATTTTTCCTTGGAGAAATCAAAACACATCTTCATCATTTAAAACATGAAGATAATGAAATTCAATTTATTGTTCACACAATTCAGTGTTAGAGTAGCCCATGACTGCAATACTGAAAATAAGAATGAAAATGGGGTGGGAACAGAAAGACAAAGAAAAGGAGGGCAGGAAAGAACATGTCAAAAGACAACAATGAAGGAGAACATGAAGAAATAAAAACAAAGTTCTGTAACAATATTCTGATACAAACAGCTCTTTATCTTGAAATAAGGTTTTCTATGTATCATTATACACTTCTGTGAAAATACTACTGCTAGGCATCTTACTACTGAGCACCAGTGGAAATGGGACTCAGTAGTGCTGTTTACCAAACAGACACCTGAGCTACCCGTATTTGCCTGCAGTGCAGCACACAAGTGTTCTGCAAAACGGGGTGATGTCTGAGCCTTCCCAGTAAACAGTCCCTGGGGAGCTCCTCTGCTGAGCTCTGCCATGTCTATTGAAAACATGAGATCCTCTTCCCTTGCATTTCAGGCTAAAGTGACTGGAGGCATGTGCCTGAAAACCGTAATCGCTGTTTGCATTTTAGGCTTTTTTTATTTCAAGCAGAAATTAAAAGCTGAAACAGAATAAAATGGAAGCTGAAAAGAAAAAAAAAAACTGTAACTGGAGTTTCAGCTTTTATGATAAGTGAAATAGAATGAAAACCATGAAAGCAGAGGCAGAATCTTCATGGCAATAAAGGCAAGTGTCTGCTGTTAGAAGTATTTCAGCTGTGTCTATAAACAAGGGAGTGAATTTACTTACATGTTTGTTGTGACATAAAATGCAAGCAGATAATAGTGTTCTTGCCCTAGAAGACACATGACAGCAGCAGCTACTCCTTCATAGTAAAAGGAAAACAAGATGATTCTGTAATAACCAAATTTCTTCAGTGAAGCATGACTGAGAAGAACAAGGCACTGGAAAGATAATATATACACATACAGGATGAAAAGATGAAAAGTGTCTCAGCATTAGGAAAGCTATAAAACACAGACCTGACATAATTAATACCCTTTAAAGAAAAAAAAAAAAAAACCCACCCTAAGAAGTTCAACAAGGTAAAAAAAAATACAAATTGAATGAAGACAACCCTCTACTGGCTCACTCTATGCAACCTCTACTAGGTACAGTTTCCTTTAACTCAAAAACTAGTCACTGAGAACTGCTATATCCTGAGGGAAACACTCTTTCCCACAATGCCTACCTATTACCTAATGCACATGATCTTTACTTTTGATATCCCTTAATGTATTAGCTTTGCAGTATGATAACTGTAAATCAAGCATCTTGCCATTTAATTGCTGACAAGATGTATTCTCAGCAATTGCTTTTTCATTAATATTACTATTTTCATTGACATTTATGGAAATCAAGCATGACTTTTAAGTTGGCAAAGCAAGCTCACTAGGACAGCTTTAACTAAGCAAGTAGAGAAAGGCAGAGGCCAGTGCTTGTGCATGGCTGAGTTTTAATTTTGACAATCTTGGCAAGGAGTAAATTCTGAGAATCTAGTGACTGGTTTAGTCATGAAAATAACATTAAGTGTTGATTATAGTATGGACAAATTTTAAGTTCTTCTACATTGTTCCTCACTTTTCACTTTCAATAGGACATTCTGTAATGATTTATGCTCCTTTTATTATATGGGCCTTTGTCACCGTGTACATGTACATTGTCCTCATCTCTGTCACAAATATACAAACTGTATAAAGATCCACATTTTCTCCTTTCTTCGGTGTTACAGAGATGGACTGTATAATATTCAGATGAAGAACAGGAAAGAATTTTCTTGTACAATTGTTCCCACACTGAACTGCTTTAACATAACAAATAAAACCAGGATGCTACGGTCAGACAAAGATTACCATGGCAAATGCTATTGTAAAAAAAGCTTAAGATTTCTACTTGATCAGGGAGGTAAAACAAATCTGAAAAGCTGGTATAAAAAAAAATCTTGTTATAAGAAATTTAAAACATACTCCTCCCCCTGGCTGTTTTCAGGGATTTTGCTGAGAAGTGCCTCCACTAGAAATACTAAGGGATCCTGTAATGTCTGCTATTGTAAACACCATGTTCCTGTCTCCCTGTAACTGCAAAATAACCCTGTCTCAGGAAGTACTTATGACTTAGAAAATTCCTCACTGCTTGCACGTCTCTAAGAGTGTGTGTTTGTAAGGAAAATACTAACAAAGATGCAAATTCAAAGTTGTTTGTCTGTGTTACAGTAACATTTTCCTTGTGGGCAGGTTGTATTCCTCATATCCACTACTAGAAGGAACCTAAGTCAGAAGCTGAATTCTAGTTTAGTAGAGGCCACTGAAGCAGAGTTCAAAAAAAGGAGCTTTTTTTTACAAGGGTTGGGTGTTTTTCCAGTAAGTGAAGTTCAGGACATTGCCATTAGAGAATTCTCTTATTGTATTTTGAGCTCAAAGGGATAAAACCTGAAAAAAATAAGGTCACAGCAAACCCTCTACGGTTCAGTGACCTTCTAGACAATGAGTCTCTGGGGAGCAGAGACACGTTTTCTGAAAGATTGTTCTTTTCACACTGTCACACAGATTTTATCAATAAAAGTGATTGCTAGATATTAAGTGTAAAATTATTTAACCTCTCCTAACTTCTGTAGCTTCTGATTTATTTCCACAGTTCACTATCTGAGGTACAGGGGAAAACATCAAAACTATTAAACCTGTGATAAGGACAAAAGCTGAAATTGTAGATAGTAAGGAGTTATGGAACAGAAGGTATGTTCAGGATCTGTATGTTTTATATGCAAATGCCAAGATGGGAACCGAAATTGATCTGTTAATTCCAGTTGCACTTTCATTTATCTTCTTATAAATACTATTTATCAAAACCCATTACAATTTAATGAATATAACAGCCTGATTTTAAAAAATCCTGAACACATCAACACCTATGATGAATGTCAGGATACTCATATTTTGAGTACCCTGACTTTCAACATCCAATAAGTAAACACAGAGAAAGGTTTTGAAGATCTAGAGAAAGAAGTTGGAAGGCAATGAAGAGAAGGAATTTTTTTTTATTTACTGCAGACAAGTATGGTCACATTCTGTGGGATATACTTTTGCTGCTTTTCTTGTTCTCACACATGGCTCTTTTGGGTTGTCTCTTTTCAGTTCATTACTCCTCCCCTCATCCCTGACTGGGCTCCTAAAAGTATGTCTCTCTTCCCCATAAATACTGCTGACCAAGAGACGAAACAACAAAATAAATGGGAATATATTATTCTCCAAAAGCAGCTATTTAGAGTTTTGTTTGGTTTCCATGACTGACATACCACATATTTTAACAATGCTTTCCATACTTTATAATTTTTCTGGTATTTTGTGCAGTTTATTTCAGAAACTTCCTGAAGAAGAGCTTAGTTTTTCATTTTTAACACACAGTATTAGAAAACAAGACAAAAAAGAATTCAGAATTCCGTAGATTTTGCTTTTCGAAACATTTGATCTTGGCCATGTTTTTCATTCCTTTATGCTTAGGTATTATAAGAACTGGAGGATACAAAACATTAATTCCTTGCCTACTCATGTCTCACATTGTTTTAAACAGATATTCTACCAGCCTGTCTGTCTGCTCTCTCTACCTGTTACACTTGACCAGCCTGCACAGAGGTACTTTCTTCTTCTAGAGTACTGGGGAGTGAGATTTAGTACTCATTGTGGCCAATGCCTTATGCCAAATACAGCATTTTTTCAAGTGTTAAATGGATACTGTGAATTACCAAACCACCACGTTTTCATATTTAGAAATAAAGAAGTATGACTGCCTACCTGAGGACAAATAAAACCTGCTCCATACATGATACTTCTTACTGAGGAAGAAAGGACATCCTTAGGAATAAGATTATCCGCAAAGATCATCATAAAATTGTTGTAGAAGGCTAGGTGGAAGACTTGGAAGAAGTTCATTGTTACAAAACATACAAAGTTCTTCTCTGTCATGATCTGTTTCGTCAATGAAACTACTGAGGCCAAGGAGAAACCTCCATCACTGTTTTCCAGATCCTCTGGATGAATTTCTCTCTGCTCATACTGACTTGTGCTGTATTTACCCGTGCAACACATACAAGCTGTTGCCAGAGCTGCAACCAAAACGGCAAAAGCCTGGAAATAAGCGAAGTTCTCCATATTACCCGATATGAGCCCACAGAAGAGAACACTTGTGGACCCAACTAAGGTGGCCACCTGGTTGTACTTGATGAGCCGGAGCCGGCTGTCGTGCCGGGCGGAGCTCTCGGCGAAGAGCGCACACTGCGCCAGCAGCACGAAGGTCAGCAGCCCGTCGAAGGCGCAGAGCGCCACGACCAGGTGCAGCCCACACAGCCAGTCGCCCTCCTGGTAGTGCCTCCAGGGGAACCAGGGCAGCAGGAAGGCCAAGCCGTACAGGGGGGCTCCGTACAGAATGGAGAACTGCCGCCTCGCGCAGCACTTCAGCCTGGAGTTGTCCTGAATGTACCCGAAAAGGGGATCGTTGATGGCGTTCCAGATCATGAACACAACCTGCCACGGACAAGGGAGTTTGTCACCACTGTCATTCTTCTGCAGAGGTTACACAAACACAGTGTATTTATTTAAAATAAACCTCTATTCAGAAATAAATGCAGAGAAAAGCTATACAGAGAAAGCTGCAGAGAAATAAATACATAGAAAAGCTACTCAGGTCTGTAGCAACGTATCTGTATTACAGGTCATTCTGATGCACCAGCCAGACTGGTTGTGAGTCATATTATCAAACCACCTGCAGTTTTGTTGTTAGAGCTCTCAGGAATTCATCAAGGTTAGTGAGAAAACAACAAGATCAAAAATAAGAAGAGAACCTGAGAAAATGTCTGCAAAAAATGTAAACCCTAGATAAGGGAAGCAACACATGAGGATGGACAGTTGACCAATGGGATGTCCTGAAGGATGTGTGCCTGCCTCATGGAGAAGCAGCTCGGCCAACCCAGAAATGTGTGCCCACATGGACAGTAGACCTAGAATCTGTATCTGGCATGTAATGTAAACAATAAATGGCTTCTGTTAGAATCATATTGATTTGGTGATTCAGTGGCCCATTTCCCCCCTGCACAGGTCAAAACAGACTCTAAAACAAATTCTTATCAGTATTCATAGAAATTTTGAAAAAATAAGATGATTAAGTAAGTAGGTGACCAACTACATGTGAAATAAACTGTCTCTAAGACTCCACTCTTTCAAAACTTTATATATCTGGGCTTTCATCCTGCAAAGCTCAGATATTATTCTCACAGCAAGTTAATTCAAAACACGAGCTGGCTCATTACTTTCAGGAGACCATTTACAACAAGAGTTACTCACATGGATAATGACTTGCAGGATAAATGCAGCATTTAAGTACTTAAACAGTTCATAAGAAAGCACTAATGTCAAACTTATCTATGGAGCTGAGGTGCAAGATCAGTTTAGAAAATTACTTCAAGCTATGAAACATAAAAACCTTTTCAGCAATTAAGTCTGGAAATTTTTACTCTATAGACTACAACCAATGGGTAAGCTCTGTTGCTTATGGATTAACTAAAGTCAAATATAATTTATTGTTAATTAATTGCAATGATTCCAAAATTAATCTGTCATTAAAAGAATCACTTTGTTATAGTAACACTGACACACAGCACAACATTGTAATCAAAATATTCCATTGTACGGTACCTGTGCTATGTGAAATGCGCTTTCTGAAATTTTGTATCGGTTTAGGAAAAGCTTAACGTAGTAGAAATTAAAAATGCTGTTCATCATTCCAGCACCTAAGGTAGTCATGGAATATGCCAGCGCATTAGAATGAATTCCCCAAAGAATCTTCATCTTCCAGGAGTACAGCTCTCTTCTTCCTCAAGTTACAAAAGAGAATTACAACAATTAGTAGAGTAGTTTTCCAAATTAAAATAACATGGGGGATTTGCTTGTTTCAGAGGTGCAGAAATGGATTATTGGAGGAAAATTTTCCCATTCTTCTTTTTTTTTTTTTTCCAAATCAGAAACACATTTTATTGAGTTGTGACACTGAGCCCAAAATAATGAGCTATTAGGTGACATTTCTAAGTACAATCAGTATTTAAAAGTCAATGGAACAAGTAGACAAAAACTTAAAAGAAATCCTTCCTAACTGATGTATAGACTCCACATAAAAACCTGCTATTGCAAACACTCACCTTAGTGTAGAGTTCAAAGTAATTACATACATTTTAGATCTTTCTTGCTAGCTATATATTCTTAAAATTATGGACTGGGTTGGAATGAAGTGACTCAACCCCTTATGTATTCCAGTGCTGTGAATGTCAAAGGCAGCGTGCACGTAGGGGACTATTTCTTTCAAAACAAATACCAAGTTTTGCCCTCCTGTTTTAAAATACTAATTGTTAAGAAGTCATGGAAGCAATATTTTCACCTAAAAAACCATAAAACAATTAAACCACTTTTAAATTAAAATTGTCATGGTATGAAGACTGCACAGCAAGTAGCACACACAGCATTTTATGTATGCCAAAATAACAGAGATTCAGCCCAAGAATACAGATTTCTTTAATCTATCATTCAGATATTTAGGCAACAAATTTTAAAGATGCTGATCTTTTCCATCAATTACCTTAGCATGTTTGGTGTAAACTATGCCATGAAAAGAGCCAGCTTCAGGGAACCTCTACCTTTTAATGCTGTTTAATATCTACTTAAAAGTAGCCCTTGGCCACACTTGATTGTATAAGACCAATACATAATTACTCTCAGGTATCTGTTTTTAACTGAGGTTTTATTCATTTTTACATCTGTTGAAGGAAGCTAGCTATTTATTTTGATATCTCAAGTTCAAATTTCAGCCTTACTATGCAGAGAATTACAACTTGCTTTATGTCAATAGCTCATACTTTGCTCCTCTGCATATTAACAATTTTACCCTAAATGCAATTTTCACGTATCCATCAAAATACCTAGTTTGAATATCTGCTTGATCAGCAGCTTTACAAGCAGCTCCCTGAACTCTCCATAAAAATAACCATGGAAGAAACAGGAAATGAAAGCCAAGGCTGTTTCCAGCCTTCCTGTGGTTTACAAGGCGGCTGTGCAGGAAGGGAGGAACTTCAGAATCACCAGACAAGGACCATGCAAAAGCCACAAACCAGGTAGGGACTGGGAAGATGGAACAGGCAGCTTTTCCATCCCCCAAACATGGAAAATGACCTCTTGAAGAGCAAATAAAATGTGGATGCACTTTTGCATAAAAGATGCTGTGATATGAAACATGATGTAAAGAGCAGGTAACTTCATTCTATAGCTAAGAAAAAAAATCCAGCTGATAAACAACTGGAACCCTGGGATTCGTTTTATTAAAGCAAATTTATTTCTAAGAATATGACTGATTTTTAAAATATTTTTAAATATTTGAAAATGACTATGATGTATACTTCGAACTTATTTTTCTACATCTTTAAAGACATCTACATCTTTTCTACATCTGTAAAGACAATATCATTTTCAGGGGACAAAATTTTAGCAAGTTTGGTTTCACTATTTTTTACCGAGAAACCTAAAATTAAGAAAAAGGTTATTGAAAAGATCTACAGTTAAATGTTTTTTTTAAAAAAATATGTTTGATATTAATATGAAAGTAATTACAATGAGCATGTTATTAGCAAGTATCACATTTGATTTTTCAAGCCTTCACAAATACTTACTGAATTATTTATATAGTGGATATTAGGGCTTTTGGAAAGGTAGACAGTTCACCTTTATTTGTACCTGGAGCACCCTGCACAGGTCTTCAAAACGGAGAACTGGAAGACTTTCCTTCAAATTCCAGAAGCACCAAGAATAAAAGTGCTTCACACTAACATTACCAGCAGTCATTTCTAAATTGTTTGACTTGATTCCTTCTGACACAAATAAAAAATGGTCCCCTCAGTTTCAGAAAATTTGAAAGATATTTGAAATTTCTTCAAGAAAAATCCGACAATGCAGAAACTGGACTCTATTACCATGACTAATTGTAATATACAGGATCTGACACAACTCTACCCTAATTGGTACATCTGGTCCAGCACCCTGTTTATGAAATAGGTTCAATTAGAAGTTGAGGTACCACACTTCCTTCCCCAGATGCTCCCTTTAATAGCACTACAATGAAATCATGCATGAGCATCCCCTCCCTCTGCTTAATAGTCAGCCTTTATATTGAGCAGGTTAAAGCACAGGTGCACATTCTATGACTCAGAGAAGGCAAATCAGTTTCAGAAATTTCTAGTGGTTACAGCTGCGTTAATACTCAGAGGCCGAAAGAACAGGCTGTTCGGGCCGGTGAGATGCACTGTGACATTACCTGCGTTTCTCCCAGAGCAGGATAACAATTGCTAAAAGAAATTAGAGCGAGAGTTTAAAGAAGAAAGGTGGATTCCGAGAGATAATAGCAAATATTGCCTGAGGCGTGCTGGCTGACACCCTGCTCTGGGTTCTGGGTCCCGACCCGCTGTGCAGTGCCCACAGCCCCGACAGCCCTGACACCCTGCTCTGGGTCCCGACCCGCCGTGCAGGGCCCACAGCCCTGACAGACTGGTCGGACACAAGGATCTTTCCCATCCTTCTGACGTGACCGGCACCACATGAGGACGGAAGGCAGAGTGAAGGCGGTGCTGGTCCCGAGGGCAGCGCTGAGGGGAAGTGCTCGGGGGGGCTCCCACAGGCGCGGGGCTCGGAACTCGCGGGGCTGCACCTCTGAACGGGCTCGTCTGCTGAGAATGGGGAAGTTACGCTCGTTTATCTCGGCAGGTCCCCGGACAGGAAACACGACTCCCTCTGCTTTGTGCGGAAAAGAGGCGAGGGCAAGCGAGGTGCGGGGATGGAGCCGGCCCTTCTCGGGCTGCGGGCTCCCCGCCCCGCCCGCCCCTCCCGCACCTGCACGCCCAGCTGAGCCCCTCCTCACGCCCTTCCCTCAGCGCTCCCAACGTGGGGCGACTACGAGCACCGGCTTTCCCTACACCAAGTGGCACTGTCCCGGTCCGGACTGTGCCGGCCCTGCTCCGCCGCGGCCGACATCCCTCAGCGGCCGCTCCCCGCCATCACCGCCCCGGGCGCGGCGACCACCGCCCCTGCCAGAGGCGCCGACCCACCTCGTCTGACGGGAGGCTGCGCGCCGCGGGGCGGGGCGGGGCGCGGCTGCCCCAGGCCCGCCCTCTCTTCGCTCTCATTGGTCATTTGATACGAATTCGCCTTGTGATTGGTGCATCCTCCTTTCGATCTGCGCGGCGGGCGGTTCTCCATTGGCCGCCCGCCGGCGAGGCGAGGGTGCCGTGTTTGAATCGCGGGAGGCGGGGGGCGGGCGGCGGCTGCCACGTTGCCGCCGGCGCGGCCCGGCCCGGCCAGAAGGGGGAGAGGTTCGGCGGAGCCCGGAGCCGCTCGGCGATGGCCGGGGGCGGCCGCTGAGGCGGGGAGCGGCTGCGGGCTGGCTGTGCCCCGCTCGGCGCACGGGGGATCGCGGGGCGGCCGCCCGTCAGCGGGAGGAGCGCGATGCTGGCCGACAGCCTGGTAGAGGAGTTCGAAATCCGCGAGGATGAGCCCTGGTACGACCAGCAGGACCTGCAGCAAGGTGAGCCGGGGCGGCGGCGGGGGGCGTGTGAGGGAGGCTGTGTGAGGGAAGGCACCGCGAAGGGCAGGGCAGGGGCCGCGTCCAGCGAGGCGTGTGAGGCGAGGGGCTGTGGGGAACCGCCAGGAACCGCCGGGAGCGAGGCGTGTGAGGCGAGGGGCTGTGGGGAACCGCCAGGAACCGCCGGGAGCGAGGCGTGTGAGGCGAGGGGCTGTGGGGAACCGCCAGGAACCGCCGGGAGCGAGGCGTGTGAGGCGAGGGGCTGTGGGGAGCCGGGCGTGAGGGGAAGGGGCCGCGGCCGGCGGCTGTGCGGGGCGGCGGGAAGGGAAGGGCAGGGAAGGGAAGGGCGCTCGGGGCCGGGGGTGCCGGGCGCGTCTGTCGTGCCGGGCCCGGAGCTCGGGTCCCCCCCGCCCGGCCGCCCTGCCCGCCGCCGCGGAGTCGCTGTCACCGGTAACGAGCGCGGCCGCCTTTGTCTGAGGGAAGGAGGTGCGGCAGCCGAGCCGAGCGGTGCCGGGCTCCCTCCGCCCGGCCAGAGGAAAGCGGCTCTCCGGAAAGTTGCACCTTGCAGGGATGGGGAGGGTGCCCTGCTCGGGCAGGCGCTGGGAGGGCCGGGGTGGGATGCGCTATTGCGCCCTGTTCAGCTCTTTGTAAGGGCTTCCAGTCGACCGAGTTGTAGTCGTAGCAGTGTTTGATTAGTTGCAGGTTCTTTATTTAAAATTCTTTAGGTTTTCTTGTTAAAATATCAAATAACTCCACGTTAGCAATATACGTGTATAGATTCTGTATGTAATTCTATCAGTGGGTCTTAAAACGCTACATGCAAGAGGTAAATGCTGTTCGTTTCACAAATGAGAAAGGAGCTACAGGAATAAAAGTATAATTGCACTAAAAGTCTTTTAACAGGCATGATGTGGAAAGAATGTGCAATTTCCTTAGGAGCTTAGTGGCATTTATGACTGGTATTTACTTAAGTTACTTAGTTCTACTCTTTGTCCTTAATCCTGAGTTTGTTTTGAAAGGCCAGCTCAACACTATGATGTGGCTTCCTGCAAACCTGCTCCAGTCTTACATGTTTTGCTTTTATGTTGATATACATTAATTCTTGGGATTGGTGGCTGCTGCTGTACCATAAACCTTGGAGAAAGCTAAGCAGTATTCACACTGAGATCAGGCACCTGACAGCAGAAACTCTTTCTGAAGATGGCACCAGCTCTCTCTTAATTGTATGCTATATAAAATAGCTAACTGAAAGCTGTATTTAGGTACTCCTCACCCAAAATTGATGTTTTCTTGGCTCTAGGATACAAACAAATCAGCTGAAATAAGTTCCTGAAAATGCAGCTTGCTGTCAAAGGGAAGAGAGTGAAAAATTTGAAGACGTGATTCAGTAATGTTTTTATTATGTCAGTGTTTATGGAATAGAAGACCTACAAAGAGACTTCACAATGTATAACAACTGACTTCTTGCCTTCTTGATGTTTCTCTACTTTCATCTGCTAATTAAAATGAGTGAAACAATCACCAGTTGGCTCTGCTGTCAGCTTTTAAGAAACAGTATTCCATTCTAGAGGTTGGTGTGTTTTGGGGGTTTGGTTAATGTACTCTCAACACGTGGACAGTCTTTTTCTGGGGATTCTCTCTTTTCAAGCCTTGCCAAAAGGAAAAGGAGGAAAATAAAGTGATGGTCAAGTTGAAATGCAAAGAAGAAATTCCTTACAGGAATGTTTTTTAAACCTTGTGCTGTACTTTATTTCTGGACTCTGAAGGATCCTACTCCTCCTGCTGCTCAGGCTAAGACACATGGGTGTGTGTAAACAGGGTAGTAACAGTGCTTATCAAGGTCTCGTGAAACTCCTCACAACCCAAACAATCAGTGCATGTTTAAAGACTGATGAATATGATTATGGGAACCTAGGCTGTAAAACATTAGAAACCCTGAAAAGAGCTACAAGTCCTTGTCAGTTGGTCTTTGAAACTTAAAATTAGGACAGGGGTTTTGGAAAAACGTGACCATTTTCAAAGTATGTACCAAAGATTTTTGCCTTGGCAATGGAGATGGGCTTTTCTGGCATACTGCTTGTGCATAAAGTGCTCATGGAATGCTTGTAAGGATGGCAGCAGCCATCCTTCTGCAGTGTTTTGCTGAAGTATGCTGACCTTTAAAAAAGAATTTTTTTTATATGGACTGCTCTTCTTGCATCTTGCTGTTACTCACTTTTACAGAACAGAGGGTATTCTGTAGAGAATAGGAAATAGGAAGCTAAATAGAAAAAAAAATCATTTTACAGTTAAGTAAACTTACACTAGGTTTACTTATACATCTTGCACAGTCAGTGGCTTTTGCTTTTAAAAGAATAGGCTTAATTTTAGGTTGAAAATTCTCTGAATAATTTTGTTAGGTGGGTTATGAAAAAGTAGAAGAGAAGGATTTTGGTACTGTTTTTATTTTTTTTTCAATTATGGTAATGCAGTCGGAAGAGATTGTGAAGCACTGGTAAGCGAGGGCTGTTCAACATCAGAAGACACCCTTGAAGTCTTATTTTGTAGATTTCTGATGGAGCTGTTAAACCAGTACAACTAATCAGATTTACTAAAGTGAAGATCTTTAGATCTGCACATATGCATTTTGCATTATTAAAACTCTCTCTGCTTCCATCTTTATGGTGCAAAGGAAAAAAGCATGTCTGTCAGAATTTAGCTGTTGCTTTACATAAATTTACAACAGAAAATGCAGTTTTGCTTCTAGTATTCTACCATAACTCTCTCCAGAGAAATGTAAATTAATACTTTCCATTTTGTATCTGGAAAACATACATGACACATCTCTCTTGTAAAATTTGTTCTTTATAGGGCTTCCAGGTACTTGACAATGTAGGAAAATGGATGCAAAAAAATCCTGAAGTTTTTAGAAGAGGTGAAATGATTTCAGTGCTTGCTTTCTCTAGAGTTAAGGTTTTGTTGTATTTTCCTGAGTGCTCCCACTTGTATTCTCCCCGTCAGAAACAAATCGCCTTAATTATAAAAGTGCTTCTCCCATAGTAACCCGTTTGTGCTTCTGCCTGTCTAACAAACAGAATGAATGTGAAGTATGACATGAATTCTCTGTTTCACCTTGCATTCCATGTACTTTATGGTATGTGCTATTTGATTAGTAGATGAAGGGGCATTTAAGAATGAAACTATAAACTCCTAAATGTACTTAAACATGAAAACAAACTTTCACTTTGGGAAGGGAAATGGTAGTAATTCCATTATGCATTATGTCTTTAACATAATCCTAAATCCTCTCTAAAGCTCTTATTCTACTCTAATAAAATAAAATAATTGACTATTTAGTCTTTGTCTTGAATGATACTAGTATTGTTTTAAAGACGGTGGCTCCTCCTGAAGATCTGTGCAGTACAAGAACTTGTGAAACAGGACTCCATTCTCTATAGGATAATGAATTCACTGAATTTGAAGACTACAGTATTCTGTAACGAGATAGAACAAACAGCTTGGTGTTTGCCTGGGAGTTACTCTGTCCGTGGGTAAACAGTGTACAATCTGTTTACCAAATGGGAAAAATTTAAGCAGGATGCCTTAAGGTTTCCTTATCCAAATACTTTAAATCCTGCTTCTTAATGAGTGAAAAAGGGATGTGAGGATAAACTCCTAAGTATAGACCAAGACGCCTTCCTTGTGCCTTCTAATTGTACATCGTTTGAAACTGAAGAGCTCCCATGCAGTGGGATTTCTTTTAAATATTTTTTATGGCATTTATAAGCTAAGAGTCTGACCTTAAGGTAGGAAACAATGCATTGTGGCTCTAAAGAATGTGTAAAGAATAGCACAGCTGTTGTTTTGCCAGAATTGGACATCTACAGCTCCATAGACGAATGTTTGTACTGACTTGTCCTTGTAAGTCTGGATTTGGTGTTTGGCTGCCATGTGGAGATGGAGTAATCATTTTGGACAGGCTGCCAAACTGAAGGTTAGCACAAAACAACTTGGAGCAGTATTGTATGTATTACAGTTCCTAGCTGATAAGATAACTGAGAGGGGGCAGGAAAGAGGTAGCATAACATGTTTAAAAAAGGGCATCACAATCAAATGAAAACGGAATTAATACATTTACTTCTCTGGCTATAACTACTGATGATGCAATACATGTCTCCTGTTCATTAATTTAAGGCTCCTTGATGTGACTCAAAGTTTTTCTTGACTTTTCTTCTCTTTCTGATTAACGATACAAGTTCTGTGTGAGAACTAACTGGGTGGTATTGCATGCATGCAGGCCATGTGATGGGAAGGAGGTAGAAAATAAGAGACTTCTAAAAATCTGTTGGATCCTTGACATGTAGTAACAGAGTAACTACAATTTTAGCGTTAATACCAAGATTTATTACTTTGTCACATTATGTTAGCTTTTAAATTACACTTGTCTTTTAGCATAATAATACAGAATATCTAGCACTTCTGATGCTGTTGAGCAAATATCAAGCTTCCCTTTAGAAAGGAGCTGAGTGTTCAGATGACTTATTTCTTAATTTGCAACAACTGCAGTCACTGCACCCTGGAGGTGATTGAAGATGACTGAAGTGAAACTGAGATTAAGTGCCTGAGAACAAGTGACATTTAAAGTGATGTTTTGGAGCACATGAAACAGTTCTTGTCACCTGGCTTTATGAGCTTGAAAAGCAGAATAGCTGCAAGTCTCCATCAGTTTTATGTCTTTTGATATTATTATTTCACCATAAAAAGCATCTGAAACTTTCATCTAGCGTTTTGATCACTCAAGTCATTTGATGTTGAGTGACCTGAACTGTGGTAGAGGGGTAATGGGGAGGAACGGTCAAGTCAATAAAGAGTTCATCAGCTTTGGCCTGGGTCTAGACTGATGTATATTTACAGGGTCTGCTGTACTTATTCTTCTGAGTGCTGTAAAGAGGGTGAAGCCCAAGAGAGCACTGGGCACAGTGTGGGAGGTGAACATGGCTGGGTGTGTCTGAAGGGCCGCGGAGGAACTGAGGAAGCTTCATGACATAAAGAGTGTCTCTGGGTCTCAGGGCTGATCTAGACTTGCATTGGAGATGGTAGATGAATGTTGTACTTATAAGCTAACTTCCATGTTGGGTACTGGAGATCACTTGGAACAGTTATAACAGCGGTAAGAAAATACCTCAAGTATTTGATAACAAGCTTTAAAATTAAATTACATCATTGTTTCTCTGACTTACATGCAAACATGATTTCTTTGTTTAGATCTTCACCTTGCTGCTGAACTTGGGAAGACACTACTGGACCGTAACACTGAACTGGAAGAATCCTTACAGCAAATGTATGCAACAAATCAAGAGCAATTGCAGGAGATAGAGGTAAAATATCTAAAGGATCCCTGTGTGAAAGCATCTAGACCTGCAACAAACAGTGCATAGGTTAAGATCTGAATTTCTTGAGATCTAATGGAAAATACTGAACAATCTTTCACCGCTTCTGCTATTTTGAGAATTTGAGAACCAGTATAGGTGGATCATACTTAGAACTGTTTCTCTGATCACCAGAAGCTTTGTGCCACTAAATGTTGGATTTGGTTTGTTTAATGACAAATGACTGGTATTTTTTGGTTTTGTACAGAAAAGATACTTCAGTTATTTTTATTGCTAAACTTTGCTGATCTTGCCAGGTAAAATAACATTAAATTATATGATGATAAATACATTAATAATTTAAAATATTACATTGGAATTTTAATGATTGCAGCGCTGAAATTTAAAGGCTGATAAGTACAGAAGTGAGATTTAAGTAAAATCTGAAGATGCGTACTTCCAGTAAACTGAGCTGTGATAAAGGGTGTTAAAGTCTATTTCAATGTAAAAGAAACCCTGCAAAGACAAAAAAACCTCAACAAACAAACAAAAACAGAAAAAAAAATTCCACTTAAGTAAGATCTAAATGTAGATCTAAAATATCTAAATATAGATATAGTGGATATATTGTTCCATATTTTCCAGGGAAAAACCCAAAAACATAACCATCCTTTTAAAGCCACTCATCTTTAGATAATAGAGTGGAAAAACCTGGCTATTTTTGGCAGTTTCTCATTGCCTGTATTCTTGCAGACCTAGCATTTGTCAGCATAATGAGGTTTTTCAGCTATTAGAGGGCAATGCATGGTCTCTAATAATTAAATTATTAAATATTCAGGAGTTTTCTGACTGACAACATATTGAAAACATAGTCAGCCTTTAAGGTTGGTTCTGGTGTGAATCACAGGCTGTGACTGGTATGTACCAGATTTTTACAAAATCTGAATTCCTTTATGCTACAATACTGCCATAAAAGATGTGCATTTTGTACAGCTGCAACTTCAGACTGAAAATGCTCACTGTTGTAACAGCAACAGGTAACTGAAAGAATCCGAACCTTAATAATTACAGAATTATAGGTGTCTTTAAAGTAGTCAATACAAATGCAGCATTTTTAGTAAGTGATGAGCACTTTCTGAGTGCAGGTTTGATTTGTGGGTGTGCTTTTAGAAGTTACTTTTGTTTTGCATCTCATCTCCTGGCGCTTTCTTCCATTATGTGCTAACTGTGATCTTTGTTACCCTGTTCATTCTGAGGTACAATGGTTGGAATGGCTGATATTTATATTACTGCCTCAGCATTATAAGCTGTATTTACGTATGCAGAGACTGAAAATACCTCATTAGCATGAATAGATTTTGTAAAAAGAGCAATTCTTAAGGTGTAGAGAGGACAAACACTTCCAAGGTGCTGTACAAATACTGTACACAAGGTACTTGTTTGAACAACCGTACTGAAGAAAGTGTTTAGCAGAGTTACAACACACCTTTGGAAATAACACACCAGAACTTTGTGATGAGCAACTAACCTGGCTGATGGAGTGTAGCTACTTAAAAAGCAGCTGTATCTTAACACTATGTAGAAATGTGGAAAACACATTATTGCTAAGCTACATTGATTTACAGAAATAGTCTAGTGCTGTTAAGAATGCAATATCCTATTGGTTTAAGCCAGTTTATTTGCTTAAGCTGTTCTGGTGTTTCAGTGTTTATAGATGACATCAAGAGCATCCAGGAAGTGTCACAAATGTCCCTCCAGCAGTGATCTGTAGTTGGTGTGTTGCAGGGTAAAGTACATGTGTGGTCAGACAAACTCAGACATGACAGATTAATTTTTCCTCTCAATGTCTCCCTCTACCAAGACTTCAGCAATACTACTTTTTGAAGGCTTTATCTGATGCCTCTTCAGTCCCTTTCCTCCTCTCCCTCAAGGAGGGTGGGAGATGTGTATTGGATTGTCCCAATAGCTCTCTCCAGGTGGAGAGGGGGAGAGTGGGAGAACGGTTTTTGTGATGCTTCCGAAATACAAATAGTGCCTGCACCTTTTCTTTGCCCAGCTTGTTGAGCCAAAGACTGTATTTGTGTCTGCTGTAGTAACATGCTGTCTTCTGCAGTCCTATCTCCTGTCACAATCTTTTCTCTTTCCCCAGTGCCATTTAAAAGTGTAATAGCAACACAAAATTTTCCTTCCTCCAAAGAAGTTTCTCTTGCATCTGGATTTCTGGGAGAAAAGGGAAAATAAACCCCTTGTTCAAATACCCAGAGAAACCCTCCAGCTGAGGAACTGAATATATTAGCTTACTGGCACAAGGAATTGTTACAGGAATTCACTGAAACAAATGGGAATACAATTTGCATATGCCAGGTGTAAAGCAGTTCAGTCCATTATTTTCATATCAGCATTTCTGTGTCTTGTGGGATCACAGGATACTCCATGGCACAGGATACATGTGCAAATGGCATATTCAGTCTCTATGCTTGATTTTTTCCTAATTTTCGAGTGCTTGTCTCTGTAACCTACATGTGATCTTTCAGCTGTTCCTGTAGTACTCTGCTGAATTTCTGTACTAGCTTTTCAGTGCAGTATATCTGTTAATTCTGGGGACCTTTTTCCTGTTAATTTCGATCTTATGGGGAGCAAAGTCTAGAACTGGCTGAGAAATCATTCTGAAATATGGCACTGCCTTGTCTGCACTGGAAGGGAAGGGTCAAAGGCTGTGGTGTGCTTAAGATTACATCTTATATATTAAATACTAACATATTAAGCATTTTACGGCTTTGGATCATCGTATCTGACCTTTGTCCTGACACGTGTGCCACTAACTAATCACTGTAGATGTAATAATGACTGCACAAAAACAGCAACTTTATTTCTGCCTGAATCTGTTCTCATCACTCAGGCACTGGAAATCCTGACACCATCCAATTTTCATGTGCCAGAATGCAAAGTGCTGCTTCATGTTAGGTGCTTGGTTGTAGGGGACATAGATTAAATGTGAACTTCCAAAGTATTTATTACATCATCTTTGGTGGTCTGGTTATTCCAGGTCAACTGGACACCAGTCCTGAAGATACTGGAGATGGAAGGTGGAGGAAGTCAGTGCTTCACCCCTTCCATTCATCTCAAACATCTGCAAAAGCCACTGTAATAAGTGGCAACATCTCTTCAGGCACCAGAGCCTTGGCTCCTGTGCTTAGCCACACTCATATTGCTGAAGGAAGTCTGAGGATCTCCAGCTCCTTCCTTCAGCTATAACCAATAGGGAAAGTTAATCTGAAATGGGTCACGTTGAGATTCTACTGCTAATCTATGTTCTATTTTTGTGTAAATCCTCTGTCATGTGTGCACAGGCTACAAAAGGATCTCGCCAACAGCTATCATGTTGATCTTCTAGAAGTCTGTATGGAGCAGTTACTAGTCCTAGATTAACTTATTATCTGTTCTTAAATTGCCTAAAATGTAAACCCACCAATCTTTTAATGAGGTAAAAGGTTAAGTAGAATATTAGAAGTTTTGAGTATGTAACAGGCCTATGTAAAGAGAAGTAATTCTGCCTAGGAGTTTGCTGGATGTTCCTACTTGAAGCTTAGTTTTAAGAAAGTAACATATAGCAATACAGAATATATTGTAAAGTACAAATTCTATATAAGAACAAAGTATTTCAGATTTAGGGAGTTAGACTCAGAAAAAAACCCCGTCTTATGTAAATACCCATGTCCTGGGTGGGAGAATATAAGACACTTTTTTCAAGAGCTGTAGGTGATTGTGAACTGCTCAGACTAAGAATTCCAAGCTTTCTGACGTTATTCAGGAAATTAAACTATGTAGTTAATTGTAAAACCCAAGAGGATTAAATTGAGAATACTTCATGCGAGGCTTTATTTTTTTAAAAAGGCCAGGAGACCTTTGTTTGGGATTACAGTAACTGGAATAGTTCCCAGTGAGTAATTTTTAAGATTTGAATTCAATAACTTGATTATACTTCCTGATACATATTAGCCCACATACTGTTCTAAGAGTGACCTCAGCCTAAATTCTGCCATGCTGAACCTAATGCTGCTTCAGACCGAAAGAATTTAGGTCAGCCGAAAATACATTTAATTATGGATGGTGCTACCCAATATTTCAGTTTTAATGCTGAGAAAGTTGTTGGGTCAACACAGTTAAGAAATTTCTGTTGGAGCACACTGCAACCTTTAGGACACAGCAGATAGGTAAGGGCTGTGTTGGAGCCTGAAGGCTCTATCAATGCTGACTGCAGCACAGATAAAGACAGCTGGCACCATCAAACCCAGCTCCTCCAGGTAAGGGCTGCTTCATCAGCCGGGGGTGACCTCTGACAAAGGCAAGCTGCCCAGAGAGTTACTGATAGTGTCTCTTCAGCTTAGCAAAGCAAACACGGGAATTTACATTTGGAAAACTCAGGAGTTTCTCTCTGAACGTGAACAAAAATGCAGAGTAGGAGCTGTAGCTTGTGTTCCAAGAGTAAACCAGTAACAGCAGAACTGTCTTGCAGTACCTCACAAAGCAAGTGGAGCTCCTGCGGCAGATGAACGACCAGCATGCAAAAGTCTATGAACAGCTGGATGTGACAGCAAGAGAACTGGAAGACACTAATCAAAAGCTGGTTGCAGAGAGTAGAGCTTCACAACAAAAGATAGTAAGGTAACAAACTTTAACAGATTCCCCCTTCCCAGCTGTTATTATCAATAAGAGTGGTCCAGGTGTATCTGTGGAGTTACTGGGTGTCTTGTCTCTGTCTAGTGATGTTCTACAATACTGGCAAATTGAAAGGTTAGTTTTATTTAAAGGTCTTTTCACCTTCCAGCTTGACAGAGACTATTGAAAGTCTACAAACACACATAGATGACCTGCAGCGACAAGTGGAAGAGCTGAAAAAGCCTGGACGAGGCCGGATGAGCCAGGAGAGATCTGAGCAGCCAAGATCAATGCACAGTTTCTCATGTTTGAAGGAGCTGTATGACCTCCGCCAGTAAGACTTTTCACCCTACATAGTAAAGAACACTGAAACTATTTTAAGCAGAACTTTAAAACCTAAGACATGAGCACAGGTACCACACAAGCTGGTAAAAAAAATTACCAGATGTTCACAACTGGCAAAGTATCTCTGCTGTGTGCTTTCATTTCTTCTGGCCTGCTTCTAGAACACACCAGTATTGGTGCTTCACTTTCTCCCCATAGCCGGCCATATCAAATGGTAGCCTAGAAAGTTTACAACAATTTGCACCCCAGTGTTTTCAGTCAGATAAAAGCAAACACAGAGACAATCTGAAAAACAAACTTACTAAGTGCAAAATATTTCCTGTAACTTATTCTTTCCTTGGATGTCCATGGGTATTTCCCTAGCTTTTTTGAACTTAAGCTGGTTAAAATGACACCTAAACTGGGAAAATAGTGGGCTGAGATGCTGGGCTGCAAATGTAGAGCCATTTGACCCAGCTGAACTGCATTAGTGGGCCATCAGGACAATCACCTGGTGAAAGCTCAGACTAACTGCAAACCTAGAGGGCAATTTTGTAAAGGAAGCACCTCTACAGACAGAGCAGGCTGTTGTGTCTACATGGAGGTAATACTCTAGAATAAATCAAGTTATTTCTTGACAATTCAAAAGACAAGTGGATCCTTCATGCTGCCAAAGGCTTGTGAAAATACCAGCCTCCAGCATTGCTTTGTCAATTATGTTTCTGCATCAATAGTGACAAAAGTTTACAAGAGTGGAGTGCTGTAGAAAAAATTAGTATCAGAAAGTACTGCATGGTACTGGGAGGCAATGTGTATTTAAACTTAAATTATAATTTAAACTTACATTATTCAGTCAGCTTGTCTGTAACATGAAACTGTTAACAAGCTGCCATTCCGCCTAAGCGGTGAGCTTAGTTTGATAGCATGTAAGTCCTTACAAACTGTTCTGATTATTAAATTGACTGATTGGTTAGTGCAATGTTAGTGCTCTGAAGTGTGTTAGCACACAGTTTAAATATGTCATTAGTTACCAGGATAAGAAAACTTTGGGTGTGGTCAGCTGTACTTCCTATGTTTGATAATCCTTATTTTGTTTCTGCAGGTACTTCGTTTATGATCATGTCTTTGCAGAAAAGATTACTTCGATGGATAGTCAGCTAAGTCCTCTAGAAGAAGAAAATGAGAAGTTAAAGAAGGCAGTGACAGTTCTGCAAGCCCAGCTGAACCTAGAGAAAGAGAAGAGGGTGACCATGGAAGAGGAATACAGTCTTATGGTGAAAGAAAACTGTGACCTGGAGCGGAGGCTGGTTGATAGTGACTTGTATCGGGCTCGTGCGGAGGAGCTGGAAGCAGAAGTAGCTGAAATGCGACAGATACTTCAGTCTGAAAACACACTCCATAATGCAGAGAAATTGGTGCCAGAATCCTTTTTCATTTCATTCAAGGAATCTCTAGACAAGGAGCTTGGTCAGAGCCTGGCAGATGATGGACTTCTGACAGTATCGGAGCTTGAGAAGAAGGCACTGAAACGGAGTAGCAGTGAAGGCCTCCTGAGCAGCGCTGCCGGGGCAGACATTCTCAGGGGCCATGAAGAAACGTGTATTAGGAGAGCTGAAGCTGTGAAGCAGCGAGGAATCTCTGTACTCAATGAAGTTGATGCTCAGTACAATGCTCTGAAAGTGAAGTATGAGGAACTTTTGAAGAAATGTCAAATGGATGAAGATTGTTTGAAACACAAGGCTGTACAAACACTGAAGCAGTACTCCAAAGACCTAAATGTGGGGAACACCCAGTATGATCTTTCAGCTAGCAATCAAGAATTCACAATTGCTGAGCTGAGTGACTCTTCCACAAATGCTCCCCCTGAATATAAAGCACTATTCAAGGAGATTTTTAGCTGTATCAGAAAAACAAAAGAAGAAATAGATGAACACAGAGCGAAATACAAGACTCTCTCTTCTCAGCCGTAACCTTATCTGTTAGTCAAGAATACACTTCATATGAATGTCAGAAGACCCCTTAAACTGATGTGTTTCTTCAGCACTCAAAATGAATGTTTTGGATTGGCTGGTAGCCCTGTAGTTAACAAGCTAGTTAGTTATCAGCTAGATTCCTTGTTCCTGTGTAGCAGTAGATTTAATGTTCATTACTGTCACACAAACTAGTGGTTGTAAAGCAAAGAGACATCATAGCTTAATGCTACACTACTATTTCATACTTCATCTCTGGCCAGAGCAGCGACTGACACTTCTTTCCTTCATCCACTTCATTAAAAACAGAGCTGAGAACTCTGAACCTCTCACAAGAACCAGAATAAAGCTTTCCTTTGGTTCATAGGGTTAATCTGGCCCTGTGACTGCACTGATGCAGAAAATGAACAAAAGGAAAGCCCTGACCAGTCCCAGGGACAGCGTCTCCTCAGCTCCCGGAGGAGAGTGGTTCAGCTGATCTTGCTTTGACATGGTGGTGAAAAGCCGTGCTTGCTTTAAGCCAATACCACGTTTTCACAATCACTAAGGTCTCCCACAGATTAGTATAAATGTCTTCCTACTAAGAAAGGATTTGTTGTAAAGTTTATGTGGCTTTTTAGATACGGTTTCCTTTGTAGGGCACTTTGTCTTAAGGCAAGATACTGTGAATTGACTCTATGTGTTATTTGGGACCTACGGTTCTCTGGTGGAATGTCTGCAAAGTACATTTTTATGTTTATTTGGTAAGTTAGAGAGTTGTTATTCAGCTATTTAACTTTAGAAGTAGCATTGACATAGTGGAGTAGCTTTTAATGTTGCATACCACAAACTCCAAGTGCTTGAGGAGACAAGCAGGTAAAACCTTATATTGTTTTGCCTGTTGCTTTCAATGTTGGCCTCTGGATTATTCCATGCTGCCTGGGGGGGTGGGAGGATGAACAAAACACTGCCAGCACATATCCTACTGAAAATGGGACCACACTATTGTTCTCCCTCTCCTTTTCCACTCCCTAATAGTAATTCATACAAAACTTAATTTCTGAAAAACAACATGGTGAAGGTTGTTTTTTGGAACACAGAAATTAAGAAGAAAAGGCACAATGAAAGGTGACATCCTTCTCCTTGTAAAGGTCTCACAGCTTAATGTGGCCAGCAGTTCTTGGGGAGCAGCTTCCTGCTGAGTTGCTGCAAGGTACCAAACCCCTGACCCAGAATGTTGACAGTTTCTCAGCTTTAGTCCAGCTGCTGCTGCTGCAGCTCTGCTGCCTTACACTGTTCTCTGTTCAGCTTGTCCTTCAGTATTAAAACTTCATGTTGTGGGAGTTTCTCTAAAATATGTCTTGCAGTCTGAAAATTATTTAAAAAATGGGAATCTGAATCTTCTGAATATTTTTCTAAGCAAATAAATAATCCAGTCAAGCTACATATGTAAGTAGTAATTATATCCATCTGTGCCAATCAGGAAACTGAACTTGGTTCAGATGGCACCTGCATTATCTGGTACCTGCATCTTTCCTACAGAGCTCAGATGGAGTTCCTATGAAACTTGTATTTTAGAAAAGTTATGCTACATGGAAAAGAACAGGCCTGTCTAGGACAGAAATCCAGATGGAAGTAAGTAGTTTTTCCTCATTGTTGTGGTTTTTGTTAGTGCTGTTCAAAAAGAGGTGAGGGCAGGGAAGGCAGAAAAGCTGTTCTGCCATTGTTGCCTTAAGTTTTAGCTTTCTTGTTTTTCAGATCCTGTGCTGTCTAGGGGTGTAGTTCTGAGCCTCATATGCCCAAACGTTCTGAGGGGAGTAGTTCTGAGCCTCAGGCCCAAAGCATAACCAGTGGTGGACTGGAGGGAGGATCAAGAAGGATGGGACCTCACAACCTGAAGATGTAATTGGATAATTATACCCTAAGATGCAAACAGACCAAGACTTACATAATTACATAAAAATGTAATACTTTTTTACTGTTTTTTTTTAAATTTTGAACTTCTCATTTTTATGGAATCAGAAGAATTCTGTATGAGTATATACAGATTTTGAAGCGTGACTAAGTATCTATTGCTTCCTATATACAGCAAGCTGGAATAGTAAAATGGGAATAGGTCCCAGCTAAGAAATAGAAAAACACTTTCTTGCTAATCTTGATCGAGGTCCACCATTGTTTATGCTTTGGGCCTGAAAGCTGTCCTTGGTCTTCAGCAGGAAAAGGACTTGTTTTATCTACCTACTCTATGAAGAGACCTTACTAGCACTTACTGTGAGGCTCAGAGCTGCACCCCTAGGCAGCACAGAATCTGAAAAACAAGAAAACTAAGACTTAAGGCATCACCATGAGGTAACTGTCCTGTCACTGTATCCCTGGCACCTGCACCTGTCTCACCCCAATTCAGAGACTGGAAGGCAGCAACCTGAGAAAGGCACAAAGTGCTTCACTACCAGTGTTCCTTACCACTTTAGGGACAGAGGCAAACCACACCTGCGGGGCAGAAGACATGTAAAAGCAGTTCCAGATTTTTGGTTAAATAGGTGATCTTCAGTGGTTTATTACTTTTGGCTAATTTAGAGCACTTGATAGAAACAATTTCTATGCTTTAAAAATACCAAAACTATTTCCTCAGAACTTCTTGATTCTTCTGTACTGTACTTCCCCCTTGGCTATCTGTGCCATTGCCAAGGTTTGGCTGTCCTGCAGCACTTACCTGTGCAAGCTGTGCAATAAAGCCCTCCAGGCTGGGCTCTTCTTAGAGCTTCTCCTGGAGCATGGCTTTCCAGAGAGCTTTCCAGCCACAGCCACTGGATCAGTGCCAGCTACAGCTCCCTGAATATAAAACACATCCCAGTTTTACTGATGCAGTTAATAAACTACACTAAGCTATTAAATAAGGTAGTTTTAGCAGTTCAAAAGTAGCCATTTTCCACCAAAATGTGAAATGTCATAAGTATGGTAACAATATTCTTAGGCAATCTTATCTGGATTAACTACCCTAATCTTCTTATTTTGGTCAACAACTCAGCTCAGCCTTTTCTGAGCATAAGATGAAATCAATAGAATCCCCTTGAGTTTCTCATGTGATGGAAGCTGCAGCAGAGAACAGGAGCAGCAGTGACCCTGCAGATACTCCTGCTGGTACTGCAGGTAAGGCCCGTTCAGGATGAGCCACCAGGGCTGGGTACCTGTCCCTGCTGCACAGCCCTGGGGAGCTCAGGACTGCACTGCACTTTGCTCTGTCCCTTCTCCCCAAGCCTTCAGGATGTAAAAGGAGCCAGGTGCTGCTTTTGTTTCTTCTTGGACAAATACAAAGCAGGGTATAATTGACCTTTGAGATAAAATTTTATTTAAAAATTACACAAAATAGAGGTTTTACATGGTTGCCGTGTGGTAACTACAGGTGGATGCCTTCCAGAGGATGCCCTCGGTTACTTACCTTGCTCCGTCACATACAGTAATGCACAAAGTCCCTCAAACCAACCCCACACCAGCAGAAGAAATCTAGTAGTTGTTCCCCATGTTTCAGATGTTGGTACTTCTCCAAATAACTCATTTCACAGACAACAGGTGAGAACAATGGTTATGTAGTACAGAGTTCACAGACAGTGATATTGTTCCCCCCTCCCAGGCCTGACATTCCCATGAACATGACCAGCTGCTCTCTATGAAGAGGGCTGCAAGGGCTATGACAATGCTCACGCTAAAGTATGAGCATCCAGGGATTTAACCAAAACTGGGATGTTTGTAAACAAATTTAATTTATTGGCATTACTTACAAAATAAAGTTTTAGACCATGATTTTCCATCATGTCTGTGTCACTATACGGTTTTATTTTTTCATAACGAAACAGAAGGAGAATTGCAATACATTAGAAATCCCAGATTAATCAAGCTGCAGACAGGGTCCCACGGTGCCTTCCCGGCCGCTGCCGTGCCTCGGGGGCCAGGCAAACTCTGGCTGTTGGGATGTCAGTGGCTGCCCGCAGTGCCCCAGAGCAGCTCAGGTCCCGCCCCGGCTGCCGAGGCCACGGCGTCGCTCCGGCTGTGCCGCCCGCTGCGGGTTCCTCTCACGTCCCCGAGATCTCCTGACGCTGCTGGCCTGCTGTCAGGACTGCACCGTGCCCTTAAGATACCACATGCCACCGTAGCTCACACAGCAGTCCTGGGGACACAGGGAAAGAAAGGCTCTGTTAGGCTGCCCAGGGGTGTGCTGGAGGCACCATCCCTGGGGTGTCTGGATCCCTAGGGGTTTAAGGGGCATCTGGATCTGTTGCTGGATGATGTTTTGCAATTACAATGGTACTGCTGGATGATCTCAAAGGTCTCTTCCAACCTTGAAGATTCTATGATTCTAAAGTCCATGAAGTCTTGGGAACTGGCTGACTCTGGGACAATAAACATGATCAAGCCCTTCTCCAGTGTACAGGAGAGAGCATGAACCCAGGGCATGGGCTATCCCCACCCTGGAGGACAGATGGCTTCAATGGAGGGGACACAGGAAGGCTGAGAGCCACAAAGGGACAAATGATGCCAAGGCAGTGAGGGACAGCAGTGGCTCCTGGGGGAGAACCTGGGGCTTCTGCAGAAGCCAACTGAGGGAGGGAAGAGTGAGGGCTGGAGGAGCAGGGCAGTGGAGGGGTAAAGAGGGGCTGAAGCTCAGGGGAAGAGGCTGAGGGGAGCAGTGGGACAGCAGGAGAGTGAGGGCAATCACTGGATCTGAAACCTTTTAAGAAACTCTTTCAATGATAATGAAGTGGCAAACCCCAGAGCCCTGCTGTGACCACATGTGTGCTGTGCTTAGGGCAGGAGAGCACCTCAGCAAAGGAGCACAGGAACTGGGTTGTCTTGGGGCTCATTTCCTTGTTCCTATTAGGTGAGCACAAAGTCTCTGGAGTTCTGAGCTAACAGCTTCCCTTTCTTTTGCCCCAACCTCCTTCTTAGACAATTCAACACAGGCTCAAGTACTGCTGCAGAACTGAAGCTGTGGAGCTTAAATGTATCTGTTTCTGAAGTCTTGGGGCTTGTCCATAACAAAAACAAACCCAGAGGTTAGAAAGAGGGTTTGCAGACTGATCTGCAAATGCAAAAATACAAACCCTGTCTCTCTGTTCCTCTGTGTATAAAAATGAGCACAGGCAGATAGGGAAATAAGAGTCAACAAATCCAATTTCATTTGAAGTGGAATCCAATCTCTTGTGGCTTAAAGAAGCCAGAGAATCTTCCCATTTCATTAAATCATACTCCTAAATTTTATTTCAGAAACAAAAGTAATTTCCCCTACTCCTGTGACAAATGTATTCAAGGCAATAAAGCCTGCCACAACACAAGGCTGGTCACCCACTGACTTAGTGACTTACATAAAAACAGTGCTTGATGACTTAGGGGCAAGTATTTTTTCTAGAAATAGGTTATCTGTTAAATAGCAACAGCATCATGAAAAACTAATGGCAGTACATTGTCTAGATGTTCCAGGAGAGCTGATACTTGAGCTCATGTAGTTGCTGACAAATCCCTCAGCACAGGGAGCCAAAGGAAATACTGTCTAGCAGGCAGAAATGTCTGAGCTTATTTTACTGCTAAGACGACCGGGTTCTTTCAAGCAAGACCAGTTTGCTTATTATCAAAGCAACAGATCTGTAGCTCTTCAAAGATGCTATTATTCATTTGCAGATCACAATGTAATAAAGTACTTAATCACTTGTCTTATTGAAGTGGGTGACAGTGAGCAAAGGCCCAGCCACAATGATTAAAGTATTACATTAGTTGGCAACTTTCTGCTTGGCCATCCTGCATCTCTTTTAAAGTCGTGGCCTGTGTGGTCTGTACTTTATACCTTAAACTTCTTGAGCAAGTAAATGGTGCATCTTCAAAGAGAGATGAAAAGATTCAAATAAACATCTGCAATGAGACGTGCTAACTACCACTCTGCCTGCTGGTTTTGGCCAGGGTTTTGCTCTGTGCAAAGCTGCACATCCTGCTAGAGAATGGAATACACTTCCTGCTGAACATGTGGCACTTGTGCTCTTCAGCACTAACCAGCAGCAGTCAGTTGGCAACTCAGAGCACTGGGCAGAGCCTCCCACTTCCTTAATGTTTAATTCTGCATTATTTAAAAATAACTCAAGTATCACATTTACTACACTCTATTCTCTGCTGCTCCAAGATGACAGAGAGATTTGTTGCAATAATACAAAATAATGTGTGAGCCATTGCTCCTTGGAGGGAAAGAAGATAGAATGAGACAACTGCATTTTTAAGAAAACAAGCTGAAACACAGGCTTTGTTCATATTCCAACAATAACTGTTCTATCATCCTTACCATTTGTCAGTTCAAGGTAAAATATAATCCTTTGCTCAAATCAAGCATTAAAACTCATGTATTAATTGGATCAAGCCCAAAGTGAACAGAAGCTTACCTTTAACACTCTATCCACCTCCTGCTTGTTTAGGTCCTCCCCACACTCCTGACTCAGCTGGTTCTGGATGACATTCCTGCGCACTCGGTAGTTTTTCGAAAAGATTTCAAGCAAAACTTGGCGATGCTTTAAAAGAAAATGTATCATAAGTACACAGAAAACAATTATTCCTGTCTGTCTATAAAAACTGCACATGCTTTAGTCTGTACAAAACATTCCCTGAACTGCTTTAGATGATTGCTGCTTTACAACCCTGAAACAATTCCATATACTCCTGCTCTCCAGCAGTGCCTTATCCTCCAAGGGCTCCACAGGAGCCCAGACCCTGTGGCCACACCTGCACCTGTCCTGTGACCTGGGACAGCCCCAAAGGTACAAAAACACACTGAACACATTGCAATGTATTCCTCTCAAATGCTTCCATGGGAGTCCACATCATTCCAGGCAAGAGGTTGGCTAGTGCTTACCTCTTTCCTATAAAAATGTATTCAGTTCATGGAGCTAGGAATTGCACTGCCCATCCACAGGTGGTGAGGCACCTTCCTTTTCACCTTCTTTACTCTGACAGCAGTTAGAACTCAGCAGATGGTCACATATGCTGTAATCATTTCCTACTCTTACATATAAACAGATACAACTGGTAATCTCTGGTTAATGTTGCATTACCATCAAAAGGAAAAAAAAACCTTGGACTGGATGCTGTTCTGAGGCCTGCATTGGAGAACCCTTTCTACTCACAGGTTCAGAAATAGCCACTGAGATGGTTACTGACATGATTACCAACATGTTATGAGCTTCCTTTCAGCTGGAAACAGGTTGGTGTTAAAAACACCAACAGGGAAAGAGGAAAACTATCTGCTGTACCAGTTCCAGAAGCACGGATGCAAAGAATACCAAATGCTCAATAAAAATATAGTGAGGAATGTCACTTATTTTATTATTACCTGATCATAAGTGTCACCAGCTTCCCAAAGTGCATAGACCTTTAGCTCATCTGGTGAGGCAGCAGTCTGTGGAGGAAACTGAGAACAAGAGGCTGTTAAAAATAACCAGCTATTTAATGAGTTCTGCTTAATGATTCCATGATACTGTATCCCTGGACACCCATTACTGAATCAAAACCCTGGCTGCCATGGAATAATAACTGCTGAAACAACCCAACTGCTGGCCCACCCCACACTGGAAGGGGTGCCTTGGCTCTGGCAGCCCTGTGCCTGCTCTGCCCCTGCTCACAGACACCCTGACAGAGCAGAAGCACAGTCTGTGTCACACCTGCGACCCAGGGACTGGGATGAGCACTGTGGCCCCCTGAGGTGTGTGCAAACATGGGGCCATGTTTTACTGATGGCTCTCGTCAGGGTGGGACAACCTGCACAGGGTGCTGGTGCACATCTGTCACACACCAACCATAGCTGGGCTTTCAAGGGGACTGCTGGACATACTGGAATGCCATGAACTGTGCATGGGGACCCCATTTCCCACTGGTGGAGAGTAAACCACCATGTAAGAGAACAATCCCAGGGCTTGGACCTTGATGGTATCCCATGGCAAGATACCTATAGATTTTTCCTGTCAGTAGTGTTTGCTTCCAGGCCATCCAGAACAATAGTCAGCTGAGAACACCAAGTGCATTGCAAGGTCTTTCTGGAGGTTTTTACCTGTACAGTGGCAGGTTTTACAGATTCAGACTCCATCCTGCAGTTACCTGCTTCACTAACCCCAAGTCAGCATCACTGACAAGCAGGTGCTTCTGCTATATTGCCATCTCTGTTTTGGGGCAGACTACAGGACCCCAGAAGACTGAACACTGGCAGACAGTGAAGCAGATATTTGCTCATTTCAGGCTCCAAAAGTGACAGTGGTTTTGCATGTTTTGTTTTTTCCCCATGTACCTAGCTAGAGAAACACACTCATTTTTTCTGAGGCAGAAGCCTCACACCCCTGCAGACAGGGAGCAGCACAACTGCCTCCCCCCCTAAAAAAAAAAATACCATCCATTTGCCTTATCATTTCCCCTTGGAGCAGTGACTAATGAGCACTGCTGGAATATGCCTTCACTCCTGACATGTCTCTTCCTGTCTGTCACTAACGATTTATTCCTTGCTAACCACCCAGACGACTTAAATCAATCATCTATGAAAAGCTAACAAGCCAGTCTCAATTGTTCCAGCATCCCTCAGTCCTGGCTGCTGGTACAAACCAAACCTTTCTTCCCAGCCTCCCTCACACCAGCCAAAAGGCTTGTGCATCACTGAGTGAAAAGATCAGCATTTCCTTTCATGCTCTGTCTCTGATCTTATTGCAAAGGGGAAGGGTTTTGTCCAGTGGGAGCTGCATAGTGGGATTAGCAGCTTTGACTTTCAGGTTAGTCCAAATGGCTGGAATATAACAAGGTTTTACACTTGGTTTAGAGCCAGGATTCAGGCTGACTAGGCTCACAGCACCTGACATAATTCTCCTCCCACAAGGACACTTGCTTTTGAGGAATAATCTCTCTTGTAGGTTTTCAGCAGAGATAAAATCAGATACTCCAGCTTCCCTCTACACAACAGCTGCAGCAGGAATGGCAAAGTGCAGCAGAGCACTGGGAGCACACAGGCACAACCTGCTGGGCTCGACAAAGTGAGCCAGCACAGCCCTGGAGTGCAAACTCCTCCTGCCTCAGCCACAGGGCTGAAACACAGCTGTGTTTATCCAGCCTTTCTGCGAGGAAACGGCTTCCAAACAAACACAGTACTTAGTTGGGAAGAGAAACACACAATCTCCTCCTCCCAGCCAGCCTTCCTCTGAAAACTGCTGCAAGAACTGCTGCCAACAGCACCCTGCTTGCTTGCTCCTGTCACACAGCCTGGCCACGGGAGTGGGAAATGCCATCAGGAATTCTTCAGAGACACGCAGCCCAAGCAGCTTCACTGCCTTGCCATCTGCTGTCCCTTTGCTGGTTTATGTCACCTTGATCTCTCCAGCCTCACCTTGATACAGCTCTCTGCTACCTTAAAATCCTTTTTAAAATATTTGCCCTGTGCCCCTTCCTGCTCTAAGCCCCTAGAGCAAGTGCAACTGGGGCTCTTGGGAGATGAACTCCCTGCTGCTCGAGGTCCCAGGGCTGCCACATTCAAGTGGAACCTCTCAGGGAGGAGCCCTTGGCTCTGGGAATTGTCTCGTTCAACCACTGAGCCACTGCCAGGCGGCCTCACGTTACAGATAAACCAGATGGAAGGGGCTGAGTGTGCCAGAAAAAAAACTTATCAGCTGGAGTAATCCTAAAGGTAAACTGTTGATCTCACCTCTCAGGGAGCCTGGCATTAGTAGCAGCCTGCAGGGCTCTCTGTGAGTGCAGGGCTGCACCCCACCCCGTCAGCCCAGCCAGACAGGACACACACAACAGTTACATCATTTCCTGAGGCCTCAAAAATATCCTCAAGTTTTGGGCAGAACCTTGCCACTCCACAGGCCATGGGAAGAGAGCCATGGCAGGAGCCAGTCACCCCCCAGACTGCAGGAAATGGGTGTCGATCCTCAGGAGCCCGAGTCCTGCACAAACACTTCCCATGGAGTGGGAGAGCAGCTCAGCCTGCACAGCTCAGGGCACAGACACCGTGTCCTGCCTGCCCAAAGCTCCTCTCCTCTCTGTCTGTCCCCTCTCCTCACCCTCTCCCAAGGCAGCACCAGCCCAGGATTTGCTCTTTCCTGACCTGTGCTTTTTCCTCCTACTTGATGAAGCCCCGAAGCACAGCAAGCACAGCAGCCTGCAGGCATCCCCAGGGCCTCAGCTGCAGCTGGAGTGTCCTCTCCTGACTGAGAGCAGTTACTAACTGGGCCTTGCCGTGGAAATCGCAGCTCCTGCCAGACACCCTGAGGGTAACTGAATCGATTTCTGCCCCAGTGTGTGAGAGGTGGTAACAGTTACCCCTTCCCATCATCTGGACTCACCACCCAGCAACACCGTCACAAAAAGGTGAAATCAAATTTCTGGTAGCAGTTTAAGGAATTCACTACCCAGAGTCTGGCCCATGGGTATTAGATGGACACAGCTCAACTACAGCTGAGGGTCTGCTGTTGACTTAGACCACCCTCAACTGGAATGAGTAATCATACAAATTCGCACAAAGGTGCAGTCGATATCACTACTCCATGTATGAATGGCTATATAAACTGATCCTTCAGATTTGAAGAAAGTCCTGGCCCCAAATTTTACACCTATACCCTCTAAAATACTGTTCATCTCATACCCCAGGTGCTGTTGGTCAGCTCTGTAATAGATCCTACATTCCCTAACCATTTTAACATGGTTAGGTTTCAATTGCCATTTTCAGCCACATGTTTTCTATAATAGGTAAGCACTCAAGCCAAGAGTGTCTTCACCCCCCACAGAACATAATTTTAATTACCTCAGATCATCGATTTTTATCACCAAAGCACTTCCAATTACAGAAAACTAATGACTAACTACGAAATCCCAGGCTGAACAACCCTCCAGGCTTTCCCTGAGCCCAGGCGCCCTTGTTGGGTTCTGACAAAATTGTCCAGGGGAACAAACAAGAAACACCAAAGTGTCTGAGCCCATGCAAAGAGTAAACCCAACCCCAGCACCTTTGGCATCTGCACAGAGCATCAGGGGAGGCTCAGGGGCAATGATTTACCTTGCTGACAGCAGTACAGGCTCATACACAAGAGCTTAAGTATTACAGTAAATTCTGAATCAGCAGAATTAAATTTGCAACAGTGTCCTCAAGAGACATTCCAGGGACCACGTCTGCACCTCTGCAGGTCTCCTATGACAGGGTTTTCTACATAGAAGGAAGTTCCCGACCACCTCTCTTCAGCAGGATTTCATTTTGCTTTTTGAAAAGAGAAACAATCTCATTTTCACTTCTTCTGTGGATTTCCAAAATCTCCGAATTTCCAAAGCAAACAAGCCCCAGTCCCAAGTACCAAAGCAGGAATGACCTCAGCTGTTTACCATCAGCATGGCAAAGGCACACATGACACCAGGCACAAGGGAGAGCCTGACCAGCACTCAGACAGTTCCAGGCAAGCACCACTCCAGGACTTAGAAACTGCCAGGAGAGGAAGCAGAAAGCAACCACAATTGGTGCTCTCCCTAGTGACATTTCCAGGCTGTTACTCAGGTCCCAGGTGCCACAACATGTACTTTGCACATGACTGAACATGTTCCTGCTGCCCCCAGCAGCTCCCATGCTTCAGGCTCTCCCAGCCCTCCTGCTTCCTGCTCTTTGGAGCAGTTCACACGTTCTTTCTCCTCTGCCCCCAAAGGCAGCTGCTCCCAACCTCCTTCTGGTTGAAACCCAACCAGTAGTGCCAGATGTCTTGTAAAATTAATTTCCTTTTAGGCTCTTTCCCATGATGCCAGATTCCCTTTGCTCTCCTAAGCAATCCACAGTCTCACAGCCCTGCTCTGTCTCACGCAATCACACACGTCATTTCCATATGGACAAAGAAACAGACACCTCTGCACAGCCTAGAAGGAAACAGTGGCCAAGGAAACCTGCTGCAGATGAGCTTTGCAGAGGCTCAGCTGGGTGTGCCCTGCTGCTCCCAGGCAATGTCACCTTTCGTCTCCCAGCTGGGTCCCTGTTCCCAAGGGAAGGAGCTTGTGCAATTCCAGGAGAGCTGATGGGAACCTGGGACCGCCTTAGATCATGTTAACAGGAGCAAGTTGGGACAGCAAATCACTGTGGCCTAACACCTTGGATGTGGAAACAGAGCCCCAAGGACAACAGGGCAGAGAGGACAGAGTGCAAAAGCCTGCCAGAAGCAGGACCCCAGAACAGAATGCCGGCAGTTTCAACATGTCCAATACTGGACAGTTACTCCGAGCACATCTGTCCTTTGGGTACATCAGCACAGGACACAAATATTTCACATCTCAGATGTTTAACTGCCCCTCACCCCACATCCCTCCCCCAAAGCACACCAAGGGAAAACCATACTTACAGGCACCAAAATCTGTTTGCAGCCAGTGTCCAACACCATGTCCTGTAACATTTTGTCTGAAATGCCACTGAACAAGGTATGTCCTGGAGGCAGACTGGCTAAGTGAAGGTTAAATAACCGTTTAAGCTCACTCAGGGTGAGTACAAATTGTTTCTTAAATGTCGACGACACAAAGGCCTTCAGTTCCTGGGCGACCCTGTCGATGCAGCCCCCGGGCAGGTGGCCATTCACAGGGTCCATGGAGCCTTGGGCTGTGTGCAGGCCATTGACCAGCCCGTTGTTGAGGCCCTCGTGGGCTGAGGTCTCCATGGGCTCCTCCCCACTCACAGGCTCCTCTTTAATGCGGATATTGGGAATATCCATCCTGGCCGAGGCATCATTTGATTTCAACTCTGCCTTCTGCTTCTGGAGCTCCTTCTCCAGCTGCCCATAGTTCTGCTTCACTTTTGCTTTAGCCATGTTGACCCTTTGCTCCCCGGAAACCAGCAATGGATGAGCTGGTAAGAAACAAAAGGTATCATAAATCTCAGCAGGGCTCATAGT
This sequence comes from Zosterops lateralis, assembly GCF_965231275.1. NCBI lineage: Eukaryota > Metazoa > Chordata > Aves > Passeriformes > Zosteropidae > Zosterops > Zosterops lateralis. Next base: position 5,921,822 of record NC_139775.1, read on the forward strand.
GAAATAAAACCAGGAAACATCATCTGCTTATGAAATCTCAGGCATAAACCCAGTCTGTTGATTAGATTTTACATTAGTTTTGGGGAGTTTTGCTGGTTTTTTGAGGGCAGTGTGTGTTTGTTCAATCACCAGGGCCTTTTCCACAATTCAGGAATCCAGGATACAGACTGCTTACACATCTCTGCTTGTGGTCTGAATACTTCTATGTCCAACAACTCTTCTTTTTGTCTTTTAGTTCTCTAGTGGCTGGTAGGGCCTGGTGCAGCCCCTGCCAGAGACAGCACCAGGATGTCACCAGGTACAGGGAGCAGTGTGGAAGGGTTAACAGTGAACCTGAACACCCTTGCAGCATGAGGTACACAGCACCAGAGGCTGAAACCCTCTGTTTAGTGTCATTACCCAATAACAGGGAGAGAGGGGCAGGAAGGAGTTGTTTCCCATGGAATCCTGCACTTCTTCCCCTCTCCACACCCAGCCATCCAAAGGTGAAAGGAAGGGGTGTGTTGGCAGCAGAGGAATCCAGTCCTTGCCAAAGCAAGGAGTGCAGTGTTTGAGGCAAAGGCATGCCCAGCACATACGCTGTTATCTTCTCTGCTGTTAGGCTCACTAATCCTCTCCAAATAACCCAACACCTAATCCTTCCTAGCAGATCAGACATGGGGTATTGAAATGGATTAATATGTTCCTTTGTCAGTTCTGCTTAGACTCCTCAATTGCTCCAGTGTCTGGCAATGAACCAAACGTCCAGTTTAAACTCTGGAACCTCAAGTTTTCAGTCTTTTAGGATTTTGGAGCAGTTGCTTTGATACTCTCACTGGGATCCATAGTGGGGAAGGATGCCAAAAAGAGACAGTTGCACACCTCCATACAGTGTCCTGCCATTACATTGTCCAGTAATTGCTTGGCCCTCACCCACACCAGAGCCCAGTGCAAATCAGGGAACTAAAAAAATCACCTCATTCACATTAAGTTGCATAAACATTAAATTGAGAATTATTTGTGCACTGGCCCTGTCTGTGCTCCCTTCAGGAGCTGGCTACACCCCACAAGCTGCCTTAAATGAGCAAGTGGGTAAGAGAACCAGCTGATTTTACAGTGACAAACAGTGAGTTCCCAGGGCCACAGACTCCTCCTGGCTCTGCTACAAGGATGCCACAGTAGCTGGTGTCACTCCAACTTCAGTGACATTAGTACAGACCGATCTGTCTTAAATATTCCAGAGGAAATAGTAAGAACAAAAAGACATTAAACCACATATTAAACAAGACCAGTCTCTCCACCACATTCCAAACCAGAGGGAAACTCCAAAACATTACTCAGGAATATGGATGGGTGGATGAATACATGCAAGTGCTTCAACATGATCCAAGCACAATTCCATTTACCTGATTGTGCCTCTTGTTTCTTTGGTGTCAAGTGCTCCTTTAAGAGATTATAGACCTTTTCTAATCTGCAAGACAAAGACACAATATACCAGGACAGTTTCAGTTGTTATGTCTGCATGCAGCTATGCCACCTTTAGCCATTAGCTTGAACATTCCATCTCTCCAGGGAGGCAAGAACCAGGAATGACTTGAGTGATGCAGTGACACTCCCCACCACACCACTGCCTGGGCACTGTGAGGGGGAAGCTCTGAGGCAATACAGATCAGATTATCTATCAGTGTCAACAGAACCTTTGTACTAAACAGTTCTTTGCTTTTAGCTTATTCCCCAAAATACAGTAAACTATTTACTTGGCCTGAATGCCCATCCACAGCATCTGCTGCCTCTGAACTATATCTGGATGCTTCTTAACAAAATCTTCATCGTAAGGGAGCATGAACTCCCAACCTTTGTTTATTCTTGCCACAGACATGTGCTCTAGGAAGTCTTTCACATCTTCCGGGCAAAGCTAGAAGAAAAAGAAAAAGCATAAATAACATGGAAGTCAGTTTACACAGGACAGATGCAGCAATGAGCATTGTGCATGAGACAGGAGAGCTGGGTTTATTTGGTGTATAGGAAGCACCTCTGTGGGCACACACCCAGCTAAGTCAGAGATACTCATCCTGCTCTGCAGCACCAGCACTTTCACACACTGTTAAAAGCCCAGGACTTCAGAGAGCAGTGGTGATTAATCACCCCAGAGTCAAATAGCTCATGGCATATTTTGCAAAGAAAAGGGAGTTTCCAAACTGAGATGAAAAGGCTCTATGGGGAAGAGAAGCATATTCTACAATGTTAATCTTATTTTAGAGCTGCAGGCCAGACATGCTGCACCTACACATGCCCAGCTTTTATGCACTGGTTTTTACATTCCAAAAATAGATGGTCTGTGCATAAACTGACTCATGTTTTATCATTTTAGTGCATTTTAAAGAATTTGGGTTTTGACTTAATGTTCCTCATTTGTTTCCCACTTTTATCAGAATGTTCAGGTGCCTGAGCTGCTTTCAAATTTTCACTCAATATTGTAACTGGCAAATGCCAACAGAAGAGTTGCTCTTAAGACACACAAAGCAGAGCTTATACAGCTACTGTGGGCTGTGTAAGCACCTTCAGTCAGTTCAATTTAAACTGTGCCCAGCTTCCCACTGAAACACAAGAGAGGAACAGATGCATTCCAGTGGCTCAGCTACAAGGCCATCTTGGAGTTGTGGAAACTTGTGGGAGTTGCTCAGAATGTTTTATTCTAGAAAGAGTATTATCTATACCTTCCAAATGGAGAGCAAAGCAGGCACTGTGAGAGGAAAGGCTTCCAGCAGCATCCACTATCTACACCCACACAATACCCAGCAGCATTTGGCCAACTTATCACCACCTTTGGGTTTAGGAAGAAAAGGAATCCACTCACCTTCGTAACTGCTGCTACTTCTTTTCTCACAACCCAGCGGTCCTGTGTGAATTTCCACATCTAGGAAGGGAATAAAAGAGGAAAACCTAATAACTGCATGTAGCAGTGGCTTTACTGAAGTCATAGCAATGACCTTTTTCAACAGTGTTACCACAAAGAGAAGCGCCATTCCTTTCAAGAACGTAGAAGTGATTCTCAGCCAGCTAGAGGAAAAACACTGTCTGGTTCTTTCTGTCCTCAAACAGCCATGAACACAGGACCAAAAGCTTTGAGAGACTATGGTGTGCCTTGGCAAACCTCTGACTACAAAAGCTATAATCAATCTCTTGAACTTGAACTCCATTTACTTTCAAAATAATAAACAAACAAAACCCCAACAAAACCACTGCAGGGATGCTGGGACCCCAGAAGTCACACCTGAGGTTCAGCTTCTCACATACCTCATCACCAGCCTAGAAACACTCCCTATGCACTCTTACATAGGGGCCTGTGGAGGCTGATGACTGTTGCCCTTCAGCAGCAGAGCCCCTGCAGAGTACCTGCTCCCCTCCTGCATCCCCATCACAGTCACTCAGAGTTATGCCAAAATGTCTTGTCACTCACACACTTGTCCCCAGGTAGGGGACAGCCAGGTGCTCTGCACAGCAGCTCCTGAGGTCCAAATCCTGAGAGGCAACTGCTGAGGGCAGGTGACAGGACTTGGGCAGAACACTGCCTGAAAATGACCTTTAATTTCTTCCTGTCTCCATTTAAATAAGCTGCAGCCTCTTTTATTCTGTGTATATTAATAATGTTGTTAAGAATCCAAAATCTCATTACAATCTCATGACAATTTCTTCCTGCCCTATGACATCATCCATACTTCCTTCTCTCCTATTCAGCTTCTCTCTGCCCACAAATACACAAACCCAATCTACTCACTTTAGGGCACAGGGCATTTCTGTTTTAAAGCACAAGAAGTCCATAAATTTTTTTTTTAACTTATTAATTCCTTCACACAAATACATCTAGGGAAATAAAGTTCACTTTTTAAGCTAGAACACATTTTATCCACAGATGCAATACAGCACAACATACTATTTCTGAGTCTTAAAATCAGACATTTCTCTTTGTCTGAAAGCCAGAAATATTGATCCTTTCTATTTTCTAACATTTTAACTTTTTCCTTCCTGTAGTATTAATCAGCAAACTATTTGCCTTTAAGATCAACAGAGATCCATTTCTCATGGAAGGTATATTTGACATAATTCAAATGAAAACAATGTATCTTTTCATCCTAAATACTAAAACAGTATCCTTACTTTACTGAGCATAATAATTCTGGTCCCTGAACTTTACACACGACGTGTCACCTAATCTGTTGTGTCCTAAAAACTTATGTCACTGGGTCACACCTGAATCCAGGTCTCCATATGGGCAGTGTCCTGGGCAGACACCAAGAGATAAGGCAAAGTCACGTTTCCATCACCATCAGTTTGATCTTACAGTAGTACTGTAATACCCTTAAGGTCTCTTGCAAAGCATTCTCCTGTTCAGAGCTAAACCTCATGAACAACCTCTGCACAAACAGTCAGGTCTAACTGAAACAAACGAGAGCTGTGCACTCATCAGATTTGCTCTGGTGGGGCAGAAGCCATAAACTGATTATGAACCTAGGAACCACTTAGTAACTTAATTCTTTCCATGGTTTTAATGAAAATAAACACAATGCAGAGATTGTTCCTTTTTGCTGTGGTGATGTGTGTGTTTACAAGACCCGTATTCATTTCAACTTCCATGTACAGCTACTGCTCACAAAAGGTGCCTGGGAACAAAGTCCTTTCACTGATTAGCAGCCCTAGGGAATAAAGTCTTTTTCAAAGATCAACAGTGAATGCTCACGGAGCACAAGGCTTACCCACACTGCCCTCCTGAGCCCTCAGTCCTGAGCCCATGGAAATAGAGCTGGAGAAACAAGCACTTCATTATCCAGTGCTGACTGTTCTGCAAGCCCCACACTGTGAGGGCAATGTGATAGTGCTCTACAGCATGTGTTAGAAAGGGATGAATGCTGCTAATGACAGATGATCTGAACCTGCCAGCCAACACAATGTCAGCCTACACCAACACTCCCATGGCAGACTTGTAACAACACCCTCAGGATTAAAGCACAAACAACTTCCTTGGAGGAAACACCTCACTGTAGTAGAGCAGAAGAGTTTTGCAATGCTGTGGCCTCCCAGGCAAGCTTTGACTGTGTTTTCCTTTAAAAGCAACAAATACTTTTATACTTACAACAAAATCTCTCCCTCTACAGAGCACTTCTGCAGGAACTCCACTGTGGGGACTAGAAGTATCTTTCGGGTAGAGAACATCACTGTTAATTAAAAAGGAAGAGAAATTAGTAACTAGGTACTCCAGAAAAATTACATTGTGAAGATTAACATAACAAACATGCCCTCCCTGTTCTGCAATTAAATTATACCTTTATCCAAAGCATGGTTTTCATTAAAGGCATTAATATTGGTGTAATTACACCATTGCAGTTACATTAGTGCAGAAAGGCTTAGACCAGCAAAGCACAGCCTTGTGGCATGCAGGCATGTGCAACACAGCTACAAGCTCTGCTTTGTTCTTGCAAAGCCTACCCTCCCTTGGATCCATGTAAATAAGACCAGAATGATCTTAAGAAGTGCTTAGGCTAACCTAGTATGCAGCCTTGAAGGCAGCATTTAGCCAAAATGCTGATGTATGGGCAAGAGAGTTTTTTATTTCCTGCCCAGCAATCAAGTGTTTAACAGAACAATATTACAAAATGCCATACTCAAACCAACAGCCCCAAGACCAACATTACTCTCTGTCCTTGTGTGCTTGCAGAGCCAGCTGATGACATGTGTTACCAACTCACCAAAGCCCCACAGCAACTCAGGTTCACCATCTTGATCCCACCCAGGCCAAAGAAATGGGTCCTCACTCTGTTCAAAGCTCTGATGTGTGCTGCCCTGTGCCCAAACACCCCATCCACTACAGATCCACACATTATCCTCAGATTAGTAGCAAAGAATCACTTATAACCTAAGAACAATCTGAATGCTAATATACTGTCTTTTAACTTGCTCTCAGCTTTCTACTGTAACAGCTGGAGGGACAGCACGGTTGCTGTAAAAGCTGGTCACATTGCTAACACAGGCCTGCACCACAATAGCTGAAACAGCCTGCTGGCACACTTGGACTGGCAGCTGATGCCATTCATCTTAACACAGCTATTCCAGAGACTGTAAATCCCAGCATGTAGGGCTCCACCCAGGTAAAAAAAAAAAAAAAAAAAACCACAAAACCATGCTGCATTTTAGACTTCAATTCCCAATAGGATGTTCTATCCTAATAAAGAGGAAGATAATACAGACTCTAATTCATGTGGTAAACTCAGTACCCCCAGGCTTGATTTATTGAGTAATGCCTTCTAGAGGGCAGTTTTCAGCTGACAATAGCAGCATCCACTGATGAACAGCAATGGGACTGCACAGAGATCCTTACAGGACTTAATTTTGCTAAGAAATACTACAGCTAACATTGGTTTAATTTTCTGTGTTTCTATTTGATGCTAATCTCTGGAAGAATTCAGAACAGCTCTCTCAGAAAAGAACGAGTGCAGACATCAAAAACCTGCCATAACTCAGATGCAAGCACATATTACATCGCTGCTCAGCCATAATCCCACTTGGGACCGGTACTGAGGCATTATCCTTTCACAGCAACAGTCTGGGTATGGAACAGCTGACAGCAGGGAGATGCAGAGAACACGACACGGAAGGTTTGCAGAGCAGCGGGTGTTTGGGGCGGCGAGGGCGGGCAGGGAGCCCCGTGGTGCCGGGCAGGGAGTAGGGACAAAGCCGGGCAGGGAACCCGCGGGGACAAAGCCGGGCAGGGAACCCGCGGGGACAAAGCCGGGCAGGGAACCCGCGGGGACAAAGGCGGGCCGTACCTCTTCACCACCCAGTTTCCCTGGACCAGCAGAGCCACCTGCTGTACGCAGCGCAGCACGGCCGTGGCGTCCGTGCCCGAGCCCAGCAGACTCAGCAGGTTGGCGAACGGCATCACCTTCACTGCAAGGCAAACACAGAGTCACAGGTGGCACTTGCACACCCGGGAACAAGGGGTCAGCGTGTGCACGGGCAAAGATTTATCTTGGGGAAAGAAATAAAGCCTTGGTTTTACTCAGTTTTACCCTCCCGTGCTATAGGCATTATCCATTCTGAAAGTATCTGCTAGTGTTGTAGCACAGTCGAGTGGCTGAACTGGTCACAAATTAATGTATTAATAAAATAATTTTAAAAAACCTCAACAACCTATGCCTTTGGCAATATATGTAAGCAGAGCTACCTGATAAGGCGGGATGCTCCTGAGGTAAAATCCTCAGGATTTGCTCTCATCAGAGAGTAATCCTGAAGAGACAAAATAAAATTCCAAGGTGACACTGATGAAGTAAGTATCATTAAAAACTTTCCAGAAAATGCCAAAGTGCAGGCTATAGGTGCTCAGACCCCACATTCCAGGAGATACTTGCTGAAATAAGTGTATCCAGAAAGCTATCATCAAATTAGAAATTTTTCAAAGAGTAGACTGATGGCAAGTGTTATCAACAGCCAGATCAGCTGTCACTGCCCTTTTTGGGAAAGGCTTGGGATTTAGATTCTTCAGAGAACCAGACAGACCGTCTGGTGGGGTGACAGAACTGGTAATACTGGGGAAGGCATCTTATCTGGGACAACTAGAAGTCACAAACATATTACAAATGCTACAAACCGTTCTTCATCAGGATCTTGATCTGATCAGCAAGGGGTAAAGTTCTCAGCTGGGCCATAGAAAGCACGTTGCTTGGAGCCATCGGTTTGTCACTGCAGATAAACAAAGATTTTCAGCCCATGAAAAAAAGAATCCAGCCAATGTGGACTTTGAACATTATGCACACTTACTTCTCTTCCTCTACGCTTGGAGGCATCAGCATCATTAAATATTCACTAGAAGAAAAAGAAACACGTTCTTTAAAATGCTTGTTCTTGGGACTTGCTAGGTTTCTCACTTAGAGTAAACCTGCTTGTGTGAATCTACAAAACCAACATCAGCCTGAAAAGAGCTCTCCCTTCCACTCCCATCTCTTCTGAACTAGTAAAAGTTACTGACACTCATGTGCCCGAAGAGAGAGTATGAAGTGAGTCAGAATCCCATTTCTTTTGTACAGCAAAGGTCCAAACAGAGGAGCTGTACAAGGAAATATATTAAACAGAGGTGCTCTCACAGCCATCAGCAGGGTCATGTGAAACCCCACAGAGAGAATCAAGCCAGCAAAAAGCAAAATTTCTGTCCCACTCATGCAATTACCAGTGTCTGTGAGAAAGAATCGGATCCAAAAGACTCTTCAGAACACCTATCACTGATTTACTGATGTTAAATGTTAAGAAAAACATGCCCACACCATTAACCAGAGCCAGACTCGGCCACTTCACTTACTTGGGCCATGGCTGTCCCAGGGGACAGGGAAGCAATGACTGCATTATGGAAGGCTCCTGTAGAGCTGCAGTCACCAAGAAACAAACACTAACACCTTTCAAGTAGTTTCAGTTGTCCCCACAAGTCACAAAGGGAAATTTTAGAAGATTTGCTAACAATGGAAGTTATTGGCTTCAGAGTATTAATTTATATTAATTGGAAGCTGTTTTTAATTTTTCTTCGCAGTATTTACAGTCCAAATTATGTAGGGTTGTGATAATGTACAAGAAGCTACAACCCTGAGTAAAAACAAGAGTTTTTAATCTCAAGGGTATAGGGAAACAAAGAAAGCAACCTCAATTTCATCAATAAGATGAAAGCTAGTTTGTTTCTGTATTTTTTTTAACAATTCGACTTTTATCATGAATAGGATTTTCAAAGAGCAGATTTTTAAAGAATATACCTGCTTATTATTCTGAAAACAATTCCAACTAATTAATGCCATTTCTGTAGGAAACCACCAAAGCATTACCTGGGAGATTTAATTAATTCTGTGTTTTCAGCAAGGCCATGACCTTGACTAAATAAATACTGGCGCTCATGTTCAGAACGGCTATCCTGGAGATAGGGAAAAAAACAGAGTTATTATCACATATTGAAAATACACAAAATGCCAGAGAGCTGGATTTCCCATTCCAAACTATGACCACCCTGTCATCATTATACCACTCAAGCATCCCACCTCACTAACTGATGTTTTGCTTTCACTCCCTTGTGTGATACTCATGTGATATGGGAACATCTCCCTTGCTATGCCTTTGAAACCTCCTGACAGACATGCACAAGTCAGCCAAACAGGATTTCTCACACCTGACTGAATGGGTTTCCCAAGTCTTTCACAAAGTTCAGTTTATAACCCAAGACCCAAGTGATTCTTACACTCAGACCCACCCTTTATATTTGTCCAGCTCTCAGTTTTGAAGTGTGAAGACCCCAAAGCATTATCCAGCAGAGGAGATACAGAACACTGCAGGGTCTGTTTCAACCTACAGACCTCCTCTTCTTCATTATCTTTTGATGATTTCCTGATTCTCATGGGCCCAGATCTAAAATCAGTTTTGGACCTGGCTGAGCCTTTAGGCCCAGGCAGCCTCCTCAGGAGCCAGCACACACCTACCTTCAAGCCATAATAATGTAGGTGAACCCAGTGCTCTTCTGCTTGTCTCTTCTGCAGGAACTCATAGGACTGAACACGTCGCTGCCGAGCTTGTTCAGTCTCAGGGCGGGAGAATCGGACCTAGAAGATTTGGCCATCATTCAATACAGCCCTAAAACCCTTGGAAAAAACCCATCTGCATTATTGATTTGGTGTATCAGTAACAAGCTAGGGGCCCTAGCTCCAATCAATCACCCCTTGCTCTCCGTGCCATCTTTATGCCTGTGCAACAAGGGTGAGTCCAACTGGCCTCCCCCACCCAAGCCCAAGTCAGCAGGACTAGCTGAGCTTTGCTGTCCTTTCATTTCACTCTGAATTGTCAAGCTTTCTTGTGAACTGTTGCCTGAGCCAGCATAAAAAGGAAAATGTGGACATACAGTAATTTGCTTAACATCATCTTCAGCTTCATCCTGGGATGAATCACCACCTGCCAGAAAACACAAAAATAAACATGGCACTGCAGTGAAAGAGCCAAAGGCAGTCTGGGGGCCCGCGCAGGAAGAAAACACACTGAGAACTCCACATGCAGGGGTTCAATCCCAGCCTGCCAAGCTATGCCATGTATGACAGCACCACACTGCTCCTGTGATAGGATACTCTCTGGCCATGACTTTTCCAGTGGCAGTGGTGACACAGCCCCTTTTGTCACCACCCAGCACTTCCCATCCCTTTGCCAATCTCCCACACTGTGCTCATAAAAGCATTTAGGTAAAAAAAAAAACCAAAATCAGTGAAACAATCTGAGAAATGGCCTAATAATGACTCTGCTGTTAGAATAAACACCTTCAGAACAGAATGACTCTTGTCAGTCACATTATAGAGAAAACTTGTATCTCACATCCTCTAAGAAAACATAATTGTGGAGAATTTACCTTCATTAGCAGCTTCTCTTTCTCGGTGTTTTGCATCAGCCTTGTCCAAGTAGGTGAAGCTTGGCCTCAGCTGAAGAATTCCGTGTAGTGGAGTCAAGTGAAGCTCACCTGAGAAAGAGAATTAATGCTGGTAAAACTGATTTTTTCCACTGCACAAGGACACAACTTTTCATTATCTCCCTGTCTCTGCAAAGCCACAGCTTCAATTGAGCATAAATATTTAATACAGCAAAATGTAAAAACAGATTGAAGTGAAAAATTCATTCAGTGCTCAGGATTGCAAGGGAATATGAAAGACCAAGACCTGTTTCTGTTATTTTGCCTTTTGTGTTGAAACCAGAACTTGTAGAGGAGCCACATTCTGGCACAGGCCTGACCCATAGTCCAGAAGACCCCTAGTAAAATAGTCATCACTGAAAACAATCTACATATTGCCATCTCAAATGATGATCAGACCAAAACTCTCTGATGGCCTGGGCAGTCAAGAGAGGGACAAAAAGTGCTGAACAGGAAAATAAGACAGACAAAATTAGATTAAGAAAGCAATATAAATAAAATTGGTAATTTCATGCTACAAGTGTATATTATTTCAGTCCACCATGAACTGTTAAGATTCTGCAGGCATCTACAAACCCAGGGTGCTCTTACACAATATTTACAATTTTGCTAGACCTACTCAAGGACTCTTGGGACATTGATAAGGGAAAATTTTCCTCTCTTTAAAGACCCATCAGTCGATTAAAACCTATGACAAAAAAAAAAAGATCAAACAGGCCTTATCTTAACACTGAAATGAGTATGTTTCACTGATGTGAGGGTTAAGTAAAAGAAACTTACCTTTTTTATAAACAGCAGCTGCATAGCGGGAAACATTACTGGCAGCTTGGGAAGAGGAGAAAGTTTGCTTGTCCATCAGCTTCCTGCAGACAGAGGAGGGCAGTGAGATGGCATTCCACAGGCAATGTGGCATGCAGTTGCCAAAAGTCTGAAAGCACCAATTTTTAAAACTGACTCTCAACAACTGCACCAGACAAATATCCATCACTTCTCTCGGCAAATCTGAATTCATGACACCCCCCCAAAAATGTAGGTTACTCTTAAGAATACTTGATACAGAACAGTGTCCAAAGCAGCCCCCATAACTGTACAGCCACTGGTGGACACACAGATATCTGTGCTCACCCCAAAAAGGAAAGGAAGGCAAAGAGGACACTTACGAGGAATAGGTGCTTGTTTCATCTGTACATGTGCCATCCACGTTGAGGGCAATCTGCTCTCCCTTGCTGCGGCAGTAGTTAGGATTCAAAGTATCAATGGCCATCTCCAGTTCAACCTAAAGAATATCAGGGAAAGACAGTTAATTACCATGGCACAACCCCAAACATATCAATTAAAACTCAACCCCACACTTTCAAACATTTCCACAGGTTTACAGCAAATTTAACTACATAAGCAGCATCATTCAAATCCACAGGGCAAATCTCACACAGAGTTGAACAGTACATGGATGGGTTTGGTACAGTGAGATCATTTAAACAACAAGCTGAAGATACATAAACTCCCATGTACATGAATGGGATCAGAAAAAGCAGAGTTCTTTAGGCAGCCCTGAAATACACATCCATTTTGCTGGATTTCTTCCATGACATTATCAGTCTAATTTACTTATCAGAATAGATCAGGTGCACAAGCAACCTCCTTCAAGCCTCCCCATCACTGAGGGACCATTCAGAATCTCTCCTAAGATGAATTTCCTTCTAGTTTGGCTACAGGAATACAAACTAACTGTGTCCTCTTTAGAGGCAAAGGCCTGGATTCTGCTAATTGAAGACTGCAGCATTTAGCACTAACTTTCACTTGTTCAGAGCACTGTAACAAGCTCCAAATCTCTAGTTACAAGAACTATTCCCCGCCACTTCAACTTTAAATTTCAGGCAAATGTCCAAAAATAAGCATTCTTCTACATAATATTTCTATTTATATAGTATGACAATACAGCACATATTCTTCTTCAGGGTGTGTCAAAGATTAATATAAAATTGTGCATCACAGCTACCGTCTTGTTTTTTCTTTCCCTTTATGTTATTCATAAAGTGAACTAGTTTCAAGTCCCTGGATGAGACAGCATATTTACAAAGGTTTGCACAGGGCTTACAGGGCAAATGTTTGCTGAATTTAATAAAAGACTTCATGAACACAACGTGCATTCTAACTCCAAAGTTCACTGAAGCACTTCCCTTAACCATTCCCCAGAAGCAAATTCTAGTAACATAGACATCTACTGCTGCACTTTTAAAATAAGACATTGTAAAATAATAGCTAGACTTCTGGGATACATTTGCATGCAATGTGATGACTCTGGCTTTGGCTACACTTTACCTGTACTGTCCCAGTGATTTCAAAAGGACTCCTGATGATTCACTGCCAGGCAAGACAGAAATCAAGACTTGCACTGACACTGAAAGACAGAGGATGGCTCCAAGGCTCAATCCTTTTTCAATCCTTCTCTGAATACTGTAAAGACCTTATCATTCAAGCTCTTTCCACACACACAATATCCACAGACTGATTCAGCATTAGTTACTACGTTTCTCTGAGTGATTCTGTTTTATATTAAAATAGTGTCTTTCCCACCATGATTTGTAAATTACTTTTATTCTAAACTCTACCTTACAGACACAATAAAAATGTCTTCATACCTTCAAGCACAGAGATCTGGTCCTGCAAGTAGCTGCAGGGTTAGAACACCTTAACAGCACAATGTGTTTTTCTTAGGTACATTCTGCACATCATTTTTTACAGACTTTTACAGACTGGACTCAAACAACGACCAACCTTTTGCTGCTTTGGTTTTATCTTCGCTGATAAATGTGTAACATCATCGTAGGTCATGGAAGCTGGACGAATGGGATACTGGAAAACAAATCATTTCATACACCCCTCTTTTAAAGATCCAAGAATTTCACAGAAATTAACTCAGTTTCCCCTGTCCCCTCACATGCAGATCCACTTGCCAGATCTCAGAGACAAGACACCAAAAAAAGACATTAATTGACTGATTTGTGAGTCATCAGAGGATTTAGGAGCATGACCTAGAAAGTCTGTTGTTTTCCTCCCAGCCCTCTGCTTTTGTCACTTCTCAACCCCCTTCCTGCCCCTCAACACACCACAATAACCTGTAACACAGGAAAACAGTCCCACAGATTAGTCCAGCAAAAAAAGAGAACCTTATCCCTCAGCATTAACTCTCTGTAGAGTTATTAGAACTAAACTATCTGTGGGTTTATAGAAGTAAATGTTAGCTTAGAAAGTACAGGCCACATGCTGCTGATCAGAAGAGCAGACCCAGATTTAGCCACACAGAGCCCTCTGGGAATGCTGAGAGGACAGTGTGGTATCCCAGTGAAATCTCCCAGCCACAGCAGCATCCTGCTAAAGCTGCCAGGTCTCCAGCACACCCACATCACCAACCAGCCTCACTCCTGCCTCCAAACTAAGACCCAAACAGGTTCTCTCTTATCCAAGACCTTGGCAGACTGAAGCATTAAGTTAAGCTCTTTGCATTTATTTTAAACAAACCATGACTGCATAAAAGTTAACTGAAATACCTGAAACAGATAGAGCTTCTCCAGTAGACTTCTGGCCAGGAACACGTCAATCTAAAAAGCAAAACAAGTAACTTTCATCAGATGCCAACTGTAATAAAACTATAACCCTTAGAGCTCAAATATTGACAACATTAGCTTTACATTATAAACTAATATAAAACAGATTTGTGACTCTCCTGTCAAAAGTTTTCTCTCTGCTGACTTTGACATGAAATTCTGCAGTTGGCCTTTTTAAAAAACATATCTAAAAATCCCACTACAAAGAGGCAGCAGATAGTGGCTCTAGCTGTGTTTTTCCTCTCTAAGGAAACTTGGCAAACAAATGTCAAAGAGGAATTTTTTCCTCCAAAGATCTGAAGCAAATCTGTTATCATAATTATAGAAAAAGGAGGAAGTTCTCAGTTTGGCAGCACAATTGAAAGGTAAGTTCATTATTGGTATTTTGGCCCAAAATCTTTCTAAACTAGTCAAGAGACACCCACATCCTCAAGCTGGTTCAATGCTTGAATTTGGCCTTGAATCAGAACTGAAAACGCACAGATGTTTCATGAATAAGACATATGGAAGCTGCAATTTCAGATACACTCCTGACAATTGCCACTCCTTTTCTCATGGCTTTTATGGACTTCCCTTCCTTGTGCTTCTGGTATGTAAACTCAGGTATCAAGTGACAAGACACTTGGGACACAGCAGTCCTTTAAAGAAGTCCAGACTCAGAACACAACTCCTTACTTCAGCAGAAGGCGTGGGCACTGTAGATTCATGTTTAACAGATATTAACTCATGGAAGTCATTCCAATTTTTTCAGCTCCCAGAGACATCCAATGGAATTCACTGGAAGCACACAGTGGTAAAAACAAATTCCCCACCTTCTCTTCTGCCACAGACAGATTACAAAGGGTGAAAAACCTGAGCTGCATCTGCCAACACGGACAAGACTGTTCTGACAAAACAGATACTATGAGCCATATACTTGGCCCACACAACATAATTCTTTGTACAGCCCCAGCCATTGGTTATAAGACAACCTCTGACGTTGATGACACATTGTTTCAGCAACGTAGGAACACTGGGAATTGTAGTAATAAAAATAATAAAAAATTCTCATGTACAATCACTGTTGCCAGCATGCACTTTTACCTCTTGTATAATTGGATCATCTTCTTCATTTGCCATGCTAGGATAAAAGAAAGCTTTTTCTTGGCTTATTCCTTGGCACAACCTGAAAGAAAACAGGAATGTCCTATGAATCATTTCTTCTGTGTCACATACCACATGCATCCTAGAGTATTGTTCAAGTTACCTTGGTTCATTTCTGTGATCATCTGTTTAGTCTGTATTTTGAAGGAATATGTTTGCATGAATAGGTCACTGATACTCAACAATCTTGACTGAAGGCCGTAAAATTATAGAGATGAGCAAATGTTTCAAAAATAGGTAAACTGCTGTAACTCCTGTGGAAGCTGTAGTTATTAATAAAGCCCTGAACCAGTGCCCTACGGAGACAGACAGCCATTGCACTTGCATACTGGGTAACAGTAACACACAGGTAGCAGCTGTTTTCCAGCCACAACTGGCCCTGCAGGGTCACTCTCTTGGATATTCCAGCCTGGGAATACCCTGACTTTGATTTCATCTCCCTGACAAGCTGCAGCCTTGTCCCTCACCTGCCAGTCTTCAGACTGAACTGCTAAATGAGAGCTCCAGAACACCCTGCTCAGCCTTTCCTGGAGTCCTCTGAAACCAGCAGGACAGCAGATAGATTTTTTCTTTGTAACTACACCAACTCCAATGAAAATAAGAGTCTGATATTAACTGAGGACTGGATACTCTGGAACAAAAGTTCATTATGTTCAATCCAGTGCTGGAGTCAGTGTCGTGCCTGGTTCAGACCTCTGAATAAAAAATGATCTCTCAGCTAAAGCAACAATAGTTTTTCCCTGCTGAAATCAAACAAAAGGATTTACAAATTATTTTGGATGCCACTGCAACAATGTCAAGACACTGTTAATCAGCCAATATTGGTCAAGATAGGCATAAAAAAATAAGACCTCTCATAAACTGACCATGGAAAGTTTTAGCAACAAAGATGATCAGGCAAAGAAACAAGATCTGTGCTCAGGAACTCTCCCTCGTTGTCCTTACTCCGTGAGGACAACTTGCTTCTTTGCAAGGACCTCCTATGGAGGAAAAGAAACAAGCAGCATCCAGGATCAGCTGGGAGCCAAGCAGCTGGGAAAGAAGAAACCCTGCATCCATGTTACATCTAAACAATGGCATTTTTTTCAAATACTCAAGCCACCACACAATTTAGGCAGCTCAGCATATTTCAGCTGACATAGAGGCTTCTCAAATATTACATTAATGTACATACAGTTATCTAAGAAATTTTTCAGAGAGGCTAGACATGCTAGATACAAGCATTATTAACATCCATTCAGGCTTAGTGTTTCTACCTTTCCACCTAGAAATATAATGCCATATTTTTCACTTACAGACTCTGCTACCAAAAAAGTGTCCCTCCTGGTACTGAGCTGGCATTTTCCATTTCTTTATACACCAGCGTATCCCAGGGTCTTTGTACCATATGTATGTATTTGAAAATTTATGTATTAGTATTTCAGATTCCTATCTGAAATAATTTTGTAGAAATGCAAAACACCTTCACAGCAAAAAGCCAGTACCTTAACCACAGGCTGGGCTGTGAGCAAAACCCTGACTATCTGACTGATATCAGTGTTTTCTGTGATTAGGCACCCAGTTCTTCCCAGAAATACACACAAATATGTTTTAAAGAAATGAGGTTTGTCAGTTCCATTTCTGCTTTCCCTGCTCGTGTCCCTGGGTGGCCCAACACCTGACAGCTCTGCAGACATGGAACAACTGCAGTTTGCCCTCGGCACAGAGCTGATGGCGGGAGGATCCCCAGGATGTGTGAGGACATGGAGTAACACCCCAAAGGTGGGTCCAAACCCTCCTTCCTCATATCCCTGAAAGAAGCGGGAGCCACCCTGCCCTTCCTGACAGCCTGCAAGACAAGTATTTGCTAGGCATCTTCACTCTCTTCTGAGGAAGTTATTTCATCTTTTAGAAGAGAAATTAGGATTCTCTGGGCTGAGGAGAGACAGAGAAACTTAACCTGAAGGTCGTGGTCTCTGGTCTCTCACTAAACACTGCTTATGCAATTATACACTAAATTTCTCTGTGAATCCACCTGTCACTACTCAGAGGAAATGCTGGATTACAGAAACTACATTTTTTTCTTAGTCCTGTGAAGACAAAGCATGACTGCAGATCCTTTTACTGGAAAGTGAGACTGACACATCTATAAATAGGAAGCAGTGTGTCCCAGCACAACTTGTAATACTCATGCAACTGGAAGAAATCCTCTGAATCAGAATGAAGGCATGCAGACACAATCCTATCTCTGATACATACATAGAGTGGTGTCAATTGCCACATTTCTCATATACATATATGTATGATACTACAAGAGCTACAGAATGGAGTCAAACATTAGGAGACAGCAAACATGGTCAGCAGGTTCAAAATTCTTTTGATAGAACTGTTTTCTTTTAAGAGGGACTTTCCTTTGAGATTCAAATCAAAGTATAATGTGTGTTATTAGCTTGAGTTATTAGCTCACAGGAGGGCAAGAGATACAAATCTTCTCATTTCTCCTGCAAAGTGACCAATGCAAGGACCAATCCATGAAACTGCTCATTAGCTGCCCATAACACTGTCAATGTAGAACCAATGAAGAAAAATGTGGTTAAAGAACTGTAAAAATCAGTGATGAAGCAACTGAATCCTGCATCTCACTCTGAGCTTAGAAGGGCATTTGAGTATTAGAGACTGAATTTTATTTTCCTACCAGAGACTTAAATGTAACTCTAAGAAGGTAAATTGCAAACCTGCACATCATTTGACACAGACTTTTAGTCAGGCCTGCAAGAAATGCTCCAGTATTTCATTTTTACCTTTGTCAGTAATAACGGACACCCAAAGTGCTAACACTGAAACCTGAAATATTCTTCATATAATCATACAATCCAAAGGAAAGGCCAAGAATTCCTGCTGGATCAGTGCCTGAAAGTATAAATGCTGAAACAGCACCGTGGGAGAAGTGCCATCTCCTGAATGACTACCACAAGTAACTCTGGCACCCAGGCTCCTCTGGAAGGGGCTCTGAGCCACCCTCTGGCTCAGGGTGGCCCATGGCACACAGTAAAATGGAAGCTGCAAAAAGAAGCTGAAGTACCTTCCATACATCTATGATAATTATCATTTTGACCCAATTACTTGCTTAATTTTCTCCACGTCTGCAGCAGCTTTGCACAGTCATCTCCTGGCAGTGGACCCAAGAGGGCTCCTCTGCACCGGGACCTGTCTCTGGAGGTGATGTCACCGGAGCAAACCTTTGGGGTTTAACAGATTATGCATCAAGCATGAACCTGCATCAGGCATGAACCTTTCTTTAGCACCTGGACACGCGTGCAGCGCAGGACGCGCCAGGCCCGTGCGGCAGGGGCAGGGGACATTCCCCCCGCGGTGTGACACTCTGGGGCAGGTGGCAGTGCCCGTCCCGTGCTCCCTCCCCGCCGGCAGCGCTCCCCACGGCCGCGGCTCCTCTCCCGACACAGCTCCGGGCACAGCGGGCCGCCCGACCCGCCCCGACGGCGGGCACGGAGCGGATTCCCCCGGGAGGGCGGCCGGGCCGGGCCGGGCCGGGCTGCGGCCCCGCGGAGCCGGTGCCGGGCAGGGGCAGCCGCTGCACCTCGGGGCGGGTGCGCCGAGTCCTTCCCTGGCGGAAGGTGCGGGATGCGGGCCTCGGCAGGACCGGGGGGCCGCGCTCAGAGCCCCCGGAGGACCGGCGGGCGCCCCTCGCTGCTGCTGCGGGAGCCGAGGGGCCGCGGCCGCCCCCCGCCCGGCCTCAGGCGCCCCGGGCCGTGCCGGGTCCCCTCAGGGCACTGCGGCCCCGCGGTATCGAGTCCTGGCCGCCTCAGCTCCGCCGCCCTCCCCGGATGGGCAGAGCCCACCCCGGCCCAGGCCGCGCTCCTTCCCCACCCCCGCCGGCAGGGTCTCCGAGACGGGGCGGCCCCGGGAGGTGCAAAAGCAGCGCGGCCCGTGGTACCTGTGCGCGGCCCGGCGGCGGCGGCGCTCCCCGCTCCCGTGTCGGCGGCGGCGGGGCCGCGGTCAGGCAGCCGCCATGTTGGTGGCCCCGGGCCGGCACGTGGGGACGCGGCGCCTCCTCCTACCCACAATGCTCTCCGGCCGCCGCCGCCGCCGCCAGGGGGGGATGGCGCCGGCCCGAGGTGCAAAAAAATGCTACTGGCAGCGGTGGGATTCGAACCCACGCCCCCGAAGAGACTGGAGCCTTAATCCAGCGCCTTAGACCGCTCGGCCACGCTACCACACGACACCCCCGTCCTTCAGCGATGCCTTTACTCCAGACCAGATGTTCCCCCTCTTCCTTACACACTTCATTCTTCGGCAACCGCTCTGCCCGCACACCCCCTCTACCCGAAAAATAAAATGCGGGGGGAGGTCCTTTTCAGCCTGTTCCCAAGCAGCGGCACTTGGAGCTGCGATGCACCCAGGGCAGGAGCCGCTGTGGCCGAGCCCGCCGCGCCCGCTGCCACGTGAATGCCACGGGGGCAGAACAGCCGCCTGCGTGTGGCATCGCCCGGGCATCCCCTCTGAAAGCCTAAAAAATGTTCTAAAATTTTAATTTTACGTTGCAAAACCAAACTCATTGAATTTGCAAAGTCAAAAGTCTGCAGTTTATGGCTGGAGGGTTGTTCGTTTGCTCACAGCTGAGGGACCAAGCCAGCAGTACTCAGCACACTTGTGCAAAGCAGCACACTTCAGCTGCTGGTGCTCCATGAACGTGCCCCTGACAGTCTCTGGCCTCTAAGTCTGGTAAGTTTTCTTAAAGAATTAATATTATTTTCACCACTTAATTACAACTGAAAGATTGTATTTGGAGAAAAATTCCAGCTTCTCTAGAGTAAGGCCACAAAGCCATAATGCAGCTTGATTTAATTCTGTCCTTTTGGCAGTTCACTTAAATAGGATAGAGAAAATAAACCTGCTGGAGCCCTGCTGACAGCATCATTCAACCCTTTCCCTTGGCACCTCCCACAGCCTGTCCCTACAGCAGCCGGGGGTACCAGCTCTGTTTCCAGGGAGCTGCTGAATGTGAAATCAAGGAATGCTTTGGTTGGGGTGGAAGTGTCTAAAAAACGTCTGATAGTCCAGCCTGCAGTGAGCAGGGACGTCTTCAACCAGATCAGGCAGCTCAGAGCTCTATCCAACCCGAGCTTGAATGTTTACAGGGATAAGATACCCACCAGCCCTCGAGGCAACCTGTGCCAGCCTTTCACCACCCTCATTGTGAGAAGCTGCAGCATTGCAGTCTTGCTAAAAATTTCATTCACTGCCTACAAGTACTGAGGAATAACAGCAGACACATGTAAGCATGAATGAACCCCTCCAGTGCTGCTGCAGTTTCACACCCTCAGTTCAGTGCCTTTTCAGAATGTGGGGTTTTTTAAGAACAGAGGGAGCTGACTGCAGAGCAGCAGGAGAGATTCAGGGAAGAGAGAAGCTGGCAGACCTGAATTGGCTTCACACAGCATATCACCTCTAACCCGCTCAGGCAAAAAAGTTTAGGCCAAGAGTCAGTTTTAGCAGTCTCCCAGCATGTGCGTGCGTGCAGGAGTCTGCACAGACTACTCAATACAAATTGTTCCTTACTGTGTGGGCTGCTCACTCCCACAGGTCCTTTTGCCCAGGCAGTGCAAGGTACCAATATCCTCCTGAAAAGCGCTTTTCTCCCTTGTCACAGCTGAGCTCAGCCTTTGTCCCTGAAATGCTTCTTTGCCTGGCCACAGAGACACTTCTGAGCCCCAAAGGAAGCTTGTATACCCGAGATTTATCCACATCAGCCATGTGTGACACAGACAGGGGGTAAGAGCACAGACTGTCCCTTGGAGGGGGCAGTTGGGCCACCGGTTTTTTCATTTCACCTGTGCAACATCTGTTATGACAGGACCTTTTCCAAATTAGAAAAGAATTAACATAGAGGAGAACCCAAACTACAATAGAAGCTACCGGCCTCATTACATTGTTTTCCTGGCACAGGATAGCCAGAGAATAGCAAGGACCCAACACTTGTATCAAACATTCCCAGACTAAGGGCCAGGCCCAACGGCTACAAAGCCCCGAGCTGTCCCCACATAGGAGTCAGGTCCATCAGCAGGAGCAACAGAGATATCCCTGAACTTAAACCTGAAAATACCTTGACTCACCCCTGGCAGCACTGCCCTGCATCCATCCTGAGAGGTTCAAATGAAATTCTGTCTGTCCAAATTCAGATGACAAGTCCTGATTTGACCCATTGTAACTACACCTGGCTCTGCCAGCACTCATTCTACTCTAAGTGAAATTATATCTGTGGGGAAGAAAGTGAGATTCAAATCAGTCCCAGTAATTAAGAAACCAGTAATTAAGAAACAGGCTTATTTACACTGTATAATCTTTAAGAGTTTGCTGTCTCCCTGGTTTCTGAAGAATGCTATTCTTGCTTTGTTACACTTGCTAAACACTCCATCTCTGTGACAGCAGCTACATCTAAAAACTACCCAGGCTATAAAGCTAGAGCAGTGCCAATTTTCACTGTTTTTCATCTAAGTGATTCTACAGTGCAGAGGCCCAGATGGTGCTTTTTTGTTAGGAAATTCTGCTATTCCACAGCCAGAGGATGATTTCACACTGTTTAAACTACACAGATATAAGTTCCACCTGTCTAAATAAGGCAATAAAAAAAGCAACAAGAAGAGCTCCCTTTTAACCAATTTGAGAGGGCTTGTATCAAACATATTATTCTGGCACAGAAAAGAAAATAAATCATAGCAATATGACAGTGTATCATTAGATGTTGTATCCCACCTCAAATCACAGAGCCCAGGAATTTCCAGCCCATTCTCAGGACTAAACAAAAGCTAAAGGCATAGGGAGGTCTCTATAGCATCCTACAAATGAGCCCTCCTGTCCTTATATTTTATCCTCCATTGGTTACAGACACTACATGTGTAATCAAATGCAAATCAGAGAGCACATCAACCATTTTATTTTCTGGAGGAAAACAGATTTTGTTGCTACTCATCTAGTAATCTCTCCCAGTTAGCTACTTCTGACTGTTAAAAGGGAATGAAACTGGGAATGGAATAATACAAGCAACAGAAAGGATTTCTGGAAGCTTGCAACAGCAGGATTGAATTTTGGCAATGTATAAAGAAAAAACCAAAACCCAAAAGCAAATGCCCACAAGCAATAAGTGAAACTCTACTGAGAAAAGTGACAGAACAATTTTATTGACTAGCCAGAATGAACTCAGACAAAGTGAATGAGAGGACTAAGTGATGCAGGCAAGCAGTAGTTCCTTGTCTGACATACAAACAAAGGCTTCCATCTCACTGTCCTTACCAAGCAATATTCCCACTGACATCTGGAAATACTGAACTCAGGTAAGTTCTGGCAGGCTGAGCCTCAGATTTATTTTCACATTTTTTTAAAATACAGATTTTTATTTATTCATTGTGAATAGATTAAAAATACAGCATAAAGCAATATAATTGCAGAAGTTTTTAAAATATACAGTTTTTCCCTTCAAAAATGTCACCAAATAAGTTGTGAATATTTCTGTAAACAATTTCCATTTTCATATTATTGACAGTCCCCTTTATCATATGGATAATTATCTGATACACCTTAGGACAGAAGGTAGTCTTCATCACCAAAAGTAGTATTTGCAAACAGAGGATTAACCATAACAATTTTTGCACTGAGTTGTGTGCACATTTACATATCAGATCTACATAGAGCTGTCAGCAACTTTAGCAACTACTGAATTTAGCAAATTAAACTACACCAAAGTGTCAATAATTAAACTCTACATCCTTTGCCTGCACATTTTGGACAGACACTTTCAATCTCCTCCCTACATGGTTAGTGCTGTTGTCACACATGCTTCCTTCTCACGGAAAATCTCAAAGATTTGGCATCAACACCTTATGAGGGAAACAAATCCTTTTGTCTGATTTTGCTATTGTCCCTATACAGCCTGTATGTACAGGTTCTGCACAAAACAGACTATTCAACTGTCTTCAGAGGTGAGTGCCTTCACCTTTCATTGACAGCTGATACTTTAATGCTATGAACTGAAATAGCAAAGAAGGCCACATCCCAGAGAGGCTTTAGGCATCAAAAGCAGAACTTTGGATAGGCATTGAAAACATTCATCTGAATTGCAGTCCTCTGGTTCTATTTCAGCATGTTAGGTACAAAAAAATATTAGGTCCAAAAATCTGGTCAATATAGTACCTCACTACCTAAGACCAACTGAAAACTAGAAATGAGACATTGCTCCATTAACGGTGAAGAGCTTCGCCCTCACTCTCAAAACAAAACAAAAAAAGTCCAAGGCAGACACTGCTTTCCCACAACCTCTGCAATCTACAGCAAAAAGATGTTGCCATTTGTTGCAAGGTTGCTCACAGCTACAACTGCCTTGCAGCAGCCAGAAGCACAAAATCCAAGGATAACTTTCCCTTCCCTCACAGAAAGGATTCAAATCTTCCCTTAACCAGCAGTTCACTTCTTTCAGACAGTGGCAGTTGTTTTTGACATCACCCTTGGACACTGCCTAAACAGCAATTCAAGATCCACTTGCCACAAAAAAGAGAAAATGGGAGCACAGTTTGATTCCAGTGACAGGCACTCACACAGGAAAGGAAGATTTCTGTTCCCTGAACAGCTTCTGCATTTTACAAGAAATTAATATTCCTTGGCTATGCATGAAATCCTAATCAATCCTGCATCATCTCACAGCCTGCTTAGCTTTACACTTGCTTTTAAGGGCTTAGCTGAAGTGGTGAGCACAACAGGTCATTCAGCACTTGACAAGGGCTGCCCCTTGTGCACATCAGTTTACACCTCAGGAGACTGCAAGGCCAAGGAGGCAGAAGCTTCCATCTTAATTTCCTGCAAAATTACTGTTAACCACAACCAAGGAACAGGAACAGTTTCTGTACTATCCATATAGATGGCAAAGCACCTTTGGAATAAAAAACTGGATTGCCTAGAGGAACTTGTCTCTAGGCAATGATAATTCAGCCACCATCAGGTGTTTGTCCTCCCCTCACTGGTTAAGATTAGGCAAAGAGGACACAAATTCAAGTGTTTGGGGATAACACCGTTTTTCCTTTCTAACTGGAAACTCTTCTCTAAATACCATTTGCAGATAAAATACCATTTAAAAATATACTTAAAGCATATGAATTGTTTTCTGTACATAGAAATAGGTGAATCAACATCTCCTAATCTCTTCAAACATCCATCTGGAAACAGTGGGAAACATCTTCTCATTTTAAGTGAGATGATCTATCTTCACTGACATTTGAGATGCCACTGTAAAACTGACTTCAAATTACCCATATATTACAAATCTTGCTACTGTACGTGATTGGACAAATATTAAGATCAGTAGAATTTTATACAACTAAACTTTTATATGGTGCAAAATGTGAAAATGAGAGAGGTAGCTGGATGCCTCACCTCATCAGGAACATGAAGCATTTTCTAATGGTATAATATGCAATGCTGGTAATGAATAAAACATTCCACCCTGAATATCCTCACCACTAATCTGAATCATCTTCCCTACCCCTCCCCAAACTAAGGAGTCCATCTGAAATTAATTTGAGTGTCAAATATCAGCAAAATAGAATGGGACTTCTTATTAACATCCGTAGCTGCATCCATAAACTGAAAATTTACATTCATGTGCAAATTTGGTGAGATACACCAAAAATGATGAAGAAATGCTGAGAATTTAGGAAAATGTTTTTCTGTATATGAGAAGGAGAAGAAAAATGTAAACACTGATGATCTGCTGTGTAAAAAACAGGATATGTAAAACCTAAACAATAAGGCCTCATTTTCTTTTGTCAAAAAAACTAGGCCTCTCAGTTCTAACAGTAAAAAAAGTACAAAAGGTCCAAGTGTCCATATATTACAGCTTCAAAACACAAACAGAAGTATGCTATGGCACTCACATTACTACTTACACTTAAGATTTCTACCCTCAAAAAAACTATAAAACTAAAATATGAAAAAAACCTGACCCGGCAACATCACATAAAAATACATCTTTTTAGCTGCAAATGCAGCAAGTCTATAAAAAATTTATATACAAGAACTGCTTAATTTCAGCGTCATTCTTCCATCATCGCCCAAGCCTCTTCTGCTTTTTGGTAGTATTGATTTGCCAGTCTGCCCTTCATGGCTTCCATGGCTGCTTCTGCTGCTTCTGTGTAAAGCTCACCTAGAGAGGAAACAGCATCAGTTATGTTGACAGAGTAAAGAAAGAATATGGCTTTAGTCTGAAGCAAATAAAGGACAAAGGGAGAAATTGAGGTCAAACTGCGGGGCCGGATGCATGGCTGTGTTTTAACAGTGTCTGAGTTACATCAGCTGGGAATGTGGCCTCTGCTCTCCAAGTTGAAAGTTATACAACTGGCTGCTGATGGCTCCCCAATGTATTTGGAAGGACTGGAAACAGGACCAGCCTGCAGGAGCCCCTCCAAGACAGACATCCAGCAGGCAGGTTACACAGCAACCAGAAAATGTTGTTTAGGGCCTGGGAGTCGTGGGTGTAACTCAAACTACAGGCAGCAACTTGCAGCTCAGGGCAGTGATCCAGAAGAGCAGCCTCAGAGGGAGTGAAGGTTGCCTGGCAGTGACTCAGTGTGCCACAGATAAGATGTGGCACCACCCACTACCCTGTCCCTGCCAAGACCTCTTCTTTCACTGTTACCAGCCCTGTTACACCCAGCAACATTAAATCTGAAGGTATTGACCCTCTCTATGTTCTGTAACAGCTGAAGCAAGAAATCTATTTTTGGGGTACATGCTGGGGGAGAAGGGAAGAAAAAGCAAGATTATAGATAACAGAAACAAAATGAGGCCCCACCTGATCTCTGTGGATCCTTATCCAGGTTGAACCCTCCCATCATTAACATCTCTGCTTCCCTGGCCAGGAGCAGATACCGGGGCTCATCCTGAGTGTCATCATATTCACCCCCATCATCACAGTCAGTCATGTTCAGTGCTGTGTTGTACCAGTGCAGTGCCTCCTTCCAATCCTGGGCTCTGAAGTCAAAAACAATTTTTGAAGATGGTTCCCTCAGGAAATGTACTTAGTACTGGAGATTCAACATCCAATTTTGTACTGGCTTCTCAGAGTCTTGATGCTCTCAAAGACAGTGAAATGCTTTCAACAAGACTCACTAACTGCACTATGGCATTAGGTCACTACAGCAAAATGAAGCTGGGGTCACTTTATGCAGGAATTACAGGAGAAGGTATCGGACTGAAGTGTTTTTCTGAGCTTCACTACCAGTAGTATGGTTTTGGTCTGGCATTTATATTTGTGAGAGTAACCAATTTAGAAAAAGTCTGAAGTTGTAGAGTCTTTCATAAATACTTAAAATCAGTAATTTTGCACACTGAGAATGCTCAGTGAACTTCAATTAAAAGTTTAATGTTATTTGACACTGGGAAATATAAAGACTATCACTGTTGTGCACAATAGAAAACTCATGTAAATAACAAAGACATGCTAAAATACAAAAGCAGAAAAACCATTGCCCCAGTCTTGCCTCAGTAAAGTACCAACAAGTTAACTTACTCAGTCACACACAGTACCTGTCTGCACCAAGATTTACACCTGTATCATATGCTCTTGCTACCAGAATCATGGAAGGCCGGTCTCCAGCTTCTGCTGCTCTCAGCAAGTAATTAAATCCTTTATTTCTGTTCTCCTTTGTATCCTAGTAAAGGGAAGAAAACCTTTAAAATGCGTGTTTCTAAAATGATCCCTTCATCCCTCTACCATTAAATGCAGTTTCCGAAAGTCAGCAAGTATTTAGTATGTCTGAGAAACTGCCACAGCCACAAGAAACATAACAGCTGAATAGTAAAGATGGCTTCAAAAGCTTCCCAAAGGCATGTGGTAATTTGCTGGCAAAACCAGAAAGAGGCAGCATTTTTTGCTCTTTTGCCCAAATCCTTAATTACAAGTAATCTTTTTTCTCTGAAGAGCCTATAGAACACCTAACTACAGTTTTTGTTTCACGTCCATTTCCTGCCATTCTTATGTTATTTTTACAATGGACCACGGTTTCGCTTTTTTTGTCGTTTTCCATACCTCAAGAGTGACCTCGGAAAGAATGTGATGTGGCAGCTGAGAGCACATGAGGCCTAACCCAACTATGGCTTCCAGCTCCCCACAGTCTGCAGCATGCTCCAGGTGGTACAGGGCTGACTCCTGATCCCATTCCTCATCCTTCTCACAGAAGCGTCCAGCTTCATGATAGCGAACCATGGCCAGGTGAACCTGGACGCAATTGCACAGGAGAGACACAGGATGATGTAGGGATCTGATCCTTTAAAACCCCTCTGCTCATACTTTACCAGCTCTTAGAGGTATGTCCTGGAGTAAGAGAAGGCTCAGGGGAAGCCTTACCAATCTCTGCAATTATCTGAGAGGAGGTTCTAGCAAGATGGGGGTCAGCATCTTCTCCCAAGCAGCTGGTGACAGGATGAGAGGACACAGCCTCAAGCTGCACCAGGGGACATTCAGTTTAGACATCAGGATGAATTTCTTCATGGGAAGGGTTGTTAAACATTGGAATGGACTGCCCAGGGAAATGATGGAATCACTGTTCCTGAAGGTGTTCAAGAAACAACTGGACATGGCACTGAGTGTTATGGGCTGGTTGACAAGGTGGTGATTGTTCAGAGGTTGGACTTGATGATCTAAGAGGTCTTTTCTAACTTAAATGATTCTGTGAAAAGTAGGCTTCTTCCCACACAAAAAGGTTTGAGAACACCTAAGGCTCCCCAGGATGCTCAGGATGTTCAGAAAGGTTTATATTATGTTACAGGAGTGGGCTTAAGGCCATACATAACCCCAAACTTAATTCACATTTCTGGAATAGTCTGGAGTAAAAAGAATCAGTCCATGCCACCAGCCCTCAGGAGCTCAGCTGTGCCTATGCGCAAGGTATGTGGGTCAGGCACACCACACCCACTGTCTCTTCCCTATGTGATGCCTCTGGAAAGGCAGACTGACAACAGCAGGGTTCTTCCCAAAGGAGCCCAGATGTTGCAAGGCCAAAAGCAGATGGAATTCATGGGTTCCTGAACTCAGATGTCCCTTATACAACATGAGTAGGTGACAGAAAGGTACAGATGTGTTATTTCCAACTGCACAAATAAATGCAAGCAGGACAACACTTCTATGCAAGGAATAAATACAAGATGTTTCTTGTTGGATAAAATAGTATCAGCAGACCCATCCTACCTTTCCAAGGATGGACTTCCCAATTTTCTTTTCAAGTTCAAGAGCATTGAGCCTCTGAATTTCTTGGGCAACACAGGACGGTCTGTGGATGTGGACTCTGGAAGAGTTGTAAAGATTCCATTTCTCCACACTGATCTGAAAGATGAAATACACTATTATTTATATGCAAAATTTAAATTTCCATCCATATGGATTACCATCCAGGAATCAAAGCCTCTATTAATATTGTTACTTAGTAGTAAATACTGTATTTTAAAACACAGCTTTCAAAAGTCATGTTAGTACCTGGATAAATGGTTATTGTTCTTCATTAAGAAATGGAGCAAACCCCTCTATTTCTAATTTGAACATCATTACTTTGAAGAATCATCTCAAAGTTCTGAATCAGAAAACATTACTTACAAAAATAAGCAACAGAATAGTTGCATTGCAAGCACTGAAGTTTTCCATGCACAAGAAAAAATGAAACCCATACTTTTCTGTCCAGAATTTCAGTTCACAACACTTTAAATGCAGCTTGCATTCTAGAACTCTACAAAAAATGACACATAACTGTGAAGAAGATTACAGGCAGATACATGCATTGGCATTTCCCTGGACGAGCAATCCAAATGAAGAAATTTTTGAACACAATGGATCAGTGGGAAACAGTAGCTGAAAACAATCCTATCATAATTAAGGCCTTTGCAGGTACACAGGGAAAACACAACAGGAAGGGTTACTGGCACAGAACCTCAGTCTGTTAAAACTGTTTCAATTTTCTGAAACAAGAATATATAATAATTAAAAGGAAATTCTAAAAGTTTTATATGGATAAATTATTAATTGTTGTCAAAGCTCTGCTTTTTCTTTTCTTTCACAGTAGTTATTAAAGTTTATACCCAAGACCAATTATCACAGAAGTTGTATTTTGTAAAACCACACAAGGTCTGGTCTTTCCTAACTCAGTTAGTTGACAGTAGTTCCTTCACTGTGTATCTGTTTCAAACACCGCATGTTATTAAGAAATCATACAGGATGCAATTCAAAAAATAAGGTGAAGAAAGGAAACTTAATTTAGTTAGGCAGAAAAAAAAATCCACAGAGCTGTAATTTTTTTTCAAGTGATCAATCACTAACTTATGACAGAGGTCAGCTACAGAGGTGACAGTTTGTTTCACAGTACTTTAATGAGAAATAAAGACAAAACATAAAAGGAAATAATAGAGCGGTAAGTTGATATTAATAAACATCTTCTGTAGCTGAAAAGGAAGGGGAACCAAAATCTGGTTTAGTGATGTGGTTAGGTGACAGATGAGTAGAACAAAGGACAAGCAGAACAGCAAACTCAGTCTGTGAACATTTCTGTTTTATTTACCCTTGCAGAGCTTCCCAAACTGTCTTCATCAGACTCCTGCCTCTGGCTGTTGTTTGAATGGCCCTACATTAATGTAAAGATTTATATAATTCAATTTGCAGAAAGTGATAATGTGCCAGTTATGCCTCTAGACTATTCCTACTCAGCTGAATTAATAGTAACAATGACCAAAACTGTTTCCACTGGATACTTTTCTTTCAGTGATATCACAATATATTAAGAAACATACCAAAAATGATACAGAACTTGGCACATATGAGATTTAACCCCATAAGCTGGAGATGCCATGACAAATACCTTGCCACAAGGAGGTGACAAAAGGAGTGGTCTCCCTGGAAGCAGAATTCTCTTTCCTGTCTTCTAATTAATTATCTTGTTAAGATCACCAGGTCAAAAAGCATTTATTTAAAAATTTGTATTTTAGAGGAGTAAGCAACTAACCCCCAGGAATTCTAAAGTTCCCTATTATTACCTGACAACAATATTAAGTTCTGTAATGTTTCAAGCCATATAAAATAGAGAGAGTAAATGAGTCTGAAAGCAGATCATATTCATGATTCCACAAGAAGATGGCTACACCTTCTAAATGCAATATGCAATACTTTACAAACCCACAAAACAACATCTAATCCAATAAGATTAGACTGAAATTAAGCTATTCATTACAAATCATCTTTTTCCTGCAAGAGTGTAATTTTTAATATGAATAAGTAATTTTGCAACATGGGGGAATTTCATTGTTTCCTCTGTTTTCAAAGTCTAGATCAGGATCAGATCTAGATCAGGAAGGATAAAAAACCAGATTCTTCAACAAAAACAGTTTAATATGAACAGGCCCAACTCTACTATACCAGTCAGGTTCATACCCTCTCTCTATGATCCAGATCTTCTGTCTCACTTCTCTTCTCACTGGGATATCCACTGTCTCCACCATTTTCAAAATCCTACAGAAGTCAAGAACAGAACGGCATTAGCATTACACTTCGTAAGGACCTCAGCTTGATATTTCTCACAGAGCAAACTTTTTGCTGCTTTGATGATAAATATTGGATGGTTAAACTGGATGAAAATGATTGTGCTACCTCTGTCAGAAGGAGCAGGACTTAATGATACATAAAGTAGTCTAAGATTGTCTTCTCCTTTACATACATTAAAACAAATCAAGGACTTGCATATTTTATCAAATCAAGAATTCACTAAATATAGTTTTCAGCTTCCATGACAAACCAGTAACTGACAGCCCCTGGCACTAAAGCCCAGCACTAGAAAATGCCCATTGCAAACTTCTTGCATCCCCTCAGGCAAGGTTCTCTAGCATCTCATGGTACCAGAATATGCAGAGACCTAATCCATAGGGATTCTTTAGCTTTCATATCACAGCAGTTGGCACAAGTGACTAAGACACAACATGCAGGCAGGGGAACAGGAATGTGCTATAAGTACCCATAAAATTACACCAGATGCAAACAAATTTTTGGTGGTAAAATAATGAATACTAAAATATTAAGATAAAATGTTCTTCCTTTATTAAAAACAGCAAATGCACAGAGGTAACATGATCTGCAACAATAGAAATAGGCAGAGCACCTTTATGTGCTTTTACAGAACAAAACCTTTGGGAAGTCCTATAAAGACATTTCATTAGGCACTGCAACCTCATTTTCTCTTGGAAAGACACTCACCCTTTTGTTGTCAAGCTGATCCAAGTTATCTACTTCACTGAACACAGGCCAATCTAGGAGTAAAAAAGCATTTGCTGTTATTATAAGGACAACATGCTTGAGGAAAAAGCTCTAGATACCATCGTATTGCTTTTTTTTTTTTCACGGAACCATCTGTGCATTAATTATCTACATAGAAGTACTTTCAGTTTTATTTCTGCTCAAAGAGGAGCTCTAGAAACAACTGTTGTGGACTAAATCAATGCTGTTGTGGTTAAAAACAAAGCAAGACAAAACCAAAGTAAGACAACTCCAATGTTCAGGAACCCCCCATGAGGTGATGTATGAGGCTCACTCACTAAGCACGTCCACCTTGTGGCTGTGAGGGGTTGCAGAGGAGGGAGAGCAGGGCAGGGAGTCAAATGCCACATCACTCATGCTTTCATCCCCAGAGTTTTCAGAGAGGCGGAAGAGCAGCGGGGGCCGACTCCCAGACACCGTCCTCACCCGTCTGCTGCCGCATTTCTCCTCTGTGCCACGGAGAATGGTTTGAGCAGATTCCTTGGCAAATCAATCAGAAAGTCCTGTCAGTAATCCTGCTGTGTATTCTACACATGCTATACAAGCCAATGTGAATGTTTATCAGGAGTTCTCTATAAATATACACACAGAAGTATTTGCTTTGAGAAGTTCTACACTGCAACAAAATATCAAGCCCTGACATTTTTACTATCAGAGAGAGTTTTGTTTAGGACTGAGTTTCTTTCCAAGTGTTACATCAAGTCCCATTCCCACCAAAATCAGCTGAAACTGAGATCAATTTGCAACAAGCATCAAATCAGGTTTCTGAGATCCAAAACTTATAAATTGTTTCAGCATTCGAAGATCTAGGTGCCCCGAAAAATACAGTGTTACAAGGTTCTCTGTTAATTAAAGCTGTAGCTTACTTACACTTTTTCATCAAACACTTACAAGCAATTTTTTATTATAATCCAAGGCATCCTTCTCTTTGGATGAAAGATCAAATGGTGTAAGCCCCATGCTTTTGCAGATGTTGTTGCAGAAATGAGAATGAAAGAACAAGGCCATACCTCGAACACCTAAGGCATTAAAAAAGATTTAAGAAAGGGTTTTATTCAAATTTTATATTACAATTTACTTATTAAAAGCTGAAAGTCCCAAGCTTTTCCTAAAAAGTCAAGAGAGAGAAAATGCTTTGTAGCACACAGCCTAACCCACTTCAACACCTGTAAGAGTTTTTACTCCCTCTGCATGAGAGAGTGAAAGAAGTGTGAAAGATGTTGAAAAGCTATGTATGGACAAGATATAACAAAAACCTAATCCAACTGCATCACTGAGAAACGTGCCTAAATTCAATCCTGCTTACAAAACGTGCAGTGTCCTATGAACAACTTCACATATAGACACTTGAAACTTTGAAAATACTTGGTGCTTATCTCTCTGCATTCATCTGTATCCATTCCTGCAATGTAGCTAGGAAATCAAAGGCCATGATTATTGTTCTCACACTGTAGAAACTACTTGAATACATTACTTGTTTAGGAGTAGGCCTGGAGACATGAGCCAAGATCAGCTCTCATTTTAAGACTGCCCTTATATGACAGCTGACCTGTACAGGACTCCTTACAACAGGACTTCCCCAGCTGTTTGCATGACCCTCAGAAACGTGTCAGCTCACCCAGTGCAGTGGCTACTCAGCAGAGCTGGGAAGGGAAGAGAAGCAGCCCTTAGTGAAACAGAATTATTGATTTTACCTAGGTTGCCATCTCCAAAATCTGTACCACTCTCTGTATGGATCTGAGGGTCTGTGTAAAGATCTCCAACTCCCTGGATATCAACAACAATGAGCTGGTGTCCTGAGCGCTCAAAGGTGAAGTGACTGAAGGCCTAGAAAGAATCGTAGAAAATTTCTGAGAATACTCTGGCTTCAACTACTGAAAAGAGCAACACACACACACATATATGTAACAACCCTGTTGTAAATCAGAAAAGAAGTCTGATAACCCTATCAGTGAAATGTAATTGGTATAAACATCATGATGAAAGCAGCAAGAGAGAGTAAAAGCATGTAGTATCCTGTCTCTCCAACCTGCTCCAACTCACAGAGAGGCTAAAAAGGCAGGGTGAAAAGCAGCAGCAGGTGCAGGCAGGGGAAAGGAGATTGTTCAACTCCTCATTTTTGTACTAGAGATTGTTTCCACAGTCTTCACCTTAAGTAGTGCGGAGCTGGCTGGCAGAGGGAACAACAGTGGGCTCTGAAGCCAGTGCAGAATAACTTCTGTATAAACATTCTGGCTGTGTCAGTGAATCTGTAAGTTCTGCATCGCTGGGACACTGCTTCCTTCTGCCAAGCATTACCTCTGCCACAGTTTGGGGAAAAAACCCAGTAAATAAATGTGAGGATTCCCACAAATTCTTCTTCCCCTTTGAGTGATTGCCCTGAGCAACTACTCTGTGTCTACATTTGTGTATCAGATAATTAAATGTACATTTATGCTCTCAAAAATACACATTTCAAGAATCAAGTATAAAAAGCCCTTCTCTTTAAAATAAAGCTGCGATATTAAGAATCTTCTGGGAAAGCCTCCAAAAAAGCATTGCCAGGCCTGGGAGAGGTGACTGGTGGTGATAGACAAACATTTTAACTGCAGCAAATACCAGGGAACATTTTGTTCCCAAACTGTGAAAGTGAAGCACTGATTCAGTGCACAAATGACAGCCCAGAACATAAATTCCCTGCTTACATTAAGCCTCATGACAAATACCTTAAAAATAGTAGAAGAAAATGTAAAGAACAAAACTCTCAAAGCCCAATAAAATACCTCTTTGTTACATTGACCACTTTGCATTTTTTGATAGTATTTTAAATTTATTTTGCGGGATTCAAGAATCACTTGAAATCTGTACTTGTATTTCTATATGCAATCTCAGATGCAGCTATTCAGAGGCTGCAGCTGGAAAAACCTGCACTTTTATATGCAAATGGACTAGATTTACTTACATGAATTGGATACCAGCCACGTCTTGTGTATTACGTGAGGCACCAAAAGACTATTCTGTATATAGTACATGAGATCTCTCTCTCACTGCGTCAATTTGAAGAAAGTTTGAAATATTTTGATGATCGCAGTTATAATTAGTCAAAGGGCTTAAGGTTTCCAAAGAGTACTAACCCTGTTCAACTCAACTGTAACCAATTGAAATCCAATAAAGAAGCCTGCTTGAAAGAGCAGGCCCCAAGTAAGGGCAGACAAACTGCAAATAGAGAAATTAATC
Source organism: Zosterops lateralis (assembly GCF_965231275.1). NCBI lineage: Eukaryota > Metazoa > Chordata > Aves > Passeriformes > Zosteropidae > Zosterops > Zosterops lateralis. The sequence goes on from NC_139775.1 coordinate 5,956,569, forward strand.
TGGCATTGTACTGTAGAGCCTGCAGTTTCCTTTCTTGGCAGTAATGCAAGACCTCTGGAGAGAGCCCAGAAATTCCCTGCAGCAGAGTCTATGGAAAGCATGAAACAAAGCCTCACTTGTGGAGTTAGACGAATGTTGTCGTCTCGCACAAATCCAGAATTCGAGTTGTATTTGATGTACTTGCCCTCAATGTAATGTTCCAGATGAAAGAGAGGCTTTCCAGGCCTGTTCTTCATTTCGATAATACAGGTCTGCACTATATCCACCTGGGGAGGGAAAGAAGATAAACAATGACTAACAGAATACTGTCTTCAGATCAAAGTGTGTATGAATCCTCCAGCTGTGAAAACTCTCCCAATGCAACAATCTGAAAATTTGCAAAGATCCTTCTGTTTAACAAGGCTGTGAGGGAAAAGTCATGTGCTTCTTGAGTTATTGGAGGAATTCCATAAATTAAAAGCAGTCACTTCAAAACAGCTCACTTCTGCAGCAAACCTCTCTGAAAAAATTCTTAGCAAGCGCTGGCTATTTTATCTCGTGCGTCCCTTAAAAGTACTCTGCAAAGAGCCTGCACCCAGTGAGCAAAACATACAGTCACTACTGCACAACTCAAATGCATTTTCAGAGAAGAGCTGAGGGTACCTACTGTTCAGATATCTCTCTATCCTGCCTCACCCTCTCCCTCTGTCCCACACACATTCCTAAAGCAGAAACCATCACAACTCTCACCCTACTTACATATTTTCTCCAACATGGCATTTAAAACTTCTAGATTTGTGGATTTCTCTCCATGTGCTTCACTATAAACCTCACCTTGCCATTACAAGCCAGGTAGTTATCAACTAACCCTCATATGGGAGGCAATGCAAATATCCCACATATCAAACCTACTCATTTTGGCCATTAAAATTGCTAAGGCTTCCTGCAGGTTTCCAGCTCTTCTCAAAAATCAATGCTAGTTATTGATGTTTGGATGGGTGTGCAAGATTTAAGCATCTACCTTCCTGGAGCATTAGCAGTTAAGCACTTGCTGAGACTGCTGCTGGCAATAAATTCTGTGACATCTCTGGTTATCACAGAAGCTGAGCACACATCAAAGACAGCAATACAAACATCATTTTATTTTGGTTTTCAGTCAACAGCTGAGGACAGTCAGACATTCACAAATACACAGCTCCTAGTCCTGGAAATATAAAGCAATTTCAGTATTTACTCCACTCAAAATCAGCTATCATTTAACAGAAAACACAGAATGGCAAAAGAATCTATGCAAGCATTTAAATGCAATGGAATGTGAACAAGTAATTCCCTCTAAATTATGTCAGAAAACTAACCCAACAGAAGAACAATATTGCATTTCTCCTTAGTAAGATCTTTGAATGCACCTGTTTGGGTGGCTTATGCCGGTTGTACTCCTCTCCCCAGAGTTTTGCTTCCATCTGCAGTCGAACATCCTCAAAATAAACATCCCTGCTCACACTCTCTATGTATTGCTTGGCAACATAATTATAGGCCCCTTTCCAGTTCTGAGTGTGTAAGAAGTTGGACAGCTTTTTTCTGAAAGACAAATCAATTGTTGGTGAAAGGAAATCCAAGGATTTTAATTCAATCTTTCCCATTTCCTTGCCTGCAAGGACAGGCTCCAAGATGAGCATTACCCTCAGTCATTTACCAGGTACTCTACCTGAAACACGAAGCACAGGAAGGGGACAAGGGAAAATGAAGCATCCCATGGGAATGGCTGGGATGTGCCAAACTGTTTCGTTTAGCTGCAGCTACTTGTGCTCTGAACTTTCTCCTGTTCTCAATTCCTTTCCTTTCCTCTTCCTCTCAAATCTGGAGGATGAAGGGTTAGTGCCTTGTCAACAACCTGTTCTAATGTCAACAATTATTTTCTGCACAAATTAACAGGGAGTGGCCTTTCAAACATGAACTGAGAAACCTCCTGGGATAAAAGCAATCTGCTGCTTCTCAACACACAGCAATAACTGCCCAGTAACTCACATACTCCCAGCAGAAAAACTGCAACTGACAGTTCTTATGATGCAGCTTTTCCCTTTTGTTGATGAGCAAATCTTTAATTCATAGATCCCTCCAAAGCAGTGGGGCTGGGGCAGGGGGATGGTAGAGCATAGCACAGGAAAACTTTGATAAGAAAGCATCTGCTGGCTGCCAACAAATGCATTAAGCAGGTGCTTTAATTAGTAGCAGCACTCAAACTCTCAACCCTTCCCCCTCCTTCCTTTTCCTCTCCCTGCCAAGACCTTGGTGCAGAGGCCTTGGTACAGGGGACACTCTACAGGCAAAGTATTTTCATGCTGCCTGTCCTCCTGCAGGCATGGGCACACAGTCAGTGCAACAGAGGCCTTGGAAAGAATGAACAAGGATATGAGGTAAGATTTTCAGCCAGATCCCAAACCTTCCCACTTGTCGAAGGAACACACTCCTCTGCATAAAACAAGCCACCTCATGTTTTTCTAAAGTCAGTATCCTCACACTGATTCACTGGGCCATGGGCAGCTAATTCTGTCACAGTCTTAACTAAACACTTGCAGAGTTACAAAAATCTAGGAGAGAGCTCCAGGTGGGAAATATCACTGTACCACTGACCCATATGGGAAACCCAGCAGTTGGAAGCTGACATTCAAGTTATGCTTTTTTATTATCAGAGGTTAAAGGCAAAACAATTTGCTAACAAATTTCTGTTCATGGCATGACTCAAAATATTGTGCAATAGGGAGTTTGGGAAGTAACAAGAACTAAAAGCAATGTCAGCAGGCTGAGATTTGTTACTTCCCAGGCTCCACTCACTACTGTCTCCAGCTGGCTTTGCAGGAACAGAACCACCAGCATGAACTGATACTGAAACAATACTAAACTGGAGCACTGAGGGGTTATTTTTCTTTGGTTTTGCTCAAGTTCAAAACATCACATTTTCATTTTTAAGGAGTGTCTATCTTTCCAGAGCTGAAATCACACATGAAGTGCAATTTCTCTAGATTCCATATATGGGAAGAAGGGGAATGTTTTTAAACATACACATCTACCCTTTCCAGGAAACATGTTTCCAAAGCCTGGAAGGAGTGGGGTAATCTCTTAGCACACACCAATTTATAGCTGGATGCTGATCCCCACAATAACATTTGATAACACTCTCCAAGGAAAGAAAAGCTCCTCCTCTGTCTTCCCCCAGTTTATCCTTCTGGGAAGCACAACTGTTAGTGTTCAAGTTCTGCCTTACTCAGAACATTATTCTGGTATATGTGATCCAAAGTAAACTCTAGGAGGACAACTTTCTTCACCAATGGAGGCTTTTTCAGTTGAGACTGCACCATCCAAATATTCTTTCTCTTTTCTCTGCCTAACTACAGGCCTCAAGCTGGTCTCCAGGCTGCACACACCTATGACCTCACATCAAATTTTACGATATTTCAGCACACAAGGAACACAGAAATTAAGTGGCTGTTTTGATACTTTCGTGAGTATTTCACCTGCCAGGGATGGTTGAAGTAGAACATTCAGAGAACATTCTCCTTTCCGAATCCCGCTCCCTGCAGATGGAGTCCCGCAAACCCCTCATCAAAGCCTTTCAGTCACCACAGAAAAAAATACTGCAAGGAGGCCAACAAAGATGAAGTGGGCAGATACTCACGTTCTGAAACACTCTCGCATTGCTCCACGGCCAAAAGGCTGGGGAAAAGAAGAAAACAAAAATCTAGCATTGCCATTTCCACAAAGTTGATTTCTAACCAATAAGAGACACAACCATGACTTCCCCTTTATACCATGCAGAAAGCAGTTTTCAAACAGACTCTATAAAAATATTTCCTCAAGGAAAAGTGAAAATCCACTGGTAGTGTAAGCAGGTATCTGGGAAAAAGGATTTGGATGAACTCCACTACCAATATCCCAATATATGGAGAAGAAACGGTATGTCTTTTAAATTAGCTATTTAAATTCTTTCCCCAGTTGTGAGTCAGCTCTGTGTGACTGCCTAAAGAAGCTTCACAGACTTCATTTGCTGTCTGCATTTAAGCTCTGTATAGGATGTGCCAAAGAGAGCATCATCTCCCCAGATGCCAGATACTCAGCCAGCAGCACAGCCCAGAGCAAGGCAACTCAACACACAACCAACCCCAGGACTTAACTGGGAAATGACAGTGCCTTCTACCCTCCCATAAAGAAAATTCAGTTGGTTTTCATTCTAGGACAGAAATTATTTGGGAGCACACAAAATAGTAGGACTACTGCCAGGCAGGGAAATTATGCCAGAAGGAAATGGGAGGGGTGACATGGAAGGAACATCACTGGGAATGGAACAAATGCCTCACGTTGCTGACAGGGAAGGTCTGACTCCATTTTCTACTCTATTCTGGAGAGAAGGATACAAAGATAAAGAGGAGAAAATATTTACACTGAGACTTCAAAATTTCTATGAGAAAAACATCTTACTGCCACTATTCAGGAACAGAAAGGAAACTACAAACTTGATGTTAGTAAACATGAAGGACAGTGTGGTCTTACTTGAGAAGCCATCTTGATAAGGACTTCATCTTCAACCCAGTCCCCAGTAACTGCATTGTACCTGCAAAATCAGGAGATACGTCTCAGAAAAATGCAGAGGGAACCCAAATCCTCCCATTTTCAGCACCAGCATGTATCCTTCCTTACCTGTAACTGATTCTGGAAAGTGCTGCTGCCACTCCCACACAAAAGCTTCCAGTCATCCCACTACCCTCTGGTCCTCCTCATTTTGGGCAGGCAAGCAGAAACACATTTAGCTCTTTGAAGAGACACTGAACCCTCCTGCTAACGAGCAGATTCCAAAGCAGAATCTGAACTTCTGTAACAGTGCAAATCAGGCTTTATCTGCTCTGAAGTTAAACCTCCTGTGTGATGCCTGGGCAGCACACTGGGGCCAGAAAGGGCCTCACCAAGCTCTACACACTGGACAGGTTGTCTCCCCCAACCGTGAGCTTGCATAAGCCGGGTTCTGGCTGAGTATTTGGCTTGGGGCTGTGGAGAATGTGAGCAGCAGCAGCTGTGAGAAGCAGTGGGGCCAGGAACTGCTCAACACTGCACTGAGGGAGGAGCAAGTCCCTGCACAACCCTGTGATAATACAAAGAGTACGACTGTGGTTTCTCCCCACCCCTTCAACTCCCAACACAGTGAAAACCAAATTGAGGACCACAGCAGCTGAGTCATCAACACATGATTGTTTCCAGCCTGGTTCCCCCAACCTGCAGAGAGTAATTCGTGCATGCAGGCATCCCATATTCTCCCTTACATATCACCCCAGTTTGCAGCAGATAAAGAGATAAAAATAGGAGTATCAGAGTCATTTCTCTTTAGCAAGATATCGAGCAGCCCTAAACCAAAATTATCCATTATTTGTATTTTAAAATATGCAAACTATTTCAGGACTGTGGGGCTGACCAGGGACAGATGCAGTCTTTGGGGAAGAGCAGCACTGCATGACTGGTATGGGATTAGAAGGGAGGCCTCCCCAAACACTGACACTAAGGGGTGATTAACTGGCCTCTAACCCCTAACCCTTCCTCCCAGAAACCTGTGTCAGTAGAGTAAATATTTTGGCAAAGCTCATGTTAAAGCACTGAAAGCAGTTTCAGGCCAAATTCCCTTTTAGCACGTAGACCACACTGAGCTATTCTGGGCTTTATAAGTATTTAAATTTCAGCCACATGCAACAATACTGCACGGACTAGCAACACTGAAACTGCTGTTTTGGGAAAGTCATGGAGGGTTATGTTACTTTCTTTCCCAAACTATTTAAACTAAGTATGCTGCCTCTCCATTGGGATTAATTTCCTTATTAGATTACATTTATGGCATTAATAAATCAACCAGAAAATACTTTTCAGCCTTGCTTCCTGTCTACACAGTAAAAGCCCTAGATATTGCTTAAGTGGGAGAGAAAGTGTGACAATGGTTTGCTGAAAAGTTCATTTTTTGATGATGTGCAGTATTAACATATTCCTGGGAGACTGAGTTTAGATCCACTCACTTTGGGCATTATAAAAGTTCTTCAGCCAGATATTCTGCACTACACAAACTCAGCCCTTGCACAAACCAGCAGTCCTATTTAATATCAGCACCCAAAGTAGGAAGACCCACAGACCTGTAACGAGTGGCGCGTTCCGTCTCAATGTCCTCCAGGTGAAATTGTGCCCAGGGATCAGGCATGTGCTTGGCTTTCTCAATAGCATGTTTCCAGGTTTCCTGAAGAAGTTACAGATTGGCAGTTAATATTTACGATCAGCAGCAGCTCACAAAACCAGCAGTTTCTGGAGCACATCAGGATCCCAATGCTATGGAGATGTGCAATTACACAAGCCCCTAAAGCATTATTCAGAGCAGAGACCAGGCAGTACCAAAGACCACTCTGATCTTTTTAACGTTTCAATTATAATGAAACCCAGCTCAGATACATAAAGCACAGACTTCAGTTCAATTTGCACCACTGTAAAGTTACTGAGAACAGAATCTGGCACAGTATATACCAGATACAATTTACAAAACCCGTGGTAATTTGCAAATATTTCTAACATGCTCTGCAAATGGCAATAAGGCACACCAAGATGATATTAATTCACTTTTTCGGTTTTGATTTTTAGCTTTTCATATCTGGCAGCAAATGCTGGTTTTGCATGCATAACAGTAAGTATGAAAAAAGTCCATTAAAGATGTAATTAATATGGATAAAGTAAGAAGTTCTGTGAACCCCAGGGTCCCAGACTGTGCTCAGCATGAGAAAGGAGAAATTAAAATATTGTAAAAATTGATTATTTCAACAATTCCAGACAAGTAGCTATTTCAATGTTCACCAAGTCAAGAGTAAAATACCAAAGCAGTTTTCTGGAGTACAAAAAGTCTCTCTCTAGCAGCCAATTTGGATGCTTTACTCTTTAACATTTTGTTCTCCCCCTCTTACATTGTATATTTCCAAGAAAACTGGAAATATGACCCTGTGATGTGCCAAATGCCTTCTGCAAAGTGAACAGGAGAAAAAGGACTCTGCACCTTGCCAATAAAGAAATCCTGAGCTCTGAGATATTATTACTGCCACTCTGATTGAACTCCAAGTGTGCAGAAACAGTAACTTAAAATTTTGGGATTATTTTGTTTTTTCAGGAATTAAAATCATTCTTTTTTTTATAAAAAATACACTATAAATTTGTGTCAGCAGTGGTATCAAGGAAGCTTTTTGAAGCACTAAGCGTTGATTGTTAATTTTTATTTTCAATTTCAGCTTTAACTATGCATACCTTTCAAACAATTTAAATACTCCCCTTTCTGACAATAATAACACAAAGTGAAAACAATACTACATTAAAGAAAACGAGTTTAAAGGACATGTTGAGAAAGCTTTTCTATATGTTTCATAAGAAAATGAAGTTGCCTCAGGTCATGCAATGACAGCTCATATGGACCTGAGAAGTTCCATACTTAAATACCTATGACAGAAATAAAGAGAGACAGCAACAAGAACTGCTTGGTTGATCAGCTGCATGAAATTGTTCTTGAGTAGATTCCATCTCCAAAAGATGATTTGTGTTCATGTTAGATGATAATTTAAATAAGTTAATTACTTGTGCTTGATCTTTTGAAGTGCTTTGTACAAAAGCTGTATCCTAACCTTCAAACAAACATTAGTTGGATTTCATGGAAATGGTGCTAACAGTGCAATTTTTCTCCTGCTGAAGGCATATGGCTGCCATACACTGAAATTTCAGGGTAGAGAACACAGGATGGGTATTATTCCATTTAACCTCTTTTAGTTTTGACTTGATGACTCTTATGGGCTGAGGCAATCAGTCCTCACAAACAATAAAATAATGAACAAAAACAAGTCCATTAAAAGGAAAAAAAAATCAAAACCAAACCAAAAAATCATAATGCATCTATTAGATATGGTGCTGACATTTTCTTTTTAACCTACCCGACCATGGTCAATCACAGAGCCATGCTTAGAACGATGCTGTGTGTCATTCTAAAGGATCCATGAGAGACATGAAAGTAGGAAAACACATGTGATAAGACAAATAATTGACAAAGAGTCTTGGTTCTCTTTGTTAGTTAAAAAAAAAAAAAACAACAAAACAAACAAACCAAAACAAAAAAAAACCTTCCAGTTAAAAGCCACTCTTCAATTTATATTCCCGAAAGTTCATTCTTAGAACACCTGTGAACAAACCTAGGTAAGTTAGTAATTTTTTTATTGGAAAGTATTTATTAAAAGGGTCTTGCCTATTAACTTGCTAATTAGACATTGCTGAGTCCTGTTTAAAGCAGAGAGTTAACAGCAACTTCTCTATCTGGCTCTGCCTTTCATTATCAATGGCCCACACTACCTTTCTTCAGCTTTGAGGTCTGAGAGGCAGACTGATAAGCCAGGCTGTGGGGTTTAGGATGTCAGCCCTGGCTGGCTGCTTCACCGTGCTGGAAATTGTTACACCACCATTCCTGCAGCTTAAACAGCAGATGGACATTGGCTTGCTCCACATCTCAACACAAAGTAATTTATCTGTGATAGGAGCTACAATTCCAAAGTAGACATTGTGGAGAACAAAGCATGGGTACAAACGTTCTGCAGAAGCAAAATGACAGCTTAGGAAGGAGGAAATAATTCTGAAATTCTGAAATCCTTATCAGTTTTATCTCAGACCATATGACTCAGAAATTGCACTGCAGACCCAGAGGGGAGTGTTTAGTACATGTTTAACTGTACAAACGAATGAAGACTAAGCTCCTCATCAGGTCTTAACTTGCTTAGTTTAACATACACCAATACCTGTCCCATTTCTAAGCTTTTGCTCCTCACCTTCCTTAGGCATATGTACCTTTTAATGTTTCTATTAACTAGCTTTGGTAAAAATCTTCCTGCAGACAAGCCAGCTTCGTTTTCAATGTGTTACTCACTGTTACCTGACTGAAATAACCCCCAAACATTTTTTCACAATTAAAGCATGCATTAGGCATAACCGAGATTTTAGAGTATCTATTAAATAAATGTTAATATTTATAATAAGAAATGTGTTAATAAAACACATTAAATATAGGAAAATCTAAGAGATATGTCAGTTTAGCACAAACTGTTTTTATTCAGAGTATCTAAGCTACAGAGTGGATGTCACTTGAGGCTCCATTGCCTGGCCTGATCTTTGTGAAGGGAGCTGAGTGAAAAAGGACACACTGCCAAGGAAGCACCAGCTACAGCCCCGCTGACCTTCCTGCAATGCTGTAGCTGCTGTTCATCCCAAAAAGGTCAGATACTGCTTATGTACACTGTCAGGAACTATTGCCAGTGTGACACTTCATGCCCAAGCCAACATGTCAAAAGCTCCCTAAGAAGGAGCTATAACATAAAAACTTCCCCCAACAATTTCATAATTTACAATTTTATTTGTCCAACTAAAAATATCGCAGACTAACAAAATTCATAATAAATGATCTTCTGACAGGTCCCAATTTTTCTTACACCAATTGTATTATTTTTTGAATCTCCCAACCAACATACTGCATTGTAAATGGTTTGATCCTAATGGCAGAGAATTGTTCTCCTGGACTGAGTGGAGGATGATCCCCTCCTGAACTGAAAGGGACAGTAACCAATTCCATGGCAGTGTCAGACTATTGGCTTAATGGAATTAACTTCAGATGAGTATCTTCATTGAAAAGTGTTAGTTACAAGAGATGAAGAGTTAGAAAATGTCTCATGCCAACTAAGGAAAATCAAAACCTTAATGAAGACTGGAGCCAGTACTTACCTTAAAGCTAAAGCTTCTGGGAGAAGAGCTTGAACTATACTTCTCAGTTTTTGCTAAGCTGCTGTAATAATTGTCTACTTTGTTACTGGCAGACTTGTTAGAAACCGGATCATCAGTTATTGGACAGATAAAATAATTGTCTTCATCATCACTATCAGCATCAAGATAATTCCCAGAGTCTGCTGGAGTCGTTCTGGCATTATCAATCCCTTCCATACGGAAAATAAGGTCCTCGTCTGCCATGATTGCAGGAGCTTGGTTTAACTCCTGCAAGGACTGCAACACCCACTACTCCAATGCACATGCAAACGGGGGGAAGAAGCTGGGTGAGAGAGGAAAAAAGGAAAATGTTGTTATTAAAAGAACAAATAATGCATGACACTGATGTCTGTACACTGGCAGAAAAGAAATATATTTGCATCTGGCTCTGTAAAAGTAATCCTCAAATACCTACATGTAGTTTTGACCACCTCTGCCAGAGTTGCTGAAAAGAAGCATTCTGGTTTTAAACCGCCACAGGACTGATAAGATATGAGCTTAGTATTATTCTGTGCTTGGTTATCTCTTCCTCCAAATGTTTTTATTCTTCTTTATATGAAATGCTGAGTTTCACAACACTAGTCTTAGAAACTTGAGGGAGTTTTACCTCAAACACCCCAGTCAAATTTTCAAATCTTTTCAGGACAAGTCTTCTCAAGGATATTGTCTACAAATTATCAGTCAAATATATTAGAGAGTATTATAAGAACAACATAGAAAAAAATTCCACCATCCACAAGATTTAAGTTGGCTTTTAGCTCACACACAGCCAATGGCCCACAGGCTGCTGAAAATGTAGCATTGCCAAAAAATGAGGTGGAGGAATGATTAAAGCCCTTGGAAGAGTTGGAAGTTTACATGCATACTCTGGAAATACTGGCATGTACAAAATAGAGGATTAGTGAGAATATTCAAAATTTGGCCCTGATGCTGGCTGAGCAACAGGATTTAATTTGAAACAGACACTTCTAAGTGTCACATTGTTTAGTTCTTCACCCAATCAGCAAAATCGGGGATTTTCACATAGCTAGTCTAATAAAACAACCACGAACTACGGTTTTCAGTTTTGCTTTACAGTTATTCCTCAGCCTTTTGCATTTTCAGACATTCTGCACGAAACAGGAAGATGAATACACTCCTACAGAAGTACTCATAGCTGCAGACCTCACTCCCCAGTTAGTGAGAGACTGGTCACCACAGGAACAGCCTTAACATGCGGCAGCTTTCACCAGCAACATTATCTTGTTGGTTACTGCTCTTCTGACGGGGGCAGCATTCCCAAACTTCAGCCAGCAACACAGGTAACCCCAGCACTCGTTCAGGCAGCAGCTGCTCTGGAAAACCACTGCTGGAGGAGTGGTTTTCCAACTCACCTCACTTTGCACTGCAGGAGCTCTGCAGTGCTCACCTGCAGGAACTGTGGATTCTGGAAAGGCGCAGTAGCACATCCCTGGCAGGGGATGGTGTCCTCAGCTGCACTGCCCCTTTTACTGTGATCATCTTACCGGTGTGCACTGAGTGCTGGAGAACCCCTGCTGCCAGTCACACACACAGCCAGCAGCTGGCAAACGGTGCCTCAAGGACGTGACTAACCCAGGACACAGCACAGCACTGAACAGCCCCACTACGCCCCAGTGTTGTCCTCCACTCCCTCCTGCTCCTGCTGTCACACACATCAGCACATCCACGGGGCTCAGGACACTCTGAGAAGCTGCAGCAATGTGGGTTTGCGCAGCACTGACAGCAAACATTCTGATTTCTGTCACTTGTGTAAATGAAATATCACCACACAAATGAGTTTCTATTTAAGGCTAATGGTGTTTATAAAAGCCTCTTGTTTTTTCTTGGAACCATATTTCTTGTAAAGGACTTGTGATGTTTAATTTGGAAGTGTATGTACCCTTTGGAAGTGTATGTACCAAGAACCATCCTCAACCATGCTCTTTAGAACAGAATTCAATAACCACACTTTGAACTACACAAACACTGCTCTAAACCTCACAGTTTGCTTGCCTTATAAAAAAGCCTCAGCTTCATCCAAGGCTTATATTCTGTGCTTTTGCATTATAGCACAGTTGTACTATATAGCATTTTTTGTTACTACAACTATTGTGTTTTGATAATTTAATCTTTAATATCCATTACAGAAGGATTCCTAAGGCTAAGCAACAAGGAGAGTGAGACTGCACTGAACCAAGCCTGCCAGCCTGCACAACCTGTACTTTTAACTACTCACTTCAACCCACTTTGAAAATTTATTCCATTTTTTATCAACCTTGTACTATGTGATTCAAAATGCAGATAATTTAAAATACAGATCTTAATCTGCTGTAGTCTGTATAAATTTGTTTTTCCAATGCCTGTTTCAAGTATTTTTCCTTCTCTTGCCTTTATATCTAAAAGCCACACAACCAGGAGGGGCAGGTGAGTTGCAAGGACAACATGCAAATATGTGAACATAGATAAACAGCAGGGAAAATTCACATCACAGGGCTGTTAAAGCATGACTTGTTTTTTGTAGGTGCCTATTGTTGCAAAGCACTGCTGGGTTTAGTAAGACTCTTGATGAAGGTTCTACAGTGACCTCAGCATCTAAATCTGCCTTAATTCATCTCAGAGAGCTGAGTGATAGGAATATCCCAGTCAGCAAAAGAAGGGACAACTGGAGCATCTCCAGTTGCTTCTAATTCACTGTTTCAGCTCAGACACAGTCCCCTGCAACTCTTTCACACAAGAAAGGGGTGCAGGAACTGCCCTATAACAGAAGTCCCAGCTTGTCTTGTGGAGAATCATTAAAGCAAGCATGACCCAGCTCTCCCTGGTATAATACAAAATCCCTTTTGGTTTAAAACCCCTCAGTTAAAGCCATTTAACAGGACACCTGTAAGAGTAACAAACAGTTTTTTCTTAAAAGAGAGGTCACCTTTCAGGATAATGTTCTTTTAAAGTCCAGATTCAAAATTTAACCGAAGCAACTACACAGACCATGCACCTTAAAAAGTATTATCACATTCATGAGCTACAGACCCGAAGCTACATAAACTTGTCCAGAACACCCCCACTAGCTATGTTAATGCCCTGTAGTGTATTACAGAACTACTCTGCTTTCCAAACACCCAACTGACCCCTACAAGGCAAACGTCTATTCTCATCTGACCAAACACTGCAAGAAAACAGGTTCAGTGAGTCTAGGTGAGAGCTGTGATAAAAAACAAGATAAAAAACCCCAGAGATATCTCAACTCACTGTCTATCTTTGAAAACCTTGTCTTGCCAAAGACAGATTTCTAATGAGAAGCCTTTTCAACACAGGTTCCTTCCAGGGTATCACTACTGCAAAACACCATGGCACAAATCCCATTCAGTTTGGCCGCAAGCACGGCTGAGATAATCATTGTATAAGTCCGAGTGTTAGAGAGCAACAATGCAAAATTCATGAACCAAAGGGATGTGCCCTGTGCAAGGAAACACAGCGTGGCTCCAAATACACAAACAGCTCTTAGAGCTGCAGGCAGTGAGGCACAACAACAGCCGTTCCCAGTAAATCCACCCTGCTGCCAAACACGCAAATAAACATTACCTTAAGAGTATCCAAAACACAGGGGCTGAAAAGGACAGAAAAAGAACGTCCAAGATAACTTTAAAATATCCTTCCATTGCCATTAATAGACCTGTTATTTCAACTGGCTTTAAATACTCTGCACAATTGCCTATCCCTGGCTTTTTGTAAGGATTTGCTCAGTATCCCGCGTCGTTAATTAACTCCGTGCTTTATGCGCATCGAGGTATTTGAAGAATTCTCCAGACACGAACCGTCCTGGAGCAGTCTCAGCTGTCAGCCCCGCACACAGCAGCTGTTTAACGCGGTCACAGACAGCTCCTGGCACTTTTAAACAGCGTAGGCAGCAAATTACGGGCACTGTGGTGGAAATATAACTGGACGAAGCGCCAATCCTCAGGTGCGAGCGCAGCTCTGCTGCCCAGTACCACAGACCGGGTTATTTTCAGGCCCGTACAGAAGCTCGCCCGCCGGCCTTTCGCAGGCTTTCACTGCTACAGCGATCATCATTTCCCGCAATTAAAAACGCCCTTCCCGCCGCCGCCGGGCCAGGCCCCGCACAGCGACTGCACCTACCGGGTCAGGAGAGCCGGATCCGCCGCGCTGCCCGGACAGCGAGCCCACAGCACCGGGCCCGGGCCCGCTCAGGACCGGCGGCCGAGGGCAGCGAGGAGAAGCCTCCTCGCCGAGGGAGGAAGGAGAAGCAGCCCAGCTGAGGACGGACAGCCGAGGGGAGGAGAAGCCGTCCCGCCGAGGAGGGGCGGCCGGAGGGAGGAGAAGCCGCCCCGCTGAGGGGAGGGAGGGAGGGAGGAGGCGGGAGCGGACAGCGGGGCCGCCCCTCACCGATCCCAGCCCAGGGAAGGCAGCGGGGCCGCCCCTCAGCGCTCCCCGCCCTGGCCAGACCCACCTCCCGCTCCCTCAGCGGCCCTGCGGGCACTCGCAGCCTCCCCTCACAGCCCAGCGGCGCCGGGACTCTGCCAGATTACCTTATTCCAGTGAGAAAGCCGATAAAATCTCAGCAGACCCCCCCAAGTAACGCCGTGAGCTGTTAACCGTGAGGGAGTCCCAGGGCGATGAGGACAGGAAGGAGGGCGGGGGTGTGCGCCTCTCCTGAGCGCTGCTCGCAGGACGGCCACTCAAATTTGCTTTTATTTCTGTTCCGGTTGGGTGTGGAGCTGAAAGGAGAGGGTGTCCTGGGGAAGGGGCTTCCATGGGCAGCCCCCCGAAGATCCCAGCCCCGAGGGAAGGCACAGAGAGCAGACCAGGGCAGCAGCCGCGGGGCCGGCCTGTGCTTCAGGTTGGTCTGTTCAAGCTAAATTAAATTGCTGTACCGCACACTTCCCCATAAGAAATGGCAGTACTATGCACCAGTTCTAAAGACCACTTTTCCTTAAAGCACCCACATTTGCATTTGTCCTAAAACACTGTCTTTCTCCATTTAAAATGCCCATGTTTAATCTTTTCCTCAAGCTAGAATTTGTGCAAAATTCAAACAAAACTCCTTATCCTTTTATGAATTACACGGAAGTTAATGTAAATAGGTTCTGGCTTAATTGTATTACTTGGCATCCTGCAAGGAGTCTGCATTTTTTTACTGCTGTTCAATCCCTTATTCCTGTAAATAATCCCCATTAGTGCTTTTCACCATGAGTAGGGGTTGCAGAACTGAGACTGGAAAATGTGAGTACGTCCTTCGTGACAGATGGATGGTCTCTTGCAGCACTACAGACAGAAAAATGCACAATATCTGTGCTCTCCGAAGAGAGCAGAAAAACACTGCTGCTGAGATAATCTTCAGGAGGAAGATTACCAATATTTAATTAAAAACACACAGAGCAGATGCCAGGAAAACCCGCCATTACTTACATAAATTAAACTGTGTCTCAGCATGGGGACTGGAGGGAGCGTGTGCAGGAACACCACCTGCAATTTGAGGGTACATGTAATTTTGTCACCAATTTCCAGCACCATGCTGAGACTGCAGCCCCGGTTTGAGAATGTCAAGCAGACACTTGACTGAGCCCTTGTTTAATGCTGCTTCTTAAGGGCACATTTTTTCTCAAACTTGTGCAGAGTTTAAACTGAAACACATTTGCAGTGTTAGTGATTGTGCAGAAAAACTCTTGAGGTCCTATTCATGTCCCAGCTGCAAATCACTGTGGTAAATATTAGCAGTTATCAATAACTGAGCACTTTTGCCCCATGAGCACCAAAACTGCATCTCCGCTGTTGGGAAAGATGGGACAGGAAGGACTTTTGTTTGTCTTTATGATTGTCTGATAAGAAATACTGCAGATGTAAAACCTGTGAGAGAAATAGAAATGAAAGCCAGCTTTGAGATGTAGGCATGGGAGGCAGGAAAACAGTGATTAGCTGGAGATGGGTTGAAGGACAGGAAAACAAAAGGACTCAAGAATGTAGCCTTTCCACCCTGCAAAGGCATCAGGGAACAAGTACATAAGAAAGTAGCCTTTAGAGTTTAGAATATAATATGATATGGTAATATAGTAGTTCTTATAGGCTGCATGCAAAGTTTGTAGGTTTTGTATTTTGCGCCGGTTGGTCACTGTAAATTAGAATATTCAACACAAAAAGAGATAGAATGTATTGTAACAAGGTCCTTGCTCTCTTGCTCTCTTGCTCTTTCCCCCTACTCTTGCTCTCTTTCTGCCCTCGTTTCCCTGACTCTCTGGCTTGCTTGCCTCCCCCTGTTCTTTTCCCTACTCTCTTAATCTCTTACCCCGTTTTTACCCCTTAGCTCTCTTCTTTCTCTCTCTCCCTTTCTCTCTTTGGGCCTTTGCTTCAGCCCAGGCTGGTGGCTGAAGGCAAAGCCCTCTTTATCCATGACCCTTGCAATAAAACCACGTGTTTCTAGAATATCTCAGGTCTGCAGAGTTCCTTGTCCCTGCTGTCCACGGATGCTCCTACACTCCTCATTTCTCACTCTGCTGTCAGCCCATCTGAGCCACCCAAGGAGAGCAGCATCCAGCAGGGCTGATACTGGGATTCTTCATGGCAGGGCCTGGGAAGAGCACAGACTCATCAAATGAATTCTGAAGGCCTAGTAGAAGCCAGATGTCTGCTTCCCACTGGGTGAAAATGTGTTGATAATAGTTAAAAAATCACCTGCAGGCTACTGATAATGGTGGAATACTGTAACTGGCGTGATACATGAGCACAACTGAACACGTCATGAGAGTAGCTCGTTTCAAACTCAGGCCAATCACGGGATCATTAAGGTTGCAAAAGACTTCCAAGGTTAAGAGCAACCTTTTACTGAACCCCACCATACCCACTAGACCGTATCACAAAGTGCCACATCTACTTGTTTTTTGAACACTTCCAGGGATGGTGACTCCACCACTTCCCTAGACAGCTTGTTCCAATGTTTAACCAACTCTTTCAGTGAAGAAATTTTTCCTAATACCCAACCAACCCCCCCCTCCCCAATGCAGCTTGGGGCCATTTCCTTTTGTCTTGTTACTTGGGAGGAGAGACTGGTCCCCATGTTGCCACAACCTCCTTTCAGGGAGTTGCAGGGAGCCTCCTTTTCTTGAGGCTGAAAATGCCCAGCTCCCTCACCTGCTCCTCATAGGATTTATCCTCTAAACCCTTCACCAGCTGTTGCCCTTCTCTGGACACAAAATACTAGGCATCATTTTGGACTAAAAGGAACCTCAGGGCTGCCTTCTGGAATAAATCCTCATGGAGAACATTCCACTCTATCAAGAACATAGCTTACACCTTCTCGAGCTACACATTTCTCATGCTTTTAAGTAAGCCAGCTCTGGTGCAAGGGTGTACTTATTCCTAGATTTAAGCCTGGAGCTTCTCTTCTATCCTCTGTGACATTTTCTTAAAAGAACAAGCACAAGGAAAATGAAAGACATGTTGAAATCAGGCATTGGACCAGACATACTGTATCTTCTAGTTTTAGTTTTCTATTTATACATTATGTGATATATCCTTTACACTTAAAGAGTCACTCTTTTTGCTGTTTGAAAATATTAAATTTGAAATGGCAACCTAGGAAATCAGTGACATGCAAGTAAAATATGTTATTCTTCCACTGAGTATGTTCAGCACTGCATGTATTTTTTTCCAAGAGCACTATAGCTTGTAAAGTTTCAGTATGCTCATTTTAAAAAAGGTTCCCTTTAGAAATTGTTCTAGGGAACTGTGATTTTTGAAAGGAAAAAGGAAAGGACACTTCATATGATATTAACTTTCAGAGCAATTTTATTCTGCAGTCATTTAAATTTGCAGATTTAAAAATTGCCTTTAAATCAGTCAATTCCCTGACAATTTGTGCTGTCATACTTTGACAATCTGTTCTTACAAGGTAAATCCAGTTGGTCATAAACCTCACTCCAGTCATATGGGAGGTGCATGTAACACATGTACCTAAAACTTCCTGGAGCATGACTTTCTGTGCAGTGGTGGATATTAGTTCTCCATATTGTTTTAATTGTGTTGCATTTAGTCTTGGTATTTTTAGGTCTGCCCACAAAGTAATTATACAAATTTCTCCTGCAGGCCTCCCAGAACATGAGAATTTGTCTTTCTGCTCAGCAGTGACCAAATCTGGCTCTGGTTGCCAAAGCCAGCTCTCTCCTTGAGGTGGACAGGGAAAGCAGCTGCTCACATCGTGCCCGAGCTCAGCTCAGTAGGTAAGCGAGGCACCGACGTGGCGGGACAGCAGTGTGTGTACAGGCAGCCCCGACCCTCCGCTGCCAGCGAGATAAAGGCGGCGGGGCTCCCGTGTTGGGTGGGAATGGTTCAGCTGAGGACACACTGCCATGCCAAGTGTGCAGCTGCCGGGGAAGGTCGCTGGCAGCTCACATGTGCTCGGGTGGGCAGGAGGCGGCTGCAGCGGGCAGGGAAGGCAGCTGGGTGCCTGATACGGGGCAGGACGGCCCCTCTGCCTGGCCAGGAGCAGTGTACACACCTGCTACCGCGGCTGCGAAGGCACAGGCCAAGGGCTGCCCTCGGCCCTGCCCGACCACGGCACGGCCATCGCTGGGGCAAAACCCTCCGGAGGACCGGCTGGAGCTGGTCCGCCACAGCCGCGACTACCGTGGGGCACAGACCGCACGGCAGCGCCCTGCCGAGGTGCCGGCCTGGGCCTGCCGTGGACAAAGCGCCCCGAGGCGCGGCCCGACGGCCGAGGCTCAAGGCCCGGCCGAACCCGGGAGCGGGAACCGAGCCCCGCTGCTGCCGGCCCGGGGGCCGGCCACGGGGCAGCGGCGCCACCTGCCGGCCGGAGGCGCGCCATGCGCTGGGCCGGGCCCGGCGCCGCTGCCTCAGCCGCGGGCACAGAGAGCGCGGGGCCCGGAGCGGCGGCAGCGGCGTGCGCAGGGCGCGGCGGGCGCCGCAGTACCGCGGGCACGGGCGGCCGGTGCGCGCAGAGGGACGGGGGGGAACAGCGGTGGTGCTCCCGTCAAAGAGGCCTGGCGGGGGGCTGAGTAGCCAGGCGGTAGCGTGGCCGAGTGGTCTAAGGCGCTGGATTTAGGCTCCAGTCATTTCGATGGCGTGGGTTCGAATCCCACCGCTGCCAAGCTGTTTTTGTCCCCGCCGCGGCGGCTCCTTTTCGCCCCCTGCGCAGCACGAAGGCGGCCCGGGGCCGGAACGGGACGAGCGGCGCTGCCCGGGCCGGGCACGGCCACCCGCGGGCCGGGGGTGCGGGGAGTTGTCGGTCACAGTCGTTAAAATCAATATTATAAAGTTGTGATATGAGCTGGGGAAAAGGGAAACGTTGTAATTTTCAGGGGTTCTGCCTTTGCACGCTGCTTTTGGGTTACAGCACCCCTACCCGCGGACCTGGCAGGCTGTGCGGCCTGCCCCGCACTGAGGGGAGGTGCCAGCGTTGGCGCCCTTTCCAGAATTCTCAAATCCATCCGTGATTACTCCCCTCCAGCTCTCATCCCTAGTCCTTTCCCAAGCTCTCTACTGTTCGCGTCTTGCTCTTGGCTGTTCCCTCTCCATGTTACAGGTTGGAAAGATGCAGACGGGAAGGAGATTTCTCTGATAAATTCCCACCGTGAGTGGTGGATGGGAAGGAACTGGAGCCTCCCGAACCATGCTGCTTTTAGGTCCATTTTAGCTGAACAGTAATGTGAAAAGCACATTGTTCACTTTAGCTGCTGCAAGGATTTGCTCAGTACAACTACTGTACTTCAGAAATTTGGTGCCAAAAGAGACTTATGCTTTAAGTTCAGCTGAGGAGCAACTGAACTGTGTTAGTTGTTGCCCTTAACTACAGGTGGTGAAGGAAGCTGTACAAAGATCTGTGCAAACCGCAGCGGCATAAATACAATTAACTAATATAACTTACTTAGTAACTTCAAATGTAACTACAATACCCAGTTTTGACCCATGAAAACCCCTACCAGCATGTACCTGCAGCTCTGCACCAGGGGCAGGGCAGGGAGTAGTTCTGGGACATTGTGCAGAGGCACAGCACGGACTTCAGCAATGTTTCAAGTACACTTTTATTTTCCCTCAGATGTGGTGCTAGAGCTAATTCATGAAATCACACAATGTGAAGTCTCTGAAGGCTTGGTGTGTGTTACTTGCAGTAATTGTTCTGTCTGTGCCTTTGCTTGTTCCTCTGTTCCCCAAGGTAGTGAGCCTTGACAGAAGCTGTGGTTGGTCATTCTCCTTATTTCAGCCATTTTTCTTCACTGGTGAAGCACTGCAGGCTGTCTGCAGCTCTTGTTCTTTCTGCAGGTTCTCATTTACTTCAGCAATCAATTTGGAAAGTTGTTTTGGTTTGAAATAGAGGCAACAATCTTGACTCTGAGTGTTTTTCCGTGATTTGGCAATTATTGTTTCCTGTATTTTAATTTATCAGGTCCAGCCACTCATCTGTTATGACTTTGTTTGTAAATTTAAAAGCAGCTGCCTGTTTGTTGCACTGTGCCAGTAACTATTGTGGAGGTTAGAATGATCTGGGTAAAAATACTGTGACTGTGCAGTTTATCCAGGTCAGCGTCCTCTTGCTTTAAAGAAACGAAAAACAAAGGCTAGAAAGTTTTAAAGAAAGAAAAATCAAAATTAAAGTAACAATTAAAATAAGGAAAACTTTGAGGAGCATTTGATAATTCGAGGGTTGTGGTCTGGATTTAATGTAGTGGTCCACAGAATCAGCAAAGTCAAACTTCCGTGGGCGGTACCCCAGCTGAGCTCGTGCCTTGTCTATTCGAAATGTGTGAGTTACAGAAATGTTCTGTACCTACAGGGCAAAAGAGTCAACATACAAAGGTATGACTACACAGGCAACTGGAACAAACTGTAAATGGTGGCAAAGACACAGTTAAAGGAAATGTAAAATACAAAACCCCCCACAATATTATATCAATGTCTTATGAGTAGTGCATACATTATTTTTAAAATTGTCTACTCAAAAGGAGATTCTTGAAAGCACAAAGAGACATTAAAAGCTACAAAGTAGAACCTGTAAATGTCCAGAAAAAATGTTCTGCAATTGTTCTCTTGCTTAGGCACTCAAAGAGGCAGATCAAAGCCATTTTGTGGTGCCTAAAGGCCCAGCCAAGTCATACAGGATACTGACCCTTGGAAGAGAGGAGCTGAAGAAGCCTCTCTCAGGTTGCAAGCATAAGCTCTTTTCAAAAATCATTGCAACTAAGCACGATATATTGCCTAAATGCATGTATTTGCCCTGGGAACTGGAGGCTGAAGTAGCACTGGGTGGAATTTACTTTCTACTGAGTTAAAGTCTCTCTCATATTTAACATGTATGGATCCCATGGGAATTAAGGAAAGTTTACAAACACAGACTTTACCTCATTTCTGGTCAGCAGTGGGGGCAGGTCAACAACTGGTCTCAAAATTGAATGAAGGTGTTCCATGAATGTGGCTGCGTAACAAAAGATTTAGACTTGAGGTAAGAACAGGGGATTGCTTTGCCATTGTGATTGTGACATATCTCACACTGTAAATGCTCATAAAGGATGATCACAGACCTGAGAGCTCAGGGTACCATTACTAACACCATCAGGACTACTTGCTTAAAGGAGGCTGGATTTAATCCTAATTATTGTGCTTGTGGGAAAAGGATTTGGGAAAGGGAAAAGATTGGGCACAGATCTAGTGAAAAGGTGAAAGGTGAAAAGGTGATCTAGTGAAAAGACTTCATAAAAAATATGGCAACAGCAAACTCAGTTGGATTCTGTCTGAGCTGCACTAGGGGGTTGATTCTGGAGAGAGCAAGCCAAATACCTGCGCAGCAAAGCAGATATTCTTCAGCATATTTCATAAAGTCATGGAGTTTTACATTTAACTTTTTGTATCATTAACTCCACAAAGTTATACATCTGTTAAGTCCTACATAAACCTGTTTTAGTGGGACTCAAATAAGAGATCATTCTGGTTTCAATATACTGCACAGAGATGAACTTTACACTGTTGAACACTAGGTGAGCACACAGCATATTATTTTTATACATCAAAATGAAAACTGTGGGCAAATAAAACAATATTATATTTCAGTTAGGAATGAGGGTAGCATGAAGAGGAAAGAAATGTTGTTAAAATATTTTACCTGATGCATAGACTAAGCAAGTAGGAATGCGTATCCATGGCTTACTGCAACCTAATCTTTCAAACTGAAAAAGATTTAAAAACACTGAAAAACCCCAGAAACTTCAAATGAGTTTTAAAGTTTCAATGTAAAAGATATTTATGGAACTATTTACTGTTAAAACAGAAAAATTAATCATGGCTCTTAGTATTTACTATTTTTCATTTTTAAGGAGATGCCAGTTAAATGTCATCCACAGACACTATGTCATTTTTGTATCTTAAAATAAGGAAGGAAATTACAATAATTAATCAAAATGTCATGGTATGCTGAAACCTAGTTTAACATCATGACGTGTTTATGGTTTTGAGCCTATCATTAACAACAACATGGTATTTTGTAAAGAATGAACAGATGAATACTTAAGACTTATATTTTTTTGCTCGCCCAAAATACCCATTATTCACATCTGCATGCCTCAAAAATGAAGACAGTAAGAGCTCAGGATAGGGTGCTGGTATAGATGGTCTATTGGTCTCAGGGAAGACAATTGCTTTAATGTAGTATTTTGGGTGGGCTTTGTTACACTGACATTCAAGCAGGAATTAAACCCACATTCAGGGAGTTCCATGTGGAACTCTCACACCCAAAGCAAACGTACAAAATGTAGCACACACACAACAGCTGGAGCTGCATACAGCTAAAGAAATTAATGTACTTGGAGATCAGTATTGCACGTACAAGTGGAGTTAACCATTCAAAAAGGTTGGATTTTTCGCCGTCATGAATGAAATACACCTGGCCACTCTGTTAAAGAGGTAGAGAAGAGACAAGTCAGTAAAAATAATACCGAATATATATTGGCTTCTTTTTCTTTTTCTCACCCCTTATGAATAGCTTAAAAATAATACAGCAATCTCAAATATGAGTGGTGCACATGCAAATCGCAAACTCTCTGCTTGTGGTTCACTCTGTTGCACTCTTGTGTGTCACAGAATTGGTGAACAGGTGGTTTGTGTGATTAACATGCCTTGGAATAAATGGTTTATTACAGACGTGCCTGTTCAGAGTGGCTGTACTGACTGTGCAGAGACACCACTGGAGCTGGTGCTGGATCTCACTGGTGCTGCTGGCACATGTCCACCAAAGGGCTGGGCCCATTCTGCTCTGGGTCTAGTTAAGGCTCACTGGAATCCAGAAGACTCCCGTGTAGCCAAGGTCTACATTCCTGCTTTCCTTTTGCTTTCAGTGTTTTAGAAAAAGTAGTTTAATCTACTTTGAACCTCTTTCTAATATACTCTCAGGACAATGCTTCTAGGTAATCAAAACCCTGTATTTACAAGGAGGAAAACAGCTGTAACTGTTTTTGAAAGCAATGAACCCAAATTAAATGTGCCTCGGTTGGCACATGGCATGGGAAGAACTGACCATCACAGTTCAGAACATTAAATCTGGACTTGTAAAGGGGAACATGATGAATATGCCCGAACTTCCAGTTTCATTTCCAACATAGCAAACATTCTTTGCTCATCTTTCAGAAATGACAAATATTGAATTTTAAAAATGCCAAAATGGTGATATTCTTACAGAACTGAATATTCCATCTCTTAACCAACACCAACAGCCAACACCGTGTCCCATCCCACATTGTTCATAGCACATTTATCAGCTGAAAACACATTTAAACATGTAAGCTGAAGGACAATAACTCTAATTACTGCAGTAGTTACTATAGCACAGGATACAGTGGCAGGATCCACTGTCAAATGAGATGTGTTGTGGTTCACTGTGTACTTACAGCTATGAAGTTCTTTTCAGGGGTGAGAGCTTCAGCAGCTAGAATATGAGCTTGCACAAAATTCTCCACATGTATCCAGTTCATTTTAACAGTAGGGTCCCCAAACTTGAAGCTAAGTAGCCTTCTCTCAATAATCTTCTGTAGATATAAACAAACATGAAACCATAACAAAATGGGTTTTAGAATGAGGTGAAGTGTACTTTCTTGTCCAGCTAAATGTATGTTTACCTCTACTTAAAAAAAAATTAAATACACGAAGCAAGTAAAATATTCAAGGGAACTGCTCACGAGAAAATTTCAGAAGATGCATTGTGATATGTTCTGAATTCACAAAAAAACCAAGTTCTAGGGATAAGTAAAATATTGTATGGAAAGGTAAGATACAGTTCTGAGTGGATCAAAAGTAATCACTAAATTGGATCAAATTTATCAAATATCTTTGGCTAAGAAAAACTGGAAGATACACTTTGGCTGGAAGGAAAGTGTCCCAATTTTCATTGAATAGGTAAATTTTAGAAACTGCAAAACATTAAATTTGCATAACGCATTAAAATTGGCTCAAAACAAGTAAGCTCAAAATCAAATAGAATTTTTAAAGTACTATATCTTTTAAAGGGGCTAAAAAAAAATCTCAGATTTAACTAAAATTACATTTTCCAGTCTTAAAATTATTTACAAGATGATAAAGTATATTTTGGCTCACTTTAATATAATTTCCTACCTCAGCCACAATCCAAACCCATCCATTATGTGGTCAATTTGAATCTATTCTTTCCTGAAAGCTGTGTATAACTTTATATTACACTAATCCTTTTAAAATAACTAGCTCACAGAATTCTACAGGGATCAGGTTCTGAACGTCATCTGTTGGGCCTGCAGTTTAAAAGCAAGTGAAAAAGTAAAATGTGAACACCTCAGCTGCTGCCCTTCAGTAACCTGTTGTACCAGAGGGTGCTTCCAGCCCTCAAACCTGCTCCATTGGACAGTGAAAGCTGTTAATAGTTGAGACTGGAAATAAGATATTTTGCTGTGTCTCTTTTCATTAATATTTAAAACCATTTGGTGTAAGTTGCATGTAAACAGACATTTGAAATATCATGGATTGGCCTGAATCTTACAGTAATAATTAAATTATGAAGCTGGGTTTTCATGTGTTTCTATTAAAAAAAAAAAAAAAAAAAAGAAAAAAAAAAAAAAAAGAAAAAAAAAGAAAAAAAGCTTTTGAAATCTACACTTTACAGATATAACGCTTGTTAAAAAAGTTATAATATCCTCAGCAGATTATTGAATTGTTGAATTGCTACCCAATAAGATCAGTCAATTTATAATACGAATAAGTGATGCTCCTTGCAGCTTTTTACCCATATCATAGAAAACTCTGTTGGTTAAAAAATTCAAATTACATACTGCAAGCCTTGGCAAGTGTCTCTGCTCTTCTGGTCCATAGATTCCTGGTGGGCGAAGAACACACGTGTGGAGTGTTCCACCTCCTAGAGCAGAGCATGGGATAAGATCATTCTTAACAGACTTTCACGTCACTGCATTGTATCTTTCATTGTATGAATCAGGCAGTGGCAACAGAACTTACTCTAAATTCATTTAACTACCTTATAAAACAATGCATACCAAAAGGTGCTGCATTAGTAGCTGGATATTAACATGGGAGAATCAGAGCATGCAAAATAGCAAGGTAAGATTCAGAGAAATCCTGCAAGCATAGTTGTGTTCCTAGAAAATACCAGATATTTAAAGATCTCTTTCTAATCAGTCCCTTGTCCCTGTGCCAGAGCAGTGAATGAATGTGTTGGCTGTGGTGATGAGTTCACTGAAGTGAGCAGGTTGTTTGGATAGTGGAATGAAAGCAACTAATCCCACACAAAATTATTGATGGGAAGCAGTGACCTGTTAGCAGAACAAGGTAGAATTGTAAGGTTCCCTCAACAGCAGGTGCAGCTCCCACTGGAGTGAGGTAGAAGCTCTTGACATTTTCAGTGGGATCATAAAAATCAAACCTTCCTATGTACATCAGTTGGCTGTTTCCTCATCTGCTAATAACTGTTCTTAATAGGATTTGTAAACATATAAAATATTAAGTCCTGCTATGGCACAGGACCAAAATGGGATGTTTGGAACACTGACTGGTTCTATTTCATTGACAAATGCAGAACTGTGTATTGGTCCTGAAATTAGGAGGGGCTTTGATGTGAAGAGCTGCTAAGGAAATAAAGGAGGAAAAAAATAATTTTTCTTATTTTAAACAAAATAATTTTCTATGGAGTTCCCATCATGGACTTTCTATCTGTTTTAGCCCTCTGCAAGTATCAAGTGAAGAGTCTTTTCTGTAAGTTGTCCACAGCTAAATTTAGCTCAGTATCACTTGGTCACATAGAATCATGTTGCACTTTACATTAATTTGTTTTGCACTGGCAGTTATAGTATCTCATGGGTGAGCTTAAGTATTCAAGTGTATAACTGGCTTCCTCAACATGGAAAACTTTGGGAAGCACTAATAAATAATTCCGTGCTCTAGGCTCAGGTAGCTACTTCAGATTTTAATATATAACTTGAGGGGGTGTGTGGTATGTAACAATTTAATCAGTATTCCTGTTTTACTTATGTTGCATTAGACAGTGACATTAAACACTTGTTTTTGTTTAATTTATAGTTGTCTTATTATCTTTCATTAACATACTGAACTTACTGCTACCATGCTAAAACCTTTTACAGACATTGTGGGAACTTAAAACCAATTAAAAGGAATTTTAAAATGAAAATACTTTAATTTGTGAGAGGGAGTTGGTAACTTAATTTCATAACTGCTGGGCAATATTGTCTACTAAGGATTGATACAGGACACAGGATTTTGGGGAGGAACAAGAAGAGGAGGAGTAAATTGTACTCTGAATTCATGCTCAGACAGAAGTACCTGCTAGTGAAGATTCATTAGCTGCCAGTACCATTTGTTCTGCAATTGATTTGGTTCTGGAATAATGGTCAATGAGCTGTAGAGAAAAAGCAAATACATTTGTATCTGTTCCTAAAATGACAGGACAGAGAGGCATCTCTTCTTCATTAGTTTTCACTTAGCAGATGGCAACAGATACCTCAAAACACAGAAGTTGTGGGGTGTAGGGTTCAGGGTAAAACACATGAATATTTCTAGGGTAAGGAAACATTTTTGTGTATGCAAATCGGGTTAATTAATTTCAGCACATTTGAGAAGCAATAAATATATGTATGCTTTGAATGCTGCCAGGAATGTAATTGATCACTACTTTGTAATCTGGATTTCTTCTTCAGGTAATGGAAAAGTCAAATGCCAAGTTTTGAAGTCATTACACTTGATCTGAAACATCCTGCTTACTTCCATGTGGCATTGTCCCAGAGAAAATGTTATTTAAAACATTGTTAAAAATATTCATATTTTATCTCCATGTCTACTTCTTGAAAGACTGTGAAGGACTTAATGGAGGGAGAAGGGACACAAAAAACAACTGTGTATGCAAAGCAGACAGAAGTACTTTCTCTTTTTTTAATTAAATATAATAAAATCATATAAAAGTAGGCTGCTTTTCTAGATCAGTTCTACCTTGATTATATGTCCTCTAAGGGAGAACCAGAAAAATCATGTGGATAATAAATAGCTTAAGAGGCAGCAAGCCATTTAGCAGAATCCTCATGTCCTGGTGGAGTATCCCTGATGTTAATGTGGCACTTTTGTGTGGAAGTTATTTTCCAAAATCAAGGCCTTAATAGGAAACCAAAGAAATACATACTTCAATGTACATAAAACTGATGTGCCAAGGTTGTGAATAGCATCTTCAAAGACTGTAAAGAGTTTTCTTTTTTCTTTCATATGGTTTAGCTTGAAGGAGACTTCAGAAACCATCTTGTTCCAACCCCCTCTTCCATGGGCAGGGGCACCTCCCACTAGACCAGGTTGCTCAAACTCTCATCCCACCTGCCTTTCTTGTGCCTGGGTGCTTTCATCAGGCAAAACACTGTCATAAAAACTCCAGGCTTTTTCAGAAACATGGAAGTAAACAGAGAAATTTGAAAATAGAATACAATAAAATACCTTGTCAATTGGGAAATATGGCAAAGATTCCTCATCCCCATCTTCAATAGGGAGCCCTCCAAACACCACATTCACTGAGCTGGTGTAGACCAGCCGAGGGATGTTTTGTACTTTGCAGGCTGCAGCAATGTAGAAAGTCAATTACTTTAGCGGAAAAATATATGGGAAAAAAAGGTTGTGTGACATTTTTTCCAAGAAAGTGTCTAATGTTAAAAGAGAAAGTCCATTCTGTGACTGGGTGGGTTGAAATGCAGAGCATATTTAAAGGGAAGACATCAGTGTAGAAGGAAGTGCTTTACTCCCTGTCACATCCTAAGCTGGGTGCTAGCACTGTGCCTCAGGAGAGCCCCTCCAGCCTGCTGGGCCTCAGGACAGAAGTCCTGCTTCAAGGGCTGCCCACTGCCTGTGCACAGGTTGTTAGCAAGCAGGCTAACTGCTACAAAATACACAGGGAATTGGTTAACTCCTTACATGGATGCAGACTCTGACATCAGTCAAACAAGGTGTTGAAAAGCTGAAGTTGTGGAACTACAGTGCTGGCTCTCATATCACACCTTGTAGCAGAATTGAGCATAAACCCTCCCTCTGACGTGTTTCCTCATTTTCTGCCAACAATGTAAAGTACTTGTAGCAAATAGAGTGTGCCAAAAAGGCCAACTGGCTTCATCTACTTGGGATATGATGTTTGATACGCTGTACTAACACCCAGTGGCACAGTTAAATACCTACCATTAAGGATTAATCTTGTTCCATTAATGTTTACAGTTTCAATCTCTTTTTTATGCAACTAGGAAAAGAAAAAAAAAGTGCATTTTTTAGTAATAATACATATTCGATTCAATAGGGGGATGTTATAAATGTCCCCAAATAAGCATAATTTAGTGCTTGATTATTAAAAATGTCATTTGAAACTGCTGCTTCAGACTTAAAGAAGCCTAATCATTATTTTTAAACTATGCCTGTATTTTTCTTGTATTTTTACAGACTAGTCTGCTTGAAGCAAAGAAGATGGTAGTGCTTCTAAAAATATATGTCCAGTTTTTATATATCTTGCAGCAGTATGTTAAATATTTGTGTTTCAGTAGCACTTTAGTGACCAGTTGCCTCTAACTAGAGCAATTCCAATTATGCATTGCTCAGTGGCAAACAACTTTGAGTGAGCTGTTCTATCCAGACAGGGTAATTACTGAAGTTCCTCTTATTAAATAAAGTAAGAAAGGGGTGTGTTTGTGTGTGTGTGTGTATGTGTGTGCTTGTGACTCTAATTATAAAATTATGACTCAGTGTCCTACATCAAGTGCATCTGTGCAGCTTTTTACCCAATGGCAAACAATTAAAAACTTGAAATATTGTTATTGTTATAATTCAGATATATGAAATAATTTATAATTTAGTTAAGGTTTTATTCCTTCTAGTGACCTTACACCTAGGAGATCATGTGAAGGTTTAGGGAAGAAACAGGGTTTTGGAGGGAACCAGCCTCCCTTGTTCTTCCTTTTGTCTTCACAATATTTCAGAACTTTTCAATGCCATTTCCATCTCAAACACCTTCCCAGAGTGCTGGTGGAACCTCTAATGGAGAGGAAATCACTCTGCAAAGCAGTGTGCTTGCAGCTGGCACTCCAGTTTGCACAAAGCAATTTGTCAAAGGACCAGGGCAATATGAAGAGATGAAATCTGTTATGCAGTGTTACAGCATCAGTTTCTCACACTCAGTGTTGGCAGTCACACAGAAAAAACCAAAACTATGCGGACTCACCTGCTCTAATCCTGACATTCCATATGAAGCTACATGAAACACACAGTCAGCCCCTTCACAGGCTGCCAATATGGCATCGTAATCCCTGATATCTGTCTGTAATACATAAGAAAAGATATTTGGACACGAAATCAAAGCTGCAGGTGAGCATTTGTCATACAGTGGGTTAACATAGAGGGTTACATATAATGCATATATAGAACTGTACTTGCTGTATTCTGGGACTCAAAGTTGGGCACACATCAAAACTTGCTGATAATTATGCTTTTCTTCCATAGAACCCAAAGGACTTTAAAGACATTCATTAAGGTTCCCAATAGTCCTGTGCTTGTTCTGCAGGTGGTTAAACTAAGGCCTAGATAAAGGCATGATCCTGAGGAGTCAGGAGTGAAAATGCTCTGTGCATTACAGGTTTTGCTGGTTTCCTCATTTCAGATACACTAAAATCCATTCACCAAAACTCATGTGGGATGTTCACACAGTTTAAAAGGTTACTGAAATTTGAAATAATTACAATTAGGTATTTGGATTCTGTGAAAACTAGTAAGACATATAAAAGGCAAATGAACTAACTTTGACTGTTGGGAAAGTATTATTTATCATACCTCAATCCACACCACTCCATTGGGAATTGCCCACAAAGGCTTGTGTATGTCACACAGAACAACAGAAGCTCCTATGTCAGCAAGAGCACATCCCAGCTTGTATCCACAATAGCCACCACCTCCTGTCACCACGGCTCTCATACTGATTTTTTGGAGAGATCCGGCACGCTTTCTCCGTCTACCGTCAGAGGTTCTTCGATAGGGGGTTGCACTCATTTTTGCTTTTGTGTCAATGAAATACTGCCCAGCACTACCAGATACATGTAACAATTCCTTCTACGTGGTGAAAATTGCTCCATAGCACTCCTGGATGCAGACAATTTAACAGAATTTCATGTTGACAAGATCTATTCAGAGCAGCAAGATCTGACTTTAATCCAGCCTGTTTAAGAGAGATAAAGACAAGAGCAACCCAAAATTTACAATCCCCAGTTTACTGCTAAGACAGACACCTGAGAGAAGTATTTCCAGCTTCTTTCTAAGTACCAGCAGCTAACATAAATTAAGAATACACTGAGCTGTTATCATTGGCAGTGCTGGAGTTGTGATAGATGAGGATTTCAGAAGGGAGAGGGATGCCTGATCCTTATGTTATAACTTTAGAAGGTGTATCAGAGAACAAGGCTATCCAATCCCTCACTTTCGAGGGGAACTCCAATAAAATAGCTGCTATACTACAGAAAGGGTTAATAACTGCGTTAAGAAAAAGTAATAGTGCATCACTTATTTCCTGAACACGGGGGTTCTTGCCCTTCCAGGGCTTTCTCACCGGCACTCAGGACATTTCAGGGGCTCTGGCTACGGACTCCCTCCGACACCCCGTCCCTGCCCCGGCCGCAATTAAACATTCAAAGCCACCCGAGCCCGGCCGGGGCTCTCCGCATCTCACTTGCAAAGGGGCCGGGCGGCAGCAGCGGGACTCGGGCCGGGCCCCCGCCCGTCCCCGGCCTTGGGCGGTCCCGCGGGCGGCGCCGTTGGGGGCGTTGGGGCCGCGGGCCGGGCTCGGGAGCCGCTCCGGCCGGAGGGTCCGACCCGCCAACAGCCTCCCCGCGGGTCCCGCAGCGCCCCGCCGCTCTCATCCCGCAGCGTCTCTGACAGCCCACCGCACCCCCACCTCACCCCCGGGTGCCACTCATCTGGAAGCAGCTTTGGGATAGCACAGCTTTCCTGGGATTCTGCTCATCACGCGGCATCCCTGTAGCCCACAGCATCCTGGGGATCCCACAGCATGGCAAGGTATTCCCGGCTTGCCAGAGCATCCCTGAGATCCCAGAGCATCCCATGGTGGTTCTTACCTGCGAGTGTCCTCACACAGCTGTGACTGCTGCACAAAAGCATCCTGTCCAGTAGCGAGGGCTCTGGCCACACTGAGGTACCTGTTGAACAGGTTATTCAGGAAAAAAACACCACTTCCTGCCTACTGGTTGGACAGTCGATGGCAGGACATGGCTCATAGAGATGCAGAACTTCTGAGACACCTGCAAAACAGCAGGAGTTCCCAAAGAGGCACAAATAAACAAATAGGCACTAAGGTCTCTTTCCATCTGAGCCTCCCTGTGGTCATTTGAGCCTGAGAGGGTGTGAAAAGGGTCAGGAGCTGCAGAATTTCAGTTACCCATTCCAGGCAAAAGTTAAGCTTTGAACACGTTTACCTCTTTTGTTACAGCTGTGCTATGTCTGAACATTCATATTAAATTTTAATCACTTAAAGACACACTGCAGTTAAGTTAAAGTAGGAGTAACTCAAACAAGACCCAGCTTAAACTGAGATTCAGTGAAGACCCACAGAAATAAGAGACCTGGTTATTCCCAACTGGTACTGAGGGTTGTTTTAAAATCCCAAATACAACATCTTTAAAAAAGATAAGTCAATATACTAAAGCTAGTTATTTTTAATCAGTGCTGTTATAACAGTGATGTAAAAAGCATCCTACTCCAAAAAAACAAACCACAGGTTTGTGTTACAAGACTGAAATGATGGGACTCCACAAAGCCAGTGAGCTCCTTGGTTAGTCCTTACTGAGGAGCATCCAAACAAGGCCAGAGCCTGCAGTCTTGTGAAAAGTGTTGGTGTAATCCAGGACGCATCTTGAGCTATTAGTCCAAAAAAAAAGCTATATGAAAGATTTAATAACTAATTAAGACTAAATAACTAATTTAGAACCAAATTGAATGTTTGCATGCAGCTAAAATGCTCTCACTGGAAAATAACTTTATACTTGTGTATTTTTATTCTGCATTCCCAGGGAGTAAAGGCTTACGTGGTAAGCCTGCAGCACTTGCTGACTCAGCTGCAGCTCTGTAGTGATAAATTGTGAATTTAACTTTTTCAAGTTTTAATCAAACTTGGATAAAGGTCTCATATATACAGAGCTTCTTTAAGCTTCCTGTCAATTGCCAGGAATAAGAGAGGGCTGAGCAGTGCCTCTGCTAAAGGAAGATGTACATTGGGAGCTCACTTTTTATGGACAAGAACAATCTCCAAATGCAAATCCATAATCAAGCAGGCTCTACTGCTTTCACTGCACACAGAACTATTTGTTTAGTGAAGAGAAAATAAACAGAGTAAAACAAATCTTTGCTTACACAAGCTGCAGTGGTAATTGTGGTTGCTTATGCATTTTCCTGTCACTGTGTATTGTCTTTTACCTGTAAGCTTAATTCTTCTAGGCTTGCTGTTGGCTCTCCTGCATATCCTAGAGATTCAAAGTGAGAGAATTTCTAACAACTTACTGGCCTTAAAAATCCTGTAAAATGCTAAGAAAAGGCAAAATGAACACGGAGTGGAGATAATCAGATGCCAGAGCTGTTCCATCATTGTCTTCCATGACCCACCATGGCAAATCCAACTCTCCTGATTCACGTGGGGTGCAAGAGAGGGAGCAGCTGCTCCCTGGTCAGAGCAAAGCTGGTCCCTAAGAAAAAACTGGTAATATCTTTAAGGTTTGTTTGGGCTACACCTGGTGTGTGCATGTAGCATAGGTGGCCCACATACTGCAACCCATCCAAGAAGCAACTGATGTAAGACTTAAGAAAGGGGAAAAGAGAGAGGTTGGATTCTCACTCCTGTCTTGGTGCTTGGCTTCTCTGCTCACCCCAAAATGCAATTCCCTGAACACACAGTGTGTGCCAGCACTGCTACAGGGTTGTGGAGAATGTGACTCCAGGGAGCAGTAACAGCTGGCTGAATTCCACCTTCCCACAAGCTCCTTAAAAATGGTATTTGGTTCGGTTATTATTTATTATTACATTTAAAGGATATGATTTGATTTACAAACACACATAATGATATTTATTACATTTTTACAAAGCTTTAGAACAATAAAATTATTTTACATAAATATGATTTTCATTCCTCTAATCTCCTATTATATATAAATATTTAGTTTCCATATTTTTGCACTGTTTCCCAGGTCTCTGTAATTCCTCAAGCTGACTGACAGTAGCTGTATCCATGGCTTCATCAGAAGAGTTGTTTAGTCACCCTTTTCTTCACTGGAGCTACTGGACTTGTTACAGCACTGTTGTCCTGTGACAGTTCCTCTTCTTCCACCTTTTCACCCTCTTGAATTATCATTTTTAGTAAATGCTTCCCAGCATGAAACAATCATGTAATGAAGATCCATTAAAACTATTCCTGCACCCATTTGTGGTGAACTCCTTTGCTGTAACACTGTTTCTCTTGAGGAACATTTCCTGATATGTCCTATGTTTTCACTTTTCTAGTTGTTTTTTGTTTGGGTTTTTCTTTCTTCCTTAATGAGGTCAGAGAGGTGTCATCATAGTAATATGAACAACAAAGT
The DNA here is from genome assembly GCF_965231275.1 of Zosterops lateralis. NCBI lineage: Eukaryota > Metazoa > Chordata > Aves > Passeriformes > Zosteropidae > Zosterops > Zosterops lateralis. Next base: position 5,990,540 of record NC_139775.1, read on the forward strand.
CCAGAGTGGCTGAGGAATGTACTATGACCAGATAATTAATACTCAGCAACAAAATGAGGTTTTCTGGAACAGGGAGTGGTTATTTGATTTTAGAAGAAAGAAAGAATTATCAAACTTAACAAAATGACGAAGACAAACACCATTTTAAGAAATGTGTGATCTTCTTGGCAGGTAGGTCTTGTTTTTAGATAATGATCCACAGAATCAGCAAATGAGAATTTTTTCGGTTTATAACCGAGTTGATTTCGTGCCTTGTCTATTCGGAAAGTGTGAGTTACAGTGACATTCCACACCTAAAACCCAATAGGACAGTTAGGGCAATGACTTTAATATCCAATTTTCTAGAACTTGGAAAATATATCAACAATGATACTACAATGGAAACAGAACAGAAAACAGAGTTGCAATGCAGAGAATTGCAATCCAATTGCAGACAATCTCTTAATGAGAATTTGAGTCAGAAATATATAAACATTATATTTTTAAATATATTTACCTCGTTCCTTGTCAAGAAAGGTGTAAAGCTAAAAACTGGCTTTAGTATCAGGTGTAGATATTCCATCAGAGTGGCTGTGAAAAAGAAATTACTTAATGAGACATCTGAGTAACAATAAACTGAGACAATGCTGACATTTTACATCCTGTCATTCCTAATGACAGAAGGCACAGTTTAATTTATAAAGGACATGATGAGTTTATGAATAGCCTTTAAACTTTATCTGGTATAATTAATACAACACAGCACAAGTGATTTTTCTCAATTAAAATAATGTTAAGTTAAATAATCCCTGCAATTTAGGTCCCTGCATTTTATAAAACCACTATGTAGCTTCATAGGAATTAAAAAATCAAGCAACCCGCAATAATTAAGAATGTATTTTATTTTTTTTACCTGCTATATGAACCAGGAGAACAGGAATATGTATCCAAGGTTTCCTGTAGCCTAATTTTTCAAACTAAAAATGGTATAAAAAGGAAGAGTAACAGAGAACTTATACCAAATTGAGGATGCCAATGCCATTAAAAAAAAAAAAAAAAAAAAGGTTGATAAAACTTGTATATAAACTTCATTTTCCAGCTAGTCTTCCTGTCAATGGAGGTAGTAGGAAATGCAGTCGAAGCCCACTACTCATTTTTGTTGCCCACCTCCCATCCTTCATCTGCAATTGGACAGTATAAGGGGAAAAAAGACCATTTCCAAGGGGGAAGTGACCCACAGTGGAATATTGAACTATAGTTAAATACAGGCCACATTTTCTGCTGCAGCCATTTTCTGTGATGGCATTGCAGGATCAAAATTTTGCCATGCTCCTAGAATCCCAGCCTGATATTTCTGAAAATATAGTGTTGTGTCTTTTTAGTTTCTAAGATAAGATTCTGAATGAGCTTCCCCTCTGTGCTGCAGCTGATGCCAGGACAAAGGGATAAGCAATCCCTAAGAATCCTGCCAGATGCCAGTGGCAGAGCTTGCCATGAACTGTGGGTTTGCTTAATGAAATGCTCTGCCCTGCAGCAGGTTCTGCACCTCCCAGCTAAATCCTCTCAAAGCAGTCAGGCCAAACTTTGCAGTTACACATATCCAAAACTTCCCTTAACACCAGTGGAACTTTGGGATATGCAGGGAAAACAGGACTGAGTTTAATGTTAAGTAATTCAGTCATTTATGTGCACTGAACTTCATTAGGTTGATCTGGTGGGTCAGTCAGTGACAGAATTTGTACCCAAGTGGCGCTGGGAGCTGCAGGGCTATGCAGTACATACCAAAGGCACAATCCACTCAGAGAAGATGACATTTTCACCATCGTGGATGTAATAAGCCTGACCACTCTGGTAAAAAAGCAGAGAAAAACAGTGACAAAAATGTGCACAGGATGGCATTTTCTGTCTCACTCATCTGAGTGATACCTGTCATGATTTTGTGAGCAATAGAGCAGCATGCACAAGGTGAATATACACAGAGGAAACTGCCTTCACTGGGCTTCGCTGTGGTAACCCCACAGTGGTGGTAGAGATCATGATGATTAACCATGGTGTAGTGTAGATTAGAGCTCAGTTTCCCCAGGTGGTAGTCCAGCTCTTGGAGCATTATGTTCTTCATGATTTACTGGGCACAGAATGAATCCAATGGAAGGAGCAGCACTGATGGCATTTAACAAACACAGCTCTGAGATTGAATTCCAGCTGTGCTCTGAACGAGGAGTCTGAGTACCAGGAAGACCTGAGCACCCAAACAAACCTGGGACTCTGGGAATGTCATCAACCTAAAACAGCTTCCAAGCGCTGAACTAATTGAGAACACATGGAGAGGTGTTCACCTGTGTCTGATGTCTCTATGTTCCTACCAATCTAAATGAATCTGGGACCTTCAGGAACTGTGAATGCAGCAGCTGCTGCAGCGTTGTCAGCTCTGTAATGCTTCGCAGTCCTCAGATCGGTATTGCAATTATGACCAATAGAACAAAAAGAAAAACCTTTAAAAATTGTCCATTAATTTTGTACATCTCTTTTTGGAATATTCAGCTCTGAAAATTCAACTGGAATGCCTCAGAATGGTTGCTCTAAATTTTATGCATCTAGGGTCAGAACCTATTTTCAAGAGAATAACAGGATAAATACACACCATTTGTGTAATGGTGAATATATTAAGCTAGTTAAAAATACAGTTTCCTCCAGTAACCCAGGAAATTATGTCTTTTCAAACCAAACAAAAACATCATCAAAATATGGGCAAAATGTATTTGCATTTGCACTGTCTATGCTTGTGGAGCTACACACCATTTTAGAGAATTTGCATATGACTTTTTGGACACTCTTTGATCTCAAAACATCAAAAATTAAACCTGATTGAGAACTCAAGCTACTGGGACACAATGATTATACTGTTTACTTACAGCTACATAGCCCTTCTCAGAGGTGAGCGCCTCAGCAGCCAGTAAATGAGCTTGCACTAGATTTCCTATGTGAACCCAGTTCATCTGAACTTTGTGATTCCCAAACTTGAAGTTAAAAAGTCTCCGCTGGATATTTACCTGTAGAAGCAGAAAACATGAGATAACTACATTATTCCCTTATTATGCACTATAATATTGATTTTGTCTCAACTCAAATACTTGGAATTTGCCGTATTTGTGTACAGTTACAGCACAAGAAGTGTGTCACAAGAAAAAACCCAACTAGTGGGTGGTTTAGGAAATCAAAGATAGTTGCACCAATAGGCAGTGACAAAACATAGTGAGGTTATATTTTTTGGCAGAAACTAAAGTGCATATTTAAAAGACAATATTTCCATTAAATGATGGGGATGGAAATCTAGTCCTTTTACCACAGCATGTCAGCCTCCCACTTTTCCTTTTCACTGAGAAGCCCAGCTTGGTCCTGGCCCACAATGCTGGTTTCCTACTACTTGTTACCCTGCACCACATCACCTGTCCCCAAGCTTTCACCACATTCCTGCAGGAATGGTTAAGAACTGCAACCAAGGTACTGCCACTTGTGTTATGCCCTTACAACTACTTGTGGTGTCCTCCAGAGCTGAGTACAAAACACATACGGCTACTCGAGGCAGGTGCCGCTGCTCTTCTGGTCCATAGATGCCCGGTGGGCGCAGCACACACGTGTGGAGCTTGTCCCCTCCTTGGAGAGAGAGCAACAGGTCACTGTCAGACTGTGATGCCAATACACATTGTCTGAATTTTACACTGTCAAAATTAAGGCTCATTTGTGAGCCATTCTGTGTGGTTCGGCTTCCTGGGAACTTGATTTCATTTCTGTGTGAAATTGAATTCAGTAGCAGTGACAGAGCTGAGCTTAGCAGCCTGAAAAACCTTCATAGGATTACAAGAAGCACCCACTGGTCAGTGCTTACAAATTGGTATTATCAGAACAGTTAATTACCCACCAAAGAAAGGAATAGAAACAAATAAATATTTATTTCAATTAAAGTATACTATTGATAAATGAGCAACCAGAGAAAGGAATGCTCATTAGCACTCCTAATGATAGAAAAGCCCCAAATTCTTTATATGTACCTTTGAGTAAAGTTCCATTAGCAGCAAGAACCATTTGGTCTGCAATTGCCTTGGTTCTGGAATAATGATTAAATTGCTATAAGGAAGCAGAATAAGATAATTATTGAATCTGTAAAGGCAAACTTATTGTTTACGACTGACAACATTTCAATCTAGCCAGCTCACAGCTGAGCAAAACAAGACTAGAAATAGTTAGATTTAGTAAATATATAGTTTGTTTATGACAAAAAACAGACTTACACTTTACTGGCACAAGTTTAGCTTCAGAGTGAATTTAAGTCCATTTGTATTTACTTAACACTTTGTGCTGAATGCACTGAGAAAATCTACAGTAAAACAACTTCTGCTCTCAGAACAACCTTCACACAATCTACCCCTTGGAGCACCGTAAATGCCACATCATCCCATGGACAAAGTACCTTTTCCAGTGGAAAATATGGTACAGTTTCTTCATCTCCTTCTTCAATAGGATTCCCTCCAAACACCACATTCACCGTACTGGTATATATCAGTCTAGGGATATTTCTTTGTTTGCAGACTACAGTGATATACAAAATAAATTATTTTAAAACAAAAATAAAGACAGAGAAATAACTGAACTGGCAGATTTTCTTTTTGAAAACAAACATTACAATTAGAGGGGAAAAAAGGTAATATTTTAATTTTAACATTAACTTATTATTTAATATAATATTGTCTTCCATTTAGCTGGGAATTTTCATCCCAAATATGTGAATATTAACCATTGTGGTCACCAAATGTTTCATGATGAGGTACCTGTAACTATCATATCACTGGATTGCAGTTATCAACTGGGTAGAGGAATTATCTTGGTGGAAGAAAAAATCCTCCTTGCGAAACCTTTCTTAAAGCACGTTCATTTTACAAACTGAATACCGAGGAGATGATTGAGAATATTTGTGGTGGTACAGCCCTTGAGGCAGTGCTGTACTGAACCCTCAGTTCCATGGCCTTCCTCTTGCACCCCACTTTGATGGCACATGAAGTCACACAGCAGCACGGGCCAGCTCTGCCCACATGCCACAAAACTGCCTTTGTCTCAGTCTGTTCATAAGTGACAAATGATGTGTTAACAGGAAAACACATCCTGCTAGTGTATAATCAGCCGTGCTTTTAATACAAAGGAAATTAATGTTATTTTCAAAACAAAGACTTAATTATGGATTCCAGTCTTGTGTAGCTAAGACATTGTAGCTAAATTATGCTGCATATCTGTCACTGCAAACTTGAATAATGTAAATTTTCTTTTCATTTAACAATATTCTTAAAATTGAAGTGAATTAAAATGCAAATTCGGGATTTTTTAGAATCTTACAGAGCAGTCAGTCTGCCTGGTTCATTGGCTCATTTTGAAAATAATAAATGTTAATCATTGTTGCAAATATTTGGGAAAAAATAAAGTAATGTGTATTGTTAAAATGTAGATGAGCAGGTTCTGCTCCTCCCAGCATTGTGGTTTCCTGGGAGCACGTGGAAATTTGACATGGGGTATTTTTGGGGGTTTGGAGGTTGGGGAAGGAAGAAGGGAATATGTGGCAACTCTTCCTTCTAACTTGCTTAACTTGCCTACTATTAAATTTCTGCATTTTTTCAGTAATAACACACAGGCAGTATGAAAATTAGTCTAAATAAAAACTGATTCTGCCATTTTGCTGCTTCCCCCCCCCCCCCCCCCATTTGGTTTTTGAGGGAAAAACAAAGAGAATACAGCTTTGGTATTGACAGTACACTCGGAAAATGTTCTTTCTGGAATTGAATATACTGAAAGAGATCTACTGGCATCTTCCAGAAACGGTAGTTAAAACTCAGTGTATAATAAAAAGGGATCACAGTAACCAGAAAGGATGGGAGGTTTTCTGTATTAATGTGATAAAATAATAGCTAAATATACTTACTTACACATCTATGGTGTCTGTTACCTAATGTTTATGACACAACTAACAGTACAACAGCTCTCATGTTATTTCTATGAGGAAAGAGGATAACAGTTCTCCATTATATAGAGTAAAGGGGGAAAATAACCGGTACATGGAGGAGAGCTTTAGTTGGGCTGCCAAGGAATCAAGTCCAGGCTGAAAATCTATCCCCAGTTCAAACCAGTGGCAAATCTACCAGCTTTAATGGGACCTGCACACTCAGGTTTACATCATACTCTGACGGAGGGAGAGAAGAGCCTCATTTTACTGCCTGATCTCCACAGGAAACATCCAGTCAGAAAGTTTTTTAATTCATGATTTGGATCAGATGCAGAGAAAGAAAATCTAGGTACCTACCATCAATTATTATTTTTGTGCCACCAACATTTATGGATTCAATGTGATCTTTCTTTTGAAGCTAGAAATAGAGTTTGCACAAGATTTAATTAATCAAACAAGTCACATTTACAATATGATGGTTACAGTTGCCAGATCTAGAATAGCTGAGGTCTTTTTGTGATACGTTTTACAGTTCTGTTTGTCTGACATACAGTGATTTCTGGCAGTTCTGATTTTTATTGTCTTGTTCAGTGTATGAGCAAACAAAGTTGAAAAATGAAAGATAAAATGCATCTAAAAGGAAATAATAATAATAATACCTCAATATTTTGTCACACACCAGATAATCAATGATATAGAAACAAGGATTACTGGCAGAGGTTATGCTCCCTGAAAGCTTTCACAAGTTCTTGTTCCAGTGGCAATCTGTCCTGTTCTTTGGAATAAATAAGTAGGTTCATGACTTTTTTGATAACACCTTCTGTGTTATAACAGTCACTGTTATTCTGCATAACATATTGATTGTGGTCAGTTTTCTCAGTTTTCACAAGAAGAAAATGCATCAGTATGCATTTTAGAGCAGTGCTGTCACTCTTCAGATCAGAGAAAAAGGCTATACCTTCTTATCCAACATCTTAAAACTATGATCTCATTTTTCTAGAATATTTTGTAGTACATAACTTTCACACTTTGACTTTATTATTTAGAGAATGCCTCCTTTATTTCCTGTATGGGTGATTTGGCCTTTATATAAACTTCTGTCTGATATAAATATTGTACAATTACATTCTTTGTTATGTGCAGACGATTTTTTTCTTTCTCAAAAATAACCAAAGAAAACTTGAGGAAAACGGTACTTGCTTGTTCTGATCCTGACATTCCACATGCAGCTACATGGAACACACAGTCAACCCCTTCACATGCTTCGAACACTGCTTCATAATCCCTCACATCACCCTGTAAAATGAGAAAAGAATGTATTTTTGACAGGTTGAACTCCTTACATCCTCTATAGAACTGTATTAACTATGGCTAATAAGAAAAATCTAAAGGTATTCTGGTCTGTTTTTCACAGTACTTAACAACAATTAAATAAAATATTCTGAACAGGCAGAAAAAGCAATGACTAAGAATTTTGCCAGTATTTTGTTGCAAAACAAAGATGACTCTTGTTTGCTTCAATTATAATGCGTATTTTCACACTTAGTCCTACAGCCTTCAGGCTGGCAAAACTTGTTTGACTTGAATGGGAGCAGCCAGTGCTCGAGGGCTGGAGAATCCAGCCCCAGGGACAATAAATCACAGCAGGAAGGGTTCAGCTCTTTGCCTTGGAATCACCAAATAACAAAACCCTGCTTCTGTTGGCACCTTGAGATGCGATCTGTGCTGTCTTCACAAATGTCTTTTTATCCATCTAAGGCTTGTTTGGTGTACTGTAACTTTAATTACAGCTTTGTACAAGAGTAAAAAAATCCAGTACAATCTATATGTATTTAATACTTCATTTAGTGTACATTAGTGTATTGTAATCACATTTATGAAATTCCATATTTCACTGAGCACACCTGTATCTAGTATTAAATCCTAGGATGGGTTAGAATATTATATTGCATTTTTGTATACCAAGAAATTCTACATTAACAGTGCTCCCCATACATATAGATGACAATAAAAATATAGTACCTTTGTTTTTAGAATTTAGGTATTTCAAATTATTAAGTATTATATTCTTTCCTGTAATGAAACCGATAGAATAATCCCAAAAGAAACAACAGAAAGTAATATTAAGAGCTAATCTAATCAGTCTTTAACTCTCAACTTTTTTCTCCTGAGGTTGCCAAAGTATTTCATAAATACAGCTGACTTACACTTCCCACTCTCAAAGCAGTGCTACAGGAGCTAACCAGTATAAACAATATTAGCCATCTCCAAATGGCTCTCAAGCCTCTCAAGGCTCAAACCTCTAAAATCACTTATTGATTCATTTACTAGGACTCTATAGTTCAATTTTCCAGGTAACTCTCCTACACTTTGTAATATTTATTTTTTTTCAAATTATTTATAAAAAATGCTGTTCTAGAAGATCATCTGTGAGATCTTGAGTCCATTTAGATGTAAATTGCCATCAGTCCACAAACTTAAATCAAATTATGTGGACTTACAGCATTAACACATCAAGCTTATAGTGTTAAAATGGTTCCATATTCTGTAAAAGTTGTTTATGAAATTGAACTTTAAAACATCGTGGGTCAGACAAGATCTGCTTAGCCTGGTATTCTGCTCTCCTCAGAATCATCCATCCCCCACTGTCTCCCTTCCACCTGCCTCAGAGGGTGGATGTAGCCCAAAGGAGAAAACGTGGCATCACAATGACAGCCCTCAGGACCAACTGCCTGTGATCCCCTGCAGCTTTGCCGTCACCTTCCCAGTTCTAGTGGGGCTGGCAAATGCTCTTACAGTAAAAGCTCAGAAAAGATCAGCTGAGCAATACCCTGGGTTTAGCCAGAACTTGTGTGACATGACAGGAGCACCCACAAAGTTCCCCAAGAGCCCAAACCTGAGCCCCTGGAGCAGCTGTGAGAGGTACTGGGGAATGTGTCCTCCACACACAGCAGGGAGCTGTCAAATACTGGAGACCTCTTGTGTTCCCCCTTTTTTCAGACACAGTAATTATTCCTTGAACTGTTCAAAATCAAAAAGAATCAGTGCTCATAAATGGGTGCTGCAGAAGGAGCGTGGACAGGGCAAGTAAATGTGATGCTTTACCCCAGAATGTTCTTCTAGTCTTGAAGCATTTTCGTTCAGAAGATTTCTTGAGCCTAATTTGATTTATCTATTCAGCAGTTTCCAGAGGAGGTAATTTTTTCTTGAGGCTTTGTACATGCCTTTTACCCACAGCACGAAAAGCCCATCATTTTCTTTGTACTGAACTGACTCCTTATTCCCGATGGACAGTGAACAACGCCACTCACAGGCTGTAGAGCTCTCCCACTCCTCAGTCACCTCTTTCTCAGCCTGGAAATCGCTTCCTCAAGCACTCTCTTCGTGGCAGTCATTCTGCATTTGTGATCCTTTTTATTGCCCTCTCTTGGCTCTCACCTTTTGACTTGAAATAATTCCCGTGGGCAGGAACCTTTGTCCCTTCATTGTTCACTGTTTTCCTGGGGCGCTGAATGACACCTCCCAACAGAGCATCACTGGTGACATGAGACACTGGGACCCTGTTTGCCATCCCTTAATCAGGTACTTATGCATGCAAGGACCTTTTACCACAGCTTCTTGTCCTGAAAGGCTTTTCCATAAATGTTTTAATCAAAAATCCTGAAGAGGAATCCTTGACAATTAGAGCATTAGACATTGCAACTCCAACATACCCTGAAAAAATCCGCTCCGCTTGGAATTTCCCATTTAGGCTTCCGGACATCAAACAGCACCACAGCAATTCCTGAGCTAACGAGGGCACATCCCAGGTTGTAGCCCAGGTAGCCTCCACCTCCTGTCACCATTGTCCTGCTGCTCCTGGGAGCCAGCAGCCCAGCGGGCTCGGTCACTTGGCTCTCACAGCCTTGGCTGCTGGGGAGCTCTTCCGTGGATCCCTCCAGCATCACGACTGCAACAGAGAAGAGCTCTTGAAAATTCCTCCATAATACTTTGAGGTCTGGGTAATTTCAATTGCTTTCACATCACAATGCTCCCATACTAGTTTTATTCTCTTAATATGTTTAAAATGTATAAATTAATAATTTTGGTGATGGGCTTTCTATGTATACTGTTTAATAAGTATGAATACTTTTATATTCCAAGATTTAGTCTTTTCCTCATATGCCTAAATTTCATATTATATAGAAATGAAGAGAAATTACAGGATTTTAAAGCCATTATAATTACCTAACCTTAACAGCAATGATGGCATTTTTTAATACTTAGTTTAATCAAACATGTTATCCTTGAAAACTCATTAACTTCTGATATATTAATGCCAAATTGATGTTATCCTACTAGTCAGGAAAATAAACCAAAACATTAGATAAGGAATATAAGAAAGGATTCATTCTACTTTTAAAATCAACTTTATTTCACATTTGGATCTTCAGCAATGATAAACGTTTGTTAGCATTTTAAGCTTTTCTGGTTATACATTAAATATATTCAGTTTTCTGTCCAGTTCTCACTAACTTTTGACCATATTATTCTCAGTAGTGCATTCATAGACAGCTAAACCAACAAGGGGCAGAAGAGATAAGCCATCTGCCCTGTGAGTTCATCTAGTAGGGAAAACTGATTAGAATATCATTCTAGGATAAGAACTCCATGGGAGTTACCCATCTGTACACCTTGTTCTGTATTGCAAATTAGTTTATTCTACATTAATCATGTGTCCAAGAAATTTAATTTTCCCACACAGAGAGCTCCTTGCACATGCTTGGCCTTTACACATTGGGATCTAGGCTCTTGTACCACCAAACAAAAATCCAGAAGAAATCTGCAATCAGTCATGTCACCATAAAGTGAGAGCCCAACTGGGTGCCTGCAATCTAGTACAGGAATATGAACTCAATCTCTGCAGATTATTTTGGTTTTCTCATGGTTGGAGAGCTCCTCATGTGAGAGGAGCCTCACAGTAAAGTACAGTTTGCTCTCAGCCATTTACACCAGGCTTCAGCAGAGCTCAGGCAGAAACGGGGCACGGCTGGTAACTGGCAGTTCTGTCACTTCCAGGGTGACAAATTCTAGGAAAGAAACACAAAGTGCAGCCACAGCACACAAAATTATGGACTACTTCAGCCATTGATTACTTAGTATTTTATAGTTTTGTTTGTGATATTCTTATTTTATATGTTGGGGTTTAGATTTCAGACACAGGAAAGGACCATCTCCTCCAAGCTGTTACATGGTTTTAACAACGTCAGTTCACTCAGTTCAGTAAACTGAGTAGCCTAACAGCATAAAACACAAGCTCCTTACGTTGAAAAACATCCTGACATTTCAAAAATGAAAAATAATCTATGTTTTCAAACAAAATCTAAATTACAACTAATGTAATATAAGTAAATCAAGTATGCTGTTCAAGCAAGGAAACATAAACTTGTATCTCTAGAATATGCTATGCAGAAGTCTTAAGCCATATAAAATTCTTTTGCCTTGTCTTCTGAGATAAAGCATCTTTCTATACACTATAAGGAGAAATAAAGTCAAGCTTATCACATATATTACAAAGACATTTGAGAAATGGTATATATTTGAATACTTGTTATTAATATCTCCTTAAGGTTTAAGTAAGCTGGAGGTTGCATAAAAAAGTTTAAAGTTTTCTAGAAATCTCTTTCTTAAAAAGCACTAATAGCATTAGTATATTAATCTGCTTCTTGGATTTAGAAATTTGTTTTCAAATTTTGAACATAATCAGTTTTCTTTTGGAAAATGCTTCTTTTCAGAATCAGTAACTTTATTTTTTCTCTGAATTTGTAGGAGCGATTCTGATTTATTAATGTATTTTGCATGATAAGCATAAATTAATGCTGCATCACATCTCATGCAGCATGTGTAGTGTGAGTTGCTCTTAGCTTCCCTACTTCAAATATCAGAAATGTTCTAAGTACTTCACATAAAAAGTTAAAGTCAAACATACCAGTTTTTTTTAAAATAGCTAAAGAAGTAGTAAGTACCCTTGGTAGGATCCTGCTGTCAGCGCTCTCCCAGGCCTTCCTGTCCAGGTGAGAGGGTGAGATGTCTCTGTGCTGGACAGTTTGTGACTCAAGGGCATCAGGTGCTCTCAGGCAGACACAGAAGTTCAGGTGTGCTCAGGCCTTTTGCTGTTCCTGCTCCTTTGTAGCTGGGGCTTGGCTGGGAGTCAAAAAAGGGCAGGGCTTAATTAGTACATAATTTACGTTCCTTTTCAGGAAAAAAAAATTCTCCACATCAGACCATCCTTAACAGGATGGGACCTCTCACTTACCTGGTAAAAGTATAAGACACTACACAACACAAATATACCATTGGTACCATCATTCTGTAGATAAACTACTGGAGAAGAAACAAAAATCCTGTTTGGCAGTGCTACTCAACACTTTCATCCTGACTTTTCTATCTCCATCCCCAACCCAATTTTGTATTTGCAGAGAGGCTTGACTCTAGGCACAAGGGTTCTCTGGCTTCCAAGATGAATGAAGGTATTAAACTACCTTGTACACAAGAGAACAGGAAAAGGTGATGTACTGTTAAATAATGCATTTAAAATGAATGATCAATTAAATCAATTAATGAAATTATTAATAATAACATATGTGCTCTTTCCTAAGATTTTAAAGCACTTTTAAAACACATATGCTTTTGCAAATTAAACAATGAGAACTCAAAGCCAACATTTTTAAATGGGTGTGTCTAAAATTAAGTCTCAAAACAGTAGTTAAGATGCTAAAGAAACACTCCCATATCTAAATATAAATTACTACAATTTTCAATGTTTGCATGTTAGAAATATCTCAAGTTTATAGGTAACCACTTGCAATTTGAATGTAATTTAATGTTCATGTGCTGACAAGAACTAAAATAGACACCTCGGCAAATACATTTCCACATTAACATGTATTGTTCTAAATTCCCTATCATCAACATTAGAACCGGAATATTGAGCCTGACAAATTAATCTGCACTTCTTGGTTTGCTGACTGAGTGACAAGCTCAGCTCACAGTAAAATCCCCAAGAACACCGAACTGTCTGTTTTGAGCTGTCCATAGCACTGACAGCTTTTACCATTTAATGCAAGAAATAAAGTGCCCATTCTATCTCTGAACTATTTCAGAACTGCTTCACAAGTCAAAGCAGCTTGTCAGCTTATTCAAAGGATACCAATCCCTCACTCTTCAGTGACATTTAACAAAGCCCATTTTAACTTGGCTTTGGTTTCCACCTTGCCAAGAAGGGGACACCACAGAGGAGTTTTCAGAACTGGTATTTTGTACTTCTGTTATGTTTATTCTCTTACCTTTAGTAAGGGATGGTCATATTTTATTCAATGCATCCTGCTAAGTATTTCTGAAAGAAACAAAAACTAAGGTTACAAGGAGAAAAGCCACTGAGTTAAGATTGGAGCTTGCTTTTGGTCTTGAATCACAACTCTGTAGTGCTTTTTTCCTACTTTTTCTCATATGACCATTCATAGTTCATGTAAACAGCCAGTACTTGTAGCAGATGACTATAAAATACAGCAGGAAGGTCAGGAAGTTTGTCCATTTATTTACATGGAGGAGCTTCAGATTTCTGAAGTGTTGTGTGTTGGCTTATCAAAATGTTACATCCAGACTGTAAAGCAATGTTGAAATGTAATTGCACTGTTTCATAGGGAACCTAGTACCCTTGCACAAGTCCATTTCAAATCACATGCTGCTAGAGCCAAGCCTAAATTGGGTAAGGAGGATTTGGCATAAGACAGACAAGACAATTTCTGTCCCCAGCATACAAAGGCTGGTCCAGTGCTGGTTCTGAACACTGCTGGGTACTGGACCCCAGAGGGGTTTCAAACCATGGCCCAGAGGGCAGATGTGGGAGACCAGGTCTGTATCCTGGTCACTCAGCAGGTCCTGAGAACTTCACAGCTCTGTGCTCCCAGACACAAACAGGAGCTGAGCTCCAGCTGTGGGGTCGCCTGCAGAACAGTTCTCAAGTGTGGAAGGTCCTATGCAGAAAGGAGCCTTTAACAGAGTAACCAGGGCAAGAAAAGCTCGACAGAGGCATGAGTTAAGATGACAGCCAGATATTTGGTGTGAGTCACAGGCAGAATGGGATGTTCTGGACTGCCCAAGGGCAGAGGAATAGCAGAAAATCAGGAGACTAAGCTCTCTCTTAAACCTACTCAAGGACAGGGTTTTGCTGAGATACCTGCCATACAAAAAAATACGCTCTCTTCATTTGACTTACTAAAATTTCTGTATCTAAGCCCTAAATTAGTAGTAGAGTTGTCCAAGCTCACCTTGTGTTTGAGCAGCTGCTCATGCACTTGTTCACATGCTGATGCCCCACCAGAGGTACTGATACAGTCTGTGAACTCAGAGTGGTGAGACTTGTTTGCACAAGGTACAGAGCACTGATCCCCTCTGCAGCCCCAGAGAAGTCTGGGCAGAGCTGTTGTAGGGTGTAAGTACTTTTGACTAAGGGAATGTATCTCTTTGTGACTACAAAAACAACCACCCTCATAACAAGGATGTCTAAAACAACGGAGAGCAGAGAGAAGGGAAGTGACAACAGTAAGATGTTCACCTTTTATGGAGAGAAGACAGAAAATATTAGAAAGCATTTAAATCAGGTCTTGCAATGTTAATAGAAGAGAAAAAGAATAGAGCTCTCCTCTAATTATGTCTTGCTGGGCTTAGAATTTTAAGTTAAAAAGATAAATAATGGGATCTGAATTTGGGAAAGGAAACTTTAGAATATTTTTCATATAACCAAATGCTGAACATTGGTATGTATCAAACATTTCTAAGGCATGAAGTCATCCTTAAAAAAGTTTACCAACACAATATGGATACAACAACAAATGCAATTTAAGACTCAAATTATTGTGATGACACAACATTCTTCACATTCCTTGTTAAGTTAGAGGAGTAAGACACAGAGGCAAAGCAACTTACCCATGTCATGCTCTAAGTCCAGGCCAGAAGGAAAAAGAAGATGCAGATCCTTATTCCTTGCTGCAAAGCTAAGAGATCAGGTTCTTCTTAAATCCCTCCATTCTTCATTAACATATATAAATATTCTCACTCTATCCTTCCTTTTTCCTGTTTCTTTGTGTATTTGTGTTACAGATCTGCATATTTCATTGTTTCCTTATGGAAGGAATAAAGTACACATAAATACAGCTTTGGAATGTGCTCCATAAAATGCTTTTCAAATTACTTTGTTCTCATTTCCTTTGCATTCGTGGTTACTTTGCATGTTACACAGATTGATTTACAGGTCAAATGAAATGATAACTCTGAGCCTGCATTGCCAAGTCAGGATGGAATTACAGGAAGAAACAAAGCAACTTCTCACAGCAGCAACAAACATCCCTGTATCAGTCCTTAGGTCTTGTTAAAGAAGAGGACAGTTTATGCAATATTTGAAGGGAAGGAATACAAATGCATCATAAATAAAAATACTGTTACGTTGTACTGAATGAAGGCACATTTCTATACAATTAGCAGGGATCACAGCTTGGCTTGCTACACATGGGAATTCCAGAGACAACAGGAGTGTTGAACAAACTATACAGATGCATGTTTGAAAGAAATTATAACACCAGTCCCAACAGGTTTGTTATTTGCTCATTTTTACTCTTTTTAGAAAAGCCTTGGTACCACATTAGGAGTGGCCATGGTGACAGACGCATCCCATGTCACTGAAAGGATATAAACTTGTGGCTTACAAGGTCTGCCTAAGCTACTTATCAAATTCTAGGTAGAATTTAAGATTCTAACTGATGAAGTCTCACGTGATATGAGTGATAGGAGTCAGACATTATCAGACTCCTTATCAATTACTTCTGCCAGTGCATTCACTACCTCAAATCTAAACTATCAGTATTGTAACAGAGAGAGGGAAGGAAAAGGGTATTTTCTGATGCTGGCAATTTTCTGGAATTGCATTTTCCCTTCTTCCTCTCTCTTCCTATTACTTATTTATTTAAACTAATCAGCAAGCAAACATCTCATAAGCCTCTGTTTGGGATGGTTTCACAAAGGACCAAAGTTCAATGGAATGAAATATACATCTGATATACATCTGATTTAGATGCATTAAAGTGATTCTATGAAAATTCCAGTGACTTGGTTGTATGAACACATTTGGGTGCCTAAAGTCTTGGAAGGTTGTAGTTACAAATCTAGATACATGCTAATAGTAGCAACGTTTATAAGGCGCAGGGAAATTCTTACTGAACAGAATTCTAAAGGACACAACACACACTGCCATTACCGTCCTTTGAAGCAGCATGAACTGCTGGGGGTGACTCAAATTCAGGCATTTTTGGATGAAGGAATTTGTTACTGCCAAGCTGTCCCACCCTTCTCCTGGAAGCTGTCCCCTGAAGCAGCTGTGGCTGAACCATGCATGAAGGAATTCCTGAACTGCCAGTCCTTGCTAAGGGTTTATGAACATCTGCACCAGTTAAACCTGGCTCAGCAGCTGGAAACTGGAAATTATGGCAGCACACAAGCTGCTACACATGGAAGTTCTCAACTCCTGATGTGAAAGCAGCACTCTCCTGAAGGGAGTTGCACACAAATGTGGAGGTAGCAACTGGTTCAGCCATTTGTCTTTATTTCATTGCACACAAATCAGCATATTCAGTGAGTCACAGCAATGACATGACTTACAAACAAGCTGGCAGAAAAATATGCCTTTATAACTTTGGTCAGTTATAAAACTCCTCTTTTATTATGTCTTGAAGACAGTGGGTTGCATTCCAGCAAGCACAAACCAGGAAAGCAAATGACACAGAGCTGATGGATGGACACTGAATTCACTAACTCAGGTCATCCCCACTGAGGCATCTCCTGACAACATCTTCCTGGCTGAGCAGCCCTCAGCCTGATGAGAGCAGGTAGGATGGGAGTTTCCAGGCAGGCAGTAAGGAGATGGAATCTATATTTTAAAGGAAGGAGCTGCTCTGAGGAGGTAGCAGGGCTTGAGCAGCCTGTGAGACCACAAGGCTTTGGCAGCACAGGCTAAATTGTTTACAAAAAAAGAGAATTTGGATGGGGTGTAATGGCTTTATGCTGTAATACCTGACTATTTTACAGCTTCAGTGCTTCCACAGATTCTGACATCAACATTTACTCCTCACTTTTCATTGCATTTTCTTGAACAGGAGGCTTAGAAGCCCTTAGCTCACAGCACCAGCAAGGAGAAAGCTCCTGAGTTCCCAACAACTACTTGGAGAATGAGATCATCCTCAGGAGAACCAGACAAACGTGCTGTGCTCTGCCCACAGAAACAAACGCCCAGTCCAAGCCAAAACAAACAGCTCAGTGATGAGTATTAATGTAGGCTGCCCCACATTTTGGGTTACAGATCCACTGACAATCAGCCAGTGGAGACACTGTGTAAATGCAACTGTTTTGATAGAGTAAAACCTCTGCGCACCAAATAGTGTACAGGGGGGGAAAGGCTCTGAATGAGAGCTTTGACAATTGCAGTTTAACATAACAGACTGAAATATTCTGATGCTTATCCACATTTGCAAAATCCAACATGTTCATTATGATCTTACTTTGCAAAGAGCCTCTGATACCATTTAACACACCTGCATAAGTGTGTTTCCTTTTAAGTTCTTTTAAAGTAATTTTATAGGAATATAAGAATCTATGCTACAGTACTGTGAAAATTCTTAAATCCTCCAAGGAAGCCTTTTTGGCAATACAGAAAGCTCATCCTTTTTACCTGTATTTACTGTTTCAACATTTCTGTTAGAATACATCCTCATTTTATCACTGATCATCATCTATACCTCAAACAGAAATGTAACCAATCCTATTTAATTTACAATTAATATTTTCATATCACATCATCTCAGCAATTACACACATCCACATATAAAATCACAGAAAGTAATGCATAGCACAAAGCACCAGTTTAATTGCAGTATTCTAGTGAAGGCTGGCAATAACATGGAAGCAGGAGTCACCTGGTTCAGAGCATTCAATGCTAAATACATACATTCATGATAGAAGTAATTTTTAATTCTATATAGAGACAAAAGAGAGAAAAGGACAGAAGAGACAAAATCTCCCATATCACAGCATATCCAGTAGCACTCAGGAGATGCAAATGGCTCCTGAATAAATGCAGGCCAAGTATCTTAATTTTGAAGTATGAATCCATTTTTGTTATATTACATATACTGAACACCTGAGATGAATTTCTAACCCTCTAAAAGACAACAGTGAACTTCCACAAAATACTAGTGAGCTATCATTGCAGAAATCAATAAAAAACAAATCAACTGAAACTGGCATATTTCTAATCTTTCTAGACAGGAAATACATAAGAACAGAATTGCTCAGAAGATAGGCAGTGTCTGGTCATACAAACACAACCAGGCTACATCAGCAACAAGGTATTACTTTCTTGCATGTCTGATCATTTCTGAGTCATCAGCTCTCAATCTTCCTTTACTGCCAACATGAAAAGCAGAGTCAAAATAATTATTAGCAAAACTTCTCTGTGCAAAAATATGAATTACAAGCTTTGTTTTCTGCAGTAAGGTTATTTCTTGGACTTTCTACGCAAAATTGGCATAAAGAATTCTCTTCCTAACATCACAGCCATCTGTCCCATCTGTTAGGGATAATAAACACCAGTAAAGAATTCTCGAACCACCAGACAAAAAAGGCAATTTAGACATACCAGCAACTGATTGAAGATATTATTAATATGATACAGTAAAAGAGAAACAAAAGTTGTGACCCTGTATAACTACTGATACATACACTTTAAAATTTGTATTAGCTATATTGAAAACTATCCTTTACTTATATTTAAACTTCATAGAGTTCAGGGCTTGATTTACTTTGAATCCTGCAAAATCTGCAAGTGGGCACTTATCAGTGCAGCACTTATCCTCTGCAGCTTCTTGTCTTGTCAGCAGTTGTGACAACAAAGAAAAAAATCTTCTTTCTTTCTGCTTGAAGCTGGAAGGTGTGATCACACTTTGAAAAGAAGCAGGTTAATTGTATGATTCCGAACTTCTCCAGCATCTTTTCTTCACCTAAAATTTAATCCTACAAGTGAAGCACATGAATACTTTTTAAAATGCAACTCAAAATATATAAAATACATGGACACAGTGTCACCATTGACAAAATATGGACAATGGAAAAACAACTTAAACTGAAAGTAATCAAGTTTCCTTACATGTTTAATGGGGCTACAGTGCTATGCACTTTCTGGAGAGTCTTAACAGGAGTGCCTTTCCTATACACTTCACCAGCAATACAGTATTCTTTGGAATGATGAGATCCAGAGACAGTTGTGGAACACCAGCCTTTATCTTTGCGTGCCTGTAACAACTTCCTTGCTCCTATAGGATGGTTTTGTATCTGCTCCCTCTCCAAGCATCTCTGGAGAGTATCAGCCCTTAAATGCTGAATTCTGCAGACTCAGACACACTCTGACACACTGATACACTCACACACACTCTTGCACACCAGGTTCCAGTTTCCACTCTCCATGACCAAGCATTCTGAAGCAGCAGGTCAGGCTGGCAGGCTGGATTTTTTTTTTTTTTTTTTTTTTTTTTTTTTTAATTCCTATTTGAATGATTGGGCAACATTTTTGAACCAAAATACAAACTACAGCTATAGAAAAAAAGATTTTAAAAAACCCAGTCTTGCTCTTTATGTGCCTTACCCAATTCTTTGATTAATATCTTGCCAGGCCAGCTCTGCAGTTGTCTGTGTGTCCATTGTTTTTCCTCAAACAGCCCTGTGACAAATGCTACTGTCTTGTTTAACCCTGAGAAAGTACGTCCACCCAGCAATTTCTCTTTTCCTGTGGTTTTTACTTTGGCAATTTAAAGCAGCAGGTAGGCTCTGTGAGAGGTTCAGTTTGCCCTGCTGCCTCTCCCACCACTCTAATGACAGTCCCATGTTTGCTGAGGATGTCTTTGCTATTAGTGAGGTCTTTTTTCAGTCAGCCTTGTTCATTTAGCAGAAAAATCATGCAGCCCACACAACAATTGTTATTGCAGCCTTTACATCTGGTTCTAACATCTAATGTGCCTAACTGCTTGCTAGAGCATTAATAACTACAAATATGCATTTACCTTGCTCTTTTCACCCCAAACAGTTCTCTATGAGCTGTTCTTCAGTTATATGGGTATTTACTGTGGACTATCTCAGCTAAGAACTAAAATCACTATAAATGTTTCCAACTTTGGAAAAAGCTACTGCTAGAAATGAATACATTTAATAAACTATTACCCTTCTACTGAAATACACGAACTATCCATTAACTATGATGTAAATGTGTTGACTGCTTACCTGAACACTTTTTTGAAAGCCAGATGTGTCTTTTTGGTTTGTGTTCCATTTTTCAAGCAATAATCTGTTTGAAAGAAAAACAAACCCCAGAGAATTACAGCAGTTTTTCACGGAGGAATAGAATGCTTTTGGAGTCTTTATTTAGCCCTGTCTTTGGGTGACCTTGCACTGAGGAGGTAAAATGCATTTTAAAGCTCTTTGCAGGTACATTTGTCTGCTATTCCTATTGAATTGATGTTTTCTGGTTCTGGATTGGCAGCTAGGAAGGGTAACTACGAAGAAACATAAAGATCAATACAATTTAAGTAATGTCCTATTCTAGACACTTCTCCAGGTCTATTTTTTTATATAACAGACATTGGGAGTCAGATATTCTTGTCTTCATTCCATGAAATACTAAATACAAAGATTCTTGATAAATACTCACCTCCAAGATTTCGCCTGCTTTAAGAAACTTCTAGCTTTTGCTACTTCTTGAGTAAGTTTCTTTAAATCATCTCCTTCAAAGAAAGGGAAAGCTGGATTCTGAAAGCACAGTTAAAATGTTATAACTTATACCTATTTATTTTCTGTTTCACCACCTTAATTAACTGATCCTAAGCTTTAAATTTCTCTACTTGCAAAGGAGGTCTGTCTTACAAGGGGAGAGCCCAGCAAGCCTGGATTGCACCTGGGTCTGTTCACTAACATTGTTCTGCTATGGCAATGCCTCACTTGTCTCATGCTAGAGAATTAATGTGCTAAGCACTGTACAAAGATATTGCAATTAAATGAAACACAAGATGGCAGGGATAAGAAGACAGTAAAAGCTGAAGTTAGCTTAAAAACCACATACAGACACAATAGATTTTTTACTTCTCTTTCAAAACCTATATTGCGCTGTGTATTCCTTTCATGGGCTTGGGCACCTCACCAAGACAGCAGGAAGGCAAAAACAGACAGAGATTTCTCTTTTTGGTTTCAATAGGAAATATTATTTTTTCTCATTGTTTTTATTTTCTTAAATGAATTTCCTCTACTGATGAAGAACTAAGTTGCAATGAAACAAACTGATTTATTTAACATACATCTTCATCATCCAGCCCCTCTGTCAATATTCTGTGTGCTGCTAATTGTGCATCTTCACCTCCAGAACTGCAGTGGAAGCGCCCTCCTGTTTGGGAAGCAAGCTTCTTCAGGAATTCAACAGCTCCTCTGTTAGCACAAAGCAGAAAGCTATTTACACAAATTATTTTCTGAAAGCAACACCAGAAGAATTTCAAAGAACTCCTCGAAAATATGACATCAAAACAAATAGATGGGAGGACATGATTATAAATTCCTGTGTGAAATGTAGGCTATGTGGCATTTACCTCTGTAACAACCTTCCCCATCACCATCTTGGTAGCACAGTCTTCTGACAATAAATAAAGTAGTCATTTTAAAAGATTTTTTGTTGTTGTTCTTGCAAAGTATCATATACCTGTCTGCCACACTAAAACAAATGGTGTGGATTTTAATATCTTGTTTCTTTATCAATGTTTCCATTTCTTTCAAAATCAGATTGCAGCTGGTGTCTGGTTTTCCATCAGTCAATAGATACAGCGCCTCTACACCTTGGAAACTGAGAGCTTTCTGAAAAGCAGAAAATAAGCTTAAATCATTTGTACATTTATATGAAAAGTTACACTTCAGAACAAAAATATCATTCCAATGATTTAAGATAGTTTTGTATTTGCCACATGATTAATTAACTTAGTTTTGTCTTTTCATTTTCACTCATTGGGGAAGCAGATCAAGGATATAAATTTGAAAATTTAAGTAGATAATTTGTAGCATAAGACAACATTTATAAGCACAGCATTGCCAAAAACTGACTCATTGAAAGAATAAAATGAACTGGTTTTGGAGAACTATTGACAAAAGATTTTTACATCATATTTTATGGGAGTTAAAGATGTTTAATATCTGAAAATTAAGCTCACTAGGACTTGAATATCATGAAAATTTGCTACAGTAATTGACTCAGTGGATATCTTTGTACTACAAAAGCCTTGCAGCTGTACTGGATTTCATTCATGATGAAAGCCATAACATTTCTATAGAGATTGTGCAAGAATGTCTGGAAGAAGAATCATTCATTAAAGGCAACATTTCCTTTTTGATTCCAATTTTAAATCTCCTAAAATTGCAAGTTCAATAAGTTCAATAAGTTATTATTATGTTGATTTCTACACTGATAATTTTTATAGAAGAGTTTCTTCACCTATTACTGAAGTTCAAGAATTCTACTCAAAACACATGAGATTTCAACAAACACTGCTTATTTAAAATCCTGTTTGGGTCAGAGCAACATATCACAGCCACAGTTGTACATAAACATCAGTTTGAGCAACTGGCTATTTTCCCTCTGTAGTATTCTTTGAATACAAATATTTACAAAACTATTGATATTTTACTTTTTTTAAAAAACCTAGTATGAGCATTTAATTTGACTATCTATGAACGCTGGGGCCAGAAACAGTGACTTGATTTCTAAACTGTTCAGTGATTTGCATATAAAGATGTCGTGCACTTTCACATAATAATTTTCCTGGAATGTCACCAGTCAGGTGAAGTGTTTTTACCACCACAGGACAGAATGAGTTCTCCAAGCTGTGGCACACCCACCTGTACAGCTGCAAGGATGCAGGAGTTCCCATGGGCATGGCATGTGGAGGCCCACTGCACAGCATCATGGCAGCTTTCATCAGTTGCCTCTACAAGACACTCTTTCCAACTCTCTGTATTTTCTGCAAATCTCAGCAGGTTAAACCTGAGGAGAGAGATGACCCACAACATTTAACCCTAATCAGTCACTTTGGATAAGACAGTTTTGAAATAAGTAAATAAATAAAATAATAATAAAAAAAACCCTAACACAAACACAAACCCAACAGTAAAAAAACCCAAACCCCCTATCAAAGAGCCTAATGTTGGATTAAGATCTTCAGACTTGGAAGAGTCAAAAAGCATATTTTACTGTGCATGAACAGAAAATCTACAGGAATGCTGAGCCTAAAAGGGTAAACAGCATCAGCCTACAGCAGAGGCTCAGATTTTAGAGAATTTAGACCTTAAAACTGGTAAAAGCAACAGAAAAAGCAGATCTTGTCACATGGACATTATACTCTAACATACAGTAATTACTTGAATTGTGTGTCAGTGCTGTATTACTGTAATTATTAAGTAATCTGATTGCATAATAATGAGTGCAGATGTCAGTCCTTATCAACAATTCACCATACCTGACTCCATTTTTTCTCAGCTGTTCCCAGATAAGGGAGGTCAGTTCTTTGGTGACAGGTGGCAAATATGGGCCCATGGAACCAGATGTATCAATCAAAACACAGACATTTGCCTCCAAAATGGTACCAAACAATTCTCGGCTTCCTGGGCCAGAACATTAAAACTAATTAAGAGTTATTACACAAGCTTATTTTATTGAGCATAATGTCAATCTTCAGTCTTTAGGGGTAATTCTGGGCACATTTCTACATAATTAACGTAGAAATACTAATTCTAATCTACATAATCAGTGTCTAATCTATGCGGCAATTAGGTAGTTAAAAGGTTAACATTAGATAAGTCTTCAGCCATTTCAAAACTAGCACTATCAAGCATTAATTACTAGCTAATTGTAGCAACTTGCATTAAAATAATTTGTAGCTCCTTTACAATCCAGCAAAAAGTTAAACTGTTTCCCAACAAAGATCTTTATGAGCAACAGAGAGATCAAAATAGTCTTCACCAGCAGTGATGCTGAACTTCTAAGCAGGGCACATTCTTAGTAAAACATGCAGAAAAGCTATTTTTACTTGTATGTGTTACTGTATATATTCTGTTCACAGAAAGAATCTCATGCTCTGTATTCACAGAGACCAAAAACTAATTATTTTCAGCAAGTGAGATGTTTATCAGCTGCACAGATGCTGAATTCTCTTGTATTCACAAATATAAGTTTTAAACTTTCAATGAAATGCAAGACAGAGAACCTTTATTCACACTGGAGGTTCAGATTTACATTCATTTACATCTATTTGAACAGAAATAGCAGACAAGAATATTGTATATATTTATATATACATAAATAAGTTGTAAGTTGTGCTTTACAGAAAACCAGAGGCACAGCAATACCTGAGAGAAGCCACTGCACTCTCTGGATATAGCGCTGCACCACCCTCTCCAGTTGTTCTGTGTAGATTTCCAGCTCCTTAGGGTGAAAATGCAGATGTTTCACAACCCCCTGGAAAAATTCAGTTTGGGCAAGAGCATCTTACTTGAGGAAATCTGAGCTCAGCTGCTATATATGCAATGTTGGCATTGGACATACGGGAGATTTTTGTCTTTACATCTATGAAATATGGTAAGAAAAATTCTGTGACTGTTGCTTGCACTTAGTTTTCGATGCTTCTCTCCAGTCATTACACAGACTGAAACAATCAAGATCCAGCATTTACCCAGTTTCAGCTCACACGTAATTTTGAAAAGTTTAATTTAACTTTTAGAATTTATTTTTATACTGTATGAGCAGAGGAGACACTATACATTCTAAAGAAGATGCAGTTTGGACTTCAAACATGCTAAATGGTTTTTTGTGGTGAACAAAAAACCTTCTCTAGTTTGCTAGTGGAAGTATGATTTAGAAAGAACAGGGAAGAGTGGAGAGAACATCACACTAGAAAGCCAGAAACATTAATCAACATTCACTAAACAAATACAAAGCCTTTCAACAGTGTAGGTACCTGACATCTGCAAAAACCTACATTGATTTCTGCACTGGGGAAGATAGAACAGTATTTTGCTGATACTTCCTTGTGCAGAGACTCCACAGTTTTCTTCTGGTGGATACAGCCTGGACCAAACATCAGTCTGGGCAATTCCAGTTTAAGTTTTTTAATACTGTACTTGGTCAGCCACTTGTAAGACAAACAAATAGAGCAAGTGATTGTTGGCAAATATTAGAAAAGTTTAAGTAATAACACGTTGTACAGAATCACAATTTTTACATTAATTCAGATGGATAGTTCCTAAATGGCAATTTATTAGTAAGGAGAAAAATACCTCTTTGCTTGAACAGATTTCCTCTTCCTTTGGCAATGTGACAGAGCAAACAGATTTTCTTATGCACATTGCCTTTGGATACTTCTGATATATTGTACCTATTTAAGAAATGAACAAAGTACCTAAAAAAATCACTTATTTTAAAAAAGCTGTCACCTTCAAAAAATTCTGAACTAAATCTTCTGTAATCAACTAAATCATGTTCAAAGTGCTTTCCCTTGGAGCACCTTCGACCAAAAGATCCCAAGGGACTGTACAGAAGAAAAACCCAATTAAAAAAAACAAAAACAGGCAAAAAGTGCCACCCACCTGCACCCAAACTAAAAATCCTTACCACTATTTGGTAAGTGAAACTCTCTCCCACTCACTGTTCAAAGCACATCGGTTATCAGTGACTTCTCATCCTGCCAGTTCTATAATAGAAGTGCAGATAAGAAAAGGGCTTCACCCAACCCATCCTGATAACACATACCCACATTTCTTCCTTCTCCAGTGTAAAATACAGACACAGAAAGCTCTGGCTGCCTCCTGAGTTTGTGCTTTCCTTTATTCTTAGTCTGAGGCCACTCTTTTACTGTTTGTGCTACAAGTAAATAAGAGATAAAAAACCCCATTAATTTGGCTCAGCTGGATAAAACTCTTATATGAGAAGAACTCAACCTTGTTCTTCTCTTCGTATATTCCTATAACCACAATTATAAATACTTAATTTTCTGTGATACTGATTAAGAAAAATCATATTACAGTGCTACTTTAGAGGCTTTCATAGAAATGAAACCTTTACAAATATAGAAATTAGCATCAGGAAGAATGTCACAGGAGTTAGTTTGAAAAAAATTAGGGGTTTGAACAAGTGCATAGTATTTGTTGGAGAAACCAGTTAACTTTGTACAGTGCACCTCATATGCAAATATGAATCCAGATTTGTAAACATTGCTACATATCAACATCAGTAGATTTGATTAAAGATTACAATTCCAGGTGTTTCTAAAAATCTTAATTTAAATCTCTAATTTAAATACTGTCTTTTAAGCAAAGCCCAAAGGAAACTGAAGACAAAAAGCCCCTAACCCATACAGACCTGGTGGAATTCCTGCTTTGGCACTGGGAGGACGCCATGCCAGAACTCTTACAGGAGGATTTCTCTCTGCACCATGGTTGTCTTTAACATCCTTAAGCACCTTAGGTAACAAAAAATGAATGTAAAAAGTGTTTCAGCTGGATTGTAACTGCATTATTCTAACCTGCAACTATCTTTCTTTATTCTTTAATTCCTGCTTTACTCTGGCATTGACAAATCCACAGGCTGCCATGACAACACATTAATTTGCAGTTTCTTGCTGGGTTAAGTAACTCTTATTGCTCTGTTTTAATTATCTTGCCAATATCATCTGCTACCATAAACCTGAAGATTAACATCTACAGGGAGAGGATTTTGGACCATTTTGCCACCTGAAGGAGCAGTCAAGTATGGTAATGACCTTGCTTTATAGAATGCAGCATTTATTATCTTCCTCAGCATTTTATTGATTATTGAAAATCTAGTGCTGACACCAGTGATTTCTCCTTTGGGTTTAGCTTATCCCTCTAGGGGTTGAGCAGTCTGCTAAACAACACAAGCACTTGTTTAACCCTACTGTAGGATAAGACTTGTTGCGACACTGAGTCTTCAAGCACCTGACATCTAATTTAACATACAGCTCTACTATAAATATGATCAAACGTCTACAAACAACCCCATGCCCATTTTATACAAGTTTAATCCCTGCAAAACCATGTTCTATTATCATCTCTGAATAATGAGTTTCTCCTGCATTTGTGAAGATGTGTTGAGAATATGTGACTTGTAATAAAAGAGCCTGGAAGACCTATGAAGCCTTTGCAACATTCCCACGCTTACATTCCCATTTTCTACATTCCCACACCTACAATGCCAGTCCCATCCCAAAGATGAGACCTGAAAGTTCCAGTGAGCACCGTCCCTTTATGAATATCACAGATGTCACACCTACTCAAACTAGATGTATGCATAGTTCAAATGAACAAACACTAGCAAAATCCCAAGGGATTTGGTAGTGCAGCTCCATGGAAATAAGCACAGCAGGCAGCAAACAAATTCTGAATCCTGTTCTTATTTTATGCTGGCTCTCTATGAGGCCAAAGTTATGCTACTGACCTGCAGCTGTCTCATCTGTAAATCAGCAGAACATCACAATATTCAGTACCTTCTGGAAGAACTTGCAAAATAGATGTAATTTGGTAAAGTACATTTCTGCTTTGCCTTTGTTTCCATTAAACATTATTTTTTAAGGTCAGAGGAAGGATTATTTAGACACCTTTTGACACTACAGTGTGGTTCCATTATAACTGATTACTTAGTATAATGCACTTTTTAGTATATGTAGCATTTTGAATGCAAACATAAACTCAAAGTACTATCACAGTGCTGCTCTTATTTCTTCAAATTTTCAGCTGAGCACTTCTCTCACCAAGAGGAGCCTCTAATAGCTAGGCAGGATCTTTAATTAACCCAGAACATATTAAAAATGAGACCATTTCAAGCCATTCTAGCCAGACTCACAGCTGTGGGTTTAGGAGATGGCACCTTCTGTGGTTTTTTTCTCTTGTTCCTCATGAGCACATTTGAGTCTCCTTCTGGTGTGAGGGGTTTCACAGACTGATTTACTGAGCGCTGCTTTAAGGAGTCCACTAGGAATGCACACTGAAATGGAAATCCACATTGTTTAGTAATTAATATACAAGAAATCAGCAGCAAAAGGAGAATCACTTGAACTGTAAACTTGTTTTTTGTCTGGAATCATGACTATTCCAACACCAGTCACTGCAGTGCTATTGTGCAACTGCTTTCTAGTCCATATTTACTCTACAGTCACTATTCTCACACTCTAGAACATTCCTGTTCATCATAAAAGGGTTTTGTCCAATCTCCTGAATTGTCAGCTGAACAAACACCGTTGAATTTTTAAATGAAGAAACATGTAATTTAAGAAGTTCTATGTAATTCATACCTTTTGGGAGTAGATCTTTGCTTTTTCCATTTCAGATATAATACTGGTAATATCATCACTTTCAAAAATACCTGATAATCAAATAGATGCTAATTAGCATGGGGTTTTTTAAAGTGTACAAGGTAAGTATTTTTTAATGTACAACACTTTGTACAACATGCTAAATACCAATGCAAGTAATAAAAAAAATCTTTGTTTCCTGCAGGAAAAAACCCTGTATTTTAAAGCATCTTTAAAAAGGCTAACAGAAAATAATGAATTCAAATAGCAAAAAAAATCCCAAACAAATTCCTTCATTAAGGCTGCATTATAATATTCTGCAATGTGATTGAAAGTCTCAATAAAACTATCATCTGTGTTTATATCTTGGTGCTAGCACAGCATCAGCATATCTTTAAAAAAAGTAAATTACTTGATTGGGGAGTAAAAAATCAATAATGAATATTAGTTCACTAATGAAAAGTATGTGCTGACTTTCCTTGGCTCATACCTGCTTCTCCAAACCAGTGAAACCTCCCATTGGCTGCCTGTACAATTTCTTTAAAAGCATTGGCAGCTTCCCTTGGGTCGGCGTAGCGTGCTGGGATAATCCCAGTGGAGTCAGTGTCCTTTGTTACACTGAACAGACAGACATGGAGCTGTAAATCAAAACCTTCACAAGCCTCAGCCACATAAGCACTGATTGTGTGCTGTAAGACAGAGGAAAAAGAAACATCAGGGGTGAGCCTCTACCTCAGACATGTTTCCACCTACTCCACTGCTTCCTGACTGATGTACAAATCTTCCCAGCTGGAGCAGTTCAGCACAGGAACCTGCCCTGAGCAGCCCCACTCCTCCTCAGTCTGTGCAGATACACAACAATTGTCACTATTGCTGGCTACAGCTCTACTGCAGGCAAGAGGTGAGCTGGGGTAGATCTGGGAACCAAAGGCAGAGATCGTGGATATCAATTTAGCTGTGCACTAAAGCAAAGTAGGGATGAAACTGTCCGTTTGTCTTTCATTTTCTTATCAACCATATGGGCTTTAATGATTTCTTAGGTCTGCCCAGGATTTCCAGAGATTTGGTAACATAAGCAGGAGACACCTCACTGCCCACGTGTAGAAACTCAAGGCTGCACACCTGGCTTAACAGCCATGGAGCACACTCACTACAAACACGGATCCAAGCAAGGAATTACTGGATAAAAACAGGAGCTGTCTCTACATAGTATGCTATGGAGTTCCACTGGAAAATTATCTGTGTCTTTGTTCCCATGAGTTGTACAGAAATGATAAATTACAAAAAATCAGCTTGTTGAAACTCAGAAATCTGAAGCAAAACGATGTCCAGAGCTGAAGAGGGAAAGGAATCCTAAAAGAACATCTTAAATTTTCTATAATTCATACATAATTAATAATTGCTAGCTCTAACACAAGACTAACAACTGCAGAAATGGAAGTTTGGGAATCTGATAGCTGTGCTGCCTTAGGTATGTAAAGGAGGAATATCCTGCCAATGAACTGTGATGACTGGCCATAAGGGGAAAAAAGAGATGGGAAAAAAAAGAGAAAAATAAAGCTGGTATTAGTTTTGATAGGAACTTAGAGAAAAGTTGCCTACAATGACACTCACTGTTTCCTGATCAGGTATTCCAGTAGCCAGCAGGTAGATTCCCTGTGATTTATCTTTATCTTTGAAGTCAACTTCCACAGCTCTCCTGAGTGCACTCATGAGATTTCTACTGCCCTTGCACTCCAAACTCAACACCCACCTAAACCAAGATGTTTACAGTTCAAAGAATGAAGGAACAAAAGCTCTTGGTTCTGCTCAAAGCAACAAAGAGAACTAAGTATCTTACATAATAACACTGCACTGGAGTCTAACATTTTTGAAAATGACAGAGAGCAAAACCAGTTTATATAACAAATTATTTGTTCTGGTTTCTGTATTGCCAGCATGGCAAACTGGTTTTTAAAGTAAGATACGAAACATCAAGAGAAAAAGAATTCTCTCCTAATTTTATGAGGAAAATATTAATATAGTAGAACTTACAGAAACAGAAATGAAACCAAAGGTATAAAGAGAACACAGAAGGTGTGACTCCACAAACAGAAATCTGGGATATTTTTCCAAAGCATGTGGGAAAAGCCCCACTGTTTAGCTCTCACATCCCGGTTGTATTTGAAGCAGTTTTCAATCCACATAACCTCTTCATTCCTTACACAGACACTTCTGTATCTGTGTACACATATATTATATACACATAAAATACAAAGTCACCAAGCTAACCAACTGTTTACGTGAGAAATGACTAAGAACAACCAGTGTGGAACATGGCAGTCTATTTTTGTAACATGATAAGCTTATAAAATTTTTCAGTTGTTTGCAATTTTTCTCTGTGAAATTCACATACATGGTTTAATTATTTGATCCTACCTCCAAGCCTTTTCTAAGTTTTCTGGTTGAGAAGGACACAGTTCCTGCTGCCAAGGCACAACATCACTCCCAAATCTTTCACAGAAAGGCAATAGCAATTAATTTTCAGAGTATGGTTTAGAACAAGCAAAAATATAAAATAAATTCACTGAAGAAGAAAAATCCCATTTGGGGTATTACAGACATAAAACTGCCCAATGCCAACTATTTTCTATTTCAAACCATTTAATTATCCACATTTATCCATCACCCAAGGTTTGTTTGATTTTCTTTCGTGGAAGGTTTGTGAAAAAGGAACTCCAACCCTCAGCTACTGCCTGTATCTCTCTTGTGAGATAAGGGCTCTGTTCTCACCATTTTAGGAACTCCATGAGCTGCTGGCTCTTACTTTTACCTGCCAGACACCTGCCCAGCAGCTGCTTAGCAATTGTGCCACATTTCTGCCTGCCAGTGCTAAGTACAGAATTTTAACTCTATAATATATTAAACAGTATTGGAGTTACTGTAAAATTTAAAGGGTGCTCTCAGCTATGGTACCTGAGACATCAAAATCCTCTTTTGGTAAGTTTCTGACAGGTGAATTAATAGTGTTATGAACAATATAGCAGGATGAGTATTTGTTACAGGTATGATACAATCAGTTCCAGTGACCCTCACCCAAACCAGTGATTTTTAATTACTAATCTGGTCTCCATACATGATCCATGCCCTCACCCAATAAGGACCAATCCGTGCTAGTCTTGCAAATACTTCGTAAAAAAATATTAAATACTAACACAGGCCTGTTAGTAACTACAACAGGTACAAGGCATACTTATTTCATTGCAATGCATTACAATTATTTGAAAAGACTCTTACATAGTTACTTACGCTATAATATTGAAGAAATCCTTATTTGACATTTGTTCCTCAAGTAAAAGTCGTAAAGAATGTTGGATATGGGAGATGCAGGTAGAGTTTGTCACTGATATATCAACAAGTACAACCACCCTATATTAAAAAAAAAGCTATTAGTTAAAAAAAAACCCTCTTATGTATTCTTATCTTCAGTGCACTCTAACTTGTCAGGGAAAGCATCTTCTATTTATGTATCAAAATGTATAAACACTGAACCTATATTTTTAAAAAATTCTGCAAAACATTGGGTTAAATTTAAAAAATAAAAATACAAACAGTAATGGAAACTTATATCTTTCCTAAACTATGGAATAATCAGGATACTGGCTATTTGTAGTGCCATAATGAGTGCTGAACCCCAAACTGCTCCTCCTCCTTTTCTGTACTTGAGTATCTAAAATCCTCCTGAAAAGTGTAGATGTTTGCCAGCAAGGAGAGTTGCTGGATACTTCACTTTCCCAGCCAACACTCCAGGAACATATGGAATATTACTCCAAAGACAAATGGTTAAACTCTCTCTTAGCCCATCAGTGCCAGAGAGGTTGCTCAGGTATGGACTGACTGATGTTACTGAGCACCTGTTTAGAGAAAAGTGTTAATGATGAGCTGCTCAGCATGGTCAGTTTTAAGTCTTGCTTGCAGAGACAACACAGGATGGTCACAGTTAATGGACAGGGCATAATTTGGGGGCAGTAGTTTTGAAAAGACTCACAGATGTGATGGATAGTCAGTGGGATGTGAGTTCCCAGCACAACACAGTGGCCAGAGGGGCTAATTCAGTCCTTAATCAATAAGCAACAAAACCTCTAGTAACAGAGGCCTCAGCTACCTTCCTTTTGTCTGAAACTCCATATTCAAGGTTTGTAAACAGGAAAAAGAGCAAATGTGCAATTAAGGTTGAGTAAGGCCTCAGACAAGATGTTTGACCATCCTCAAACACATTAAGACTTCAAACCTCACAAAAACACCCAAAATCAAATACAATACCTTCTCTCACAAACACTTCCCCATATTCTTCTGCTAGCAACAGACAGCCAGTCAATTCGTTTCTCATAGACTCTTACCATTTTAGCAAGGAGTTTCTATGCATAAATAAAGAAAATTTATGTTAAAAATAAAAAGCTCAAGTCTTTTATTGCCAAATGCTTAATACAGAAATAACACAACAGCATAGGAATGAAAAATATATTTTAAAATTCATTCATTTCAATAGCGACATTTCATTCTAAGTACAGATATGAGAACACAGTCCAGGAAAAAAAAAACAGTGATAGAAAGGCAACAAAGAATCTAAAGGTCTGTATCTCCACTTCACTTTTCCTCTTGCCATCATGTTTCAAAATAGTGTTCAGGCATATCAAGAAAAGAAAAAAAAGAGCTTTAAAAATGCTGGTTTTGCAATCTTACCCTTTCTTCAATAGCATTTTTAGGCAGCATTCATAACAAAACACATCATTTAACATAAACACTTGTAATTCTTTAGCAGTATCAATACTGATATTTGATATTAAGGTAATTTGTCCAAACTCTATACACCATGACCCTTCCAAGTATATGTAGGTTTTATATGAAGGGCATATTAAGCTAGAAAAGGGCACTGAACTCAGAAATAGAACTATAATTTAGCATGCTTTTGGAGCACAAAACACAAGCATCTACCAGTGAGCAAGGGGCCACAGAAGATGCTTTTCATTTCAGCCACTTTGCACTCTCTTTCTGGTCTGGCTGTAGAGTCCCACAGACTTCACATCACTCCCTCTGTAATGAATTATTTGCCCTGTCTGGAAACATTCCCACAGCCCTTTGTCAGGACTGCCAGTGAAGTGGGAAAGAAAAAGGACTGACAGATCACTATATAGCAAACCCTGATTTAGCAAACATCCCAGACAGATTCTCTTTTATTAAACTTGTTCCATTCTCTGATGATCTGCATTCTAACTTAATGAGGAAATCCTCAAGAATCATTACTGGCTGTAAGAATTCCAGTGGCTGCAGACTTACATGGACAGCTGTCTGCACATGAATCCCTACAGTATTTAGTTAACAAGACCATTAATGAGGAATAATTAGATGGTAGACTACCCCTGACAAGGCCATCATGATGGAAAACTCACCTGATAGCTATACAATACTGGCAGGTCAACATGGATATTTTTTACAGTTCCATCATACCACTCAAACTGCATCATCACTTTCTAGAAGGATAAATAGAGTTAACTTTACAGAATCCAATATAAGATAGACTAACATGGAATTTCTTCCTGAAGCATTCTTAAGAATGACACTAAGTATTTGATTTAAATCTATGACTCAAATTTCAGCCTGTAGAATTTCAGCTAACTTATAAAGTACTATTTAAATTAGAAAGATGTAGCAATAGAAAGAAAAAAAACCCAAACCACCACAAACCCAGGGAGAAAAGTTCCTCATCACTTGCCTCATGTAGAGTTGATGATACTGTTTTTTTAAGAATAGGTACAAAATCTTCCACAGGAGAGAAAGCATTGGGAGCCAGAACTTGATAAAGGTCTAACTTTTTAGCTACAGGAAGAAAAAAACACATCAAATAAAACACATACCCTGTCTTTAATTCATGTTTTATACCTGTTAAGCTTTTCTTTCTGTGCTACCTTTCAATCCATATGCCTTTAACCATTCTGCTGAGGTTTTGGCCAGGATGCTTGGTGTTTGAATAGCTAACGGTCCTTTGTGCTGTGCAGGCTTCAGGAAGAAACTGGAGGGTGCTGTATTTGCAAATTCTGTGGAAATCTAAAATGGATTTCAGAAAAAGCTCTTGCAAGTTGTAACATAATTTATTTTTACCCTCAATTCAAAATATCCAGCATGAAATCATGGTGAACATAATTAAAACTAAAGTGCTGGGATTCCAACAAGCAAAATGCTTTGAAAATAGCTATCATTGGTCCTCCTAAAAATGGGCTTTTACTGGGGCTATAGCATCTTCTAAATCATTTCAGAGTGACTTCTGCTTCACAGCTAGTCTACACAGTCCTTAATAATCATGAGGTTGGAAGAGAGAAAAAAAAAAAAAATATATATATATATATGTATAGCATAGGAAAAATGAGGGAGAAAAATAATTAGAAATTTTATTCACAAATGACTACTTTGTCTCCTGCCTAGAATGTCTCAGGTCAGATGACCAGGTAAATAAGGACACAAAATGTGAGCATTCAGCTCCCCTTTCAGATCAGACTTACCCACATCACACAAGTACTTACAGTGGTTGTGAGAGAGAACAGACTATTTGCTAACAAAAAAATTCCTCCCACACTTGTATGACGGTACTAGCAAGACAAGCCCTTGTAAGTTTGCAATGGATTTAAGTGTCCAACTAAATCACACAGGATTAAGTATCTTTTAACCCATTTAAGGGACTGATGGAACTTCATTTATATGATCATAATAGAGCTATGAGTTAGAGTTAGGCCAGTGCTGCTTAGATTCCCATTACAATCACAGGACAATGTTCTTTTCATGCATTTTGGAGAATATTTAGCAAAATGTCCCCTTTACTGGTTTTGTGCTTAATTTGCTCTTACAGTGGATGTTCAATAGAGAATATTCAAAGTTCACATATCAAAATACATATCAATCATACGATTGTCTTTTCATATTGCAGACATTTAAAATTTCTAACCTTAATTATTCAAAGTATATCTGAAAATAAAAAGATACATACATCTGCTCTTTTACTACCAAGCAGGCCACCAACTCTTCTTTGAAAAGTCTGTTTGATGCTCTTGAGTAGGTCCTTAGCCTTCTGGGATTCCTGAAGTAGCAGATGAAAATCACTGCTATCAAAATTCTGCAATTATAGAAACAAATGGGGAAAAATAAGTTAACTAATGTTCAAACAACAACTGAAAGCAGCTTTCTTACTTTACTGTGCAAACATCAATACAAGACTGCCTGGCACAGCAGAATTGAGTGCAAATGTATCTAATGCTCTGTATATAAATTAGTAAGCATTTATAAACAAGATATTACTTTATTACTTTGAATCGTTCTACAGCAAGCCACTGCTTTTATCAGCCATAAGTCAGTAAATAATAACAACTGCAAAATTGATTGCACTTTAAGGAAATGTTTTCAGTTGCAGAAAAAAATAACCACAGGTTTATTGAGCACATGCTCAGCATTTTTATGACAGAGACTTTCAGCATCAATTCTTACTCTCAGCTTTTACTCAGGTGATAATTCTTTTACCTTCTCAAGGTGAAGAATCATCAAAAAGAGAGAAAAATGCTTTGCCTCTCTCCCTGTCACCTACCTCTCCCTTACAAGAGTAGCAATGGTAACGGCCTCTTACAGCTTCTGTCAGGTTCTTTAGAACTGCCTACATATAAAAATAGGAAGAGAAACAGTTACTTTGATTTGACAGTCTCTTTTGACAAGGTGAGTTGTTGGTATTCAGTTCCCAGTAGAGACAGAAAAAGAATATTTGAGATACATGTAGTGAGAAAGCCAAAATAATTATTATGTTTCCATCATTTGCTTACCAGTCTTATTTTAATATGGCTGAAAAAACTAACTCAGTAAAGCAAGCTACAAGATGATGCTCCAAACAATTTTTTCATGTGTGCAAATCTGCTCTGAAGAGAATACAACACTAATTCAAGAACTCTAATGAATAGGTTAGCCTCCCCACAAGTTTACGAGAAGAAAGCATTACAGCTGAACAGGAAAAAAAATGACAGTGCACTCAGGAAGTTAAGTATTAACACAATTACTTACAAGAGAAGCAGGATTGGTGCAATCATATATAACAGTGTGTATCTGCACTTTTCTCCCCAGAGTACACTGCTCAGCATAATCACATAATATTCCAAAAGACTGATCAGGACTGATGAAAAAAAGTAAAGAAAAAAGATATTAACAATGGCAGTAATCAAATGGAGAATAAAAGGCCATACTGAAGAAGACATGGAAGAAAATCTGGGAAAGAAACATGGGAATTATTTAGGTATTTAGCATTATCATGCTTTTGGAAGGACCTTCTCTCCCTCTTTCAACCATTACTGAGACGTCACTACTGGAGTGTGGCTCTGTCCTGAAAATCTGCATGATAACAAACCCAGTAGGATTTTATTCCGATTCAGAAAAGCTTGTGAATTGAAATATTCTGATGTATTCCCTGCCAGCCCTGAAAGCTAAAAATCAGGAGTTGTGGCTTTGGCTGCTGTGATACTTTTCAACTCTGGTGTGTAAGGATGTCCTCTGTTTCCAAAGGCACCAAAAGAAGTAAAACTTTCAGTGACATCCTTAATGACACTTAATTGATGTAAAATTAGAGCTAGCAGGCTCTCAATAGAGCACTGTGATAAGTGATCTGTAAAAACATAGCTTCAATACTAGAAAAGACTTATAAATAGCAAAAAAGGGAAGAAATAAAGGAATTCAAAGGTACAAACTAAAAATATGTAAAACTCAGATCTTAAATTTTCCATTTGTTTTTTATCAAGTTCAGTTTCTTGTACAAATCCTTGTATCCAAGTTAAATCTGGTTGTTAGGACAGATAATAAACTTACCAGCTTCCCACAATAAGAACCAAGGAATTCAGTTCTTTTATTGGAAGGACATGCCTTAAGGCTTTCAGCAAATTGCAGCCTCGACCAGGCTCCAGCTCCTGTATCCATAGTCTTGCTTCATGTAGCCTAGGAGAGGGAAAAAAAGAAAAAGAATATTTAGGTGCTAAATAAGATAGATCACAAAGGTTACTACAAACCACAGGAGCAGCTAAGATATTTTACACATGAAAACCATCTTGAAACCACTGACCACATGTCAAATTCACCGCTTTTCTCCCCTCCTAAAATCACTTCAAGCACAAGATGAAAAACACTATTACCTACAAGAGGTTGCTCAAATTACATGGACACCTTGTTTGAAACACTTTGATTTTTCAGAGAAATTAACATACTTACACATGAACGTTGATGGTTTTTGGATTCTCCCATAGCAGTGAAATTTCTGTACTGAATGACAGGCAGTACAATTGCTTCTTATAACAAAGCTGTTCATCTATTAAGCACTAATAAATAAAAAATTATGAATGCATTGCTATCCATGCTGCTTCTGGTAGGGTTATTTAAAGGAGTTTTATTTAAAACACACAAATGAAACTACAGCTGCTTTTGTTAGGCAAGTTTATTCCACAGAGAATGCTGATACAATTGAGAAACTTTAACAATAACACATCCCTTAATAATATTTTGAAGTATATACTGGATTTGTTTTGATCTGGACATTAACAAATACTACACTTTTAACAACATTCAGAGCATACTTTTCTACAACAGAAAAATTCTATTTTATCGTATATTAAGTTTTTAAGCAGACTTTTTTCTATTTGGTTCCTAACTTCTAGTTCCACAAAATCTTGATTAGTATGCTAAGATTGGCAAAATTTGCTTTATTATTACTTACCAAAAGGTTCTTCTGAAAATCCAGTAGTCTAGGTCCATAACTCAAATGAGACACATCAACCAAAAGTCCAACTTTAGTTCCTTTTATAACACCGAACACCTTAGAAAAGTCACTGTAAATATTAGCTTATCTAGTTTAATAATTTTACTGTTTATTCTGTACAACACCATTTGTAAATCAAGTATTAGGTATTTATTTTAATTTTAAAATTTTTTAGCATAAAGATGACACAGTGACAATGTCAAGGAGGAAAAGAAGAAAAAAAGCAGAGTCCTACTGGCTCCCAGTTAATCCTCACCAGTGAATCATATTACCTTCTTCCCAAGACAGATTATTCATTAC
This sequence comes from Zosterops lateralis, assembly GCF_965231275.1. NCBI lineage: Eukaryota > Metazoa > Chordata > Aves > Passeriformes > Zosteropidae > Zosterops > Zosterops lateralis. The sequence continues at coordinate 6,029,082 of NC_139775.1, forward strand.
TTGAGAAGACAGATAAAAAATAACTTTGTCCCTTTTAGGCTAAATCAGGCAACTTTGTGGAAACCAGATTTTGGAATGCTGCTTGTTTCCCTATTCCCTTCAAGAAAGTTCCATCCTGCTGCCAGGCACAGTGTGCTGGAGCAGCTGTGCAGGAGTGGGCACAATGAACTACCAGACAGCTCCACTCCAGGCAGAGGCTGAGATCAGCATCGACTGCTCCCATTTAAATCGTGCTGAGAGGACCCGATGACTAAGACTGCAAAGAGAAAGGAAAAGACTAAATCTAGAAAGCAGAAAACTGCATACCAATGAAAGGTCAGGAAAAACAATCCACTGTCAACATCACTGCATACCATGTGGAACTTGTAGCAAATAATTAAAATACAAAGGCTTTCTGGAAGCCACTTTTCTCTAAAATGCAAAAGTTAATTTAGTCTTTAATGCCATAGAGAGTTTCATTCTAAAATTACACTGTAAAATTCAAGTTACCTTTCTGCTGTCCTGCAACAGCCACTGAATTCTGTGCTGATAGAGTTCAATCACTCTGATAAAAGGCAGAGCATACATTTAGCTACAGCATTCTCTCACACTGGGTTTCAGTGTAACAATCAACCAGCTGTCTTCATCACATCCCTTTTCTCACAGATGCAAAATCTGTGAGAAACGGGTGTTTTAGAATATGTTAAATATGCCCTTACACAATTAGTGGTTGCAGGGCTATCCACTTAAATACTTCTTTCCCTAAAGCAGAACCTCTTCCAACAGTTAATTATCAAAATGGTGCTTCCTGTAATCTCAATTTGTTTTACTTTAACCAATGGATTTTTTATTCCATGCACATAGTGTCTACAAGTTGGCAAACAGAAAGTTCAAGCCAACATTTTAAAGGGGAAAATCCATTTTCTTTTTCAAAACAAGAAAGGTGCTTCTGTTTTATAGAAGCCTGACACAGTGAGGTATGCTGAAATGGCAGCACTCTTATCAATTGTGAAGATTACTCTACAGCTTATTGAACTTATAAATTAAATTATTTAAGTTTCCTTGATTTTATACATTTAAAATCCACTTAGAATACTTCCAACTTCCATGTCACATCCATGATTTAAAGCTAATCCAAGTTACAGTTGGTATAACCCCCAACTACACAGTGCTACATATGGAAACACGACCATGCACTGTCTGCCTTTCTAAAATGAGCAAACTGCTCCACATCAACACCTGGTTGATAAGCATCTTCCTTAAAAAACCCAAAATCTCAGTAGGGACATACAATTGTCCCTTACTCTAAATCTCAGCAGGAAGGATTTAGTGCTGAGATACTCTGAGGTGCCCAGAGATAACAAATTAACATTTAAGGCAGTGCCTACAGCAATGGAGATACAGAATCAGTTACACATCAAAACGGGAAAGAAGATGGATACTTACTCAGAAAGTCTGGATTCAAAATCAGTAACAGTCTCTTCTGCAAACTCCATCTCTTCACCACCATTTCCTGAATTCCTGGAGCACTATGCACGGTTAATATCAGAGAGATGCACACAAGCTAAGACTGACTAGAGAAAAGGCAGTGTTGTACTTACAAAATAATATTGCCTTCATTTACCAGATACTCCAATGTTAATTTCAAGGAGCCCAAACTGTAGTTTCTTATCCATTCTTCTGTTGTTTGCACCTTTTGAGACTGTGTTTTCTCCATTTGTCCTCTCTACAGATCGACAAAAAATTACATGCAGTATGGGAAATTAAATGTGCTGTTTAAATGTGACAAAAATGTAAGTCTTAAGGAGAGCTGCTGCTAGGCAGTGCATATCCAAGAACATAATTTTATGTACTGGAATACTCTTTTGAATCTGGGATACAAAGGAAAAGAAACTTTCACAATACATTTTCCTGATGTATGTTTCCTTTATATGAACAGACTTAGCCTTGTTAAAAATAAAAGTAAAAACTCAGCATTACAGCAAAAAAGTTTAAATCCTCAGAAATAAACACTATTAGAAAGGTATTAATATTGTGAGCCACTTAAATGATAATTTATATGGTATGTGGGACAACAGAAAACTAAAAAACAAAGAGAAGTTACAATTATGCATTTTTAGAAAACACATTTAGGAACTATTCTGCAGGAGCTGCTTGTTAAGGGGTTTTATACAGTTAATTATATGTGTGCATGGCTGCTGGGAGCTGTGATGAGCTACAGAGCTCAACTAGAAAAAGAGATTAACCACGGCAGAGCCGGGCTGGCGGGGGGTGGGAGAGCTGCCCCCGGGTCTGGGCGCGGGACGAGTCAAGCAAAAATCACTAAAAACACAGTTTTCCCTCGGCCGGGCCCCACCGCCTCCTCCCGGCCCTGGGGCTCACTGAGGGGTCACCGCCGCTCTTCCCGCCCCGAGACCCTCCTCAGGCACGGGGAAGAGCCCCGGGTCCCCGACCCTGCGCTGTCCCGACCCCAGACCCTCCTCAGGCACGGGGAAGAGCCCCGGGTCCCCGACCCTGCGCTGTCCCGGCCCGGGACTCGCCTCACCCGCCGGGAAGGGAGAGACCCCCCGGCTCCCCGGGCCCGCACCGCCCGCTGGGACTCACCTGGCGGGGAACAGGCGCTCCCGGCGCCCCGCTCTCCCCACCCTGGGCACGGCCCCAGTGACAGAGACTCCCCAAACCCCCCCAGCACTCCCGGTACTGCCCCGGCCCTTCCCTCGGGGCACCGGGAGCGGAGGGCCCGGCCCGAGCCCCGCCCGATGTTTGTGGCGTTACCGGGGGAGACAGGCCCGGCCCCGGAACCGCCGAGCCCCGGGCGGGAGGAGAGGGGCCCTGAGGGCCTGGGGGGACACATGAGGGGGGACACGGGCCTGGGGGGACACACCTGAGGGGACACACCTGAGGGGGGAGACACACCTGAGAGGGGACACACACCTGAGGGGGGACACACACACCTGAGGGGGGACACACACACCTGAGGGGGGACACAGCTGAGGGGACACAGCTGAGGGGACACACACACCTGAGAGGGGACACTCACACCTGAGGGGACACACCTGAGGGGACACACACACACACCTGAGGGGGGACAGCTGAGAGGACACACACCTGAGGGGGGACACACAACTGAGGGGACACACACACCTGAGGGGACACACACCTGAGGGGACACACACACCTGAGGGGACACACACCTGAGTACGGGGTGGGGCAGGTTCCAGTCAGTGCAGCCAGAGGCAGTTGCTTTATTAGACAATTTATTTTGATAAACTTGCTCAATAACAAAAATACAAGTGAAGAAAATTATGTTCATTTTATACAGTTTGTATTAACATTTGTTCGGAAATCATTAATTGAAAAAATGCTGTAACCAATAGAAAAGAACCCTCAGTAAAGGCCCGGTGTCGGGCCCAGGCAGGACAGCCCGCCTGAAGACACCATTTCCTTCATCACGTTCATCCTTCACAAAGGTTTTTAAAGGACAGCTTTCATTTTCCCGTGTGTGTGTGTGTGTGTGTCGGGGCAAACAGGAACCTACATTGTGTTCTGGAGTGGTTAAACAAGGGCTGGGAAACACAGGGACGGCAGGAGGGCGCGGATCTGGTGGCACCAGCTCAGGGCTCGGGGTGCGGGACACTGCCCACGCCTTGGGGACACTGCCCGCGCCTTGGGGACACCGGCAGCGCCTTGGGGACACCGGCAGCACCTTGGGGACGCTGGCATCGCCTTGGGGACACTGCCCGTGCCCTTGGGGATGCTGGCATCGCCTTGGGGACACTGGCATTGCCTTGGGGACACCGGCATCGCCTTGGGGACGGCTGCCCGTGCGTTGGGGACACTGGCATCGCCTTGGGGACACTGGCATTGCCTTGGGGACACCGGCATCGCCTTGGGGACGCTGCCCGTGCCTTGGGGACGCTGCCCGTGCCTTGGGGACGCTGGCATCGCCTTGGGGACACTGCCTGTGCCTTGGGGACACTGCCCGTGCCTTGGGGACACTGGCATCGCCTTGGGGACACTGCCTGTGCCTTGGGGACACTGGCATCGCCCTCTGGCTGCGTTTAAAGCGGAAAAACCACGTTACATGGTTAGGCTGGTGTGTTCACCCTCCCCAGCTCTGGGCCAAACAGCTTCCAGGGGGTTATTTCAGCTGAGCTCAATGATAAGATTTATACAGACAAACTTACTGTTTTTTCCTTCTTGAAAGTATTTTCAGTTTCCAATCTTACATTTTGTTAGCCAAATAAATGACAAAATGTGTGCAAATTACATTATGATGGGGCATCAAACCTCTGGGAGGATTTAGAGGCAAAAGAATAAATGGAATTCTCTAGTGATATATGAAATGAGCTGTCCTTCAAAAAGTAAAAAAATAATGGCTGGCAGAATGAGAAAAGTTTATGTAAACATTCAACATAAATATGGGATTACCTTTGGAGAAGATTCACATGGAAACATATTTGCTTTTCAGGAACTGAAAGGTCTGCAGATGTTTAGGCATATTCAATACGAACTTTCTGTAGTTCAAAACAAAACCTTGTGCAAATAAAACCTATAAATAGTTTTCAGCAGATTTTACAGTGATGCTCTTAGGTATGAAAAGAATGCACACAACTTTAAAACAAAAGTAACAAACATAAGTTTGACAAATGATTGCACCATAAAACAGTGTTTTATATACAGTTTACAAGATATGATTTTCTGCTATAAATTAATACTGTACTATATAGTACTTAGTGACCTTATTAAAAGCAACTGTTGACAGCTGTCTCTTCAATTACTGGGTTGGGGTTTTTTTTAATGCATTTGGCTGCATCTATTTCTGGACTTGAAATGCTCAAATATTTAATAAATCTATTTGTTAAACCTTCGCTAACATTTAATAATTCATAGCAATAGCACTGGCAGATCAGATCAATTTCCAGTCAGCCAACCACAGTCTGGGTATTCTCCAAGATAAGTATTTTTGGGTTTTTAAAAATTATTATTATGAGCCATTTAATCAAAGCCTAAATCCACACATTGTTACAATAACTGAAATAAGTAAGTTGGAGGGGTGGGAAGGGAAAGAAATCTTAGCAGCTCAGAAACTCTCCCCACCCCCCAGCTGTGTTCCAGTCACAAAAATCTCAGACTATTTACAAGTGTAACATTTCTGAAAATGTAATTTATAATCCAAGTTGTAGTGAATACTTTATTTTAGAACACAGTAGTGATAACACCAAAATCTTGACACATATCAAGCAGCTGAACCCTGCCTTTCACCTTCACCACTATCACTAGGGGCCTCAGACTGCCCATGCAGATGAAAGCTTAAATTAGGAACCAAATTATATTTAAACCCTGACTTGCAAGTAAGTGCTTGGCTGTATTTACAGATTAATATACTTTAGAAAAAATTAGTGATCTGTAAACACTCCATTCTACCTGTGAATGAGCTGACTGGAAAAAAAAAACAACTTAGAAACCATTCCAGTGGCAAGTTTGGTCAAAAATTTCAAAAGAAAATATACATTGACAAATAACCTTTTTGTATTAAAATACCTTGGGAGGGGGAGAGGGAAGAGATGGAGAAAGGCAGGGACCCACTGCGGTCTGAATGGCACAGAGTTTAAAATAATTGTGCAAACTGTGTTATTTTTAAACACTCCAGCTTATCTGGAAAGTTATTATTTTGAAAACCGTTGATTTTATTTTAACACAGATCTCATTCTAAAATGACTGTCTATTCATTAATGCAGTTCCTCTAGTAAACTCTAGAACGAAACAGTGCTCAAAACAGACAATTTTTTGTTTTCAGAATGAATCTCAGGTAAACTATGTATTAACTGGAAAACAAATACTGATAGTGCAGGCAGCTTCCCTGGAACACCAACCTAGTGGTGAATGAAGATGTGTGTGGATTCAATGGTTAATCCTTGTGTTGAAAAATAAAACTACTTTTAGTGAGGAATATTTACTCCAAATTTGGGTGGCCATTAAATCTACATTTAAAATAACAACTTTAGTAAACAAGGCATACATTTTTAAAAATTATATTGCTCCTTTTTTTTTGGCAAAGATGACTTAATACTCAGCTGAAAATAAGTTAATCCATCTTTGCAGTGGAATAGTGTTTGCATTAGTTTAAACATTGCTTTTTATATGTGCTAGAGAAATGCCTACCTATGGTAAAATGCTGTGCTTGAACATGTATGAATGCTAATGTAATAATGCAGTAGAAAAAGAGATTTTCTGTACAACAGTTGCTAATAATTTAAATAGTGTCAGTTTCCCAAAATTAGGACTTTAAGGTATGACATGATCTCACCTTCTACCCTCATATACAAATAAATTACCATAAAAAGAATTTTAGCTTAACTTAAAATTGCACCTAGAAAGGCATGGGATTGTTTGTACCTATTACAAAAAACTGTTAAAATCAAGGGCTGCTACAAAGAATGAGGTAAACTGAAGACTCTCAGCTATGTGGCCTTCAGAAAAATGGCTTTTCTCTATTTGAGTTCTAGTTTTGCACACCACAGTGTTTTGCTAGCAAAGCATTCTGAGTTCTTTTCCAGGAACCATTTGTGTGTATATACATATATATACATATGTGTATATACACACACACACACATACACACACACTGTATACTGCATCAGCAAAATATATATATATATTTATATATATATTTATATAAATATAAGGATGAAATCCCCCTCTAAAACGTTCCTTAGTGTTTCCTAGAGCTTATGGGGGAGCAGGGCATGTATGTCTTTTTGCTGTTACATACATTGAGAGAACTTGTTTTGATCTATTGGCTTCTTGGTGCAGTAATGCCAGACTGATCCACATTGGTGCCAAAGGCTTTGCTCATCAGAAGGAAGATGTAAAACACTAATCTCCTAAACAGCGAGGCCAGCCTCACTTGAATTCCTCCGCAACCCTCTGGTCCACCACAAAGTTCATAAATACTTTGACTTCCAAATTGTTAGATGTTAAAAACAAGAACAGTCCAGTAACATGTTATGCTTCTCAGTGTAAAGCATTCTTCACTAGTTCCTATCACAGTGCAGACCTGACTGCATTGAAGTATGCTCAGGAGATTAGTCCACGTGGTCTGTATTTGGTTATGGGAAAGGCTCTCCTTTTTTTCATCCAAAGTGCATAGTGAGAACAAGTCAAAGCATTCCTCTTTTCAGTCAGTGTTTGATAGTCTGATTTAGGCATCCTCCTGAGAATGCAATTCTGATGTCTTGCTCTTTTCCAAAATAAAGTCCTGCAGTCCAGACATTCATCAGCCAGGTAAACAAACTTTGCCAGCAAATAGAAGTCCCACTATTGTAAAGAAAATGGATAAGACAAATAGTACATACGAAGACCCAACCACTGTGTTATTGGGTAATTTATACGGTTGACCTCCAACTTCATTGATGTAAAATCCTATTGGAAATATTAGGGCTGCCATACAGAATAGAATCACTGCAAAGAAAAGAGAAAAGAAAAGAACAGTCACTGCTGTGTTAAAGTGAAAATATTTACCTGTTCACAGAGCGTTCCAGACAAGCAAGGAAAATACCCTGACTGAACTGAAGAGCTGAGATCAGAGCTATCTGAGCTGATAACTTGCTTGAAATGACAGAGTAGGCTCCACAATGCTTTCAAAACATCCCTCATCTACTCCCAAGAAAGACTAGAAGTCCCCGATTTTGACTGTAATTTCAGTTCTGCTCACTAGATCATGAATTCTCTTTACAGAATAAAAAATTGGTAGATATACTTCTATCATCGTCTCAAAATTCAGTCATTTCTTCTCCAGTAATTTTAGAGCCATTTTTCTCAGCTGAGAAAAAGTAACATTCAACATTGAAGAAACTTTTTCTATTATCAGTTGCCTTTTTCCAACTGTAGTTGCTAAAATAAACCACTCAGATTGTCATTACGGTTTCTTTTAAGATTAAAAGATACCAGTTTCCTAATGTTATATGAATGTTTCCTTAGATAATGAAATATCCTTAGAGTTTCCCATTGTAATACAATGAAATGAAAGTTTTCTGATTCAGTTTAATTCAAGCTTCTTAGTGAAAAACTGAATTCAGACTGTGTGAAGAAAGAGATCAAGCAATGAGGGGTTTTATTTAACTTCAAACTTATGTATACATTTCATTCTTGCAACTGACTCTGTGAAAGTACAAGAAATCCAGAACTCCTGTTGAAGAACTACATTATGGATTTCACAAGCCTTCAAGTATCAATAGTGGCGAAGGTTCCTCACAGCACATTTCAATACCCTGATCAAATCTAGGAGAGAGCATCCAGTGCTGTTTCCCAGATAACAACTTGAGTGTTTCTATAGCACGCCTTTGGAAAAGTAACCCTGTTTAGTTTGGATGTAGCTGTGCAGGACTCTACTGTGTCAGCCAAGGGAATGACTTCCAAATGTGGCTCCTCTGCAAGGCAAGATATTCTTCACAATAAAAAGGATTAACTTTTGAATTGGTTTGATTGCATAGGCAAGAATATACAATTGGGGTTTTTTTCAATTAGAATATTAAAATAAAACAGAATTTTATCTGATTTTACCAGTTCAGTCAAGTATTAGCACTTCACTCGTATTTCACTTCTATGTATTTCCATGTTGTTTCAGACATTATTTACTGTGAGTGGAACACGGCACAATACCTATTATTGAACCAAATCAAATTCGATCCGGGGGAGAGAGGACTGAACCTGCTCTGTTCTCTCACCAACTCCACAAATCCACATACAACATCTTCTAACACGAAGCACAGCTCGCACTGAAGCCTCTCCTAGTCCACAAACTCTGCCTATAAACTGACCATGCACAAAAAAAGAAAATTCAAGTCAAGTTACAGTGCTCCTATCTGAACAAAGTGCATCATATGCTGACTTTTTCAGCCTTCTCTAGTTAACACAGGCTGCTGCTTTTAGTTTGTTATAGGGGACACAGGTGCTATCCTTGTCTCCTCTTTGTCATCTCCACCACTGCAAGACTGAGGAAACCCTGGGGATGCTGTTCCCTACTTGAGCCTCCTTAAACATCAAACGAGCAACATCAAAAACCACTGGCAATAGTAATAGCCATCACCTTAATCACCAGCTCCCCTGCAAGAAGTGCTGCAGCTGCTTTTGTTTCCAGAAGTATGTGAAATAAAATCAGGAGCCTGCCTGTCCCCTTTGGTCCCACCAGAACAAAGTTTCTAGTCTTTACAAATGAGGAAACAATCAGCTGGAGCAGCACCAGTATTTTTTAATGTAGCTTTACTAATGCTTTTCCTCACTAAATACAGATGCTGCAGTTTATCCAGCTACACTGCCCACACTAAACCCATTTTTTTTAGTGGACTCCATGTACATCTAAGACAAACAGTTTACCACATATTTTGCATCTTAGTGATTATGATTTCCATAGCACAGGTCTCAGCTCTGAGGAAAAAAACTCTCATATTATAGAAGATACTGGGCATGATGAATCTGAATTCAGAAAGTGTCCAGGTAGGACCTGGGCATAAACAAAGAAGGATGCTTTCATAAACCACGATCCACATCAGAACATCAGCTGCTCCTTGCCTTTCAAAACATAGAAAGCAGCTTTCACAACACCTTGAGGCAATAGCAGCCAGGACCAGGACCATTCCTTCGGCTGCCAGTGCCGGTCAGGAAAACCCAGATGTTCCACTGGAGGGGGCTCGTGTCTCGCTCTCACTGTGCCCGCACCGGCGGCTTATTCTTTAAAGGGGAAGGGAAAGAGCACCATCAGAGAACACCTGGCAAGTGCACAGCTGCCACACTCCTGCTCAGTGCCACCTCCTTAGGCCATCTATTAGAACAAAACCAAAGATCCAGACACCAGACGTTAAACATGGAACAATGAAGAAAGTTTCAACCTACACGATTATTGGTCCATCTAATTCCACATTACACAATCTAATCCTTAAAAAATGTCTCCTTTTTTTAATTGTATCTCAAACATCTGAGTCTATCTGAGGAAAATATAGGGATGTGTTTCTTGGGAAGATTTATGTAAGCATAGAAGAGCTTTCTAGTCTGCATCTAAATGGTGGCTGTCAAAAAACCCAATTAGTTCTTGTAATTCTTTAGTTTGAAATTGTTCTGAACATCTAATGACAACTTCAAAAGAAATCTGGTCTTAAAAAAAGGTTTAGTCTTCAGAGGACTCACTGTAATATCTGCTTGCCTCTGTAGAGACACATAACACAGAAAGCAGCACCTGGTAAAAACCTTTAATAACTCAAGAAGCACTTTATTCACTGGGGAACACCAGAGACAGACATTCACAGGATAGCTACTGTTAGTTAAGGATGTGATTATCCTGCCCCATTTTTACTTGCATTCCAAAAAGCAGTCCATTATTGCTCATGAACTTTTAAATCCTGAGGAAAAAAACCCAAACCAAATCCAGACTCTCTGGTAACTGCTGGAAAAAAGATAGAAATACAATTTTTCTGTCTAGCATCTTCTCCCTTGATGCATCTCATTCAGTAGTAGCAGACAGAGAATTCATTCCCTTTCTAGTTGCAGACAGTAAGAGACCTGAATCTGTAGGATGTAAACAGATCTTGAGGAGACCTGTGAATTCCTGCAACAGCCAAAATTGCAACAACATACATGAGATCACCTCTGTGGCCTCCAAGCACCGGACATTGTTTCTAATTATGGAACTTTATCGTATCTGTCTGAAGAACCATGAAAATGACACTTGAGATTCCCACACCTTCACCACATCCTATCTTATCCACCAGAAGATGAAAAACAAGCATCCTGAAAAGGCAAGAGATGTATATAAATCTGAAGCAGAGGTAGCAAAATAGGAGCAGTGTCAGAGACATGTGGAAAAATACCAAAGCCAGGTCACTTTTCGGCTATCAGTTTGTGTCACTATGTCCCGGGGTATAATTAGTGATGAGATGGTATAGAAGCTGGGATGGCAAAAGCCAGTTCTGGTACACAAGCAGAGAACAGCTGATCAGAGCTTTGCCTGCTACCAAGACGCGATAACATAGTAACACCCTGTTCATTGAAGAATCAGACAAAACCTGGGCAGTGCACAGTTGAACACCAACAAGGAACAGACTCGCCATTACACTGTATCAATGTGGTGCTATTGAAACACCAGTGATAGTTTTGATGGTATCTATGCCCAGAGTGACAATATCTATCACATCAGTAGGAATCCTGATTCCAGCAAGACTCTTCTCTACAAAAGATGAAGGAAAACCTTCACATTTACCTGTACAAGACTTTTGTCACTCATGCAGTATGACCTGGAGGACAGCAGTATCTCTCCTCTCCACAAAGCCGTTTGCAGAGATGTCAGAAGGAAAAGTTTCTGTGCAGTAAACCCAACAACAACTGGGGAATGAGGTAAATGCTGTGCCTGTAAATACCCTCTGGGGTATATCCCTTCAGAAGTGAACAGAAGAAAGAGAACTGACAGATTAAACTTCTGTCTTCTTCATGTCTCTTAGCTAAACAAGATAAACAAGACCAGTCTCAGCAACAATTCATATTTATAGGTATGCAGATGAAAAAATTTGGCTATAGGAATTCCAGCATGAACTGGGCAAAAGGGACCTCTCACCACGCTGTTCACAGAGTTGTATGGAAAAGGTGAGCAAAAGGACTCCTTTGCCCCAGATATTTACTCCAGACTCCCTGGCATTTGAAGGAACGTAGCTGCCAGTCCCAGGGCTTCCCTTGGAAGCCCCAGTAAACTTCCCTGCCTGCCCAGGAGAGCATGTCTTGCCTTGTGTTCAGAAAGTTCTGTGAGAAGAATATCTGTTAGCAGCCTGCACGAGGCCACTGAGTCTTGAAATCACTTGCAGATGACATGTAATACAAATATGAAGTCTTCCCTACCCCCTTTCTAATGAGTTACATATTTTCATCTAAACAGCACTGGCACTTCACAGGAAGGACCTGCTTAGGGTATTCCAGGTTGATTCCACATGGCTGCATATTTCCTAATACTAACCTACAAATGGGTTACTAATTTATGCTGCATCCAATGCTGAACCACAGAATTCACTCTCAACAACTTCTTGAAGAATCTAGAATTCTTCCTTCCATTCACTTCTATTTTTCAAAATTAATTTTCCTAACAAGTGAGTTCAGATATAAAATTCCCCATCATCTTTGTTAACAGGAATGCAAAGGTCACATAGTTGTATGTATCGGAGATGAATACCAAAGACATTGAATTTTATAATTTCAGCAACGCAGAGATCATATCTTAATAGAATTATGAATAATTCTGACTTGCAGAAGAACAAATTAGTGTTTCATTATTAAACATCTCATTCCAAGAAGACAAGTGCTGAAATAAAAATGTCCTTCTATACTGAGACATCTAATAATGAACCTGTTGCAAGCTTGAAGAACTCTCTAGAGAAAAAACCCAAAACAAAAAAGCTTTAGGGTACCACACTTTTTGGCTGAACTAATCATCACAGCTGTAGGAAACTAAAGCTGCAGGGATGTGATAATTTGAGATATTAAAGAAAAACATTGATATCTAGAACACAAACTCCCCTCTTTACCCAAGAGCTTTGACTCTAACCCACTGTAAGTATTTTAATTTTATACAGCATTTTGACTTTAACCCTCCCTCATATATATTAGATACACATAAAATATGCACAAATAAACAGGTGCACTGGAAAAGTTGGGATGGAATATTCAGTAATACTTAGGTCTGCTATTTTAATAATTCACTGGAAAATAAATGAAATTCAATCACAATGGATACAGCATTTCAATAGTTCCATTGTCTGCAAGAGCTACACTATTAATTTAATATGCTGTGTAGCAACGTTGTCAGAAAGATGGCTTTGATTGTACAAGTGCCTCAGTGAAGTACCTTTGTTGAAGCTGAGCACTTTTTAGTATTATTCCCTTCCCCAAAACAAGGTTAAATCTAACTCGTATTAGATATCATTAGATGTCACACAGTTCCATTAAACCTTATTTATGCTCATTTAAACCACAAACTTGTATTTTCTAGTTAGTATTCACACTACCTTTAGTGGTTTGCCATAATTCAAGTCGATTTAAAAGCCCTCAGGTTTTAAAAAGTCCTACTGTCATCCCCACCATTACGCCACCATTTCACAGTTGGGCTAAGCCCATAACACACACCAAGAAAAGGAAGTTTGAAAGTTATTCCCCTTGCTCATTATAACTGGTTTTGGAGGTTTTTTTGCACTGAAATAGCCATAGGGTATGTTTCCCAGTGTGCAAACACAGGGCTGCTGGAGAAGGCTCAGCTGTGAGGAGTTACACTGGGGCTCACGCAGAGCACAATGAAGGGAGGCAGAAAAGCACTGGTATTCCTCCCTCTGGCCAAACCACAGCTCCAGGTCACTTCTGGAAGCAGAAGTCTCAGTGCTGTGAGGCACAGCAGATGCTCTGCAGTGGGCAATCCTCCTGCATAGCCAATTAGGATGCAGACATCCTGAACAAAGCAGCTGCTGTGAGCATGAAGCAGAACTGAACCAGCCTCAACCCTGAACAAGGTATTCACGAGACACATGAGTAAGGGACAGGTTACCTCAGATGTACCAACAGCCTCCTCTGCCTCGGAGAGGGAATTTTCAGTAATTGCAAGCTGCTAGGATTGTCCTGGATATATAGAAGTGGGAAAGTACAAAATACTCCAGCCACTCAAGTCAGGACTGACCTCTTCTATCCCTGCTCATTTTCTTAGGTCAATTACTGGCACTGCCCAAGGAAGGTAAAGGGGTCAGGCCTTCCTTGCTTTCATACCACTATTCCCTCTCAATTACAGTCACTTAAGATACCAACCCCTTTATTTCTGCAGACTTATTTTCTCTCAGACGTGGTATCAAAGAGAAGGAACATTTTGCAGAGCAGGAGCCCTAAGCACTTGCTTCTTTCCAACACTGTGGCGTTATTTCAGACTCCACCAGTTTATCCTGCATACAGGTCAACTGTGCAGTTGAGGTCACTTACTTCCAGTGAAAGCTATCCAGCGGGCATATTTAGTAGCTTCTCTTCGCCAGTGGGAAGCCACCAGCAAACCACATGTGACAGTTAGTGAAATGATTCCCATTATGATGAAAAATAACGTAGTGACCCACTCGGGAGGCAGCCGTGGAGGAATACAGGTCCTGTCACGTCCATGGATGGTTTGACACTGTCGCACAAGGCCAACTGTGAGAGCACCTGAAAATACATAGCAGAGAGGCAAGTAAACTTTCAAAATCCTCTCTGAGGGGCGCTCAATTGCAAACCGCAGCTCAGAATTGCCCCAAAGTAAGGGATTCTTTCTTTGATGAACCTTAGAAAGCCTTTCAAACACAGAGGATGGGGGGCATGCTATAAACATCTGTCTTCGTGTTCCTTCATCACATGCTTGCACAAGCTGAAGTGAGATGGCTGCAAGCTGCATCTGGTTCCTGAGTGGCAATCAAGGTCTAATCAAAGGGATAAAGCACTCGTAATAAAGCCTGCCAATATCTGCTAACGTGGTAGCTGACTTGCATAGAGGATCACTGCCTCATCTGTGCAAGATGAAGTACTTTTATAGTCTAACAAAATGAGTTGTAGCCCCTTAAAAAGCCTTTAATTGTCTAATATCTTTTTCCCCTCATCTGTAAATACAGCTTTAAGCCTCTGGCTCTTGCTGCAGAAACTGCATGTGATTCAGGTATGATTTTAAAAACAGTAAAAAAAATCCTACTTCTTGACAGTAACTCATTAAAAAGAGTCCCTCCATGCAAGATTGATCAATCCTTTTGATTGCTAACAAGAGTAACTACACACAGAAACTGGGGTATCTACACAAAAGATCCATCAAAAAGATCCTAGAAAAAGGATAAGAATGGTACAGGAACCATAAAGATTTAACCAAAATGATGTATTTTCTGTTAAATAATAATAACAGTAAAAAAAAATCTTTTAAATCCAAGTCAGTGCTTTTGATACTTATAAAGAAGCTTATAGTGAGCTTTAATAATGAAGTTATCTTTCTAATCCAAATTTAACATGCAAGATTAAGATCCATTTCTTCCAATGTCTCTTAAACATTAAGTTCTAGATTTCTCAATTTTGTCCTTCTTCTGAACTGTTGTCCTAAATAATCACAATTATCCTCTATTTATATTAGGAGCAAAACCTAACAGTGGACAGCATTAGAGTCAACATATTTCTCCACAAATTGCTTCAAGTAAATATTGTTTCAAATCAAAAGAGGATAACTTAGACACAATTACAGCAAGACTGGGAAGCTTAGGTTTAGTACATCCTTTGGAGAGAGAAACATCTGTCATACTTTCTAGTCTCTTTTTGGGGGAAATGAAGCAAAGGAGAAAGCCAATAGTCAAAAGAGTAACCAGTCCTAGCATGCACCTTCTGGCTCCCTAGAGCTAATTTCTACAGATCCTCTCTGCTCACACCTCAGCAATGAGTACCAGGAAAATCAGCTTCTGAGCTTAGAACTGCTGGGTTAGGAGGCAGTATATCATCTTTTATTAGATGTTTGGAGTTTTATTAAATGTACTGCTTCATATCCCAGGGGATGAGAAGAACCAAAAGTGAAACATTACTGAATCAGTTCTGTTGGAGTACTCTTGCAACATTTGTTTAGACTACAAAAAAATTCAGTCTTATTCAAATATATCCTTTTAATTACACTCCATCAACTGAAAGATTCAGGGATGAATTTTCAGCTAAAAACTGAACAACTACAAACCCAATATAGCTGGCATTTTCTACTCCAGATGCACGCCATGACACCATTGCTGTACACCAGGATCACACAAGCAATCCTGCCAAGCTCCATGCCTGCACAGGACAGTTTTACATGAACTGCTTCTCTTCCATAGCCTGCAATGTTTTCATTGTACATCAGCTGCTGGGGCAGAGGGGAGATGTCCCTGTGTCCTTAAAAGTCAAGCTCCCTGGAACACACACACTGCAGAACCTCATACAACACTGAGCAGTTTCCTGTAGTTTGGGGATAAAGAGGCTATTCACTGTAGCATCATAGAACAGGAAATTAATCCCAATCACTTTGCAAGACCAGTATTTAACAACAATTTTATTATCCTTACAGCAGAAGTCAGTTTTTTTCTAAACTGCAATTCTAATCAAAGAATGACTTCATAAAAATGACATCATACATTCAATAGTTGTTTTCTGAATTCAAAGGACTTCAGTGGCAATAATTCAGTGCATTTTTAACTTTGGGAAAAGCAGCAGTGATAAGAGTCACTCTGCTGAACTTGGTTCCATTTGTGTCTTAATTGAAACTGAAAAACAGTTGCTGTAGAAGAGCATGTATTAGCGGGAGACAACTATTTCATTTTGTTGATGCAATTTGCAGTTTATATTGAAGATATTTTTCAATTAACAAGAGCACATTCAACATGTCAGATTCAGAGAGAACCAAAGCTAAGCCCAGGAGTGCCATATCTAGAGGAAACAGAAGAACACTCCATCTTGAACTATTATTTTAATGCAATTTCTCTTGCTATCAACATCTACTACTGCAAAAGGTGATTAAAAAACAAAGAAACAAACAAACAAAAAACCCCACCCCCCCCCCCCCCAAAAAACAAACCAAAACAAAACAAAAAAACAGAACTGAAAATGAAGAAAACAAGAAAAAAAAAATCTCTGAATTGTGAGTACCACAGTAGCATTCCTTCTTAATACACAAGGATAGTTGCAAGAAACTATTTAGAGGATGGCTTCCTAAACATCATTTCTGGTGCCCAAGTGTATTGTTTCACTCTGGTGGGGCTTTTTGTTTTATTTGTTTGTTTGTTTTAAATCAGAGGTTTAAAGTGTCAGCAATTAAATTTCAGAATTTGACATTTTGGAGGAAATATACTGAGTTTTATGGTTAAGATCTTGCTAGCACATACACAGTAATTTTTTCTTAACTCTGCTTTATGGATTACAAATCTGAAGTAGATATACTCCATATTTAAGGTTTTGAACCTTGTGTGTGCAGCCTCCAGGGAGCCAAAAGGAGGGCAAGAGGTCTCTGAACCGTTTCTGAAGGTTTCACAAAGGAACTGGAAAATCAACCTCATTATGTGCTCATAAATTCAGTTAAAGTTCAAGTTGACTACACAGGAATACCTCATTTGTGTGCATAAACTGGGCACAAGGAAATGAAACCTCAGGGCTCATCCCATAGTGACAAATCTGCTGAATTCAGACTTCAAAAGAAGTCTCTGGTGTGGAAAAACAGTATTCATTTGCCATGAAATTCAAAAGAAGAATGTGTTTATATGGTATTTTATTCTGTTAGTCCCATTCTGAAGCAATCAAACAGTTGCCAGGGAGCTGTAAACAAACTTGTTATAGAAAATCTTGTTTCCCCTTATCTAGCCTACCATTTAAAAGAGGGACAGAGATACGAAATTGCACAGAGTCCTTCTGCCTGTAGTTAGAGAACAGCTCAACAGCCCATCTCAAATCAATCACCAAGTTCCACCGAGATCTGTAAGTAGAAGGTTTTTAAGTCAACCTCTCAGAACTACTTCAGCAAAATTGCTGAAAATCTAAGCACCTAATACAGGTATAGAACAAAGAGCACAGCTAATGCCAGTAGATTAGGCAGTTGAAAGATGGATCCAGCCCAAAACATTTGCAGTGGAATAAACACAGCTGCCCACCCACCTCGCCCTGCCTGCACAGCTCAGCCCTCGGGGGCCACAGTGACCACCCCGAGGTGCAGGGGCTGCTCCCCTGCTCTCACCTGCCTCACCCCAGAGCTTCCAAGACTGGCATTATTCAGGTCAGTGCAGCTAGAGCAGGAGGTGATTAGGATAGATATGCTAATTGCTAAAAATGAAATTCGACCTTTATCAAATCAGAGAATGCTGCACTGAGTAAATGTTACTGAAGTGGTCCTTAGTCTTTTCCAGTAAATCTATTCCCTGAAGTGCCAAAGCATTTCTAACACATTAAAAAACCTCTCAGTAGTGACAGTCTGTGTATAACCAGGGCTCCAGTTAATTTCAGAGAAAAATTTTGTGATCATCCAACTCCTCCAAACCACCAGTAATGCTCATTTTTCAACACTGCATATTTTTACCAGAATCAATTATAAAAAGGTTCTTCAACAAATACACCAATGCTGGGAGCATCACCTATTTGAGGACTGAGTTTCACAAAACCAGTGAGGAAAAGAGGGGGAAAGGCAAGCCCTCATTTTCCCCCCTGGTGCAGATGTGGAGCTGCCAGGAAGCCGACCCCCAGGTCCCACTCCAGCCCTGCAGTGCTCTGCCATCCCTCTCCTGTTTCCCTGGTAACTACAGAGCCACCAAGGAGGAATCACACTTTACAGAGAGAAACAAAGATTGCTGCAGCCCTTTAACTCCCCCTCCTCTACATCACTCCTGAATTATTAAAAGTGGCACAGCGATAGCACGACTGGAAAGCAGCAGCATAATAATGGCCACTCAGATGTTCACTATTCATCTGTTATCCGAGTGCCAGGACACGCGGGATCAACTCTGCCAGATGGACACAGGAGAGGTGCCACTGCCATGAGGAGCTTATCACAGCACAAGAAACAAGTAACATGGTAAAAGCAAGATGCAGTGAATGAGGTGGGGCTCAAATGTTAGAAGGTCCCAGAGCTCAGCACATGAACATCCAAGGCACAAACCCTCAGAACTGCTCTTGCTCAGCCTGGGGTACCTGCTCCTCCTCTGCACTCCCCTACTGTCCCAACCTGACAATGAGTTTAACCTTTACCATCATTTTAGACAAAATGCTATTCCTTGGGTTTAAATGCATCTGCAACCCCTTGTATTCCTTGACAATAGCTTCCTAACTTCTACCTCCCACACATCAACCACATCCTTAGCAAAATGTTCAATACTAACATTAAATAAGCATTACAGGCAAATATGCCTTGTGAGGGGGTTAAAATGTGGAACTGTCCCCAGTGAGCCACTTGTTATCCCTCCCTCCCTAATTGGCCTGATGAGATGGGGTGGTGCTGCTGGAAAGGCCAGTTGTGGCTGGCAGACAGTTTCTGCTCAGAGCAGGTACTTTCCTTTAGTGTGCTGTGAACTTGTTAAACCATCTTTGCTAAGTGAAAGCAAGGAGGTTTTAGAGTTTAGAGGTTTCTTAATGAGGTGGTGGCAACATAAATCTTAGAGCACTGCCAGTGTGGCAAGAACACTGCTAAGTTTTATGTTTTAGTAATGAGCACAGTACATGAAGCTGTGTTATTTGTGCACACTAAAACATTTATTGCTGTTGGTTAGGTAACAGTCACATGCCAGGGAATGACATATGTGAAGAGCAGCTCAGTTAAGCCATTCCCTGTAACTCTCACTGGGACACAGACAAGGACAGCTTGGTTTTGGAAAATTTCTAATTTCTATTCAGCTGATAAACTTGAATGGGAAAAGGTGTAGGTCCAATGAGTAACAATGAGCAGAGCTGTAGCTTGTTGCCAATACAAGTGGAAAGTTGAAAGGTCTAAAGAAAACAGTGATTTGGTCATGGCAGACTAATTCTATGCACCATTGTTAAGGATAACCATCAAGTTGGATTGGGCAGCTTGCCTTTAACCTGCTTGCTGCTCCTTGCCTGCAACCAAGCTCTCTGACAAGACTGTTTTCAATGTCAGCAAAGTGTAGCTCAGGCATTTCTGAGAGGATCAAACAACACTGCATGGAAAGAATAGTTCCATAGAATGCACCTACCCATACAGGAAACAAGGAAGAGGGATTTCCAAGAAGAAAATTTTCAAAGTCATCAAAGGAATTTGGCAGTTGAGTGGGATGTTTTCCATTCTTACATATGGAATTTATTTTCCTGCAACAGGCACTTGAAGTGATGTTGCTATACAAAGGGGGAAGAGTTACACCTAGATAGGTATAAAGGGTATATGAAAGAATCAAAATATAAGATCAAAACTGCCATCTCTAATCAAGTAAGTGTCACCCCTGACTTTCTTGCTTTCGAGTGTTTGAACCTTTGCAGCCTGATTCTCATGCTGCTTCATGTAAACAACATTGTATTCTTAGAATTTATCAGTATGTTTTGCATAGTTGTTCTCCGAGAGAGAATTTGACTGATGGTCATAGTGACCAATGGAGTCAGGAGGTTGTGACCTCCTTGGGCCAATCTGGGCCCTCTGTACAAAATGTATATAAGTAGAATTGGAGTCAGATAATAAAGAGCCTTCCATGTTTGACCCTGCTGCTGCCTGCTGTCCTCTGTGAGGGTCCACACCATGTCGCAACTTGTTACCCCTCTAAGGGCAGGGGTAACAAGTAAGTGAATACAATGTCTGGTACAGTTCTTACAAAAATAATTACTCCTTTTGTGAGGAATGGAGGTAGCTTAAGTAGATGCTCTTTAGCACTTATGCTGCTAAAATAGCTTTGAGGTTAACATGCAAGTACAGTATTCAGGATGTAGCAGAACAGATTGATTCTTTCACTGCGGATGTTCCAGTACATTGTTCAGGCAGTAGATTAACAGGAAACCAAGACTCACTGAAATAAGATTTATGGATGTTAAAGGATGATCTACAGGAAGGCTAAAAAGAATAAAAGAAGATCAACTGCAAAGGCACAGAATATAGAACAGTTCAAAATAAACAGATTATAAATTATCTTTTGTATGCCGAATCTTATGCTTTTGGCCTTCACTCCAACTTGTCTCTCAAATCATCTAATAGGTATCATAACCCTGGGAAAAAAGCTTTGGAATTTCTCACTTCGAAGAAGACAAGATGCAAGATCAATTCATACACCCACTGGATTTCTATTGGTATAAGCAAACAGCCAAAAACTATTTATACAATATTAAAAAGTCAGTTTTTAATAAAGACCTAGATTTCCTTGTCAAGTCCCTGCTATATCTAGAGGGCATCTTTTAAGAACCTTGTTTTAAGAGTCCTTGTTGTACGATTATCTTATACAATCTGTTATTTCTCTTCTCAATTTATCTCCTTCTCTCAAATCTGACGCTCTCGTCCTTCCAAACCAACTTTGAAATGCATCATCCTTCTTGCTCTAGAGATGTAAAGGATGTGTACTTTGCTTCAGGAACAAAGTATTCTTAAAAATATTCGTACAGGTGAGGTAATATCCCTGGCTTCAAACACAGCTTATGTTAGCTATGAGGAACCTACCAATTTAATTATATTTAATGATCTAATTTTCAAAGAACGGAACTTAGAAAGTACCATTTTTGGCGCTCCTTAGAAATCTTACTGACTTTTAAAGAGAAGAATTCCAAATTTTAAAGCCTAAAGCCAATATCAAAAGAGTTGTGGTATATTAACAGAAAAGCCTGTCTTGTTGCTGAAGAACATCTGGTGCCAAGTTGCCTCAAAATTTTTCAATTCTGTGTTTGTATCATGCCTAATGCAAACCAAATCCCTCCTCCACAAAACCCACAGTCTTCTCCCTCCCTCTTCCTTTCCCAAAGAGAAAAAAATCAAGGCCCATCTATTGGAAAAGACGCGTATTAGAAAAGTTCATTACTACAGATGACAATCATTATGATACATTAGTTCTAAGAGATGCCTAAATTGCAGACATTTGGACCAATAAAAAGTGAGTTTATTTCTGAATTCTAGTAACTTTCGATGCCCTACCGCTTGTGTATTGAGTTTACTTAATATTTTTTTTAATTTTGCAACCCCTCCTTTTCATAATTTTATTTTTTCTTTGAGATGGACCACCAGACTCTCTAAGAGCTACCCTCAGGCACTAATGCAGGAACAACTCTCCTGACACAACAAAGGCTGCGTGTTCTCACATATCAGAGCCAAGAAATCTGCCTGTGCTGAAGGTATTGTTTCCTTCAGAAGAAGGTATTCATTCCTACTTCAGAAGACAGCATTAATTAAATGTTGGTTAAAAGGATCTCTAATAAGCTGCATCCTTCTGGTTGTTTATTTTCTAACACTATAAGCATTTTCACAATGGAACAGTTTTGTCAGTGATCAGAATCTTTACAGTTTCTGAAGTGGCAAGGGCCTGGGAAAAAAGAGAACTTTCCTAAAATAAGAAAGCAATGTTTTATTTAGTTTAAAACACAAACAAAGAATCAAGTTATTTCCATTTTTCCTCCAACCAAAGTAGAACTACTCAAAATTGACAAAATTCACTGCCTAAAAAAAGAAAGATCAAAGGCAGTGTCAATATTTAGAAGAGATTTTGGTAGTCAGCCACACCATTTTATGCCATATGTTCAACTGAAAGCCACAAGCTATGACATCCACAGCTGTTCTGCCATTTAACATCTGATGAGCTTGTGTTCTTTTTAACAGTTAGTTATACTTGGCTTCAGACAGAGCTGTAAAATGATGCCTCTTTATCCCACACGACCCTACCCCAACCTTGTCAGAAGTGTCTGCTCAGCAGCTCCATGGGTGATGTGCAGGTCTCTGAGGCTGCCTTACCAACAGCAGCCAGTCCATGAGGTGTCAGGCTGGGGCAGTAATGGCAGCACCAGGGTTTGCCATGTGGTACAACACAACACAACCAGAACAACACAGAAATTCTGGATCTCACACTGCAGTGCATCACCTTCCACACAGGTGTATTATAGGATGGTCTGTTCACAGGCTGGCAATAACTGGGCTTCAGAGCCCTCCATTTTTAACTCCTGCATATCCAAAAGCATAATTTCACCAAGTTAGCTGTGTTACAAACTTGTTAGATATGCTCAAGCAGATCAGGATGGATACACCAAAATTCCCAAACGACACCAACTAAAGTACTCTATTGTTCTTCCTCTTTTTATTCATGGAGAGAAAATGAGTATCAACCTTCCTGGTTACAGCCTAAAGCAATTTCTATAAGGTAGTGAAAAAAGCATTCAATATAGGGGAAAAATTCAGGTCCTGACTCCGACTTCAAGATTGCTTATGCATTTTAACAAATTAAATTCATGAGGAATAAGGATCATCTTCCTCTGTCAGACATAACTGTTGTGCTTAGCACTGATCTCAGCTTGCATCAGACATGCTCCAAGGACACCCACTGATCTGGCTCTTGCATGGCCTCATGAATCACCCAGTGGTGAAGGTGAAAAGAGAAGTGTTGAATTTTGGCATTTATATGGTTAGAATCACATCTGCGGCGTTTCGGCATCTGCTCTGCAAACACTCAGCCTAAATACAACTTATGTGCCTCAAGGTCTGCCTATACCTGAGCATAACCTTCTCTTGGCCCACTGCTGACAGAATATTTTAGCCCTAGATTACCTGAAAGTACAACAGACTATGCTAAATAAAGAACAAACGCCAAAGCAAATGTACTAACAATTGTAGCAGTTTCTTTACATCACATAACTGATGGCAGGATTGTATTTATAGCAATGAGGACATGAGAAGGGAGGTTTGCAGGTAGAAGTAATCCTTCATTAAAACCACTAGAAAAATTGGAAAGATTAAGCACATTTCTGGTCTCCCAACTCCTTCCTTGGACACACAGGTACTCTCTGGGGATATACAAGATCCTGTCTTTGTCTACTAGACTTGCTTTTTTCATAAAGCACTTCATCAACTGAAGAACAGCACCTACTGGCTCAAAGAATGTATTTCATTGCAACTAGAATAATATTTTAAGTAAAATAAAACTTAACCTTAGTTTTTATTCATAATTATTTTTATTCTGCTCTTTAACTGTTGCCAAATCTGTGTATGACTTGCTTTTAACAACTGGGAATACAGGTTAAACTGCACTGCAAATAGGGATTAGGTACAGGGCCAAGATTTTATTATCTACAAGTAACACTTCATGTGCAGAAAGACAGGCTGAGATATAGCTTAACTACATACAAGTTGTCCTTCAGGACTGCTGGCACACAGTTTCCCAGCTAATTAACATTTTAAGCCCCCACCAATATAAAAGGCAAACTGGAAAATAAACCAAACCAAATCAAACCACAACCTTCTTCTGCAATAATAATTCTCAAATGTAGGCATTTACTTGCTGTTCACATCACAACAAAAACATTAAAAAAAAGAAGAATAGAAATGCAGGATGCATATTCAGGATTTATCCTGAAATACGTATTTTCTTATTGCTTTTGCAAGAGCAAGTCCTTGTTTTAGAAGCCTGGATAATTTAAGCCTGAATTATTTAGGCAATTAACAGGTGGTGTCTGTGTGGTGATAACACTTTCATCCTTATCACAAATTGGCATCTACAAAAATAGACTGTTAGAGTCTGGAGAGTTTTTTTTTGTTTGTTTGTTTTTTGTTTGCTTGTTTTAACTAGTATAAGACAAGACAGACCATTCCTGAACAGTTAAATTTGCACTACACTGAAGTAAAATACAATTTTATTGAAATAGCAAGGTTCAGTCCTTTCTCTGCAAGTAGGACTATTCTTAAAAAGCAACCAAATGTTATAAAGTGCTCCAAAGAATGCATCTGTTAACACATGTTTATACAGTTGTTATATTGACATCCTGAAACAGATTCACTCTAATTTTAGATTTCACATAAACAATCAAGAGAGCCTCTGTTCTTATCACCAACTTCATCTAACTGAACATCTACTTACAGAGAACATTTACTTCAGATTACATTGGGCATAAGTCAACAGACTTCTGTTTGTGAAACAGCAACTGCTACTTCTGGCCTTTACTCTCTTAATTTCACCATTTTTCATGTATTGAGCTTCAGGGTGCTTCTTGAAATTGCTAAGTGACCCAGTAATATTCCACTGAAGGAATTTATGGGACCACATTAGAAATTGCTGCCCTTTCAATCTTTTCAGGTTTCCTGTACGATCTTGTTGCATAGTTTTTAAATTGAATTAAGTGTGGGTTCAAAAACACAAAGTGAAATATGCTTCTTCCCACAAGTTTCTACGATGGAGAGCACATCATTAAAGCATGAATTTAGATAGATGCACAACTCATTTCAGAACACAATTCAACCTAAGGGAAATAAAAAAGTTCTTTCTTCACCCTTGTGACTTCTCTTCCCCCACAGCATGAAACACCCACAATGCTCCTCATATCAACAGGCACAGAGGAATCAGCAGTGCCTTTTCTCCTCTACAAGAAAGGAAATCAGATTCTTCCACTGCTGCAGTTCTGGAGCTGACCCTTGCTCTGACCGTGGGAACACTGCTGGATTACTGTCTATGACTGAGGAAAGACAGCTCTTAATGCTCAGTCTAGAGTATTTTGTATAGAGAAGACTGAATATATCAAAGCAAATTTTCAAGTGAAATAAGTCACCCACTATACAAAAGTCATCCTCCAGGAAACTTGAAGCTCATGACAACCCTTTATGAGCTTTCTTCACTTTACTTTAGTATAAAGACATTACAATTAGAGGTTGTTAATGTTTGATATATTAAGCTCACACTGATGAAGTTACAGACGAAACCATTCCCCCTTACTTGTACATTTGCCCTGCTTATCAATGAAGTCAGGATCCCTCTCATTTCCATGTATACAAAGATTTTATTGCAGAAATTGATATATATGCTATCGGTTTGAGAAAAGTACAAAGAATCTAGGTTCAAAGCAGCCCTTCTGAAGTATTCACAGCAAAGCAGTTCTGAGGTTCACTGAATGATCAGTTGTCCTGTTCTGATCCCACACCTATTCCTTAAAATACAACTAAATTATGTTGCTGCCAATAGGAGAAAGTAATCACAGCAAGAGAAGTGGAAACCATACAAGAACAACCTGGGCAAAAAAAAAGGAAAGCCCAGGAATAAGAACTGCAAGAATACCAACTGGGAAACTGGCTCCATGATGAGCACTACAGAAATAACCTACCAGACTTTACTGTCTATGAACACTGTCATTTGATTATTAAATTCTTGGATGTACCAAGCTCAGAGGCAGCCCAGCCCTCCTAATGCAGTGCGCAAACAATGGCACAAAGAATTGCTCACCATCAAGCGAGTTCAAGGTCTAATGTGAACTGTCTTCAACTGGACAAGTATTTAAATATCCAAGTGGGGTATTAATCACTACACCTTAGAGACTGCCATCCTTAATAATCCCAAAGTGCTTTGTAATTTATGGCATGGAACTGCAGCTACCATGAGGTTGTTGGGTAGCAGCCAACAGTTGCCTATTGCACTGTGTTGTGCTGGCTTTGCATACTGAAGTGAATTGCTGGGAGGCTTTTGATGCCCTCACAAGGGACCATTTTAGATCATCCCAGGACCCAGATGTAACAGACTGAGTATGTTTTGCTCAAAGACAGGAACCAGGCTCTACACACTCTGTGAATTTTGAACCTTGAAGTTTTAGCAGCAAGTATTTGCCACTGGATTAGCCCATCCCACAGACAAATCATCACAATCAGACGCTTCCTAGGGTACCCAAGAGAGACCAAACTACTGTCATCAACTCTACTTACAAAATTCAAAACATGTATACAAGACAATACATCAGATAGGAAACAAAATATGATATCATAAGAAGAACCCAAAAGCTTCCCACTGAGAAGGGATATAACCTATGATTCCATATAGGTCCCTACAGAATCAGGCCTTTGCCAGTCTAGCTTGTTTTCCTTCTCCTTAAAATAGACACGTACCCTGCACAGATCCTCTTCTTGGCCATATCCCCAGTTTTTCAGATCTTTGTATATCTCCATCAGTCAGAGGCTTGGAGAAGAAAAGTGAAATTGAGCAAAGCAGCTGGAGTATACATAAGAGGATTGCTACAAAATTATCAAAGAACTTTTTTCTTGCCTATAGCCCTTACTAATAAAAAACTCTGTTAATTACTAAATTTGTAGGCACTCTGAATTACAATAACAATTTACAACTAGGTAATAAGAAAATTATTTTTACAGTTAAAATTGTATGAACTAAAAATTTTAAACAATTTTATAGCTTCCCCAAACCACTTTGTAGAATAATAAAACAGCCTCCATATTGTATTAGTTCCACCATACTACAAACATCATTTTGTATCTGTTTCTAACATAGACAGCAGCTTTTATTCTCTGTGAAGTTCAATATACTTCCTCATCCATGAGTTACTCCAGTTACATTCTTCTGAAATACAAAGGTCTGAACCGCTGCCGGAAAAGGGTTCAAGAACAAGGTGAAGAGCTCCTGCCTAAGATAAAAATCCTACACACTGCACTGCACTGCATGAAAATAAATGGGAAATAGTTGAGCTGTTGTGAAGTACCTATGAAAAAAAAAGTAGGTCAAACTTAAAAGTTTGACCTACTGATCTTCTTTACTTTGGCAAAAGTACAAATGGAGTTTACATAATGCTGCTCACATGTAAGTGCTGGCTGGAAACTAAACAATACAATTTTTTTTAATAAGCCTCTTTTTAATTATTATTTTCTATTATTATTTCAGACAATTTTAAATCTTTGTTTCGCACTACACACTATTGAATCCTTACTTTTAAGATGCATACATTTTAAGTTACTCTTGTCTTGATTTCGGTGTAAGTTTGTGACAACAAATGTGATATACACACCTCAAATCAGGTCTAAGTTGATTTAAAAAACAGAGGAACTCTGGTAACTTCCTGAAGTCACAGAGCTGAAGTTTCAACAAGGCATTTTTCCCACAGACAAACCACCTGTGTATGAAGCAGCTTTAAAGTTACATACTTCTTGAGTAAAGCACAGGACGGACAGAAAACAAATCTGTATCTACACATACTGAATAGAATTTAGTTCTGTAGGAAATGTGCACACTGCTGGTAAGTAAATAAAAAGGTTATTCCCAATACCTGAAACTCAAGTACCTTATCCAAAGCACCTACTATTAGAAAAGAGAAATGAAATGCCTGTTATTCTGTGATTTTCCCCCTCAGTTTCACAAAGTAAAACTGTGATAGGAAACAAAAGTTAAAAACAAAATGAAATTAAAGCTTTGCTGCTAATGTTAACAGAAGTTACTGTGATAAAAGATACCGCCTCTTTTTTACAGAGGAAGAAATCGGGGTACTACCACAGTAACTTGCCAACATCCAAAGTCAGCCATGCCAGATGCTGGATTTGAAAATTACTGGCTCCCAGATCTGAACTCTATAATCAGGTATTTCTTATCTAACTCTAATAAAGAGAGTGAGGAATTCAGCAGGATTTGGTGGAAGGCAAACTAACAGCTTTGCACCTTCACATGCTAAAGAGAAAACAAAACGTGCACCTAACAGGAGCAGCATTAGTTTGTATTTGTTAAAAAGCAGATGTAAAACATCAGTTCCTCTATGGACAAAAACAATTGGCTCTCTCATGTCTTCTCTGGCAGGCTCAAATAACCAGGCTGACACAGCTCTCTTTCACGAGATTCTTCCTACACATAAAATAGTTCCATATGTTTAAATGCTGAGTGGTTGAGTAAGCACAAAATTAATTCATTACAACAATGCCTTTCTATTGATTTTTCTTGTGCCTTAAGGCCTGATCAATTACAGAATCCAAGCACAATTCAAACACTCTGCTTTGTCACATTTTTACATCCACTTGAAAGACATCTACAGACACAAAGTGGAATGGAAATGTCCCATTTAAAGCTGGCACTGACCCTCCCAGCCCAGCCAGACCCATTAACAGGCCACTCTTATTAGAGTATTTAGATTATATGGGGTTCAGAATCTTGTTCTTGTTTGGGTTTGGTATTGTTGTTTTTAGGGCATTGGCAACATCTCTGAAATGCAAGTGCTGCTGCATCTGAGGAGCAGGAGGTCCCCATCCCTCACTGTGGGGATCAGCAACACATCACAACCCATTACCACCTCTCCCTCCTTCCTCACACACCTGGGAGTATCCATCAAAGAAATGTGTTTTCCTGAAAATTATGTCCAAGAATCTAATTTTAACACTCTGATGTTCAGATAGCTTTGGAGATTGCTTTTCAGCACTCACCTCTAGGACCTGATGGTACATAAATCTTCATTCTCTGTATCATCCTTCTTTTTTTTGTATTCTCAGCATGCAATCCAAACAGGTTCATGAAAGGGCAAATAACTTCTCCTGTCACAGTCACTACATAATAGCACAAAAAACATTAGGAAAAAGTAATTTTGTAGAATTGCTTCCTATCATGTCCCATCACTTTCTACTGAGGAGAGCTGGGAAATGCATACTGTGTTTCTTGAATATACTGCAAGGTGCTTAACAAATGATCACCAGAACCCTTTTGCAGAAAGTTTTTGAAAATCCAGCTACCCACACATCACAGAAACAACACTATCTCCTTCAGAGGACACCACAATGGCTGCTCTACACCATGACTGGTCCTCAGGGGAGCGTTGTACATGAACAGTTTCTCAGCACAAGCCCTAAAATGCACAAGTCACTGGTAATATGCCATACTGACTTTTACGTATCACTACTTTTTGAGCAGGCAACTTCATTTAGAACAATAATGCCAGTTGGAACTCGAGTTTACACCCCCTTTAAGTTGTGGGCACTTTATCTACCCTATCTGTTTTATTCTATCTAAATAGAAGTACTGTTTCATTTGAGTACCTTCATGTGGTCTTGGGTTTATTCCATGTATAGTCAGTGCTCCAGTTAGAGAAAAATATTTCAGCGGTCTCAAGCTCAGCAGGAGCCAGGAATCACTGCTTGGTCGTACCACTTGTGATAGTTCATTAAGCTGATCCCAACAAAGCTACAGTTCCCATTGGAACGGTGAAACAAAATTCCTCAGGAAGAGCTCTGACATGCAGAGGAATAACACTGAACATTAGTAATTTTCCACTAAGTACTAGACAACTTATTCCACAGGAGCAGGGAGTTAACTGCCTCAGGAGGAGTGGCCTGCTGCACCGAGCCTGCTCTTCTCTAAGACCACTGCATCTGAAATAATCCTTCACAAATAAAAATGCAATTGAGTATGCCAACCCCAAGAACTACACATACCACTTTAGAAGATACATGGAAAGGCAGCCCTGGTAAACAGAAAATTTTAAATAAATGTCATATTCTAGATTTACAATTCATTCTCACACTGTTACTGCACAGCAAGATACAGAAAGCAGTTTAAATGAAAGTATAATTCCTAACACAAGTGACCTTGATACTTCTGTCACAGATGCAAGATGAAATTGGAAGCTGTGCTGAACACAAATATGGCCCAGGTCAGCTCTGTGCTGAGTGGCCTGGCTGTAACATTCTACTGTGTGTTCCCTGGTGACCTATGGATCACCACAGGAGGATATGATATATCCTTGCTTTAGGAGTTACCCATCAGTTAAGCACCCCTAAATCCTGACATCCATGTTAACTTAATGACTGCTATAGAAAGGGTACATGTCGTTCTGAAAATTGGAATCAAAAGAACAATCATGCTATATAGGAAGGGATGACTAAGCCACATAAACAAACTGATAGCTTAGCTTTCTGAAGGGAGGTTTTACTTGATTAAATTATTCCCTTCAAATAGTTGACCTATCCTAAACCCCATAAAAGCATTTCAAATTGTCAACCCCCCCACATAAACAGCTTTTAACATCTCTAATTTCAACTGTGTATACTATTCATACCCTTTTTCCTATAAAAGAGAGCTGAAGCCAGAGCTGTTTCTATCCCCCTTCCTCCTCTACTGAAGACAAAATATCAAAATCATTAAAGACCCTCCCACACACACAAAAAGGAACATATGGAGACAAAACGATCAGCTAATAAAGTTTTTGCAAAAGTGTAGAGATACAGGAGCAAAATTCCTTTCTACTGAAATCAGTGGCACTTTGGGCACTGGCTTAAATTAAAGGCAACTCTATCCTTATTTCTCACACAGAGTGTCAGTTTGATAAGAAAAGGCAGTTAGTGCAAGAATACTGAGCAGCCACTGGTTTCCAGATTGGAGTTATCAGTGCTCTGTACTTGCACAGCACGAATAACAAAACCTCACCGAGAACTCGCCGTAAGAAAAATCCATTTAATTTTCATCTTTCCTTTACCATCTTAAAGATGTATGAAATATCTGAAACCAAGTTAATGAACGATTCTTACAAAACTACATAAAGCAAAAGAGCCCAGCAGAGACTTGGACCCATGTTCACAAAGGTGTAGTATCCTCTGACAGATAAGCATCTGAGACCTTCAATAACCTCAGTTGCAATCCTTTGCTGATAATTGCTAGGGAGAAATTTTTATAGCCAACATTTTTCAAATGACTATAAAACTTATCTTTAAGAGTAAGATTTAAGAGATTAATCAGCCCTTCTATATTGATTTAAAAGAATATTGAAAACTATCTAGATTTTTTCAGAGGAGCATTAAAGTCAGTGATTTATTCTGCTATCCAATTTAGCTGAAACCCATCATTTTCTCTGGAATAAGAGGTATATATTGTTTAGCATCCAAATCAGAACAGATTTTTTTTCTTCCTGAAACATAAACCCACGTTCCCAACCGTAGTGGCTGTAAACAGCTCTGAGTGAGCCAATGTAGTGCTGCCTTCCCAGGTTTGCCAAGACCCCTGCTCTCTGCCATCCCCAAACAGCTGCAGTATTGAATAGACCAGCCTGTTCCATGCTGCCTTTCAGAACCCCCAGGACAGCAGCCAAGCAGAGAAACACTACTACTCCCCTCCCTCCTCGATACCAGGCTGACTTGTAGAAGCAGAACCTAGAATAATTCCCACAGGAGATGAACCTAACAACACAGAGATAAAGTGAAGAAATATTTTTCTTTTACCAAATAGTTCTTTTCACCAGCTAAGGGCAGGATGCTCTAAAAAACCCCTGCTGCTTAGTGGCACATATGGAAGCTGGGTGCCTTGGATGTGCTCCAAGCACAGTAGTTTGCTGAGAGTCCCTGAATGTCACCAGCAGCTGGGACAGGTTTTATCATCAAGGCTGTGCCCTCCTCTGCCATACCTCTCCCCAGCAGCCTCTGGGTAATGAATGGCACTCATAAAAGCATTCACCTCATCATTCAATACTACAGGAAGTCCTTGGTTCAATGGGCATCTCCACACTTCCTTTCTTTACAGTTTGGGCAAAGAGCTCATTTTAGAAAGTCTCAGCACCAGAAATATACATTTGTATTGCTTTTAAGCACAATTCTTATAATAATGCACTGAATCCTATATCAATAAAAATCTACGAAAGAGTCATTAAGGGTGGCAGTTAGCTCTCCTTTATGGTTTTATCAAGGCAACAATTTGTTTGGCTTCAAAATAGAGTAAAGAAAAAAAAAAAGGCTTAAGTCTGTCATAACATTCTTTAACTGGTGAAGTCCTTCAGAAAGATCCATACAGATTTCATGTTTGCCAGGCTAATTAAAACTGCTAGCTGCACCTCAGAAATGGCAGATGATTCTTAAGTAATCATCCACCAAGTAACTAAGAAATAATAATCACAGCTTAAAATATTTCAGGAAACATTTTTTGTATCACAAAGAGATATAAAACATTTTTCTTTACAAAAGAAAGTAATGGACTGTGCTTAGTTCCCAAAGGACTGTTTTTTCCATGAGCACTATTTTTCAGAATCATTTTTGTTGTCTCCTTTCTATACAATGCAGAGAGAATCCAACATCTTACACATTGCACAAGATCTGCTAACGTGAAGCAGGACTTCAAAAAGACATATTTAAATATTTGAAATTAATACAATTTTATTTGACTTTAAGTCCCTGAAGAAGGGCTCATTACGGCAGCACTGCTGTTAGGTGGAATTATAAGAGGAAATAACCAACTATTTTATCTAGCCATAGGCAGGAAAATCATCACAATTAGCTACAGGAGGAATGGTGAAGTCACCCAGGGAATTCCTGAAGGCTGCACTTTGGGAAGGGACTCATTCCTTTCCTCTGAACCACGCAGGAAAGTCCAGGTTCTAGACTAGGTAATTAGAAGCAAATCAAATAAACTGTAAGTACAGTCTGGTCAGACTACAGTCACCAATCCCAAATAGTTTTTAATACTCTACTTCATTAGAATAAAGGAAATGTGACACAATTTGTACCAGTTCAACCGTTCATATGCACTGAATATTAAGCATGGAAGATGCAAGCCAGATGAAGAAAATTTTTCAAACCCTCTGCAAGAATTTATGACAAAAGCCTTTACAGCCAGACCAGTTTTCTCTGTACTAACCTGTAGTTTGCTTGGAAATTATAAGTTTAGGAAAAGTCACAGAATGACAGAATCTCCTGAACTGAAAGGGATCTAGAGAGACCATCAAGTCCAAGCCCTGGTTCTGCACAGGACAGCCCCAAGAATCCCACCATGTGTCTGATCAGGAGCACTGTCCAAACACTACCTGAACACACACAGGCCCAACGCTGTGACCAGCACCCTGGGGAACCTGGTCAGTGCCTGATCAGGCCCTGATACCCACCCTAAACCTCCCCTGACACGGCTTCGTGCTGTTCCCTCGGGTCCTGGGACTGGTCAAAGTGGTTAAGTTACTTTAATCTGTTTGCAGTAAGGATGGCTTCCTTTCCTGGCAGGGAGCTTTGGGTTCCTCTGGGACAGGAGATCAAAGAGCTGCCCTCCTCCTGTTCTCTCTCCCCACTCCACTGATCAGAACATGCAGGTCTTTATCAACAGACCGAAATAAATTGTTCATGCACAATTGCATCATTAGTAAAAAGACAGATGACCAAAGCCTTGTTCTTTTAAAGAAAACAATGTCACACTCAAATAAAAAACACATGGGACCTCGGCTTAAAAGCTGATAAAAATCAGCATGCAGGAAATATTCTGGGGGGAAAAAAAAGATGAAGGAAAGCAAGAACTTCCCCTCAACAAAGGAAACGTCAGTATAGTAGGAAAGCCTCCAAACTAAGCGGAGACAGGTCTCAATTCCCTGTCCAAGGTGATGCACCTGGGGGGCACAGGGAGGGCTCCTGCTCGGCCCTCGCTGCCCGGGGTCAGGGCGGGCTCGGGGCTGTGCGGGACCCGTCGGGAGGAGCCCGGCGGGCACTGCTGGTGCTCTGCCCGGCCCGGGGGTCCCACCAGCCCCCCCGGCCGCTCCATCCGCCGCAGCCCCGGGGGAGCAGCCCCGGGAGCCCCCGGACCCGGCCCGGCCGCTCCTGGGCCCCCCGGGGTGCCCTGCCCTGCCCTGGGCGCCTCCCGCCGGCCCCGGCCCGCCCCCGGGCCCCGGGCACCGCCGGAGCCTCTCCCGGGCACTGCTGCACGCCGCCGCCGGCTGTCCTCACCCGCGGACTCGCCGGTGTTGATCCAGTCCGGGTTCGCCAGGCTGGCGATGGCGAAGATGTCGGCAGCCAGGAAGAGGCATCCTGAGATGATGGTCAGTTTGTCCATCTCCTCCGGCTCCGGCGGCACCCGGCTCCGGCCTCCGCCCGGCTCCCACAGCGGGCCCGGGCCGGGGGCGCCTCACGGCCGCGGCTCCATGGGCCCCGCGCCGCGCTCGGCGGCGGCGGCAGGAACGGGCCCCGCACGGCGCCGGAAGCGAACCCGGCGGGAGGGGAGGGGGCGGCCGCTCCGGAAGGGAACCCGCGGCCCCAAAGCCGGGGGGGCGGGGCTCCGGGAAGGGGGGCGGGGCTCCTGGGGGGCGGGGCAGGAGGCGGAGCTGACGGGAAGGCCGGGAGCGCGGGGGGCGGGGCCGAGCGCAGTCTGTGGGTGTGGCCTGGGGAGGGGGCGGGGCACGCGGCAAGGGTGGGGTGGGCGGTGCCCAGGGCGGGTCTGGTCTGTCCTGAGGGGCGGGCGGTGCCCAGGGCGGGTCCGGTCTGTCCTGAGGGGCGGGCGGTGCCCAGGGCGGGTCCGGTCTGTCCTGAGGGGCGGGCGGTGCCCAGGGCGGGTCCGGTCTGTCCTGAGGGGCGGGCGGTGCCCCGGGCGGGTCCGGTCTGTCCTGAGGGGCGGGCGGTGCCCAGGGCGGGTCCGGTCTGTCCTGAGGGGCGGGCGGTGCCCAGGGCGGGTCTGGTCTGTCCTGAGGGGCGGGCGGTGCCCGCGGACCCGCCGCCCCCGATCCTCGCCCGGCTCTGCCCCGGGGCCTGCAGGGCTCGCCTTGCCGCCTGGTCCTTCGCGGCCCTCATGCATCGCCATCCCCAGAGGTGTTTTGGAACAGAGAATGAGCTTCTTGGTCAGTACCAGGGCTGGGTAACTCTGTTTCTCGAGTCCCTTCTCTTTATCCCTTTGCAAGGCTGGGCATGAGCTGAAATTCCAGAGCTGCTTCTGTAGCAATGATGAGAACAGGGGGTGTGGAAGGACTGAGGTTTGGCGGCTGTGGGGCCCCTCAGAAGCGCTGCACAGCGCTGTGTCTGTGCCCTGTCTTTGAAAGGAAATCTAATTAATTGTGACTGGAAACCTCACCCAAATACAGCCGTTTTTGATGGCATGCTTTTCTGTGGATTCAGCTATACAGAACTGTGGGGAATCTGTGGCCAGAAAATGAACAATGCACCAAATGCGGGAAATCAGCCCGGTTTTGGTCGCAATAGCTCTGTGCCTTCAATACTGTCATTCTGGTAAGGGAATGTTGAAGTAAATGAACCAAACAGCCCCCACATCTACAGGTACTTGGAAAATATCTAATTGTTTGCATTTTTTTTTTCCTTCCAACAGTGAACACCCACCTGTTTTTTCCAGAGCAGCACAACTGGTCTATATGGAACATACCGGGAAGCCAAGTGGGCGATTACCTGTGCTGTTTATTTTTATGTATTTTACATAGATGGCAGACTGTACAAACAAAATGGAGATATTGGTAATCTTAAAGTCTTCAACAGCAATCAGTAGGATTTGTTATTTGGAGGATAAGCCCCATACTTACCTCCCATTGAAATCGCCTATACTTGACAAATTTTCTTAAGGGTGGAGAAAATGATAAGGCTTTTGAATGAAAAATAGCTGAAATTATTCCCTTTAAACGAGAAAAAAAAATGGTGCATGGAAGAAACAGGGATTTGAAAAATCCATTTGCTATAGGCATGCAGTATTTTCTTGAAGTCCTTAATAGCTGGAAACTCCTCTGCTCTGTTATTTCATGACTGGTTCCCTACCTTCAGCCTTCCCTGAATATATTGCTGTTAGTAATGAATACTAAAGTAACAGCACTGTCACTCCTTCTCTTGGCAAAATGTATGACTTTTAAAGAAATAAATTTCTAAGTAAAAACTACTTTCAGACTATTTATTTGCAGAAAGCAAGTTTATGGAGTCTTTTGTCAGCAACTCAGCACACAGTGCCAGTCTAAAGATGTAACTAAAGATGAGAGACTTAACTGTTTGGATACTTATGAATGGGGACAGCACCTTCTCAAATGTCTCCTTAAACCTTTTATTGAAGAATGATATCACACTTTTGGCTAGTAAAGTTTTCCTCTCACTTTTCAAAGGGCAGTTGACAGCACTAGAAAACTTCTCTCAGCATACACAGATTGCAGCATTGATGGCAGAGATTGGGGTGGATGAACAAGGATTAGCCCTCGCAATGGTACACAGAATGGGCCATAACTCCAGATAACAAGCCCTACTGAAAAAAGCTCTTCAGCTAATGATGGAAAGCTGAAACCAGGTAAAAAAGAACCAATAGGGATATTAAAATTTAATTGCATCCAAAATATCCTTGTTCTGCATTTATGCTTTGAGCCTGTCTCTGATTTATTTACACTTACACAGATCAAAAGAAACTCAGTTTAAAATTACAGAGAAAAGAAACTAGCACAAACTGTATAAAGCTAAGTGCCAGCATTCCACTGTGATGAAGTACCTGTGATCTTAAAATAGCTGATATGGTGACTGTTCCATAATCAGATCAAGACTGAAGTCCTATACATTGTTCTCCAGCAAAAAAAGATTTCTATTCACCAGCAGTTTTTTTTCCAAAAAATATTTTGACTATTACCTTTATGTAGTAATTAGACTTGAATAATACCATTATTTATTCTGTGCATTATTGTTCAAGTAATTTCATTCCACAAGTAACACAAATCTTCACAAGGCTTGAAATTAATTTGCCTTATTGTTTGCTTTTTATTTCTCTTTATTACACAGTTACAAAGTGGCAATAGACTAATTTCCATGCTTTAACAATGCACACAGGTGTTCATTTGC
Source organism: Zosterops lateralis (assembly GCF_965231275.1). Lineage (NCBI taxonomy): Eukaryota > Metazoa > Chordata > Aves > Passeriformes > Zosteropidae > Zosterops > Zosterops lateralis. The sequence goes on from NC_139775.1 coordinate 6,066,031, forward strand.
TAAATGTTTTAAACCTGAAATGAACTGTATCAGAACTAGCAGACTATTACCAGTTATTAAAGGTTTCTTGTGGAACATCCGACACTTGTATTAAACTTGAAATTGAAAGCTCAGTAAATGTGAGTGCTTCACATGGGTCCCCAGCCCAATTACATTAAACTCATGAACTACAGTTCTGGGATGATACTGTGCTATGGTAATTCCCAGCATGAAATTGTCTCTTAACATTGAAATCTATGAAGCAAAGACTGGAGCATAATAAAGTAATTTAGAAATTTACTGGCTGTACAGTGAAAATGCATATCTTTAAATTAGAACAATTTTCCTAGCAGTGCCTTTACGGTTTGGGCAGTCCTTTCTTCAGAACTGCAAGCTCCAGGAAGAAATATCTACTTGCTTGGTGAAATAAAAACCACCAAGTGGAGTTCTTAGCCTTTTCTTAGGAAAAAGGCTTTGCACTTTTGATCTGTGATAAAAATCAGTGGGAAAATCTGGAACATAAATTTGAACTAAATACTTTTTTATTATTATTTTCTTAGGATGTGATAGCATTCATCCATTCCCTGAAAAAAGAAAACCCTTTTATATACAAAAGTATATATATGATACTGATTTGGTTGTTGGTTTGTTTGGGTTTGATTTTTGGGGGGGAGAGGTTTTTCCCCATCAATAATTAGAATACTAATCACTGACTATTAAGAGTACGTATCACTGAAAATAAGTAGTTCTATCCAAACGGCTGAATTTGTTAAATTCATGTTTAGGATGAACTTACTTGTTCAGGACCAAAGCTGTAAAATTTTGCATAAAATGTAGTATTTTGTAGGAGCTCCCTCTCTTAATGACACTAAAAACAGCACACTTATTTTGGCATTAATACTGATGCACAGAGCATGGGGCTTGCGAAAAGTAAGATGTACAAATGCACAACTTAAGAGCTTTTCTTGAAGCAATTTAGATTTTATCTTTATGGACTTTTTTCTCCTCACCTGATTAAAATGAGTATAGTCTGTAAAGTTTCAAACTGGAACCCAAAAGAACAATTTTATTACTGCTTGTAGCGTGAATGAGCTGGTGCCACTCAGCTTTAGGAGGTAGAAATTAACAGAGCTAGTGGGAAGTACTGATGTCTTAAAATCCTACAATTACTCATCAAATTGGCACAGAGGCGTGCATGTCCTACTCTCCATGCCAGCAAGAAGAAACAGTGCTGCATAGTCTGTGTGTCTCCTCAAAATACCTTCAATGGTACACGAAGTTATCTCCATAAAAATCTTCACTGGCTGCTTTCTGCTGGAATGCCTCTCCTGACAATGAATCCTAAGATGTACAGGCATTGGTTGTTTTGACATTCCCCTTCCTGCCTCCTCTGTGAGCAATAAAACACCTCAAGTCAGAGGCCATGTCCGTTTGTAATGGCCACACATCAAGACAATTACAAGCAGCTTGTTAGAAATGGGCGGGAGATAATATTTTTCTCCTTAAAATGCCTTTATTGATCAGCTCTTAAAGGGTGGCTTGAGGGATGGTCAGCCCTTCCTGGTCCACCTTGAGGAGGAGGGTCTGTTTGGCTTTGCAGTCTCAGGTCACTGCAGAGCCGGGAGCCCCGCTCTCGCAGGCGTGCTAGGAGTTCACTCTTGCCGGGCTGTTCCGGGGGTATCCCTCTTTTTGGGCATTTTTTAAGTTACAGCGAAATACAAAAAACTGTTTATCAACACTTTAGGGCATAGCCAGTTCAGTATTGTCTTTTGTGGGTCCAGATTTTACGTTGTTTTGGCAGGGGACTTTTGGGGCCGAAAATGTCCCAGTTTACAACGGGGCTTTTCTAATTTACATACCAGTAGCCCCCACTGCTACAACACAGGGACTCACAATTACAAATTATTTAAAACATTAATACACTTATTATACAACAATTAAGAGGATTTTAACACTTTAAACTTTTAACATATACTCAGGAGTTTTTTTAAAACTTTATTTCTTTCAGCTGATGATACCAAGATGGAGCTCTTGCTACAATCCTGTAAAAAGCTTATTTGTTTCTTGACCAATTGAACTCCTGACAGTGATTAAAGATTAGGACTTTTAAAATTAAACATGGGAAAAAAAGCACTTTTTGTGAGAGCCACAGCATACAGCCTTTAAGAATACATTGCACTCAGTGCTAAGGGTGGTCCATACAGTCAAGAGAATTAATCTAGATGGGCTACAAGGCAGTTCCAAGTTTTCTTGAGCTGCAGAGTTTTAACAGAAATAAACCTCAGAGGTAGGGGAAGGAACAGAAGTATTAAAATGAGATAATTAGGCTAGAACAGCAGAGGGAAGCTCACACAGCAAGGGGCTTTCCAAGAGATTAAACCTTTATGTTTAAATAAATCATTTACTATGCTGAAGGAGCAGAAAAAGAGCTTGTTTTTCTGTTGACTGAGCAAAGAGAAAGACCAAAGGAAAGAGAATACAAAGGACAATGGACAATAGAATATTTGATACTCCTAGAGGAGCTTCAGAACTAAAGAACTTGTCTTTAGGAGAAGCATTTGAAGAAAATGAAGGTCCCATGATTAGCTAATTAAATGGCTGTAGGAATTACTGCATGTTCAAATAATAGCATCCTGTGTATTTCCAGTATGAGTTAAAACACTGAGAATGAGAAGATAACACTGGGTTCACTAGTGATGTTGGTACGGACTTGAATGTTTTTCTGTATAAATCTTCAGTTACAGTATTGGGAGTTCACTCACGTTACCAGCAATATCCAAAATTTGGTGAATATCTGATACAGGCCAGACACTTGAGTAGGCACAGTGATGCTGTACTCCATAATGATGCTGGTGCACTGTAAAATCCTGCATTTGAAGCCAGTGGTGTTTGACCTCCTTCATGCTGAGACCCCTTCCTCTTCCTCCTACCCTTCTGGATCACATGCATCCTGTATGTAAAACTTGGCTTCTTCAAACCCTAAATTTCTTATGATATATTGTATCTGTGTCCTTTTAATATATGCCTAGACTCCAAAAAATATATGTCCTATGAGATTTTGAACTATATAACAGCTATATATGGCTAATCCCCTCAAAGACTTCTTCCAGTGCTACTTGTGGAGAAGTCACAGAAAAACAAAATCTCTTCTAGTCCCAGGCAAGTAGGAGCTGCAAGCTCTAAGAAAGTCTAATGTATTCAGGTTTGTTTGAAGGCAAGTTTATTTAATTGATAGAAGATAGTAGAGACAATCAATCAATAACTTTTCCTAAATATACAAGAATTTGTGGATAATCAGTGGTAATTACAGCATTTGTCTTCATTGTAGTGATGATTTTTTACAAATTTTTTTTTTTACATTGATCAAAACTCATCTTGTTTTCACTGTGGTTTTTACCTCCATTGTACAGAGCTAGATTTATCAGCCTTTTATATACCACTGTCCTGGGTTGTAGTAGGATGTAGGATGTGCACAAAGTATTTATTCTCTCCCCATCTCCATGAGCTGTTGGAACCAGGAGGGGCAGTGTTTTCCCAGGCCCCTCCTTTGGGCTCTTCTGCTCATGGCCCATCAATGCCTTGCCCAGGACTCACAGGGAACTCCCTCCAGGAGCTCTCTCTGTTTAATGGGCCATCAAGGACCCACTGCACGACTCCTCATCCCATTGGGAGATGCTCCGCCCAGGAGGAGGAGCCAAGCATTCCCACCTGGAGAGAATCTGGGATTTGGGACAGCACAAGCAGCCCTGACCCACTGGATTCCCAGAGGAGCAGAGCTCCCAGACCTTTCTGTGGGATCACTGCTTCAGGAAGAGCCCATCACCTGGACTGCTCCCACCACCCTGCTCAGGTTGTATTCTGACTCTGTCAGTGGTCTTTTTGTATTATTGCATTTATTTTATTTTACCTTTTTACCTTTCTTCTTATTAAATTGTATTTCTGACTAGGAGCCTCTCACTCGTTTTGCTTTCAAACTATGACAACCACTTTCAGTGAAAAAAACTTCTGCACAAAATGTATGAACTCAGCACTTTATTTGATGAATGCAAGCCCACAATTACTCCAGATTAACTTCCTGAAACAACTGAATTCATAAATAACGAGTTAGTGGTAATTAATTTAGAACATAGTTGACTTAGAGCTCAGATCCATCTTGAATCAAATCCATCCCAGATTTGTTTTTTACAACTCATCAAGAAAAGGAGTATTTCCCAAATCCCCAGCAGCTGCCATTGATTTCTTCCCACTGATGAACTTCTTTGCAGCCTGAAAATAAGTCAGGAAAGTGGTTATGAGGAAATATTCACTACAACAGAACTGATGCTACTCACAGCATCAGCTTCTAGTTACTAAAACAAAGAACAAATCCTGCACTACTATACTATAGAGAGGTAAACAATCCTCCTTTTGCTGTATAAATCTAATTGCTTCTAATCAGAAGCTCATTACTTTATAGTCTAAACAGAAATGGCAGACAGACAGTTGAATATAAAAGGCATGAACTTCAAAAATAGTTATTCCTAGAATAATTATTACACCGTAAAATACACTGTACCTCATTACTACTAAAGCTATTGGTAGATGCTGAAATACAAATAAGCAATTACTGTGAAAAAACATTTTGTAGTTCAGAACTTCTCTTTATGACCAATTTTTAGAAATTTGTTTCATGTATAAGCAACAAAGTAATGTGCAGTAGCAATCAAGTTACACCAATTATCACTGAAAGCTTGTTTTATTAAACACACCTATTATTCTAGACTCAGGAATCCTAAAAACTTTGACACAGAATCACTCACACTGGAACCAATATCAAGTTTTCCATGAATATTAGTTGGCAGTTTTGGTAAATTTAAGTGAAGAAGGTAAGAATGTTACATAATTCCCAGCTACACTATTTTTACAGTGTATTAAAGAGTCTTCTGTTAATAAAGTAAGTAAAGACATCAAAAGATACCCAGCTGGGATTTGTAAATGAGCTGCCTTTTCTATTTTTAAAGATAGTATATGTGTGTGTTTATAAACAGACAGAAATGAGCATCCGTTTTCCATAAAAAACCTGACACTGTGATTAAGGAACACCTGTAGATGCTGACACATACTTACATTCACAACATCAGCAGTGGCTACAGAGTCGATTTTCTGAGCAGCAGCGGATGGGGATGTGTGTGTGCCAGAAACCAGGGCCTCAGAGCCAATTTCATTCAGCAACCCTTTTGAGGTCTCCACTGACATCAAATAGTTGGCTTTCAGCTGATTTCTGCCATCAAACAAAGCATCAAGAATGAGTAAGCTTGTAAATCCTGCTATTACCTTCCCTGCCACTCCATAAATACAATGAGGTTTTGGTCCTTTTAGACATTTCAAGATTCCATTTTGAAAGGTTTCCTTTCTTTAATAGGAAAGGATTTTGTGGTTAGGAAAGAGGGACCACAAACAGTCCAAGCATGAAAATGACAGGTACTTAAACACCTACTGTCTCCCCACACAGTCAGATCTCTAGCTTAGGATTTGTTTCTGTCTGAGGTAACTAATGCAGTTAGACAACTATCAAGTTTAAACCTAATTTTCTCATCAAGAACAGATGCATGCAGAGCAATTTTGTCCTAAGTGACAAAGAAGCAGTGAATGTAAATGGTCAGGCTCCTCCTGTAATAGTTCCATGTTTTGTTAAAAGATTTATGTTTTTTGTGTTTCATGCAGAATCACTGCTACATATGAAAACCTTATTTTTTGTAAGCCAGTCCTTCTATTCTGAAGACAAAAAGATAGAAAACGATTTATTGCAATAGCTCATTATTAAGTAGCTTGGTATTTCTGATTGAATTTCAGACTCTGCAAACAGAACTGACTGGGTTTGGGTATTTTGGCTATTTGCATTTGGTTTGTTTGTTTTTTTTTAATAAAGGAAAAAGAGGAATATAGGAAATGTATGAAGCCATTCCAAAAAGAAAACTCCCAGAAAAAAAAAAAAAAAAAAAAGAAAGAAAGAAAACTAGCCACAGCAGCACAGCGTGTAACTCCCTAATACTAAGCAGCTTTGCTGAAAAAAAAAAAAAAAAAAGAAGAAAATAAAACCCCACAAAACCCGCAACACACAAAACAAATGATGCCCAGTATAAAAGTCCAGAATCCACCATTTAGGTACTAGTAACTGAGGCAAAACCGATCATGTCTAGGCTATCATATTTTGTGTAACTATGCTTTACATGGAATCTTGTATTTTATACATGCAACAGACAATATTTTCATTTTGCTACCTGAGTCTGTACTACATTGTTGCTTTGCACAACTGCAGCTTTAAAAGCTCAATGCAGTCTAACACTACTTGGAGACCCTCTCCTCCAAATATTCCTAGGAGTGTGTATTTCCAACACTTGGAGTAACATCACTAATTCAGGGCTTTACATTTGCAGACCCTCATTACTCTTTTTCTTTGAAGATGGCACAGATAGCTTATTATAATTGTTTTGGGAATTGCTCAGTGTAACTGTAAAGGGAATTACCTAAATAATGCAATTTAGGATTCTAATTCAAATACATATTAATACTACAGAGTATGATTAAAATGACAGCAGATGCTGTCATTTGCTAATTTCTTACATTGAAACAGTCTTGAGAAAATATTAACACTTCTCTAGCAAGTTTTTATTAGGAAATAACACTACTGGAGAATCAGTACAGCTTTGAAAAAGAATATTGGCAGGGGCTCAGTTTTAAAGCAGGACCATTGAGTAGTTCCTCATGGAAATAATTACAGGACAAGCTCTGCTGTACAGAATAGTCTGTGTGTTTGACAAGTAGCTGCATGTTAAGAAAATTCTCTTTACAGAACGTGACAAATCTTTAAACACTTACTTGGCCACTGTGACATCAGCATCGGTGACACCGCCCTGAGCAACTGCCTTTACCTGGTTCAAAGCAGCTTTAATGACCTGAGGAAAATGAAATCATTTAAGATTTCTTCTTACATCAAATTTCAACATGTTATTTCTGTTATCTGGTATCCTGGAAACTTCAAGGGAAGAGCAGCTGACAATGTGAGGACTGTCTGCCTGAACACAATTCTGAACAGTTCCATAACAAAACTAAAACCACTGTAATGTATGCCCAAAAATGCACAAAAACCAGAGTGTGGATTTTAACTGCACCACAGCATTAATTTATATGGTCTCACCATTTTTCATGAAAGTGCTCAATTCTGCCAGCTTCAAGAGACAGCAAGTTCTTTATGATATACTTAGGCTTACAAATGTAAATCAGCAATTACAGTCAGCAATTCAAGGCATTTTATTAACTTCAGTTCATATTATGTATCTGTCCTTCCCACAAAGCATGTCTTACTCCCAGCTTATAGAGCAAAGTTATAGAGCAAAGTCATAACTGAACATGCAGCATTCTTATACAGGAAATCAGATTAATTTATCTTTTTTTTGTTGTTGTTGTTTTTTGTTTTGTTTTGTTTTGTTTAAGATGAATCAGTCACTGCCTCAAATCAAAACACTACTTTGAAGGTTATATTATTAATGCTTAAATTCTAATCAGCAACTCACCTCCCCAGCATCTGCAGCCTGGGATATGGTATAAATCCCAAAGAGCCCAGAATCAGAGTAATTAACATTAAATGCAGAGACCTGCAATACAAACATTATCATCAACTGTTTTAAGTATCAGAGTAATTCAGCATCAAGCACTGCAAAATAATTACTATTAAGATCTAAAATACTGTAATTCAAGAAACTAAATTCCATCTGTGCTGAGGAAAGATCAGACTGGAAGCCCTTCACTGATACACTGTAATGTGTGCAACAAGGAATCAGTTAAGATTCCAGCTGAAAGGAGTAACCTCTCAAAGATAATACATGTTTTACTTAAAAATCAGAATACAGTAATCCTTGGAACTTACATCAAATGGCTTGCTGGTTGCTTTAGCAACGCCCTGGGTCAATTTGCTGGTCAATTTGCTTCCCCTCTTGACAAGGGGCCCAGCACCTAAAACGTACTGAAGGACACTGAAGGCATCTGCCTCTCGGCTCCCAACGACAGCTCCTTCTGCCACAACAGCAGCATGGACAAGATTGTCACCGGTCTGTTTCCTGATTTCTCCTAGAAATACAACAGAATAAAAGGTAATACAGTGTTGAATTAGAAACTGCTGTACATTCAGGTGTGTGGAAAAGAAACGCTTCCCTTTAACAAGAGAAGAGCCAGGGCCTGAAGTTACTGCATGTCCACTCAGGAAGGCAGCATAAGGCTGAAGGTAATTTTAAAAAGCCCTTTACATTCAAAATTTTTCTTCCTAGCACAAAACCCAGTACCTTACTATGCCTCCTTATTTGACTCCTGACCCTACACCATACACAGTGTGAGATGATAAAACTCAAGAGTCTCCACATAACAAATACCCAGAAAATAGTGTACCTTCTGCTCATAATAATATTTATGTTAGCTTATAGAAACTGAAGTTATTCCAGTCAAATATTAAATGCTGGAAACTTTAGTTTTCTCCTTCACGTCTTTACAGAGACATCTAAACAATAGCTGCTGGTAATGGTACAAGACACTGCTCTGAAACAGCTAAGCCTTTCTTTGACTTACAACATTTAACACATCTTCCCTAAATAGAAATCCTACCTCCACTTCCTGACAGCCCTTAACCTACTCTAACAGGAATCTTACCAAAACTGCCAAGAGAAAACATATGGCAGCTTGTTTTTCATTTTATAGAAAAAAATATGTCCCAGGTAAAACTGTTGAAGAGCTGGGTTCAGTTTTATCCCAGAACTTTCCATGATGGAATCTTCTGCTTATTTAAATGAGATATGTATCTAAACTGTCACTTCCAATGCCCAGCATTTAGTGCAACTGTATAATTTTCAGTTGTAACTTTGAATACTACTACGTTTATGAACAGAAAATCAGTCATTCAGAATAGATACAAGAAACATCCTTACCCCCTTTATAAACAGCCTTTGCACCAGGAGCACCAGCTCCACTTCGGATATTTAGGAATTGCTCTGCAACTTGCTTTAAGGTAGAGTGCTTTATACCTGCAATACAACAGTTACTCCAAACAGTGCAGTGACATTGAAAAGCTACAGCAGTTAAATAAAAATGAAGACTATGGTAACAGTTTACTTCCACAGACAACTCAAATTTCTCCAGCAGTTTTCCCATATGACCTGCAGTGTTCATTCAGGAACATACATACCTATTCCTACGAGAGCCATTCTTGAACTTGTGAAATTGTTCTGCACAAAATGGTGAAGCTGCAACAGTAAATTCGCATTTTAGGGTATTTTATTCAAAGAACAAAAATCGTGTGTGATTATGACATAGCCCCTTGTACTTCCTAAAGCTAATTCCAAACCTTCCAAAAGGAACTGTCTATAGAATGTAATTTTATTGCACTCCCCAGTGACAACTACAAAACTTTTTATACAAGGATACCTGCATTTCATTGACAGCCTTACTGTCAACAGAAAGCCACTGACATTAATCATCTTTTTAAATGTGAATATTTTGAGTTCTGTACTCAGTATTAAAAGTTGCATGGAAATAAATTATTTCAACACCAGATCAATAAGGTAGTAAATACTGACGGTATATATACAAAAATAATTTTCTCTCACAAGTGTCACCACCTATTCCTGACAAAAAACTGAAACAGATCTTTAACACAACACAAAGAATCCTACCTGCTCAGAAGTAATGTTTCCAATTCTGTAGTCTGGACAATACAAGGGGTTTGCCAGAGCATTTTTGTAAGCTGCAGCATGCAAGTTTTCCAGCACTCCTGAGAGGAACAAAGTTTCAAGTAATTAACCTAAGCGCCACACGTAATGAAGGTTACAAATGAAACTAAATGAAGGAGACCTGTGGTCCACTTTAAGGACCATAAAATTTGGAAAAGCAGGTCTGGAATAATCCAATTTATAGGAAAGTTTCCAAATCCTTGGGCTGGGGCAATGTGGCCTGAGACCACCTATTCTTCTGTAACTTAATAAAAAGTGACCAAACCAAACATATATATAATAACTTATATATGCTCGACACTTTTTGGCTTTAACAACAAGCTTTAAATGCAATCAGTGTTCAGAAGAAGGGGAGCAGCATCCTTTTAATTATCATCTTCACTGCAGGCATCCCTTGTTCTTAAGAAGGAACAGGCTCTCTAGAGTACTATTTGTAGCTCTGTGTGGTGTCTCATCTATCTCCCTGCTCAGATGAAGGATGCTAGTGTCTTCAATTCCCTTCTCATTAGTTTTTTTTGCATTCCAATAGCATTCTAGTAATTCCTGTTTGATATTCTCCTTATATTTGCTCACACTTTTCCCTCAAGAGAAAGATTTCTTTCTTCATAGCTCTGTTTCTGAACATAACTCTAATTGTAAAAGGTTATGACTAATTTAAAAAAAACAGTAGCACTTCAGTATAAGCTAGAGATTCTTCCAACATTCCATCATCACCTTCAACGGGTTACAAAGGTAAACATGCTTCAGAGTGGTACAAATTATGTTTACTGAGTAGAACTACCAGAGTGATCTTGGATGAAGAGAGTTAATAACACAAGATATATAGGAATAGGCTTGATCTGACTGAGGCTTTGAGTTGTGTTTCCTCTTTGTTTTCCCTTAAACAAAGAAATCTAAACTTACAATCCTAAAGCTGGAACCCATTTTCAGTGTGATGAAAATACATACTGTTTATATACCAAAATAACCATACAAATTCAAGAAGTCTTTTGTAGGATACTGTTTTCACACCAATGAGTAATACCTAAATATGTTTTTCAGAACATAAGATTCTGTAAATACCTTGTCAACAACAGTCATGACTTGCACATTCTTTGGTTGTACTCAAAAAGAATTAAGATTGTAAAACAGAAGCTGTCAAGGAAAATGGTGTAAGATGTCTTCAGCATGTTACTTGCTAAATGTTATCATAGGCTGGAAAAACCTGTGTATTAAGAAAAGTTCCATTATACCAGATAGACCATACCTATCAATAAGCTGAAAAATTAAATGTTCGTGTGGCAGAGCAAAGGGGAAACTATTTTTTCCACCTTTTTTTTATTATTATTATTTTGAAGGAACTCCTGCAGAGCCAATACAGTGGATCAGAAAATATACTTACCAACTTGAGGATTCTGAAATGCAACTGCTTTATCAACTTTTAATTGTGGCTGAAGATCAGCTACTTCCCATGGTCTGAACTCTGGTGCTGTGGTAACATTCAGGAGATATTCCATTACTGTATCACTAGATAAAAAAGTTACAAAGGCATTAAACACAAGTAGCAGGTACTTCTTCTAAAGTTGAAAACAATTTAAATTAATCTGTAAGCAACACATTAATAACAAAATGCATGACTCAAGCCAGAGCAATTACTAGCACTGCTGTACAAAGCAGGATAATTCAATTCTGTAGCATTTGTATGCTCACTAACATGACACAGAAGTTGAATATTAATATAGTAATTTACTGATTTATTACAAAAGCACGAGTACAGATATTCCTCCCACCCTGCAAAATGACAGGTCTTCACTACCAAGCAGTTTTAAAGGTGGCAGTAATTCCCTTTATAGCCCATCCAGATACCTACACATAGTCTCGCAGACATTCAACAGAGTAAGCCATTTTCTCTCTTGTTGCATGCACACTACAAGAGGAAAAAAAAAAATCAAAATCCATTTCAGCAAAGAACAGAGGTGACTTTTCACACATACTCCCCACTGATCAAATAATCAGCAAGATATAGACTGGAATAACTACTTCACCTTAAATCTGTCTGGGATGACTGTTTAAACACATACAGAGCAGAAAGAGACATTATTAAAACTCATATCTTCAGTTTTCAAGTAATAACAAGTGTCTTGTGACTATCAGAATTTAAGATACCACAATAATTCAAGGTAAAACAGCAAATAAAGTTGAATAGCAAAACATGAAAAAAAAAAATCTGTGTATGTATTAAACAAAGCAATTTAGAAATTACTCTCTTTGGGCAGAAAACATAGTTGATCCTGTCCTTCTCCTTCAACATATTTGTTACTGACAGGACCAGAAAAGGGTAGAGTCATAAAACACTATCTTTAACCAAATTCTAGATAAAAAGATCTTACTGGATCATTTTAAGATACACTGCAAGAAAGCAGGTACAATGAGATCCCTCTTTTATTCCTCTTAGTCTTGTTTTCTAGGCTTAAAACTCTCAAATCACAAAAGCTAACTACTGTCTGTACTGTTCCCAAGGCTGCAACCTATTCACAAAAGATGGAGGAATAAAAAAAAAAATCTACTGACTTTAGGAAGTTTATTCTCAAAGTCTGCAAAGCAGAAAGAAAATTAAGCTCTTACACAAATTATGTTTCTTCCATGTGCACAATATTTTTATTTTGTTTATTGAAAGGTGTTTTTAAAATACAAATCATGAGCGCACCTTTGAAACTTAACAGAACAAAAAATACAACATCTTCCTTGACAATATGCACTGTTCAAGTACCACTTCCACATTGTTGTGCTTACTGTCTTGTATTTCCTTTAGTCCTAGAGGTCATTTGCATCTCACCAACACAGTTTATCTTTCTATGTGGATACAAACCTCAGGCTGCCCCCAACAGCTTCAATGCCACGAGTGATCCGGAAGGAGGAAGCTCCTTTAGTAGTCTATTCAAACAAACAAACAAACAAAGGCAACTTACGATTCCAGCTATTAAAAAACCAGATATTGAGTTGATGGCAGCAGTAAGAGAAACTACTCAGAAATATTCCACACATGCACAAAATTGAGTTTATATCAGCCATCTGAATTAATTTTTACTCCAGCTTAAGTAAAATGAGTTATGTGTACATTTGAATATAGATATCTATATATATCCAGCTTGAGACACCATAGGAAAGCATAATTATAAATGAGTATTACTTCCCATCCTCCAGGAAGCAGTATCATTTCTCCTGCACTGAACCACATAACCGAGTACCACTGTAGATTGTTCTCCACATTGTAAGATCTCTTACGTTAAATTTTACCATCCCATTTATTTTGGCAAAAATAGACCTTTGACCATTTCATTAACACAATAACAAAGGCAATAAACACCTACCAAATTAGATGCAAGACGAAGGAGGTGAGTAGTTCCCAGGTTACTGGTGGTTTCATATCTGCTGCCTGTTTTAATAAACACACCAATTCTTGAAGCTGGAGAATAGTTTTCCAGAGATGCAATAACTAAGCCATTTGGTAATTTTGTGATCTGTATTAAAAAGAAAAAAAAATCTTTATTTTCATTCAGTGGAAGTACTATCACAGCTCTGCTTTGACCAAGTTTTAAAAAAATAAGTTAAAAAGCAAGGGGAAAAAAAACCCTGTATTTTTATACTGACCTCAAGATTCTCTGACTGTGGAGATAATTTCACTTTTGCTGCAGTTGCTGAGGATGAAATTTTAGGAGCTACTTTAAGTGAGTAAAATCTCTTCTAGAGGAGAAAGCATAAGAGAATGGATTTAGTTCATCACATTTATTAGTTAGTTCATCATGTTTAGTGATGTTTAATTTAGTTCATCATATTTCCTTATATACTGAAAGAGAACCTGATTTTGAAGTAGAAATACAATCAAGGACTTCAAACACTGGAGTAAAAACAGTGATTCCCTTGTAATTCCTCTGATTATTTTTTACATCAGCCAGAACCTGTACTATGACTTACACAAGGACTCCAGAAAGAGTCAAGAAATAGCACTGTAAGAACCTTTCCTCCCTTCTCCTTGCAGCTGTACAGCCCTCTCAATCCCACATAGTCTGTAGGACACCTGCAGAGCAATTAACTGAACCAAGAGCCACAACAATCCACATATGCAGCATAACACCTTGGAGGTAACTTTAAATTCCTTAGGTGTAGGCAGTTCAGCTCCTGAAGAGTCACCTCAGAGTTCCTGTCTGCACTGACTGCTGCACACAAAGAGGACACGTCGGCAAGTCCCCAGACTGCAGCTTGGACCTGTTCAGAAAAAGGTCCAGGGGAGGCCATGAAGGTGATCAAAGGATTGGAGCACTTCTGCTACAGAGAGGCTGAGAGAGCTGGGGGAGCCCAGCCTGGAGGAGAGAAGGCTCCAGGGAGAGCTTACCCCAGCCTTCAGTACCTTAAAGGGGCACTTGAAAGAGATAGAGAGGGACTTTTTACACAGGCAGATAGTGACAGGACAAGGGGGAACAATCTTAAACTGTCAGAGAGTTACATTAGATTTTAGGAAGAAATTCTTCCCTGTGACGTGGTGAGGCACTGGAACACATTGCCCAGAGAATTTCTGGATGCCTCATCCCTTGAAGTCTCCAAGGCAAGGCTGGATAGGGCCTGGAACAATCTGGTCAAGTGTAGGATGTCCCTAGCCATGGCAGGGGGGTGGAATGACATGATCTCTAACGTCCCCTCCAACTCAAACCATTCAGTGATTACAGGGTATTAATAACCAGGAGCAGTCCTTCACATGAAAGAGGTGAGTATCATAAGAGCCCTGCCTTCAGCAGTTGGCAACAGAAATGACAAGACTATTGATTTCAAATCTGAAATGCTGTTACTTTCCACCATTTTGGAAGTTGCTTATACTAGTAAATTTACATATTACTCTTGTTTTCACATTAAAAGATAACTTAGTTCCCATCCATCTCAAAGTGAAAAACGAGTGACAGAAACACCCTGCACTCGGCTGTGCAGGTGCCAGTGATGTAATTCCCACTCCTTTATCAGAGACTGTTCATTGTACGAATCTAGGAAAAACTCCTTTCCTCCCTCACCAAGACTTTGGTAAGACACCTAGTTTTAAACCCTAAATCTACTTATTTATGAACTACTGCTGCACATCTAAAGCTGACTCACAGACACGCTGTCACTCAGAGGTCACTCTCCATCCCATTCCAGCACATTTCCAGCGGACAGCCAGCACAGGTTCTACCCAGCTGTCCGCCAGCTCCACCAGAACCTTTGGGCAGGACAAGCCCTCTGCCTCCTCCCCGCCTCTCAGAGACGCCAAGCACCAATGCCAAAGGCCCCACACTGTCTCAGGCAGCCGAAGCTCCTCCAGCCTGGCGGGATCCCCTCACCGCCCTTCTCCCGCACCCCGTCGGCCGCTGCCCGAGGCGCTGCGGGGCGCTCGGGGCCCGGCCCGCGGCCTGTCTGACCTTCAGCCGCTGTCCCGCTGCGCCGCTGGCGGGCCCGGCCGGGTCCCGGTCCCGGTGCCCATCCCGGCCCCGCGGGCGGCCCCGGTGCCACGGCCGCCGCCCGCCGCCCCCGGCCCGGCCCGCCCCACCGCCCCCTGCCCGGGGTCAGGCCCGCCCACAGCTCCCGGGCCCGGACAGCGGCCGCCACGGCCAGTGGCGCCTCTCCCGCACCGCGCAGGGCGCGCCCGGATCCCGCTCACCGAGAGGGACTGCGCGACCACCGGGAACCCCTTCATCGTCCTTCGGCCCGGCCCCGGCCAGGACAAGATGGCTGTTCCGGAGGGAGACGCCGCCTTCCCGGCACACCCCGCGCGCGCTGACCTTCCAGCCAGCGCGCCGCCAACTCGACTGCTCCGGCGGGCGGCGACAGCGCCACCGCGCGGGCCCCGGGGGCCGTGCCGCTCCCTCCCGGGCACCGGGGGCCGTGACACCGGAGGCGGCGCTCCCTCGGGAATGTGCGCCGGGAATGTCCCTCCGGAACAGCCCTCGGGGCCAATAGTGCCTCGGGGCGCGGGGTCCGGCTGGCGGCTGTCCCTCGGGACGCGGGGTGACTGTGCCCAGCCTACGCCAGGGTCATCCTGTGGAGTTCCCGCTTTCCCCCGGGCGCCGCCTGGGTGAGGCGGGACAGCGGCGGTACTGGCGGGTACGACACCTCCCGGGACACCGGGGTCGCCCTCGGGCCGGATTTCAATGCGGACACCGCGGGGTGTGTGCCGGCCGTGAGGGGCGTGGGGCGGGGCGGGGCCGGCGGGCGGTGCTGAGGGGCCGGACCGGCGGGGGGAGTTCTGAGGGGCCGGACCGGCGGGTTCTTAGTTGTGCCGCGCTCTCGGGGTCCTGTCAGCCCGGCCCGTCCCGTCCTAGTCTGTCCTGTACTCCCGGCTGTCGCCATGGGCTCGACTCGGCCCGTGTTCATCAGCGCCGAGGAGGTGGAGAGGCACCTGCCCCGGGCCAGCCTCCTGCTGCCGGCGCTGGAGGCCGCCCTGGCCGCCTTCTCGGCGGGCGCGGTGGTGCAGCCCGTGCGCACCGTGCTGCCCGTGCCCCGCCACGGCGGGTGAGCGGCGGGCTGACAGCGGGGACGGGCGGCGGGGACAGACAGCGGGACAGACGGCGGGGACGGGCGGCGGGGACGGACAGCGGGGACAGACAGTGGGACAGACAGTGGGACGGACAGCGGGACAGACAGTGGGACGGACAGCGGAGACAGCGGCGGGGACGGGCGGCGGGGACGGACAGCGGGGACAGACAGTGGGACAGACAGCGGGACAGACAGCAGGGACGGGCGGCGGGGAAGGGACCGGGTGCCAGGCGGGTTTGGAGCTCCAGAAAGGGCCCTTGGTACCGATTCACCGGGTGGCAGCGGCGGGACGAGCTCCCGGGATAGCGGCGTGTGAGTAACGCGGGTCGTTCTCATTCTCCCCGAGGTTCCTCGGAGTGATGCCCGCGTACAGCGCCGCAGACGATGCGCTGACAACCAAGCTGGTGACTTTCTATGAGCACCTGAAGGACTCCTCTGTGCCTTCTCACCAGGCGACTGTCCTCCTGTTTGAGCCCAGCAATGGTGTTTTGAAAGCTGTAAGTCTCGTGTGTCCTGCGTTGTTCTCTGCTTATGCTGTCAGTTCTCGCTTCTGCTTCTTGAAAGCTGGTGTAAATTGGCCTGAGTTTACCAACAGGATTTGCCTAAAGCTGCCTATTTTCGTTTCTGTTAAACTGTCCTCACCGTGCTCAGAGGATAACTGGAGGAGAAAAACTGTTATTAGATGTTTATCTTGCATTTGAAACCAAAAATACTTCCCCCCCCCCACTCCCCTTACTGGGTAAAGAATGGCTCTTGAGCCATCTTAAGTCTCAAGTTGAAAGAAATACACAATTTACATTGCCAGGAATAGTATTCAGAGTCTGATTACCTTTTCTTTATTTAAAGGGCTAAAGGGTTTTTTTTAAAATAATTGTGATGATTTGCATTGCACTTTAGCACTAATGATTTATTAAAGGAATGAAACTGGTCAAGAAATCTATCTTGGGTCTTTCTACCAAACCTCTTGGGTTTTTGGTCCCATAATTAATAAGAGTCTCCCATGTGTGATATGCATTTGAGGAATTCCACGGTTCCCTGTCACACCCTGCACCCAGGGCCGTGCAGACTGGGGAACCACGGCTGGCTTGCACTGGTCCCTGCTCTTCCTGAAGTGCAGATTATTGGAGTCATATCCCTGTATTCCCTGTGCTGGAGAGCCAGGGAAGTGCAGTGCATCAGGAGCTGGGTGAGTTAGAGGTGGCTCTTCTCTGGCCGTTTTCACTCCTCTTGTGCTGAGGGAGTGGTATGGAAGAACTGGAATAAACAAATAATCTGCCCAGTTTAAACATGACTTTGTATGGTGTGTGGTTGCTGTGATAATAGTTGGCAACTCCTATGTGTGTGTATCTTTTATATCTGTAATATCACATCATTCACAAATCAGATGAAAATGTTTGGTATTTATTAATTTTTCAGTCTTCACTTCAGTCTGTTTGAATTTTTTTAAAGGTCCTGGATGGCAGTGTCATTACAGCAAAACGAACAGCTGCAGTTTCTGCCATTGCTACCAAGGTGTGTCTTCTGTTCTCTAAGTGGGGCCTGGAGTTATAAAATAACTAGAAGGAATGATGCAAATGGCTTTAAATCCAATACAGCTTTAAATTGGATTTATCATAGCATATGCACTTTCCGGGAAAACTTAAACTCACTGTTTTGAGTCAGTTGTGTCTGGCTTTAAAACTCTGTGATTGGAGAAGGAACCTGAGCTACATTTTTGTGGCTTTTATTGCACCCTCTTCTAGGAATTTACTGAGCTGTCTTTCACTGTATTTTCTTTCTTTTGTGTTTGTGCAAACATGCCCCCTTATGGCTTTGGGTGATGTAGCTGTGGTGATATATTGAATTTTATTTAGATAGATGCCTCCTGGTGTCAGGACAGGATAGGTGGATTGAACTAGACGTGTAAAAAAAGGGAAAAAGCATATTTCCATTTCTCTTAAGATAAATGGTGCCCAGTATAGATGGACAACTTGTCCAAAGATGTCTGTCAGTGTCTCTGTTGTCACTGGAAGGTGTCCAGATGACTGACCACGGCAATGAACTTCAGTGTCTAAAGACAGATGAGGTGCATCTGGCTGTGTGTTACTTCATATCACTTCAATTTCAGTTGGAAACTGTTGTGTTGGGATTATTTTTAAAAGCTATCTTTGGTTGGGCTCCTAACAGCAGGAAGAGAGCAAGTGACCGTGCATTGCACAGCAGGATTTTACCCTTCACCTCAAAAGCTGAGGCAAAAAGAGGAGGGCCAGAGCTGAAAAATACTGTTGTTTGTCACTCCTCAGCTTTGCATCAGAATGAAGGCTGATCTCACCATTTTGTTAGGGGCACCCTTCATGCCAGGGTGACTCTATCCATGGCAATGGAGCTACACTGTATAAAATTGAGTGAAGGACTTGTCCCCAAGAGCTTCTGAACCAAAGGACAGAGTGATTTACAATGAACTCCTTGGACAGGAGGTTAAAGGACCTCATTCATTTTGGCCGTTCTGTATTTGGTCAGTTCTGATGGTTTTTATGCAGTCCATGCTGGCTTCAAAGGACCTTGGCTGCTGAAGGTACTTCAAGATCAGATCCTTCATTGTCATTTGTTTTGGAAATTTTCAGGAGTGTTTGAGTTTAGCTCATAATTTTTCATCTTGTCTTCTTCGTGGCATTTGTTTTTCAAAGGCCCATGCTCTTATGCAAAGGACCTTTGAAATCAGTGCTTCACAGTCTTTAAAAGGCGCATTGAAACAAATTCTTATTACTGAAAAATGGGATCAGTGAGATTGTTTTCTATTTGTTTGCAGCAGAATAAACCTTTAGAACCTAGACAATTCTAAAGCTTTTTAGGCAGGAGTGAGTGGCCACAGCAAATGCATAAGCAAGACACAAGGATAGGTTAGGGCTGGACTCCAGCAGCTCTGTCTTCCTTTTTGCCAAGTACTGCTGAATCACAGACATGAACTAAACCAGAAAGCCAAAAGCAACTGTGGAACTGAGTTTTATTATTTGTTCCTCAGAACCATCCCTACTTTTACGATGTCTGTGTGTTATGGCTCTTGCCATGCCAAGATATGCTTGTGGTCTGATTTATGACTGAATTCAAAGAGGTGGATTAGTGTGGAGATGCCAGGACCAGCTTACATGTGCACCTGCCATTCTCAGTGCTGATGGTTTCTGGGATTCTCAGCCCTCCTGTCAGCCAGTGCAGAACATCAGCACTGTGGTTTTACACTTAATCAGCCACATGGGTGTGTTAATATTGGTGTGTGATGAGACCCCAGAACTTGCTGCTCATGCTGCTGCATCTTAAATCTGAATCTCGAGTCAGACAATTCAACCCTAGAATTAAGCCAAGATATGCTTTGGTGCTACTGGTGCTTTCTTTTGCATTAAAAGAAAGCCCAATATATATAGTGATTATTGAATATTTGTTCATCTTTTGTTGTTGTTTAAAAGGACTGACAATACTGCTTTCTTTTGTAGTATTTTGATATATCATTTGTAATAGCTGTTGATATATTGTCCTTACATGTTCTCTTTTTTTTTTCCTTTATTTATTTATTTATTTATTTATTTTTATTTTATTTCTGATACTGTTCAGTTGTTAATGCCAGCTTTTGCAGAAGTGCTGTGCATTTTAGGAGCTGGTGTTCAAGCATACAGCCATTATGATATCTTCACAGAACTGTTCACGTTTAAAGAGGTAACAGACACATCTTAAGTGGATACATTTTTTTTTCTCTGTTATGTTGCAGGATTCATTATTAAAAAAGTACAGCCAGTGAGGTTGTATCAGGTCAGGCTGGGATGGAGTTCCAGTTCCCCAGAGCAGCCCTCACAGTGCTGTGCACTGGCAGCTCAAGGGGTCTGATAACACCCCAGTGTTTTGTCTACTTCTGAGCAGTGCTCACACAACATCAAGGCTGTCTCTCCAGCATTTGTTTCTGTTCTATTAAACTGCCTTTATCTTGACCCACAATTTTTTCCATTTTATATTCTCTTCCCTCTCCCTGTGCTGCTGGGGAGGGGAGTGATGAAACAATTTTGTGGGCACCTGGTATCCAGCCATGGTCAGTCCACCATAAAAGTTAATCATCTTTTAGTTCTGTTTCTAGAGAACCTGAGAATATTGGAGCAGCAAGAATTTCTTGCTCAATTGTTGGTATTTAAAAAGAAAAATGGTTGGAATCAAAGTTGTTTTAGATAGCTTTTTGTCTGAGAAGATCCTACTGTATATGCCATACTTGGATAACATTTTGGTGACTTTCACTTAAATGTATTTTTCAGAAACATTTGCATTTTATAAGCACAGCTCTACAAGGAGATGTTATTCTGGCATCAAAAAACAGGCATTCAAATGTAGCTGAACACTCATGAAATTTACTCACTTGTATAAGAACATTAAAGGGGAAAAAACCCCCAGCCTTTAGGAAGCTTTTATCTACTGAAAAATTAAGTGCTCTGTTTCAACAAGGAGAAATTCTCCAAGTTAATCTATCCTTGTTTTGTTTTCCCTTGTTTTTCCCCCTGCAGGTCAGGATATGGAACCGCACCAAGGAGAAGGCAGTGAAATTTGCCGGCTCTGTCAGTGGTCCCGTGCGGGTCTGCTCCTCTGCCCGGGAGGCGGTGACAGGGGCTGATGTGATTGTGACAGTCACCATGGCAACAACTCCCATCCTCTTTGGGGACTGGGTGAAGCCAGGTGCCCACATCAATGGTATGTTCTGTTCCCATTGTGTCCAGCAGGTGTTTATTAGCACGTTGTTTAGCATCACCATCTGTTGAAAAGCAGTTCTCTGTGCTTCATGGAATGAATGTTCTTTACGTTTAGACTTTTCCTATGTAGTTGAGGACCACTTTTCCTAGCCCTGTCCTCCTGGAGCCAGAATGCTGCATATTCCAGCAGGGGATTTTTGCTAGAGCATGAGGTTTGCTCTTTTCCCATATGATCTTTTCTCTTAGTGGTGCATCATCTTTGCCCTCATGTTGCCATTATTCTCACCTTCCTCTCCATTTAAATAACCCACAAAAATGTTCTTATTTCTAAGTAGTTACTGCTCATTGTTACGTTGCCCTGGTGGTGTCATTTTTTTTCCGCCAATTTTGTGATCTTCTCTATTTGTTTCTTTTGGGGCTGATGGCACTAATTTACTTATTTATTTGAGTTATGAAGATGCAATAACTGAGTTAAGAACATCATAATTTAACCTCTAATTATAGTGAGGTTTGATGGGTGCTTTTTTTTGTTGCCCTCCTTGTAATGATGCTGCCACACTATTGTTTGGAGTCTCTGGACATGCTTCTGTTTGTTTATTTTTATTAATCATGGGGCTTGTTCAGATGACCTTGTGCACTTTCCAGATAGCATGGTAATAAGACAAAAGCAAGTTCTCAAAGGGAATAATTTAAAGAAAGGTCCCACATTCCAGCAGCATCTTACCAATTTTTCAAACTCGATTTAGTCCTTTGTCATTGAAAGTTGTTGTCTGTGTTGTGTCATGGCATGGAAGCCAGAAATACAGCAGAATCAATTAAGGTCCACAGTCACTGGAGCGACACAGACACAAAGACCTCTCTCCTTTCCTTGCCTTTTTTTACATTGAGGCATTTGTACTGTTTGAAGAAGCATTTGAGCAACAAATGCGAATTTAGCAAATGCAAATTTGTTGTTCCTTAAAAGTTGGACATGTAAAAAAATACCTGCATACAGTATAACTGGGTTGTCCTTTTAGTTTTTGTTGGGTTTCTTGTTTGTTAAGCCCATAAAAAGTTGATCATGATCTTGGTGCTGTATGCTTGGTGCATAAAAAATTAAGCTCTGTGATTTGTTTTCAGTTTCTGTGGGCAAGTGATAATCTAGTGAAGGTGTGTAAAATTCATGTGGTAATGATATGATGAAAACAAGAAATGTATAAGAGATAACAGACAAAGGGAGAGGACTTTCTTTTGTCTCAGCTACTCAGGCTCTTCTGACAAAGATATTTTACTGACATATCAAATCTTGAATGTTTTTTTGTTGTCCTATCAATCGGTATTTCTCCAAGGCTAATATTGGATTTTTTGTATATTACATTTCCACAATAGCGTTGATTGTTCTTCACATGCATCTTTTAAACAAAATGTGGTTTGAATTTGTTTTAAACATTGCTCCCGAGTTCATCAGTTTTGTTGCTTTAGCTGTTGGAGCAAGCAGACCAGACTGGAGAGAATTGGATGATGAGCTGATGAAGAATTCTGTTCTGTTTGTGGATTCCAGAGATGCTGCTCTTACAGAATCAGGAGATGTTATTTTATCAGGGGTAAGACTTTCTGAAATGATGGGCTTTATTTTTGTGGCTGTTGGCTTGCATTTGAAATGAGTTAGTATAGATGATGTCCTGCACTGAAACCTTTAGAGCATCAAATGTAATTGTTAACACTTTCCAGGCAGGTGTTGAAAGATAAACTGGTTTCAAACTACAACTGCTTTGTCTGTGACCAAACCATGCAACCTCTGTATCTACCATGATATGACACCATATTACAGTAGCATGTTTTCAGCATTGGCTTTTGATGATAACAATGTATTGCTGTTGAAAGACCTGCATTTACTGCAGTGTGTGGTTATCATAAATGTTCTTCAAATCTATTTATTAAAACCTGTAACTTTCTTCCCATG
The DNA here is from genome assembly GCF_965231275.1 of Zosterops lateralis. Taxonomy (NCBI): domain Eukaryota; kingdom Metazoa; phylum Chordata; class Aves; order Passeriformes; family Zosteropidae; genus Zosterops; species Zosterops lateralis. Next base: position 6,088,944 of record NC_139775.1, read on the forward strand.
AGATTTCAGTGTGATTGACAATGACTGGACCAGCCCAAAGAATGGACCACACAAGCCAAGCAGGCAATGATCTGCACAGATTTGACAGCAGGGACTCTTTGATGTTCAATGGGGTTTTGTTTTCCTCTTTTAATGTGTCTGCAGAATAAATATGATTTACACTTTTGAGGTTTAACATAAGAGCTCCAGATACGGTAATGTGTGTGGAATCCCATGTGTTTTGTTGGACAAGTAACAAGCTATCCACTGTCAAAAAACTTACTGGCTGAGGAAAGTCTGCCAGCTGTTTTTCTTTGAAAACCATTCTGCTCCTCTGATTTCTGTCCAGTTTCTATATAATTTGTCTGAATGTTGATCTGCTTCGCCATGGAAAGTAATCAGTTTTGGGATGCAGCACTGGAGGAGTTCTTTCTTTTGAAGTCACTCAGAATAAAAGGGTTTCTTTTCCTCTTAATGTATGTATGGGTATTATGTTTTTGTACAAATATGTATTTTTTTTCACAGGCGGAGATTTTTGCTGAGCTGGGGGAGGTATTGAAGGGTACAAAACCAGCCCTGCCTGAGAAAACAACAGTGTTTAAATCATTGGGTAAGAACAGCCCCTCCTGTGTCCAAGTCTGACAGAAAACAATGCCTTGTTCTTTATTAGGTCCCCCATGCGTGGGAAAGCTGCTGATCATCTTCAGAACTGCTGTGGCAGTGCACTGTCCACAAGAAAGTAGACTGTGATTTGCATTTTCCCTTTTTATTTCCCTTCTTATTTATCTAGCAGGATTGATGTAATGAAAAGTGATAGGAAAGCAGGCAAACAATAGAAGTCCATTTTCCATTTCACAGTTGTTCAAGACATGACTGCAGCATTTATTAATAGAGCTCCAGCCCGACTGCCCCGCTGTTCCACCCATGGGGTCTGTCTGACCTGACACAATGTGACAGTGTCCTGTGGGGCTGGGGTTTGGGAAAGGGTGGCACTGGGGATGAATTACCATGCTCTGAGCTACATGACATCTCCAGAAGGGCCCAGTTGTGATATGAACACTGGAAATTAGATTCCTGCTGTTACATTAGCTTCTTACAGCACACCGAACACCGCGTGATGGCTGTGGACTTTGAATGTAACACTGCAGGTGTTTGGAATGGGAAATAATTCCTGTTCCTGTCCAGTTAGATAATCTCCTGTGTCTTCCTGTTCCCTTCTGCAGCAAAATTATTTGTACAGCTGAATGACTGTTTGAAGGTAACTTCAATTCTTTTTCAGGGATGGCAGTTGAAGACACAGTAGCAGCGAAATTTGTTTATGATGCGTGGTCAGCTGGTAACTGAAGAAAGAAATCTACAATGCCAATGAGGCTAAGAAAATAATTTGCACTTAGTTTCCCTTAATCCTGTGTTAACAAGAAAGGCACCAATCCAATCTGAATGTGGCCCTTCTAGAGCATTCAAGAAGGAAACAAAATTTCAGCAAGAGGCTAATTTCTAAAGTCTTCTAATTTCAAATATTACATACTTGCAGTATTGCTAATAAATGTCTCTCTTTTGTAACAGCAAGTATTAGATGTTTGCAGTGATACTAATAGGATATATTTACATATTTTGTTATTCTGGCATCAATGCCTTTCCTCCCTAATTATTTATGTAGCACAAGCCTGTGTGTAGATTTAATGATTTTTAGAGGGATAATTCATTCTGGTATAAAATAAATCAGTATGAAGAATGGACTTTGGCATCATATTTACCTGTGATGGTATTTTAAATGCAACTGTGGGTTTCAGTGCTCCAGTGACAGTGACCTTGTCTTCAGCCTCCTGGGTACACAGCCCACCTCTTAGTTCCTGGACACACCTTCCCTTCCAGCTCACACTGGAAGTCACTATTTTTTTCACCCCCTGCAATCCACCTTCCTTTGCCCTCGGACTCAGTGGCTTTTCACTTAATAGCTCAGTTTTCACTGGGGTTTATGTAAATAACCATATCTCTGTAGTTAGGTTTCTGCTCAGTATCCCTTAGTACATGCCTCACTGGGATATTGCAATTTTCATATTGCAAGGTGTTGCACAGAATGTGAGAACTAATAGGTGTTCTGATTTAGCTTTTATCTGTATTCTGTAGGGAGATTTTGCTATTAATCTATGGTGTCTCTTAAGTTGTTTTTCTAAGCTTCGTGAAGGCTGGAACCACACAAACTGATTTCAAGTATACAGGCAAATATTCTCAGTTTGGCTGTACCATGCTTCAATTGCTAATTGTTCTATTATTGCAGATACTAGCTGGGGCAGGAATTTTCATGATCCTTTCCTGGCAGAGGAACCCAGTGACATAAGGAAAAGTTTCAGTTTTGTGCTGTTATGCAATTGCCTTGAAAAAGAGTGAGCATCTGCTGAAAAACAGCTATTGCCCTGGAAACAAATTCCTGTCTTAGGTTCACAAGTTGTGCCTTGTGAAATTTTATTTCTATTTGCATATTATTTCATGCAGGCTATTAAGTAGTTTTTTCATGCTGTGGAAGAGTTGGATGACAGGGCATTTTATAACATGCCAGTAGAATAGACCAGAGCAATAGGAAGGAGAGTCAGGAGCAGCTGGCATTAAAGCCCTGGAGGGTGCATAGGTAAGTGTAGAAGAGGTTAATGAGTACAGTGCAGGTGTGATGTAAATACTGCTCCCAGTTATAAGCCTGGTGTAAGCAAGTTGGGGAAATGTACTAAGTGGCAGAGGTAGCATAGAAAGGTACCAGACCACTAATGGGACTGAAGGATGTTTCATGTGGATCCAAACTGAACTCCGCTGATCCTGTTCATTCCATCAGAAGGAACAACAGAAATTTCTCTATGAGCTTTTGTGTTTTAATTGTAGCAAAACTACTCTTGTGTTTTTTACATGTCTCGTTTTTTCTCTGTCATTTCTAAAGTGTTCAGAAGTTTATGTGTTGACTTAGTTTGTTACTCCAGGCATGCAGAACTACACTAACCTGAGGTAAACATGAGAGCAAATGATGCTCTGTTACTCAAGAACTCCATGGAAACTTGCAATTAATAAGTATGACAGTATTATCCCAGGTCTGTGCCAGTGTTATACTAGATTTGTAATTTGAATTGAGACACAGTGTTTGGGAAGAAGGCAAATCCAATTTATTTTCACATGTACTCCCCTACAGACTATGCACTTTAAAAAACAAATGGAGCCAGTCCAAAGACCTGGTTCTGAAAACCCACATTGTTCACAGCTTCATTGGCAGTGGGAGATTTTGGGAGCCTGGTCTCAAGTGTTGTAACTCTGATGTCATGAAGAGGATTTGGTTCAGTTACAATGGAAATTGCTTGGATGCCACCTTTAGATTTTCTGAGGGGAAATAATAGCTTCAATTTCTGTGTTCCCTTCTCTTACAAATTAGTGGATCATTAAATTGTGTAACTTGCATTTATATTAAAATTAAATAGATGCTGTTTTTCTTTTTGTTGTCAATTCCTTTTCTGGTTTGTTGATTTATTTGAAGACAAAAAAGAAACATTCAAGTTGTTGCAGTGACTGCTCTCTCCGTAAATGTGATCACTGAATGTCAAGGGAAGATACAGGGAGTGCTCTGTTCCTCTGTGATACTCAGTTTTGCAGTTGTCCCGTGCTGCACATTTTCTTAATATCTGTCCAGTGGAGAGTATTAAATCTTAAGGATGGAGAACTTTGTACTTGGCAGGGCTGTGCACCTGTGAGATTGCCTGGTTTTATGGTTTGGGTTCTGCTCTAGGATTGCACGTGTGATACATAAAGCCTCTCCAACGGAACTGAGCTATACAAATATTCCTAAGAAGTCACAGCTAAGATTCCAATGCTTCCAAACTCTAAAGGAAACAAAGGGGTTGGTAAATAAAAAAAAATCTGAAAACAGCAAAGCACATGAGTGGAAAAAACCTGAAATATGAGTCTTCCTTAATTTCCCCCCAATTTTTTCCAAGGGGCTGCTTCCTACTATCCCATAAGAAAAGGGTTAGCACAATTGCATTTTTTTTAATCAAAAAGAATAAAAATTAATTCAGTTGCCTAAAAATAAGTGTCATATGGGATGCTCTGGGGCTTTTTAGTCTCTTGATGGAGTTCCTGGAAGACAAGGGACTCCTACAGGTCTGGTGCTGTTTCTTTTAGCTCCACAGTCAGTGCAAATACCTAAGGAGGTGCCTGTGACAACTGAGTTACTATGTGCAGATGGTCTCTGCTGTTCTCTCTCTCTGAGAGGCTGGAGATGAGGAAGCACAGAGACAGATTTTCAGTGCAATTTGGAGATCCTTGGTTCCTGATTCCCCCTGCAGTGCCTTCTCATCTCCCTACATTTGCCTCTCATTGGTGACAGGCATTTGCATGCTTAGAGTTTTTGAAATCATCTCCTGGACAGCTGAATCTAACCCACTTATTTAAATTCTGGCCTGAAAATGGTGCATCCCTGGTCAGCACTTTGCAGCAGGGAGGAGTCACTGGAGCAGCACAGACCTTGTCAGCCCCGTGTGCTGGGGCAGGGACTGGAGGGTGCAGAGGGGAATGAGGCTGGGCTGGCCTCAGCAGGAATGGGAAGCATTTGCATCTCCAGGGTAGGGAAGGGGGATTGAAAATCCACCTGTTATAATGCCTTCAGATAGGAAAGATTAATTGGTTCCTTCTTGTTTTGTTAAACATTTGGTAGTTTCTTAGCCAAAATGAAAACAACCAGACAGAGTCTGAGGGGAAGGTGTCTGGATTAATGTGCTGAGCAATCATGGAAGGTTGCATGGAACAGGACTTTGATGTGATTGCTTAATATAAGAACGTATCAACCTGCTGTGTACAGGAATCCAAGCAGGGAAAAATGCAGTGTAAAGTCCACCCAAGAAAAGATACTATAATACACAAATCACAGTCACAAGATGATATGGAAAGAAGAAACGTGAAAACACAGATCATTAACCAGGATTAGCGTCCACAAGTGCAGCATGCCCCTAAGGAAAAAATCATTGCTGACTAATGGAAAGCTATAAAAAGAGCTTTAAAGATAAATGTTCTGCTAATAAATGTGCATGTAAAATCTGTGATCTTAGCCAGAGCATGGCTGCCACAAGCACTTTATTAGATTCACAAAACTCAACAGGAGTGATTAATTTTTATCTGATAGTGCTGGCTTCCCAAGGGAGCAGAAGAGCAGGGGAACCCTGCTGTGAATCTATCTATCTCCAGATAGACTGTGCAGAGCAGGAGCTTCCACAGCAGCACAGCTCATTTTCTTTTTCTTTATTTTCATGAGCTCTGTGTGTGTGTGATACACAGCTCTCAGGCTAAAGCTGACAACAACCCACAGAAAATGGTGAATATATGAATGTGAATCCTCATTTCTGGGACTTTGCATGGAAAATGCAGCCTATAGGAACCAAGCTGGGGGTATACCAAAATAGGTCCAAAATTTTGAAAATTAAACCTCAGATTCTTGTAGCAAAAAGTATTGCAGCGTTGATGACATTTAGGACATGATGGGTGCTGGCAATTAGATTCAGTCCAATGGGATAAGAAAGGAATATACAACTCACATTGAACATCTCTTGGAAAGATACTTCATGTATTTTTAAATTATTGTCAATACAGAATTAAAAACTTTACTGACAAAACCATGAAACTTGCTGTAAATTAGTCTTATTTACATTAATTCAGAGGTGATTACAGTCAATAAACCACAGCTAAAATAAAGATTCAGATTCCTTTTCTAACATACCATCAGTATCAGGAAGAGTGGTTTTACTGATCTTACAGAAGCAAATGGAGAAAACTCCAAGCTCTCAAGCTCTGAGAATGCTCTTTGCATTGTGGTTTTGGAGAAGAAAGGAAGGCCTTTATTAAGGAATGCAGCAGGCCTACCCTTCACTGATATTTGAAATTATCTGGACCAAAAGAAATCCAAACCACATAAACAGTTCAAGGAGAAAAAGCTTTTGGGTTTTTTGCTTGCTTTTTGGCAGAATATATCTTTACTTAATATCCTGTTCACCACAACTGCCTATCTAGAGAGAAAAATTGTTATCCCTGCTTTGCTTCTTAAAGCAATTGGTAACCTCTCTGCCTTTTGCTTTAGCAGACTTCTGAAAAGAGTTGCACACTCTTTGGAGAGAGGGAAAGGTAATGAATCAGCCTGTAGGTTACAATAACAGGTATAGTCATTTATAAGCAAGTATCTATAGTTTTCCCAGGGTTCTTGAGCGCCTGTTTTCTTTTATTCACAGCATTCAGGACTTTTTTTCTTGGCCCAAGCTCCATCTGAATGCTCTGTAGATCTTCATCAGTACATAGCATCAGGGCATCTAAATCAATTTTTTCCCTCATGAAGACTGGAAGAAACTCATCCAGCATCTGTGATGCCAGAAATACCTCAAGGGGTGTATTCTCTGTTTCTTCATCATCCCAAATGACTTCTTCCTCATTCCAAGGGACATCAGCACTATTTTCAGCATCATCTTCCCTGCCATTCTCAGCATTCTCATTCTGAAAGAGCTCACTGGCCATTGTAACTCTTATACCTTCTTTCTCAGAAGACACAGTTTCAGGATTTACCTCTGCAGCCAAATTCCTTCCAAACACAATCTTGCCAAGACCTGGCCGTTGAAAAATGGAGAGCTGACTGTCATTACCAGCAAGGTTTTTCTCTTCGATGTCATTGAGTAATTCATCCTCCTCTTTCTCATCAAACAAATGCATCACACTTCTCTTACCCCTATCATCCTCTTGGTCATTTCTTTGTGTTTCCTGCCTTCTTGTGCTGTCAGATGTCTTTTTTGTCTTGAGTTTCAAGGTATCTTTCAGGTTTTTGGTTAAAGTACTTGTGGTATTTGAAGCAAATAGACCGGGCAACTTTACCCTGGAGTGCGTTCCTTTGGAAGAATTCACTGTGCCAACCTTTTCTTTAATATAATTCCGGTTCATTTCATGCTGGTGTTTCTCTTGGCGCCTCTCACATTCCTTGATTTGTCTCTCGACGTTCCTCTGGGCCTGTGCCTTTTGCTTGGAAACCTTCTTTGGATTGAGCAGGTTCTGCTCGGTGGCAGCTTTGTCCAGGATCTGGACACACTCCTTGCGGTCCCTGCTGGCAGCTGCCTCCAGGGGAGTGCGCAGGTCGTTGTCCAGAGCAAAGATGTTGGCTCCAAAATTGATCAAAAAAGAGACACAGTGGATGTGGCCATTGCAGGCAGCGTGGTGCAGGGGCGTGTTCCCCCAGATGTCACACTTGTCTGGATCACCCCTGGAAAACAGCATACAGTGAGCTGGGCTACCCACACTAAACTCTGCAGAGACATTAAATGTGTCACTCTGCTCTGCTCTGAGGAGAGCAGCCCAGGGACAATGGTTCAGCTTGGCTCCAGCCACTAGAACAGGGCTGCACCCACTTACACAAGCCCTGAGCAGGGCTGTGTGTGTGGCATGAGCTCCAATTCCTGCCCCATGAGTTAAACCAGTTCACAGGGCTGACTGTGACTGCTTGTGCATCTCCCCATAAGGGAGCCAGGGCATTTCCTTTGTCACCCCAGGGTCTGGCAACTCAAACTAGGCTCAGGCTTTGATTTAGTCTCATTACTAAATTACTGGTAAAACTGTTTCAAGAACATTTGTATGGAATATTTTAAAGTGTTCTTGGTTTCCTTGTTCCTTTTGCATGTCTAATACAGGGCAAAATTAGGAGGTTTCCTCACTGGCCACAGTGATACACACTTAGTGAACTCACTGCAGTAAGTTTTTTGGGTAGGTAATAGGCAAATGATCTGGAGTAAAGCCCTGATTACCCATTTATCTCCATTGCTATTAGTTTAAGCCCAGATGGATGCCACGTTTTTCAGTTCTTTTGTTCTCTGTAAGCTGTTTTTGCTCATGAGGGTTTGAAAAGCAGAAGCTCATTGGAAAATAAAATGCCAAATTTTTCAATTGAGTTGAAAGCCAGTGAAAAGTATTGCTTGATTTTTAACTCTTGCACTGATTTGACACTGAACTGCTGGCCTGCAGACAAGAATCAGCTTGAATATTTAGATACACATTTGGCAAGGTCAACCTTAGTAATGTTCAGAACAGAGCTTGTGTCCTCTTGTGACCAACAAGCAGGGTGGCCACAGAAGCCCAAAATCCTTATTGACTTCAGAGTCAGGGACCAAATTTACAAGGACAATTTCCACTCTTGGGAGTTCAAGCATTTCAATGACTCAGAGGTTGGTACCACAGCAACTGTACTGTGAAAGACATGGTACATCCTGCCACCAAATGCCCTTCAGGCATTGGGACTCTGAAGAAAAGCACTGCCAGGTTTGTTGAGGGCCATATTTGAACACATCAGATGCGTTCAGATCAGAACACTTCAGCCTGAGCTGCCCCAGGCAGGGGTGAGGTCAGGGGTCCAGCAGAGCCAGCCGTGCCAGCCGTGGGAGCTCAGGTTTTGCTACAAGGGGATGGCAGCTGAGGATCAAAGTTTCTCTACTCAGACACATGGAAACCATGTGTACATATTTCTGCTTTTGTGGCTGTGCCCTGAGGAGCTGCCTGGCTGTGGCTGAGCGTGCTGGGTTCTCGAATTCCCACACTGTGAACTGGCTGCCGTACCCTGAGCCCTGGGAGTGCTGGGGGATCCATCCTCCCCCAGCTCCCTTCGGAGCTCTTTGTGGTGGGTTTTCCCTGTGGAACCTGCCAGCCTTTGAGTCTCAAACAATTGACAAATCTGAGTGGCTGTTCCCATCTCAGTGGGACTTTGGACAAGGTCTGACATCGACTCTGGGTTCTCATTCTTCTCCTTTCTCTGCTTTTCCAAGGAAGAGCTCACACAAAAGAGAGCAGATTCTGCTATTTGGTCTTGCCTTTATTCATGTACCTGCAAGGTAAGCAGAGAAAATGTCTCCTGACCCCTGGGAAGACAAATCACTTCAAGATGAAAGGGGTTTATTGTTAGTATTGCTAACTTTCCAAGGGCCAAAGCTTGAGAGTCCTAAAATCTGCAACCACTCTAAAGAAAATTGCCCTGTACCACAGGGCCTCTGTCAGGAAACCTCTTCAAGGAAAGGACAAATTTGTTAAAAATAATTAAAATACCTTCTCACAAGAAAACATTAACTGGCTGGAGATCAGCTCAAACATCTAAAATTCAGCTTCTCCCCCCAAAAAACAGTGAGAATGCAGCCATACCTTTAACAGACACAACTTTCTGATTGTGTCAAGAAATCTTAGATTAAAACAGAGGTAAACACATATGTTTGAAGATTTTGAGGTGATACTGTCCCCAAGCTGTCCTCTATCAAGAAAAAGACTTAAAAATACATGAAATATAAATATACTGAAATTTTGATCTTTGTGTCATCTGCTGTGATTTCTGTCAGTTTATGTAGAAGGAGATATATTTTTCACTCATATTTTGAAAAAAAAGAAATTATTTTGCTGTTTGTTTCTTATCTAGTCGTTCTGCCTTGCAGGTGTTCAAGGACAAACCTTACTGACAGGTATTTCCTGGGAGCTGCCTTAATTGCACAAGTTGAAAAACTGTCAATCTATTTTTGCTTCTCCTGAGGACACAGCAACAACCATGCAGTCCAAAGGTCTTTTTCATTGTGATACCACAGCCACACCTGAGCCCAATGAGCTATAAAGCAAATCTATGAAAAGAACCACATTTTTTTAACTCCATTTTCAATAAAAGAAAACTGAAATACATCCAAATAGTATTCAGCTGTTCCCTGCAATCTGTTCACTGTTCTGCAAAAGAACATTTTATTAACTGTATTTCTACACAAGAGCAGATTTTCTTTTATTAGATGTTATTACAGAATCACAGCTTAAAAGGTAGGCTCTGAGCAAGAGAGTACTGGTGGTGGAGAGGTAATTACCATTTCAATAAGACATTTTAACCATGTAAGACATTTAAATGATACAGACATTTTATTACTAGAAAATAAACCTGTAGAAAACCTTACTTTCATTTTTTTCTTTTTTTCTTTTTTTTCTTTTTTTTTTTTTTTTTTTTAATGGTTTACAAGGGTCCTATCACAGCTCCTGAAACAGTAATCCCAGTTTTAGCATGATGGTAGTTGTTAAAAAAGCAGAGAAATAATCACTTTAGATGTTAGTGGCTCAAAGCTATCTGTTGTGACTCACCTCTGGACAGCATTAAATCTTCACAAGTCCCTACTAATGGCACTTTGGAAGCAAATGGGAGGTATTTTTTGCTAAAACTGTTTCAAATTAGGGATTTCTCTATAAATCCTGTCTCAAGATATCCTCAAAGGTTATTGGCAACTTTCAGTGAGGAAAGGAAAGGTGCCAGGGCCCTGTCTCTCTGCAGGTTCCACACACGATGTGGTCCTGTGGATGCTGATGTATTTTCACTGACAGACCATCTGAAGAACTGTTCAACACCCCTGTCTGAGAAAATAATGAAGAGACCTGCCTGCAGGCTCTGGACCTAAGCCAGTGGCACTAAAGAAACCATTCTTGGCAATGCATTGAAAGAAATTACAGTGATTTTCAGCCTTCTGGGCCTGAGGTTGTGAGGACATTATTAACATGCCAGAGTAACTGTGGTTTTGAGGCCCAGGTTTAAGCAGTGGAGGCTGGATGACTTACCCCCTCCGGCAAATGACCTCCAGAGCTTCCAGGTACCCATGGTAGGCTGCCAGAAGGGTGGGTGTCATCCCATCTTCATCTGAAGTGTTGAGGTCTTTCCTGGTGGCCTCTTTCAGCAGATCCACATTGCCATCAGCTGCTGCTTTGTGATACCTGCTCGACATTTTCAGCAGCTCCTGGTTTCCCAAAGAAGCTCTGAGTGCACAGTCACTCTTCCATTGCAGGGATAGTTCATTAATGATTACAAGCTGAGACATCCCTGTGAGGAGGGGAATGGGGAGGCAAAGTTCATCCTTGCAGGCTCTCTGTCTGGAGATCTGCATAGGTAATGAGGCTGTGGTGTGGTGAATACTTTCATTTCCTGGAAGGTGGCACTGCCTTGTACAGTGTATTGCATAATTGACTACTTAGAGAGGGGCTCCAGTCACCTTCTCTGTGTCTTTGCCTGACTGTTCTGTGGGAATTGCAAAAGGACTTTGAACTACAAAAAGAACTTTCAAAAGGCCATGAGTGTCAGTGACCAGTTTTCACTCCAAGTAGTGAGTTTAATGGGAGGAAATGGATGAGCAATTATCTTTACTGGTGAAGCCCTTTGTAACCCATCTTTTACTATCATGCTGTATTTGAAAACAAGTCACTCCCCTGTCAAACCAGGCACTTCGATTTTGTGTAGGAAGTCTTGGAAATGATGAACAGGGAGATGTTTGGATAAAACCTCCAACAAGTCTGCAAGTCTCAGTTGGCAAAACCACAGCCATGTAAATTGCATTTCATCAGGAGATCTTCAGGAAACTGGCAAATAAAAAACTCCTCTGACAGGTATAGTAATCTCTGTTTAGACGTAGAAAAAAAGTGCAGGATTTCCTCAGGATACCATAGGGAATTCCAGAAAAGGAAACATGATGGGTCTGCACCCACTGCCCCTCCTGGGCACTGTGGTCCTTGCCTGGGAACAGATGGGTCCATTCCCCATCACAAATAATGGTATCTTGATTTAGAAATAATTTCCTCTGAGTTCAGTGGCATTAAGGGCAACCTCTACGACCAGAAATTTATAGAATTAGAATAATTCTAACTTACAGTCCAAAAGAATTACTAAGAGCAAGCCATATAAAAAGCCAGTTTTCAATTGGCAGCTGAAAAGTTGGTAAGAGGCTACTGCAGCTTCCTGCAGTGCTGTGAGCTCAGGGTTCTTCTGGCTACAGTCACAAGAACTGCCACATAAACATTACTTTTTGCCAAGCTGTTTTCTGTGACTCACTGAATTAACCTGGATCTCAGAGACTCTACCCTCAGCAATTAGCAGTGGGGTTTTGTTGCTTGTTGTGCCCCCATTAGAGAACCACAAACCAACTCCTTGCTCAGCGTTGGTGCAATCCCCAAATGGAATTCTGCCACCTCATTTACATCCCATAATTCTGCCCCTGTGACACACCAGAGACCTCCCAAAATGGGCTTTCTCTCTTCATTATTTTCTCAGACAGGGATTGAAGAGCTCTTCAGGAATGAACTTGTACCAACCTTTTTCTTCCCATGAGGACAAGAAGAATCAGTCAGATCCTGTGACAGGTTTGGACCTTTGAATAAGCAAATCCAGGTCAGAGTAAAGCCAAGCCCTGGTTGTCCCCCATGTCACCTGCAGACACAGGTGTCCCTGGTGCTGTCCTGCCATCTCAGGGCAGTCAGGACAGGCTGTGCTTCACCAGCCTCCATCCCCACTTTAGAAGACAGTTTTACTCTCAGCCCTTTCTCAGGTCCTCTGTACTGCATTCATGCTTTTCTAATAAAAATGCAGCCATTTATTCTGGTTTCTATTTAACCAGGCTCAGCATGGAGCTAAATTTACAGCTACCAGAAAAAACTAACTGTTGTAGAATAAAGATAGGTAATACATGTGTGTGTGTGTGTGTGTGTGTGTGTATGATTAGCTGTTTCTTGATGCCATTGAATTTCATTTCTTTTACTAGGCCTTTTTTCAGGGGTAAAATGGTCACCATTCACATACTGCATATACCACCATTGCCTGGGAGGAGAGAGGAAATATGGTACACCATGAAAAGTGATTTGGTGGCACAAGAGTCCTTTTAATTTTCAAGATCTTTGGTGTTTACTACAGAAGTACCTTAATTTGCTTTTCTCTTAATTAATCCAGCACACAAAGTATTGATCTCAGAGTGATTTTTGTCATTAACATCTGAAAAAATTGATTTTAAACTTACCCTGTATAATGGTAAATTAGAAAATATTGTTCCAAATTTTAATTAAAGAAAAACCCACGTCAGTTGGGGACAAGCTTCAGGACTTTGCAAGCTTTATTATTATTTCTGTCAAAAAAGTGGGCATCACAATAAAGAAAGAAAAAAGAAAAGACCAAATAAAATCTTCATCTGTTTCCAAACTCCTGGTACTTGCTCATCTTTGTCCCATCCAAAAACCTCAACTTGAAATGCAATAAATGATTCAACATCAAATGAGCTAAATTTTTCAGCCTGAATAGAGATTATTCTTTTGAGACTAAAGCTCAAAACTGTGAACTTTTTTAACTCTCTGGATAGTTAGAATGAAGCTTTTCTTTTTGTGTTTGAAAAGAGCTTCAGAACCATTCCATTTCCAATTGAACTGTCTTACCAGGCTCAAGAGAAATTCTGTTGTGATGGTACATGGTGTTGTAAACTAATGAATTAACCTGCGGCTTTGATTTGTTATTGGATTTCACTGTGTGTAAGGGTATTACTCTTAATTTGAGAGCTGTCTCAAATAAAACATTGCCAGCTAAACAATTTAGATTGAAAGGCTGCAGCATCACCAGTTAGGTTGTTGTAGATAACTTGGAGCATAAATCTGCAGTGGTGTTGTTGTGCAATCTGTTTTGCATGAGGTATTTATCCAGCACAACATTTCCTCATTGCAATTTTTTAAAGCACCAAATGTGGTAAGGTAAAGGCCATGCAAGGGGAGGCAAGTAAGCCCCTGCTTGCCTAATGAGATCTTTGGAACTAATGGGCTTAGAGAAGAATTAAATTAGTCACACTGGGTAATCGTGGCTACACAATTCAGAAATGATGACAACATTTAAAACAACAATAAGAGCTTATTTCTTCACTTCTTAGGGAGGCAAAACTTCTGTGCCCCAGGACACACTGCTGCTGGATGTCCTCTTGAGAAGCCAGTTCCCACAGCCAGGCTGAGCCTGACCCACACCAGGCTCAGTGTGACCCACACCAGCCCTGCCTGACACCCACTCGATGCGATCCTTGTTCTGCTGTGGGTCAAAGGGGGTCTCTTGCAGAGCCTGCACACAGCAGGGCTGGCAGCAGTGACATTATCTGTTGTATCACAGGGACTTTTGCAGTTTTTGCTGTGAGTGCTCAAAAGTAGAAGTTCTGACCTGGCATTCAGGCTCTTTGCTTTGTTATAACGTTTGCCTTGGTTTGGGGGATCTTTTCCCCCATGATATCTTCACCAGTGCTTCCAATAGTCCCAAGGAAAGCCATGTTGAGCTCAGTGGTGTCTCAAATGCTGTCATGCTGGCACAGAAAACTCCATTTAAAAATATAACTGCTGAAACAGTCATGCGTTTTTCTATTAAATATCTAGCATTAGAATAAAGAAAATACATTATCAGAGCAAGGAAAGGATGCCTTAAAAATAAAAGGCAACAACAACCCCTGCTAAACTCTTACTATTGCCTTAAAGTCTCCTGTGAGCTGCTCCACTCAAGGAGCAGCAGGTGCAAGTGCTCTGCTCCCTGGGCAGCAGAGAGGAGGCACCTGTGTGAGCCAGACCCAGGGCTTATATAACCATCCCTGGGCAGCCAAAGACTAAGCTTGTGGTGTCCTGAAGAGATGGGGTTTGAGCAGCAGGGCTGGAGCACCTCAAGGATGTGGTGAGTGTGGTTTGGAGCACAATGGGAGGTTGGGTCTTTCTTTGCTGCTCTCTTATTTGATTCTCTTTTCCTTGCAGGTTGCTGCTCCTGTTTGGATTTTTGCTGTGCTTAGCCCCTTGTGCTAATGGCCTGGGGGATCAGGATTTCTTGGGTAATGTGCTCTCTCTGGGCTGGCTGTAGTGGGGATGTGGGTTCTGTGTTTGCTTGGAGCTGCTTCCTCTCTGCCTTGGCGTGGAAGGGGCTCTGAGGGAAGGCTGGCTGGGGGGCTTGCAGGGTGTGTGCCTGCAGGAGGATTTGCTGGAGCTCATGGTGGTCTTCCTTCTGCAGAGAATGTGACCTGCCATAGAGATGGGATAGAAATTGAGTTTTCCAGAGAGCTTAGCAACTACTCTTGGCATGTGTGTGTTGTTGGTATGTATTGCTGCTGCCCTGGCCCTCCTGCTGAAACCTGCCAGCTGCAGGGCTAATCTTCCATGTCCCTCCTAGATGTGAATGGTGAGGAGATCGTGTCCTGTGACCACACTATGGATTATGAGAGGCTGATACTCAGTGTCCTGTTTGTCAACTGCACCAGCCTGCAGGTAAAGGGGTCTTCATCCTGGGAACCTGCTGTAATGGTGCTAGGAGATGTTTTAGTTTTTTTCTTTGGACAGGACTGGGTTTAATAGGGTTTCTATTTCTAACTTTCTTCAAGACCTAGGATACTTATACTTCTGATAAACTAAAACACTTATAGAAAAACACTTCATGCCAAAAGCTGAAAAAGAAAACCAAAGCTACTGAAATTCTTATTCTTTCAGCTAAGCATTAAATCCCTCAGAGCCTGCTCTTAATGTTGTGTTCTCCTGTAGACTTGAACTAATTGACAGGTTTTCTTGTAGGGAGATGGACCAGGTTCAAGAATTTCAGAGCACCCATCAATTTAAATGTGTATTGACAGACAATTAACACCATATGCTGATCACAGCTGTTGAGGTAGAGTAGTAAGTGGGAGGCCAAAGTCAGATCCTTTACTGGTAACTGTTGCTTTTAGGTATTTGAAATGCCATAAGACTCTGTTCTGCTGTTTATTAGCTTAGTTTTTTGGCCAGCTGACTTTCTGGTACTAAAACTTGCTACTCCTTGGAGTTTTATTCTTGACTTCTGCAGCTGTCTTTGTATCTTCTGCTCTTCAACCTAGCCCTATGCCTCCCCTGCTTTCCTAAAGAGCTCATCCTTTTCCTTTGGGCTTTTAAAACAAGAAGTCATCTTGACCTTGCACTGGTACGAACGCCTATACCAACTCTGAAGAGTTCAGTCCCAATGGCTTTTAGCTGCCCTCATGCTGTAGTGAGTACTGCTGCCTCTTTCTAATTAATGTCTCTTATCTGCAGCATGGTCAGCACCAGCTCTGGTTGAAGCTGATACTGAATGACACAATGGGAGAGGAGACAAATATTACCTACAGCACTCACTGTGACAGCATTCTTGCAGATGAAGTCACTACTCCTGTGTTTGCTGGTGCAACAAACTGCACAAAAGACTTCATGGCAGTAAGTAAAGGAGTTGGGAGTGCTGTAGATCCTGCTCTGAGGCTTGCAAGGGTGGCTGTCTCTTGGAATTGTGTGTCTGGGATCTGCAGAAAGCTGGGGAAAGCACCAATGAGTGGCAAGGAAGTCTCTTGGCTGCATTTTATTTTGGCTTGGCTGCTGGCTCTTTAGAGAGCTGGTTTGCAAATGGTTGTTAACAATGCACCCAGCCTGGTTCCAGCCTTATTGCAGGGGAAGCTGGAAAGCTGATGTTGACTGTCTACTTTGGGAAGCTGTAGTGGAGATTTTGTTGTGAGGCTACAACCCTGCAAGTTCCTGCAGTCTAATTCTTGTCCTGTGTTTCAGGTTACCTTCCCAGGACTCATGTTAAGTCTCAGTGATGAGCACATGGTATGTTCCTTCTACCGTGTGAGGGGAGCTGGGGGGGACTGCTTGGGGTTTTGGCATTAACTGAGCCTGATAATCTCCAAGTTCAGGCACGGACCTCTCTGATGAACTTGCATCTTGCTGGGAAGCCTAGTTCTCTACTGTCAATATAGAGAGCTTGAATGTAAAGCCTGGGAGGTGGTAGCCCTGCAGGGTGATAATGCCTTGGTGCTTCTGTGCCTTCCTTTCCCAAGCAGGGATTTTTTGCTTTGCAGGTTCCAGCAGCTCCAATGTCCTGGAATCTGTCGGTTGATGCTGGAACCAGAATACATCAGCTGAGCCTTGGGCAAGCAATGCAGCAAGGCTATAACTTTCTCGTGGATGGCCCCAACCTGATCTTTCAGGTGGCCTTTGCTGCTACTGGAGTCGTGTCCTACAAGGTATGTGAATGGAGGATCAGCTCTGAGGAGTTACCCAGCCCCTGTTTGGCCAGCACTGTCTCCTTCCTGTAGACCTGGGAATGCATTTTCAGGCCAGGGCCAGAGCTGATGTCAAGCTGATGCACTGCTGGGCTGAGCTGGTGTGTGCAAAGCTGCTTGACTTTGCACAGCTGTCACTGAACTGCCTGGAACAAGGGAATGGGGAGGCACAGTGTGCATCTCAGACAGCAGCACAGTGAGTGGGAGTCTCCAGAAGTAGAATTCTAGCCACAGCCAGTCCTGGGAGCATCTGACTGGCAGTCTCATGATCAGCAGCTCTTTTTAGAAAGGGTGAGGTGGGAAGAAACTGCTTTTGCAGACATGAATTGCAGCAAACCTGAACCTGATGCAGTACACAGCCCTCTGGGGCTGGTATTCTGATGGATCAGCAGCTGAGCAGTGTCTAAGAGCTCCATCTTCTTTGTCAGCATGATGATAAGGTGCTCTACACTGTGGCACTCAAGCTCATGTACGGCCTTCCTGAACACAGATTGACTGTGGAGTCAAGAATGCTTTGTGCTCCAGGTAATGCATGGAAAGAGTCAGAACATGACCTGTGGTTGCCCCAGGGAAGCTGATGTTGCATTTATCAAAGATGTCTTTGCAGGTCCAGCAATCTGCAATGCAACACACATGACTGTTGTCATCCCAGCCTTCCCAGCGATCCTCATGGATGTGGGCGTAGAGAATAAGACCATCCCCATGGATCAGCTTCAGGAAAATGGAATCACTCTGGACACACAGAGAGGAGGGGTCAGGCTGTATATTAGCAGGGGAGCCCTAAAGTCCAGGGTGAGTTCTGATCCTTGAGTCGCAGGTGTTGATGTGATCACACCTCCCCGTTGTTTTGAGACCCAGAGCACAGTAGCTTTGACCTTGATTAAGCATCTGTCAAGTCAGCTGTGCCCCGTGGCTGGCTGGGGGCAGGTGTCATTAAGATGAATGCAGACTGACTTTGTGATAGGCAGACATCATAATGCAAGGTAACTTGGGTTCCCTGGAGTCTTTTGCCAAAAACAGATGGAGGTGAAAATATTTCTCATGGTGGGGGTAGGTATTTGGCATGCCTAGAGCAATGCAAATGAGTTTGCTTGTGCTTCTCAGTCTTGTCTTATTTGTTAATCAGCTCTAACAGGTGTATGTGTTAAAATGAGCTCTTGTAGTCACATTTCAAGAGAGTAACTCTTCTCCTTCAGCTGCCTGGGGAGAGTTGCTCAGGACTTCAGTACTACATGTCCTCTTTGAGACTGGCCTTTCACTTCCATGGGCAGACTGTGGCAATGGTGATGCACCCTGAGTGCCCCTGTGAGCAGCACACACCAGTAGGTAAGTGACTGACTCCTGTGCTGTGATGCCTCAGCATGGTTCATTGTCACACGTCGTGTTGGATTAGTTCATCTCACCAACAGCTCCTGGCAGATACTGACTTACATGTGAACCTCTATTACAGCTGCTGTATGCACCCCGGATGGGTACATGGATTTTGAAGTCGTTGCTGAGAGTACCACACCACTGCTGGATTTGGACACACTCAGGCTCAGGGATCCTGTGTGCAGGCCAGCCTACAAGTCACCTCTGAATGACAGGGTTAGGTTTCATGTCCCACTGAATGGGTGTGGCACCAGACATTGGGTGAGTGTGTGGCTGGGGTTGGTGAGGGTGGGACTCAGGCTTTGGGAATGCCCTCAATAATGCTGTTATTTACCCACAGTTTGATGGGGAGAAGATTCATTATGAGAATGAGGTGAGGGCATTATGGACAGACCTTCCCCTGGGCAGGATCTCAAGGGACAGTGAACTCAGGTGTGTCTGAAAACCTCTTTAGGCCACCCAGTACTGTATTACACACACATCAATATGTGACTTACCTGCTCCTTCCTTGTTACAGGTTAACAGTCGTGTGCTCCTTCAGCAATGGTGATGCCTCCCTCACTATAAAAGTAGATGACCTTTCTCCTCCACCTTCTTCAGTGAATCAAGGTTCCCTCTCCTTAGCTCTTCTGAGCTACCCAGGTAAAGCTGGCTCTGGGTTCAGTTGGCTGGGAAGTATCTGGAGCTTCTGGAGGGGGGAGGGTGGATGAGTGAACTGTTCTGGAACTAGGACTTCTACTGTCCTGGTGTGCTTCCCTCCTGCTCATCCATGCTGCTTGAAGCAGATGCCTCAAATCTGTGGCCCTCGGACAGTTTTCCAACCAACTGCTGTTGAAGAGCTTGAGACCCTCTCCTGCAGCAAGTTATTTAATAGAATTGACTTTGGCTCTTGCAGAGGACTCATACAGGCAGCCATACCGTGAAGATCAGTATCCCATAGTGAGGTACCTGCGGCAGCCCATCTTCCTGGAGGTTCAGGTCTTGAACCGCGATGACCCCAACCTGCACCTGGTTCTGGATGACTGCTGGGCAACGGCCTCACAAGATCCAGGATCTCTGCCCCAGTGGAATATTGTTGTGGATGGGTGAGTGGCCTGCCATACAAATAAAAGCACATTTTGCAGAGGGTGGGAGTACATATTCTCCCTTGCTCCCTCCTTAGTAAGAGAGCATTAAGTATGATGGCCTTCCAAGTACTGCCCTGGGATGCTGGAATTTGTAGTAAGAAGGTAGTACCTCAACCTTGAACTTTAATCTGCTGCTTAAAGGAGTCAACATGAACAATCCAAACCTTCTCTACCCTGATGTTCTGACTTGATTTTTGTTTATTGGCAGCTGTGAGTATGACCTAGACAGCTACAGGACTGTGTTTCACCCTGTGGGACGTGGTGTCAGCTATGCTAACTACCGCCAAAGGCTGGAAGTGAAGACTTTTGCGTTTGTCTCTGGTGACAAAGCTGTTCCTGGCCTGGTAGGTGACACTGAATGAGGAGCAGTTGTTGTTTCAAAATGGAAGGATGTCTCATTCCTCTCATTCTCTGTCCCAGGTGTACTTCCACTGCAGTGCTCTGATCTGCCACCGTTTTCACCCAGACTCCCCGCTGTGCATACCAAGATGCCCAAGGCCATCTAGAAGCAAGCGAGGTAATGTCTGAATGGGTTTTAGGTTGCACTGATTGAAGATAACCCACTGCCCTATGGGGTTCAACTATGCTGTGTTACTGTTGTAGAAAGTGGGATGGCAGCTGTGAACTCTGCTGTGGTGAGCATGAGGGGCCCTGTCCTCTTTGTGCCAGAAGAGTGGTCTCCAGCCCAAGGTACTGAGCCAGTATGGTGCTGGGGGGATGTTGCTTGGGCTTAGTGAGGATCTGTCTCCACAAACTGCCTGCCTTTCCCCTTGCTTTGCAGGGAGCACTCTCCTGAGCAAGGAGGCCTGGGCTGGCATTGCAATGACTGCTGTTAGTGTTCTCTCTCTGGCCACAATGCTGCTCTTTTTGGCTTTTCTTAAATGCCTAAAGAGAAGAGCATACATGGTAAATGTGGTATGTTAATGTGTATTTCCAAATAAACTTGGAGTAGTCACTTGGTGAATTATGTCTGTCATGTATTCCCTTTCCTGCATCTAGTTATACAAATCAATACTGCTCATCCTCTGAATGTCTCCTTATTGTAGATTTGTCTTTAACCATGTCTATAATGCTTAATTTCCTGAGTGTCTTTGTTCTGAAGCACACCACTGCTATGTTAAACTTCTGTTGGACTTTGCAGCCAATTTCCTTTCTTGCATTGCTTATCATTGCTCATAATTGTGATTCCACTTAATTGGGTTTTAAAAAATACATGTTGTGCACTCAGTATCTGCAGTATGAGTAATTCCTCCAGCTGCTCTTGTAAACATGAGCCCTATACTGTACTTGGAAATTAAAACCTGGCTTCATTGGAATTGTTGAGCAACACCCAGCACTTGTCTTAAAACATTACTGTAAAATATATCCCATTGTCCTTATGGGAATCAGATCATGACAAAAGGTCTTTGAAAGAGAGAGACTGCTACATGTGGAAAAGGGAGGCTTCATTGTGTAAGAAGGATACTAGAAAAACTAAAGTGGAACAGACTTCCTGCTGCCAGAGCTGATCTTCTGATGGCTGGAAGGTCCCCTTGGCCACTTATTAGTGCTTAATAGGGGCACCAGGAATATGTAATTTGGGGTCTCAAACTGGAGGAGGAAAAAATGTGAGTATAGCTAAAGCTGTCTTGTCTGCAATACTGACAGCACTGTCTGTAGATGTAATGGTCCCACCTGAGGTGAGGCAGTTTTTCATGCAGTTCTTATTTTGTATGCCTTGCATAGTTAAGGAAATGAAACATAAAATATAATTGCATGTGAGAGAGTGCAACTGTTTTGTTGCAGTAGGTGTGTAATAGCCTTAGGTTAAACACTGTCTGGTGACTTTGTGTGAGCAGGGAGAGTGATCATCACAAGCCCAAGCCCTGTGGTTGCTGAGTGTGCAGGGTTTCAGATCAAGTCAGTGGCCAGACCCTGATACTTTGTCAAACATGTTGTGCATAAACAGCACAGGCTGTGGGCTTGTCTGCCACAGCCCCTACTTCACTCAGGCATTATTAATGAGCTCTTATTAATGCAATAGATTTCAGGCTGCATTTTCTAAGTATTAATGTGTATTTCATGCAAGGAGACTGTGATTAACATGATCATTAAGACCTTATGCTAGTATTTAATTGAAATTATAATATAAACACAAACTATGCATCTCACATGGGAGCCATTTAGTTACAAGTCAGTTATGTCATTGGCTTGTTGAAATTAGGGTTGAAAGGGTTATTTAAGCTATTGTCCAGCAAACAACCTGCTATACTTAAGTCTTGTTGACTTAGCACTTGGCTGCAGTATGAAGTATTTCTGCAAAAGCCAGGTAAGTGGTCCTTGATGAAGAGGGTTTATGTACTTGACAGTATGTTGTACTTAACTGTATGGGCTGTTTAGCTCTTCTGACCCAAATAAGTCTAATCTTAATATTCCGTCTCTCCATCCTTGTTCTGGAATGTGGAGAAAAGATCTTTGTGTATGTTCAGGCAGAGATGCTTCCTTGTTTCTCATTGATGGAGTTTGAACCTTTGCTCTAGGATGGCTGAAGTTTGCTAAATAATGTCACACTGACATGTAAATCTGCTAGTTACCATTCAAATAAGCTAAAATATTTCTCACATATCTTGCATACATGAATCTGCAGACTTGCACTAGTGAAGGCATTTAAAATAACTTGGGTACCTTCAGCATGGGCAAGCAGTGAGAGCTTTACTTTTGCTTTTTCACTTCTGTATTTTGTACTAATTTTACTGCCTGAGGAGGTAAGACAAAGAGCTTGCACATGGTGACAGCCATCTAGGTCAAAGAGACAGTTATCCTTGCCTGGTTTCTGTCCCTGGCTGATATTGTCTGCCTAGGGAAAGACTTCAGATGTAGCATGTGAGAGGAGATCTGTCCCTGGTTCCTGGGAGGGTTAACTATAGTTCTCTCAGGGGGCTCAGTTAATGCTCTTTGGGAACATCGCAGGGGTGGCTTGAATGAAGACTTCTGTAATTAAATTTAAATCAAGGAAAGCACAGGATTGTGTTCCTTATTTTCTACATAATTCACCCTAGAGCCCAGCCACATGCATTCCTTCCCTCTTCCTCTACGTGTGCTGCTGCTGCCTCTGTCCCCTGTTAAAGTGTGTTATATGGAGTTTAAGCTCATTTTACAAGTAAAAAAATTCCTCCATTCAGGCAAAGGTTCCTCCCTTCTGACACAGGGCAGGGTGAGGTGGGGATGATGGTGCTGCAAGAGAAGGCAGAGGAATTAGTCAGGGAACTTGCTGTGGGTGGAGGCAGTGTTGACTCTGCAGCCTGAGCTCAAGCAGCTGCTTCAGGAACCACACCACAGTTGGTAGCTCCAAATCTTAGACATGGGATGTCTGGGGTCTCCCAGGATGTAGGACCATGAAAGTGGTTGCCTATTAAGGCCATGTTCATGCCTACAGTAAGGGGCAGTGAGCCTGATCTGTGAGAGCTGAGTAGGCTGAGGATCTGGTTGGGAACGGTGCCACGGAGTGGGAGTCTCCTGCATTTCTTGTGGGGTTGGTGCTGTTCTGCAGAAAGCTGAGAGCAACTGAGGAAAAGAGGACTTGGAAGATCTCCCCAGCCTGTCTTGCTAAGGACTTCTTAGTTCTACTGCAGTCTTTAATAATTCAAAGAAGAAAACAACCTCTGCCCTCCTTTTCAAGCGCTGACTTACTGTCTCCAGTGAAACACCTTCTCTATGCTGACCTAATTTTTTCTTTAGCATCTCTCAATTGAAAACCTTACTCTGGTGCTGGCATTGCACAAAAAGCAGCTCTTAGTAAAAGGGCACAGTGAGAAGCCTTCAAATGACAGGCTGATAAGCATGCAAAGGTCAGGGGAGCAGGGGTGAAACTGTTCCAAGTTTACCTACAGTCAACTGAGAATTCAGTTTTAGCTCCTGCTAAGTGCTGATGACTTACATATTATATAATGCAAAGTAAATTTAAAATGCAGGAGCAGATAGTTCATGTTGGGTCAGATGCTGAGTGGGACTGGATTAACTTTAGTGTCTGCTGATTTTATTAAGTAATGCCTCTTTCCTTCAGAAGATGAGGGCATAAAGGAAACGGAAGGGAAAAGGTTCAGCTGTATATTTGTGTGTGAGCTGTGTTATAATGATTGAGTTTTATAACTTTAGGCAGGTGTATGGGCTCTATTGCTCTGTCTTTGGAGGTGCCTCCTGGAAAGCTCCTGCAACCAGCCTTGCCTGGGAGAAGGCTGGTTATGTGGCTTTGTAATGATCGCTGAATTAATCAGGAGCCCTTTATTTTAATGGGTCATTAAAACAAAGGGCTCCTGAAAACCTTCTGGGGATTATTTCACCCTACAACTGAAATGCAGGGCCAGCTTAGCCTAAGGGCTGAAACTACTGCCACCACTACTGTGTGAAGGATAATTACAGCTCAGGTAGGCTCCGTGTCCAGGTTTTAGTAAAGCAGCAGCTTGGTCTATGCAAAACTAAATAAAACTAATTTAGACCTTAGACATCTCCATTTCCTTTACAGGTACGACAAGGGGAGTAATTTGCAGTTTGTGGCTCAGCAATGTTGGCTATATAAAAATACTTTATTCAAGGAGAAAAACTCAGCTCCAACTGTAGCCTTCCTAAAATGAAATGGGGAAAAAATTCTTACTATGGAATAAAACAGACTAAGAAGACAATCTGGTTAAACAAACAGCATTTTATTTAACTAATATAGTTACTTTCTTAATGCTTAAAAATATAATAGCATTTGCAAAAAATGAAAAAAGTTTACATAACATACACAAAGTTACAACTGAGAAACAAACCAGGCAATTTAAATACCTAAACAAGACCTATCCATACCCCTGATATGATGAAGCAATGAGAATAAGGAAAATACCTCTTTGGAATAACACAACATCTAAATGGAGATAAAAGCTTAGAGCATGACATAAGACAAACCCACTTTTCCCTGTATAATGAACATAAAGCATTGGCCTGGTGTACTCATGCTATTTTAACAAAGGTTGTTAAGGCTTACAAATATTTTTCCATATTCAAAATGTGTTTCTACTGTTCTGAACTTTGATACTTCTGTATCAAGATGACCACTGCTATGTACTAAAGAGAATACATTCAGAACACCAGTATCTGAGAAGTCAAATATCTCTCTCCTTTCTGTCCCTCTACTTAACAAATATCTCTCTGCTTTCAAATCTCTCTACTTACAAATATCTCTCTACTTTCTGTCCATGACTTAACAGTGCCAACTATTATCCCTCTACCACTCTATTGAATATTCCATCATGTGCATACATTACTACTGCACTGCTGCTTCTTGGTTATTTTTAAGATCCCTTTTACAGTGCCAGTCTAAGATGTATATTGATTTTTCTCAGTTTCCAGGAGTATACAATGGTTGAATGCTTAATGAGTAAGCAATTACATAGGAAAGGCTGGAATTGTACAGCTAAGTGCCTATGAAGTGGGGAGAAACAACTTATTCACTCTTTCCAGTATTGGCAGAAAGATTCAAGCTAGGCTGCTTCTGTGGTAAACTTCCATTAACATCTTGCTTCCTTATTTGACTCCTGCGTACATGAGAAAACAATGGTTTTATTATCTGTTCCTCCATAAGATTGTTATCTCTTAACTTTTTGCTCAAAAAAGGTGAGCAATGTGCAATGTCCTAGAGAGGTTTACATCTGCCGCTGGTCTACCTAAGCATCTCTCAGAAGACAAGGAACACAAAAAATAGATGGTATTATCTGTTTTAACATCAACGCTGTAGCTCAACAGGACTGGTGTGTAGGTTGGATCATGCATTTGGATATTCTATGGAAAATGGAAGTCTTCTGGAACTGGTGGACAAGTGTTGTGGACCTGGCAGCACGGCCTGGAACTGAGCCTTGTACCATGCTTTTGTCATCCTGCTGCCACCTCAGGCAGCTTTGTGTGTCATCAAGAGCTGTGCAAACACAGCTATGCTGAAGGAGCAAACTGAGGAAGCCTAGAAGAGAGCAACTGTGAATTTTCTTCTTGCTCTTCCTTGTGCCTCTGTGGTTCTTTCCCTGGCAGGTACTTCAGGGGGGCACAGGTGCCACTCCAGCATAGCCTGCTGCTGCCTCCTGCTCTCAGCTGCCTGGCTGAGGCAATGCTGACTGAAATAGGCCTCCAAGCCCAAATCCTGAGAGGCACAGCTGGCAATAGGCATGGTGCAGTATCCTACAAAACTTGTTATTTCTATTTTGACCATACTCTCCTCTTTAAGTACTCTCCTGCCTACCCCAAACATGCAACCAATTTTGCTCTCTTAGTCTACAAATGCAGGTAAACAGAGATAGCTGGGCCATCATGCAGGAAAAACTGGAAAAGGTTCAGCTTCTACATAAAATTCTACTTGGCAGTGGGTTTTAATGACATTTAAAACAAGACATTGGAGTGAGACAATATTTTACTGCATTTTACTGCCAGATGTAATGCTGTGTTAGCACTTTCACATTTAAATACCATTTTTATTTCCTCTGTCCCAAACAGGAGAAAGAGCATGAATCAATGCTCTTAGAAAACCTCCCCATGACCAAACATCTGTATGCTGATGATGGCATTTTAAGCCATGAGGGTAGCCCAAGATTCAAAGCAGTCAAGAAACATTGTTTAATTAAGCAACAGTGGCTCATTTAGGAAAAAAATGGAACAGTGAATAGCAACAGCACAGTTGCAGAGTTTGAAATCCAAGCATGGATCAAGACATCCATACTCACCTTGATGCACACCAGTAGTTGATCAGAGTTGAAAGTGCAACATAAGAAACACTCAGCACTCCAGAAACTCCCAGGGACAGGGCTCCCAGGCCACACAGCACACACAGGAGGGCTATGCCACCTATGGCTATGACGACACCTAAAAAACATCACTCTGTTACTTAAACAAGTCTATGTACAAATAGAAGAGCTGACATTCTACCATAATCCCAATTTCAAACAATTTGGGAAAACCATCTTTCTCCCTCATCTGGCCAGCCTCTGTAAAAGCTATGCATGCTCAAGATAACTGGCTTAGGCTGAGATTAGAACGGAAAATAGGATTTCCCCTCTACAGACTACACTTAATTAGATTATTATTCTTGTATTAAGAGTTTTACTACTGCTGAGACCTGAAGACTACACACAGAAATCCTCAATTGCTAGGACTCAGACTGCCAGAAGGAAAAAATTAAAAGGAAAAAGGTTACGTGCCTTAAAAGGGAATGGGTAAGTATACCCATGAATGCATACAGTACCTTCCATGACTATCACACCAATACAGGCCATTACAGCTGTTGTAACAACAAAAACCAGGAAAAATCCAACAGGAATAGCTGACACTGCAACAAACATCAGGAGGGATAAGGCAACAAAAGGATGGTCATCTAAATATTGGCCAACACGAGAATTCATAAAGGCAACAACCTGCAGGTGAAAGAAAAACATTTTAGGTTTTTTTTTTAATCTCTTTTCACAGATACCTTTCACAGATCACTGCTACTATAGTGAACTACAGGTACAATAAATCTTTTGTCAGTCTGCAGCTGGAATAGGGAGTACCTCTTGCCTCTTTGTTTCACAGGCATGGGGACTTGCTGCAAATTTAGATAACTTCAGGGCAAATATAATTCTACTATCAACAGACATGTTTTTCTTGGACTTCCCAATTCTGTTCTTGCACAAATTATAAAAAACTACAAACCCACAAAATAGCATCCAGTCTGAAAACAAGTAAAAAATCAGTCTAGCTGTAGCTTTCACTGGTGTCTTGAAAACTATTATTTTGAATTAGAGACCTCTATTTGTTAATTTTAAAAATCTGCAACATTTAAAAAGGCTCAACTTTTCTTTTGTCTATGTCTTAGTAATAGCTGCAACCTGCCCATTTATTGATCCTAAGTACAGTGCAGGCATGTCTGTATCAGAAAGTTGTTAAGAATTTAATAATATTACTAGTAAAAAAAAAAAAATCTTTTTACAGAGGCAGTCATAGCTATATACTAGAACTTTACTGCAGTAGTTTCTCTTCCCTGAAGGAAACATATATTGTAGTTTTAGTTCTTCTTATAGCAGTACAACCATTTCACTAAAATGCCACTCTACTATCTCAAAGGGTTATGCCAGCAAAACACAAAAATGCAGAATAGGCCTCTCTCTTTCTTGAGAAGGTGTGGGAGGACAGGCCTTCCCATAGGCCTCACAGTGTTCACTTAAAAAAATAGGGAGTGCATTTAAATAAATCAGGGTGTGATATCCTGGCAGTTACAAAAGGAGTAGCTTTATAAATATATAAAATTACAATCCAGACCCACATTTGCGTTGCTGTGGATGGTCTGCATCACAGAGTGCCATTGCTTCTGTAACTCCTGCATTTCTTTAGACATGCTATTAATCCTCAGGCCACGACCTCTTCTGAACAGCCAGTTCTCACTCAGCCATCCAAGTTCCCTTAAAATTAAGGTACAATTAGTAACAGGCTCATACAGATGCTTTTTGAAAATGAAATGTTTCCTTTGTATAAAGAGAGAAAGCAGGTTTCAGATGAAGTGATACACAGTATAAAACATTACTTTAACAAAAGCACATCTAATGTAGAGGGCTTGTCCCTGCAAGCTCTTCTGAAACTCCCAAAGCCCAGCAGCAAGATACAGGTGACTCTCACCTTCTTCATTTATAACATTAACTCTGTGCTTACCCATCAGGGTATTCACTTAGGGGACCAGTAAAAACTTCTGCATCACCTGCATGGACAATTTCTTTCTGTGGGTGCAGGGCACCAGTAACACACTGAGATTTCTTGAGTATCCTTGTGCTCAGAACCGAGAGCATTCCCCACAGATCTCCAAAACTCGGCATATTAAGGCAAAATGCTTCCAGATGCTTTGAACACATTTAATTGTGGCAGTTTCAAGGAAACTTCAGCTCAGCAATCTCCTTGAAAATTTCCAGCTGCTGTTACAGGGGGACCCTTACAAGAGGCACCTCAGAGGATGCATTTTCCCGTTTGCAGCCCCGGGCAGGCAGGGCTGTGCCGGCCGCACACACAGGGCCCCCCGGGATACCGGGCACTGTCACACAAGCAGCCGGGCCCTGGCCGCGGGCAGGAGCGGGGCAGGAGCGGCCCGAGCCCGCCCGTTATAACCCCCGGCCCCGCCCGCGGCCCGCACCGGGCACCCCGAGCCGCGGCCACCGCACGGCGATCCCCCCCGACCACCGCCGCGGCCACCCCCGTGAATCAGCGCCCCGGGCGGACAGCGGGGCCCGGCCCGTGTCTCCCGCAGGTAACCGGGGCCGCGGCCCTCCCGCCCAGCCCTCAGTGCCGGAGCCCGGGCCGGCGGAGCGGGCGGTGCTGCCCCGGGAACGTCCCGCTCACCTGCGGCCGCCGCCCGCCGGGCCAGGGCCCCGCTCGGCCGCTCACCCGGGCCTGCCGGGGCTGCCGGGGCTCTCCCGCCGCTGTCTCCGCCCCGCGGGGGCCGGGCCGGGCCCGCCTGTGGCCCGGGGGCGTGCAGGGCCCGGGCCGGGCTCCACAGGCCGCCGCGGGCTGGCGGCGGTGCCCGGGGCCCCTCGGGTGTCGTGCCCTTCCCCCCGGCCCTACCTCAGTCGCTCAGTGCGGGCACCCTCATGAGTGTCCCAGAGGTTTGTGTTGGTTTAGGACACGCAGCTCGGAGCTGTTGGAATGGAGGGCGGACAATGAGGTATCCGCGGTGTCGGTGCCGCTGTGGAGGCGGGCAGCGCTCCCCGGGCCCGGGAGGCCTCAGCGCTCGGTGGGGCCGCAGTGCCGCCGGCCCGGGCGGGCAGCGGGGAGTGTCAGTCCGTCCTGAGGAGCGGTGGAACGGCTGCTGTGAGACACCACACCCGGCCCAGCCGCCTCCCCTCGCCCCGGCTCCGTGTTCTCACACGTCCCCACCTTCTCCTGCCGCCTAAAGGTGTTTTGGTGCCCGCGTGGCAAACCTGTCTGGGGAGACGTGCCATGCCAGGAGTAATTACTTCAAGAATTTAGCTGGGTTTTCAGGCAAAGCAATGCTCCCACACGGTGTCTCGGCATTTGGCCGAGGCTGTTCTCAGCAGTGATGCTCGGTGAGGTGTGTGGCACGTTGGTTGGCCTGAATTATTAAAAAACTATGGATATTGATCTAATACCAATATCCAACTATGACGGAGAAAGACTCTCTAACAGTTTAAAATTAGAAAGTGTGTGTTTATTACGACGCCGGGATGGCTCCCAAATACACACCTCAATCCACAGATGATCACAGGGGCTTTTATGTACAGGAGTATTGAATACCCAAAACACAAATGCACATTCATAACTCTGGTACAGCCCATTCCCCGCTCCGTATGGTAATTAGCCCAAAAAGCCATTAAGCATGGGGAGTTTGTTCTTTAAAGTGGGTCGGTGGTCTTTTTTATGGGGTGGGGTCCTAAAATGATGAAGTAAGATGAGTCTTCCTCTCTTTGACTTTTTAACCTTTGACAGCTGAATCCTGTTTTTTCCAGGACTGTTTGATTTATGATTGTATTGTATTCATGGGGTCTATTGATTATTCAGGATGCAAAAGCCTAGTTTGACAACTTCCATGATTTATCAGTTCCTTCCATGATTTATCAGTTCCTTCAGTCTGGCTTCTGCTAACAAAAAGGGAAGTCTTAGCTCCCTTACTTCAGCGATATTTATTTTAACTAAAGTCTTTAATTCTTCTAAATCAGTGCTTCAGGCCTGGCTGTTCTCCGGGGCCATCATGATGGTGTGAACGTGCAAGCGTGAGGCTCCAGTGAATTCCCAGCTTCTGCTACACGGAATTTTTCATGCTGTGACTTGCAGTCAGAAATGAGTTAAATATTCACATTTTCTCGCAACTGCTTTAATTATTTAATCGGTGTCACCTATGAGACTATTGCAAAACTGAATGCTAATGGTTTCGTGATTATTTTTTAAAGGCAACAAACTACATAGCATGTTTAATTTGGAAATTAATGCCAAAAAATGTTTTATGAAGTATGGGGGGTTAGACTTATCAGACTTATCTGTGTCTTTGAGGTGCTGAATTTCAGTGATCTCTACAAATACCAGGATTTGTGTAGAGAGGGAGTAAGATTTACATATTAACACATTTTGGACTGTGGGGTCTAACAGCCTAGCATAAGATACCTGCAAGAAGAGGATGGTCAGGGCAAGTGTATTTTGCTTGAACTGTTAATTTCTCATATTATTATAGTGCATAGTGGATTGATATTCCTAGTACATTAGGGTATATAGGAAAGGAAATTTATATATCATAAATTTGTTAGTTTGTATACTTTTAAAAAAGTGAGCATAGGGAAAATTTGCTGGCAGAATTGCAGTGTGACATAACTCAGTGATAATGGCACAATAAAGTTTAATGGAGCTGAGTTTATACTGGAGATTTTAAATTTCTGCTTTCAAGCATGCCATAGCTGCAGTTTTGAAGATAGTCTCATACTTCTTAGTAAATTATTTTCTTGCTATGCATAATTATCTCTTCTGCTAAAAATTAATATATAATCTTCCTCTATGCAAAACAACTAGTTTTAGTGTTTTTCAAGCGGCAGAGATAAGTTATTCAATTTTGAAGGGCATGCATATATGAGCATCCAAGTTGATGTGCACAGAGAAACAGAAGTTACTGTTAACTGCTGCTTAATTGAGCTTGTCTTCATGCCAGTGTCAGCTCCAATTAGCAGGAAAAGGCTCATGTTGCAAGCCAGCAGTGAAATATTTGGAGAGTTATGGCACACATTAGCCAAGCAACTACCAGCACCAGCAATGCTGGTTCTGTACCCTGCGCTGCTGGCCTGTGTTTTAAGAACAATGACCAACAACAATGCTCCACTTGTAGATGGTGTAAGGGCAAGACATGAGGAAAACTGTGCTGTTAACTCAGATATATCAGCCATTCTCAAAGCTCACTGAAAATTGGATGAAAAATAGCAAAGGTGATGGGGAAGGGTTTAAAATTGAACTCTTCTTGTGTTGGCAAAACATGTTGCCCTCTTGAGGGTAACTATTAAGAGACTATGCTAGATTTCGTGTTGGATGGTTGTAATTCCCATTTGTGGAGGAATGTGATGGAAGATCTTTCCGGATGTAATGATGACTGTGAGTGGGAGGCAAATACATACAGGCTTAGAGGAATTGAGACTATCTTACCTGCTGTGTTCAGAGCTTCAGGGAGTTTGATTCTGAACAGTGGAAAAGTGGTAGAGGTGTTTGGATTCAAGATTTAGAATCCTAAACTTTTTTTTTTTCCAATTCTTCTTAAGAAAAATTTGGTTTATAGAGTCTTTACTGCTCTGGGAGCTCTGTGCAGTGCTTTGATGCAAAAGTTAGAATATCTTAGGTATCTCAAGATGACATTTTTCATAACTTTCAGAGGTAAAAGGAGCCTGTTACAGTTCCTCATTGGTTCCACAACAGAATCTCCCTGACCACAGCTTGGCACAACACTGAAAGGGGCTGTTTCCTCTCTGCTGTGGGAGGAGATGCAGGAGGGAATTCTGTCTCCAAGCACCAGCTATGCTGTAACTGGAGCAACCAAGCTGAGGACTGAAAGGCTGAGTGTCAGAGAAGTTCAGCAGGCTGTGACAGGCAGAGGGACTGGTAATAAGGGCACTCGCAGGTAATACCTGCCCTTACTCTGCTCACCTGTGAATACCTGC
This sequence comes from Zosterops lateralis, assembly GCF_965231275.1. NCBI lineage: Eukaryota > Metazoa > Chordata > Aves > Passeriformes > Zosteropidae > Zosterops > Zosterops lateralis. The sequence continues at coordinate 6,120,960 of NC_139775.1, forward strand.
CCTTACTCTGCTCACCTGTGCATCCTGTGGATGTGTGAGGCATGCAAGGTGTCTCTTTCTCTTTTCCCATTCTTTTTGACATGGGCTTATTCTTCTTGGCAATTAATGTGTGGTTCTGATGTAAACCACAGCTGGGGAGCCCAGAGTCCCTGGGACATTAGAAGAGAACAGGCACCAGGGAGGAAACTGGTGTTGGGGGAAGTGGAAAGGGCAGGGTATAAGAGAATCTTGCTTGAAGGACATCTGGGGGGTGTTAGAAAGGTCAAGGTGAAAAGTGAGCTTGAGAGGAATGGTGAAAAAATAGCATGGAGATTTGGAGGAAAAGAGAGCTTATTGTTGTAAACAAGGAATGTGAGAGCTGATTTTTCTTCTTCCTGGCAGCTGAGATAGAAGCTGATTAACAACTTGTGTAGTACCTGAGCTGAGTCTCTCATTCTTTTTCAGTGCACATATCAACAAGGATGTTTGCACTGACAGGGAGGACCAAAGAATTCTAAGCAAACAAAAAAGCCAAATCAGAATAAAGCCAACAGAGAACCCCGAGTCTCCAGAGGGTAAGTTCCTTGTGTAGTGACTGTGAAATATCAATAACTTTGTCAGAACTTCAGATGAAATTGGCCATTACTGGTAGGTAGTGGTTTGATATTGGAAGAAGGCTTATTGAAAGACACATGTTCTTGTTAAATGTCCTTTGGACTTAATCCTTTATAATATACTTTTTATTAAGGATTTCTCTGTTCAAATATTAGGTGTTTGAAAGGTTAGTTGGCATGTCAGGATGTTTTAGGATGAACGATGGCTTTTTTAATGACTCTTGTACCTTTAAGAATGAATAAATCGATGTCCTAATAAACCGTATCATTTATTCATTTTTAAAGTACCCTAAGGCCCAATCCTTTAGTCATTAATCAGGAGGAATTCATGCTCTCTTTAATGAGTTTTGTCTGGCAGATAATGTCTTTATTTCTGTGTGTGTATGCAGGTATGCTGGGGAATACCAAGGAGGTAAGTCAAATCAGTCCTTTCTCAAATTTTATTTCTAGATGGGCTCTACTTTGATATTGAGGAGGGCACAGTTTTGTCTGCTAGAAAACTAGGTTCCAGCAGCCTCCTTATTCAGTGATACATCAGAAAGCAATAACCATGTGCTAAAAGTGTGTTAAAATAATGTAAAAAAAAAAAAAAAAAAAAAAAAAAAGATTATATCTTATTCAAACATAATTGTATTGAGTAATGACTTCCTATTTCATGGTGATTTAACTCGCTGGTGTTCAGATACAACACATTTCCACCTCCTTTTTCTCATTGTGTCACTATGTATTCAGGAAATTATTCCTTGTGAATCTCTTAAACAAGTTTGATTTAGGAAACTCAGACTATGGATGAGGCTTTGGCCAATACTAAGGAAGGTTGCTGTTTAAAAGCATTTTAAAACACTGTGAGTCTTAATTCTGAGAAAATATCCTGACAGAACTTTGTATGGAGCCCTGGAAGGCCATCTCAAAGTATTGTCACCTTGAAGAGGTGAAATATAATCATCAATCATATCAGATATCCTGACATTTGTAGTACAACACTTTGCAGAGTACTTGAGATTAATTTATTCTTCCAGCAGCATCCTGATAATAGCTTCTTTTATAATTGGCTCCTTCTAGACATGAAAAAAATCTAGAGGGTTTTTTTTTCCCTCCCCAGTAATACAGTTCACACAACTTGGACTGTTTCACTTTCAATTTGGCAGTCTGGTAGGATTTAATATTCTAATATCAGGAGTTTATACCATTACAAGCTCCATGTGGAATTTTTAGTATTACTTAAAATATTTAACTAATTTTAAGTAGTTTTCAGGGGTATAAAATTAAGATTTTTTAAACTGTCATTTACTGGTGTTGAGAAGTTTTATAAAATGAAAAATCGCTTTTCATTTCTGTCTAGTCAAAAAACAGTTCCATGTTCCAATATGAGTCGTCCAAACCAGTCACCAGAATCATCATTCCTACCCACACCTGCACCTGCTGCTGCTTCTGCTTCAGATGCACCTTCAGACTATTATGAGGTATGTGCTCTCTCACCTCTGTCAGGGGATGCACACACTCCCTGTCCTGGCAAATTCCCATTCTTTGCAAGGGGGTCTAGTGGGTGTAATGGTACTGGGCCAAAGGTTGAACTTGATGGCCTTGGAGGTCTTTTCTAGCTGTAATATCCAATGATTCCAAGTATATTCATGGTTGTATCTCGTGTACTTTTATCTCTGGGGGTGTTTTGAGACATGCATCTCATGTGAGCTATCTCAGTAAAGTTCAGAGGCATCAGGACTGATGAAAAGTCCAACGATAGATACTAAGTCACCTGAGAAAACATGGAATGAACAGACAAAAGAAGTCTATTACAAATCCTTTCTGATGTGAGAGAAAGACAAGAGCTGAATTTTTTAACTTGTACTATTCTTCAGCTAATACAAGGGCTGAGTGTTACAAGTAGATAGATCATTAATGAAGGCCTTAGGAATATTCTAAATCTAAGCAAATATAAGGAGAAGAAAAGAAGCAAGGCAGAGATGTGGAGGAGTAGAACGAACTAGATAATGTACTGTCTTCTCTTATTTATAAAAAATACTTTGATTATGCAAAAAAAATTGCCTGAGTAAGACTGAAGTGTTCTGTAAAATTATCCTTTTACATGTGGAAAGCATTATCAATTTTTTATCACTATACATAGTGATTAAAAATTGATCAGTGGTCAAATGTATGTCTGACCTTTGTATTTGCTTTTCATACTAATTGATCTTTAATCCTGTTCTAGCCCTAAGGAGACTTTTTTAATTACCGTGCTTTGTGAAACTTTTGCTTTTGTTTTTCCAATTTCAGCTTCTCCTTCAGCAAAGCCATTATCCTCCTTTGATGCAGGAGTCATCATGGACTTTGTCAGCTCCATTCAAAGAACAGCATCTCTACAGAAACCCAAGTGACTCCATAGCTAATAATTACACTCTTACTGCACGGGATTTAAAATTGAAAAATATGAAAAAATTCAAGTCCTTTTCAATGATAGAGATATCACAGATTTCATTGTGTATCCATATTTGAACGTGGTTATAAGTTTAGGTTTGCTTGTTCCATGATTGTTATCTCTAATTCTTTATCAGCTAAAGCATCATCCCTGGAAAACATCACTTATCCCTAATAAACACAATCTTATCATCTCAGAGTCAGTATAGACAAATTTGCTAATGCATGCATAACTTCAATAAATGAAAGGCCAGTTTCAGATTTACTAGTTAGGTTCATCCCTCCAAATAATCATGTGCAGTAGTTCTCTGTGACATTGCATTTTTTTCTTATTACATTATGTGATTAATTATCTTAGCTCTGTTTTTCACCAATATGAAATAATATCTTATTTGAAAAACATGTCTGTATGTGATTTTTCTTAACTGATATTTAAAGCTGCAAGGAAAAAGCGGCGATGGAATTCTGACAGGTAATGTACTGTAATGTTGTATAGATACAGAATATTCCAGTAAGTCTGGTTTGAGTTGTGATTTAATATTTCTTTTTACTGAATGCTGTGTTAAGCATCCAAGCATGAAATGTTAAGTCTCTACAAAAAAACCCCAAACGTATGTACATTAAGACTGGCTTTTGTGTCACAAGATTTTAGTAAGATAATCACATGAAAATACATGGAGATCTTGGGCAACCTAAATACCTGTCCTAGTAGGCGTAACTCTGGTAGAACTGCTCATAAAATGCTGCCTGTCTGAGTGATACTGGGCTGTTGTAAGGTTTGCATGATTGCATCCTTTATATTAAAGTAGTATATTGTATTATGCAATTTTAATGAGAGTTTTTTAATTGAATAATTCAAATACTTCCATAGATCGTACTTGTCCTCAGCGTAGCACAAATGGTTTATATAATCCGTGTCATCTGTCCTTAAACATTACTGCTTCTTTATTCACTAAACTTGTATTCTTTTTTTTCAAAAGTACTTTGTTAAAGTGCTTGAATCGCAGTTCACTGAGTGTACCTGCTCATACACCAGAACTGCATGTCATGAATTACACAGACAGCCAGCCACTGACCCCAGAAGAGCAATTTGCTCTCATGGATTTACATGAGAAGGAGATAAGTAAGCGAGAAAAGCAACCTTCAAGTGATGATCTAGAGGTATTTATATTATTTCTTTTGGAGGTGAAAGTAGCAGCAGTAATCATCTGCAAGATATCTAGAAACTGTTTACTAAAAGGTAGCTGAGAAAAGCAGGCAGTACATGAGGATTAGGAGATGTAAATACTCAATATAGCAAACTGCTGTTAAATATTGTCACCTCCTTTTTCATTTATAGCTACTCTGATTTTTGTTGTAAAGCGTGTGCAAGTTTAGTATCTTCCCAAATTCTTAACCTCTCATGTTGTTCTCTAGTACTTTTTTGATCAGTAATTTAATATGCTGAACTGAGTTCTAGTGGGTATGTGCTTACATCAAAGCAGGTTGGAAGTACTGTAAAGATGTCAGTGCTTTAAAAGGAACATAGATAGCTACCCAAAATCCATTATATTCAAACACCTTTCAATTACAGAAAAAGCTTAAGTGATAGAAAAGCTAAAAATACTTTGTAGTAATTAATTATCTGTCACAAAATTGATACAATAAGTGTAATTTTTTAAACATTTTTAGCGGTACTGTCACTACATACGTAATGGAGTGCGAGAAGACATGCTGGCACCTCAGGATAAGGAAGTGGTGAATAAAATTTTAAAACATATTCCAACTCACATTCCTCCTAGCCCAGAGCAGGCGAGATTCCTGGCACGTTTAAAAGAAGAGATTGAGACAGACTATTGTACCGGCCTCATGAAAGCCATTGGTAAGACTCACAATCTCTGAGCAGTTCTGAGTATGTAGACGTTTACGGTATTTCAAAAGCAAATCTCCATTCTATTCTTAGCATTCATGGAGAATTCCTTTGGGATCAGTAGAACTACAATAGGTCTCTGAGAGAAAATGACCTGTGATCATGCTATATAGCATTCCAATTTCAACAGATACCTTATTTATGAAGCCTTACATCCCGTCAGGCAGAGAGACGGAATGAAAAATTGTTTCTCCTGCCTCCCATTTTTAGAATCCCATTTTTTTCTCCTTTAATTATTTTTTTCTGAAATAATTTTAGAGTCAAATTTGTAATTTGGTTATTATGCTGTATTTTATGCTGAAAATGTACAAATAACTGTATGGCTGTGTTAGATTCAAATGTGCAGAATTCTACAGTTTCCTGAACTATGAAAATACAGTGGCTTTGAATGTAGGTTTTGGCCATATGTGCAGTCTAACCAAGATATATATGATTTGTTCTAGTTGATTATGTCTTGTTGGATCCGGCTGAGAGGAAGAGACTCTCTATTGGAAGCACCCCACGCCCTTTTCCCCAGAGAGTTATCTGTGCACCCGTCCCATGGCACAGCTCTTATAAAAAAACAAAAAGTTGGAATGAAAGCAATCTGTTTATAGTGAATTCATTGATGCCCACTTTGCAAGAGCTCTGGCTTTCTCAGTAAGATGGCCTGTTCATAGATCTTTATGAAATTTAGCATGTTTTTTATTTTATGATTTCGTTAGTGTAGATCTGCTGACTTGTCTACATAGGCTACAGAGAACCTGGGGGAGCCATTAGATACAAAGTGGCAAAATATGGTTGTTTTCTAAATAATTCTTTTTTCTGAGCCTCTAAGAATTTCAGCATAAAATGATTGTTTCCTGCAGTCACTGAATGAGCATGTTACATACTGTGAAAAGATCATACCCTTTGTTAAAAGGTGCTATGCCTAAATTTAAACAATAAATTTATTATTTTAATAAAATTGAAATATTTTTAAAATAAATTTAAATACAATTTTAATAATTTGAAAACTAAATTATTATTTTAAATTTTAATAAAGATTCTGTGCTCAAGTAAATGGTCATTTGGAGTTTTCATCCTAGTTGCTGATATGAACAAAATTAACTCTTAAAACTGAATACCTTTCAAATGTTTGGAGTTGAAATTTTCCCTGGGACATTTGAAAATTGAGATGTGTAATCTGAGGAAGTTAAATATAAATAAATTTCTTTTTTTTTCCCCCCCATAGAGTAGTCAGGATAGCTACTTATTAATATGGAATAGAAGCAGTAGGTTTCATTCTGTATGTTCTTTAATGACTGGATACACTAATGACTATAGGAAAAGGACAAGGCAATATTAGCAAAGAATTAAGAGTTTTAAACACAGCAAGTACAACTGAAAGTTGTGAAATCTTTTATATTTGTTGATAGAAAATCAGAAATGCACTTCTTGGACAGCTTAGCAATGAAGTGATATTTATAAATGAAATTACATTTTTTTGTGTTTATAATACATTTGAGACCTTCTTGACTATATTTTATGGATTTTTTTTTTTAAAGCAGTATTCCATAAGGATGTGCTCTGTGTTTCCCTTCCCTAGGTACAGTCACCTCCGGTTTGTTCGCACTGCAGAGGTGCTCTGTGCAGACCTGCCGCTGCTGCCTGCGGAGTTTGAGGGCATCGTTCAAAGGCACTGTGGGGAAGCTCGTGATATCCTTCAGAACAAGTCAGTGCCAGCTCTGGTAGCTGTAAATAAATAGAATATCTCAGGGACTGACTTACATGAAGGCCCATTTTTAAAACAGATTTTAGATAGAGATGACAGCAGTCCCAGCCACAAGGCTGCCAAAACAAAGGGGTGAATTGCCCTCAGAGGAATAAATATTGGGATACTGTCAGGACCTTTAGAACTGCAAGAGTACTTGTACAAGAATAAATGGTAATAAACTATGAATAAATGGAGACTTGAATTCAGAAGGTTTCTAACCATGAGAGGAGGAGGATTCTATGTCTGTAAAAATGGTGATGGATTTTTTTTTAATTATGTAAATCAGTCAATTTAAGAAAGAGAATATATGAGGCACATGATAGAAAGTGTTTGAATTCTGCTGCCTGAGGTATCTTCCAAACTTGTTTCTCATTTAATGCTAATAATTGAATGTTGTTTCATAACCAATAAAACAATATAATTTATACTGTTTTGTCTATTACTATTAATTTAAATGAATCATAATGGTCCATTATAACAAGCATCCTTAGTTTTAAAACTTAGGTTTCCTCTAAGTCCTGGAAGGTACAGTTTTGTTTGATATCTAATCATCAATTCTCTTCTAGCCCTTTGGATTTTACTCATTCTTTGGGTGATTTCTGTGTTTAGATTTTGTTGCAAGGAGCAAAGTAAGACTAAAAAGCCTTTAAAAACTTTGTCTCCATATTATTTAACTGTAGGTGGATCCCAGCTTGTGCATCTATTTTCATTGATCAGAGAAATATGTGGCTTCATTTTGCTCCTCAAAGGGACTCTGATTCCCCTGTGAAAGTTGAAAGCTATTTTAGTTCTGTGGCAGCTCTAATGTCATTACAATTGCGTGAGATGGTTATTAACTCCTTAGAAGATCTTCTTGCATTTTTTATGATTCACAAGGTATGTGCTGCCAGGTATATGTATGGTTTTCTGTCCTACATGGGGATAATTCATTTAGGAGTCAGCACCATAAGATCTTGTTTGAAACATCAGATTTTGTATAAATATCAGGGAAGATGCTCCCATTGGTGTTGTGTAGTAAGGATATTGGGGAAGTTTCAACAGTTTAAAAATTTTTATTCCTATAGCTCACTTCTTTGTTTAATTTTTTCCTTCTATTCCCTAAGGATGGTAATGATTTTGAAGAACCATATCGAGGAATGCAGTTCTTTGTATCTCAGATACTCACAGTCAAACTCTGTGTGAAAGAGCCTGATATTGTCTTTGAGCCACCTTTGGGAGCATGTTGGGATTTAATCAGTCATTGCTTCCAGAAGATCCTGCAGAGTGCCGAGGAACTCCCAAAGGTACTGGATAAGTTATAGCTGCATACAAAATACAATATTAATAAAAACTACCTATAATATAAGAAGTTATGAATTAGGCTGAAGACTGACAAATAGAAAATAAAAATGAAGAATATGAATAATGAACTGTACGAACCTTTTGGTTATAGAAGATATTTTTCAGATTCAAGTTATATTGATGCACAGGTTTAATTTTCATATAGTTTTCACAAGCAAACGATGTGAGTGACCAAGTGTTAATTATAGATCAGAGCCTTTTCAGGTTACACTGTTTTTACCAAATAATGATTTTTTTTTTAATGTGGTAGGTGAATGTGTAATAGAACACCTTTTTGTTTGGCTATTCTGTGTCTTGTTACAGTATTTGTAATGATTTCCTTCAGGTAGAGAAACTTCTATTTCCGAAATTACGAAGAGATGATCTGACTCTTAATACAGTCAAACCACATGAGTCATTGTTTTTAGAGTATATAAGCAAACTTGAAAAGATCTTTGAAAGTAACATACTTGGTCCAAAGAAGTAAGTTTTGTCTTTGGTAACTCCATTGCCCTTCCAAACCCTCAGTTTCATAACTCTGTCTGTTTGACTAAATAGACAGTTTGAGTATATTGGTTTCTTTCTACAGAGAAACTTTGCATGAGAAACTTATGTTTGTTTTTGTGGTTTTCTGTGTTTAAGGTATTTAAATGTGTACAGGAAGTACAGCAGTCTGTTGAACAACAAATCACAGCAAGATGTCACAAAATTTTTGGAGAAAAGTCCCTCTTTAGAAGCTTTAAGTGAGGTAATATATTCTTGACAACTGTGACATGTCCATAGAGCCACTAAAACATCACACATGACTTCCTAACTTACTGCGTAAAGAACAAATCACTAATTTTGCCCTTGAGAATACAAGGTAGTGCTCAATTTACATAGCCCTTTACTGTAGGACTGCTGTGGAAATGTAGGAGGAGGTTTCTTTATAACCTTCTTCTGTGAGAAGGTTGCTTGTTGCTTACAACAAAAGGTTGCTTTTGTTGCTTACTTAGCAGAAAGGCTGCCCAGAGTATTTGGTCAATCTGCAGTTTGCTTGTCTTTTGAGTGTCTTGTCCTCAGTCAGGCCTGTCTGCTCTTCTCTTTGCATCCCTGAGTTAGCATATGGCTAAATGCTTCCTTAGGCAGCTTGAGGTCTTCCCTACTATGGCAAATTACTGTGCAAAGCTTTCAGCCCTGGAATCTGTGGATAAGGGCAGGTCTCTGGAAAGATAAAAATGAGTTTTCCTTCTTCTGTTTGGAATAAATGATCCAATTTGTTGGATGGAAACCATTATTTGTGTCAGATTTTTCAGCTCTAGGCTTTTAGGAAAAATAACAGATGTTTTATATTCTGTTTTTAGAAGATTGACAGCTTCACAGAGCTGAAAAGAGAGATTGCTTCTATGGATGTCACTGTTCCTCTGGCCATGTTCTGTCTGGATGCTTTACAACTGAATGAGGAACTCTGCAATCGGACCCAAAATCTCAGAGACACATTGATTGAATTTGAAGTGGTGGAAAACAGACGGTTAAATCAAAGGTACCTGTTGTTTGCATGGATGGTTCTTGCCTGGATTGATGCTATATAACTGTGGATGAGAGACCTTTGTTCATCTGCTGGGTTTTTTAGTGCTGACCAGACAAGTGCAAGAAGGGCAGCCTGGCTGAACAGGGAGGTTTGGCTAGAACTCACAGAAAAAAAAATAAATCAATGCATGAAGAAATTAATTATTTTAGTTTCAAAGACAGAATAATTTTACCAGATCTTGCCTCTCTCTTAATTTACAGTCCCAGTGATATGTCTGTTCTCTTTTTGTTGAAGAATTTGTGATGATTTTAACTTCATTGCAAATAGAATGAGTGAGGTGCCTCAGAGCGTTGAACAATTAGTGGAATATGAAGCATTCTTAAAGAAATCCAGTGAAGTTACTGTTGTTAAACTGAGCAAGGACCTCGACAAAGCAGCACGCAGACTGCAGGTCCTCATGGACTATGCTTATCTCTCTGGTATGTCTAACTACAGAATATAAAATTTCCATATGAGAATATTTACATATAGATATTGGGCTCTGCATGCCTAAATGTTGCATCCTCTAGGGTGCTAATGGAAAGTTTCAAAAGAGACAGAAAGGAAATAAAAAGAATTCAATAGAGGCCAAAATGTACCAGTGCAGCAAGGAATGGAAGAGGAATGGCACACATCATAGACAGAGCTTTTTATTGTGTTCTAGGTCATATAAGGTCAATGATATGTAATCTGCTCAAATGGTGTTATACCTCTATGTTATTAAATAAAAATTCTCCAGATAAAAGCCATCCAAAAAGCCACATGCCCAAGGCTCTCTGACAGCATGCAGAAAGTGTAAGAACTTGCCTCTGTGCAACTGAGGATTATATCAGAATAGGCCTTTACTTGTTTGCTGTCATGGTTTGCTGTTCTTAGTTAATGTAATGGCTGTTCTCTAAGACTGAAGATACACCTGTAGAAATTACTTTTAGTTCGCATTTTTATTCAAAGCGAAAAATGTAATTCACAGATGCAGTCTGTTATTTGCTGCACCTAAAAAGGAATGCAAACCTATTTCAGTGTCAGGACAATACTGTTTCCTTAAGCAGAACACACCCTTAGATCAGACAATGGGAGAAATAACAAGGATATGCTGTGTTTATTAGATTTCATTTATAATAAAAATTAGGATGCCTATGGAAGCCAGGACAATTGGATGTTATATTTTGGACTGCAGTGTTTGCAATTACAGTATTTCATAATTACATTTTCTCTGTAGTTTGGTTTATAAGCATGTGTCCTACATTAGTTATAATGACCTAAGTGCACAGAACAAGCAGACAAATATGAAGATGGAGATGTGTGCTCATCCTGTAGTTGTGATGCTCTGGCTTTTGTGAATAATTCAGCATTTACAGATTGAGGACTAGAAATGGTTTAGACACTTATCCATCTTATGTATGTATAATATACATTTAGTTAGGAGTTATCTCTCTGTGTGTAGTTGAATGGAATTGATATTCTGGAATAACTGTTCTTACTAACTGTCTCTGCCTAGCTAACATCTTATTTAGAGAATTTCACCTTCTTAACTTGATTTTACAGATTTGCTGTCAATCAGAATTGTTTTAGGGAAGAGTTTCTTTGCAGTAAAGATAATCCAGCCACCAGTTTCTTTGCTTTTTCTTAAACGTAGTTTAACGGTTTTGCTTGGTAGTAGCCATTCTATTATATAATAACCATTCTATTAAATCATTGGTTAAAAAGTATTTTTTAAAGGTGTCTGTATTTTTTATTTTAGATGATGACATAAACCTGAACAGCAGAGTTTTCCATTGGCTTAATGATATTAAGAAAGTATTTGAAAGTAGCAAAAATGTGTTGACTGACAAGAGGATTCAGGTGGAGAAGGCATTGATGGAAAGGTATGATGTTAATTAATTTTTTCTCACTGAGTATTTTTAAAGAAAAGGAAAATCTCAATATGAGTAGAAGGGAGATAATTTCAAAGAAGGAAAACTTAGAAGGAACCTGAGAAAGTAAGGAATAAATCTAGCTTGTAGTATTATGGAGATTTCTGAAAAATACTGTTGGTGAGGGTGGATTTGAGTATCCCTATACTTAAATAGATCTGAAAGGAGGAATGAGGATTGGTCCAGAATATTCATAATTTTATGTTGTTACATTGATTACTACAGCACTACACATAGTTTTGTTACATTGTTTTCACTCTTCGTTTATTTTCTCCAGGTAGTAGAGTTAGCAGATGTAAGTAAAGTAAATCAATTGTGAGGTTTGAAAATGAGCCTTGAATTCTAATTCTGTGAACAGCATGGTATTGATAGAACTGGTTAGTGAGCTTTCACTCGCATCTGTGTTTATACTAGTATTGAGGTCAGTTTTCATGTGACAGTGCCTATTGTAATTAATGAAATAATTGTAGCCTGAATAGGAATGAAACACAACATCATATTAACTTAGCTATCTTTTTCTTAGGTGCTCTCAGTTTAAGGAAACTCTTGAAGGTTATTATAAGGAAGTAGAAAGCTACAAAAAGCGGGGAGATATCGTGACTGCGGAAGAATTGAGGAAGAATGTTGAGAATTTCAAAGTGTTAAATAATAATATAGATAATGCACTAAAAGAATTTGAGGTTAGTATTTATTCATCAAATATGGAATGGGTTACAGTGTGCTGGATGAGCAAAAGTTTGGTTCCTGCCCCAGTTTTCTTTTCAGAGTTCTGGCCATATATTGATAGGATAGTTTTAAAATTTCCAAATTCTCAGGGATGTGGCAAATACCTTTTTGTGCCTGTGTGCTTATTTGTCCCAACCACTGAGTTGAAGAGAAAATTTTGGGGAAAAAAGAAATCAGGGAGTTAAAAAAATTGAAATACTGAATTTCACTGTTCCGAAGCAGTCAGTAGTACCAGATATTATCCACAGAAAACAATTCTGACAGTTGGCAAAGGCAGAATGTAAGGGAGCTGGCATTTTCCCTGAATCATGGTTTGTGCACAGGGGCTGTGTTTTCAGTCCCTCTGCTTGTTCTCAAATTAAACCCAAATGTTTTTCAGCTGTTTGTATAATTTCCATTTAATGTTGATAGGCATTAAATATACATTTTAACACATAACAGGAATTTCAAATGCTAAGAAGCGAACTGAAGACCAAGATTTCTAGATTTTGTTCAGAGCTCCCCATCCAATTTACTGTATCGTCCTAAGTTGAACAGTTTGTCTGAGCTGTGACTCTGCTGGAAAATGAGAAGGGTTGTCTTTGAGAGAGCTCATAGGCATTGTGAGGCTTAATTAATCTTCTAAATCACAGTGAGACAATGAGATTTCTCCATATATGGAGCCATAAGAGTCAAAATTTTAATTAAGTCCCACTTAAAAGAAAAAATGGAATCAATTAAATGAGTTTAGAATTTAAATAAATTGGTAGTCTTACACATCAATACTATTAATCTGATTTAAAGGCATCTAGTATATTTAATTAGTGTCAGTTAACAGCACTGATATGCTCTTATAGGTAGATCAGAACAATTAATTAAGCCTAAGTTTCTTAATACATGAGAGGTGTATCCACACAATTGAAATGACATGACAATTAGCTCGGTGAATGCATGAATTTAACTATCTTTTGGATAAAATAAAAAAAAAAAAGGAAAATATGGATTTTCATATTTTTTTCTGCCTGCAGTTCATATTAAATGATTACAAGTTTTATGAAAGGTCTGTTGGTATTATAAAAGCACAGACTCAGGACTCAATCTGAATTCAGTGTCTGCATTTCAGCCAGCATTTCTTGGTACTTCACCTCCCTAACAACTGTAAAATAAAGAAGACAATACTTTTTCAAAATCTAAATCTTTGTGCATTGATTTTTAGGATGAAATATTTTGGACCAAGACAGTGTCTTACCATGAATAAACACAGCAATTAACACCTGTTTTGGTGGGAGCTCCCAGATAATTCTGTAAAAGAAAAAAACTTAATCACAAGTTTAAAAAAAATTCTACAAGCCTCTTTAACTGAGGAGCTTACATTCAGATTTCACAGTGGATTGGAAATTTGTGAACCTTGTTTTCACTGAATTCCATAGTTCATTATCTTATTCTAAAATAGATTTGGATTTTTAAAGTTATTTGAGTAGTAAAAGATACCCCAAAATACTGAGTTAACCATTGGACTTGATCTCAGAATGGTTTAGGTTGGAAAAGACCTCTATGATTTCATTAAAAAACTAGGGGAACTTTCAAGAACACCATTACCTTATGCATCTAAAATCCACAGACCTATATCAACAGATCTGTCTGGCTTTAGGACATGTAAAATAATTATGTTCAATATTGTCCGTTTGAAAGTTTAAACAGCAATAGGAATTTTTGATGGAAATAATGTACTTTTCTTTTTTCCCTTAAAGGGTATTAATTATGAAGAAGATTTGCTTGGGCGGGAGAAGACTCAATTTCCTCTCTTGCAAACTATAATTACAACCAAAGAACCCTTTGAGCAGCTTTGGGTAACAGCATATACTTTCCATACCAAATCTGAGGAATGGATGAATGGTGAGGCTTTGATGTTCATTTGATGAAACATGTTATTTGCAGTTAGCTAAGTAGAAGCTGAGAGGATTGATTAGTTGTGAGAAAATAATTTTAAAGGAATAAATGCTGCTAAGCAGCATGGAAAAGAGTTACTGACTTGGAATTTGCATTAAGATAATTTTTTATAACACCATTGATTTCCAGTTAGAGGACAATGATTAAAAATAGCTATAACTAAACCACCCTGGGAATCTCCTTGTGCTAATGTGCCTGCTGTGCTTTTTTTTATGCTGTTGTATTCAGGATCTCTTCAGCAGTTGAATGCTGATGAAATTAGTGAAGAGGTTGGAAACATGTGGAGGACCATGTACAAACTCTCTAAGAGCTTCCCAGATGTGCCCGTGCCCAGGCGCATGGCAGAATCCATGAAATTCAAGCTTGATAAATTTAAACAGCATCTGCCTGTCCTGTCAATTGCCTGCAATCGAGGGATGAAGGAGAGACACTGGGTGCAGGTACTTTAAACTCTGCCTTAAGTGTGGAAATATTCTGCCACAGAAACTGACAGTCCAATATCTTTTGTCCTGTGACATGATACATCCAGTTTTGAAATTTGTAATGCCACAGGCAGAACCTTTTTTAAATTAATAATTTATGGCAGAAAAGCAAATTAGGGTGTTGCACTAATACTTCATTGGAATTCGTTGCTTGCTGTTTGAAAATATTTTATAAAAATGCATCTTGATGATAGACTTATTTCTTATTTTATTTTCAGATTAGTGAAATTGTAGGACGTGAGATCAAACCAGATGAAAACACTAACTTTAAATACATATTGGAATGTGGACTCCCACAATTTATTGAACAGTAAGGAGTTTAATCTAGTCTCATTTTTTAGACACATTTCATAGCTCAGATACCAAATATTAGCTCTTTTGGGGTTTTTTGTGCTGTTAGAACATGCTGTAAAATCAGCCGTGTTTATCAAGGTGTGAACTGTCAGTTGTTCTTGTAGCATAGAGGCATAAAAATCCAGTTGTATTCCTAAATCGCTTCATTTTCTCCTTCAGAATTTTCTGTCTGTATTTGTCTTCCAATTAATATCAATATCTTTAACTTGGTGAGGTTGAAAGTGGAAAAAATATTCCTTGAAGAACGAGTCTATGGTATTATTAACAAATTATTACAATATGCAATATACAATATTACAATTACTGATATGCAACTCTACCTACAACTGCTTATTTTTTTTGCTCTTCAGCTATGTTACAAAAACATTTCAAAGGTATGTTTCATTTCAATTTAGAATAGAACCTATTGGAGCAGCTGCAAGTAAGGAGTATTCCTTAGAGAAATCAATAGAGAAAATGAAATCGGAGTGGGTCAATGTGTACTTTGGTTTGACAAAGTACAGGGAAACTGTAAGTAAGCACCAAATCAATATATGTATCTGAAAAGAATTGTTTTGATTCTCAATACCAATTGAGAAATATTAAAGGGATGTTGCTGCTGATTCATTGTGGTGCAATGGAAAGTTGTATCTTAGCCCACAGCTGGGCAAATGTCTCCATTATTATAACTCTTTCTATGTGGACTTTAGTATCTGGACAGCTTGTGATCTCACATACTCATCCTAACAAATCTGTAAGCCTGAGGACTTCCCCAGTATTGTAGGGAAAGCTGGACAGCAGCAAAATTTTAACTTGCCCAGAAAAAACAAGAATCACATGCACAAGACTGAGTCAGAAGGCACCAGCTTCCTATCGCAAAACAATCTGTCTCTGGACCTTTGGAACAGAGGTGTACAGAGGAGATTCCATTTGATATCTTCACATCATAGAGAAGGGGAAACAGGAAGCTGAATAGGTGGTGAAATAAAGTGGCTGCCCTTTGACTTACCAAAACGTGGTGTATTTACAGGACACCAACATCCTGTCGTCAGTGGATGACATCCAGCTTTTGCTGGATGATCACATTGTTAAGACTCAGACAGTGTGTGGCTCTCCCTTCATCAAACCAATAGAAGCTGAATGTGTGGTAAGGAAAAGCTAGTTTGATTGACCTTGCATGTCTCATAATATGCTTTCTCCAAGTGCTTCAAGATATTTTGACATGATAAGATGTTAGAGAGTTGTTAACTAAGAACATATTCATATTTTTTTTCTTGTAATTTTACTTAATTACTAAATGTTTTCTTTGCAGGCTTGGAGAGATAAGCTGTGTTTAATGCAAGATATTATAGATAACTGGTTAAAATGTCAGGCAACATGGTTGTATTTGGAACCAATTTTTAGTTCGGAAGACATTATAGCTCAAATGCCTGAAGAGGGCAGAAAGTTTAAGATTGTGGATTCCTACTGGAAAAACATTATGACAGAAGTGGTAAGTGCTAACATTTCATAAATTGCGCATTTTCATGCACATCTGGTAACATGATTATTAATATCATGTGCATACACTGTTCTTTTCTGCAGTTGGGTGTTTGTATTGATGGAGTGGAAAATCCTTTACTGAAGTCCAACAAATTCTAGTCTTGCAGTAAAATTGTAGATTACATCATTATTGTATTGAGATTTCTCTAAAGGTTGGCTGTTGAAAGGTGAATTATAGCTCAAGGAACATGAATTCTAAATTTTCTAGCTTTCTTATGGCTAAATGGTCAGAATTAGGTAGAAAGATAAATGATTTGTGCTTTCAGGATCTGCTTACAACTTCACTGGAAAGGTACAAAGCCTTGTCTGGATACAGTGAGAATTTGCTTTAGAGTTACAGGGTGTACACACTTTCGGAGCAACTAAGTTTTTTTTCATGTGATTGTTCTCTAATATGTGACAGCATGATTATTCAAAGATTTAATGAATATGGACTGTCATGGTAGCATGTCAGGTTAAGATAATGGGGAAAGGAAGTGCAATTTGGTAACCTGTTCAATTCCTTGTAAATAAGAAGTTGAGTAAGAGGCCAGACAGTGGTAGTGTGAGCTGAGATGTTTGTCAGAAATGCTGTGAGTGTGTGGTTTTGTGATAAAGGTGTTGAAATAATCAGTGTAACTAAATAGGAGTTGAAACCTGTCCAATAGCTCAGACTGTGACTGATGAGGCCTGTACTGAAACAGATTCCTCTGAAGAGGAGTGTTACCAGAAAGAGAACAGGGAATAATTGCCTGTGCTGTCTCTGACAGAATTTATTTGGGAGTGGAAAACTGTGTAGCAAGCTCAAGACACATGAGCAAGTGCCAAAAATCTTATTTGTTGATATTGCGTTCATTAATGTCTATAAAGTTCAAATTGGTAACATTGACAGTCTGAAAAGCAAAACTATCAAATAATGCAAATATATTTAATGAAAGCACACTACAGAAAAGAATTACATCTTTTTAGCCTCCTGTAGTATATGTGATTGATGCTAACAATTTTAATGTAAAACTTGCAGTTTTAGCAGTTTCTGCTATGTGTTTGTTTTTACAAAGGTGAAAGACACAAAGGTACTTGCTGCAACTGAACAACCCAAGATGTTAGACAGACTTCAGGAAGCAAATACTCTCTTAGAGGACATTCAGAAGGGGCTGAATATTTACTTGGAGTCGAAAAGATTATTTTTCCCAAGGTAAATTATGTAAACAGGCTGAAGTTAGAAACAAGAAGCCATAAGCTCTTTCAAATAATTTCAACTGAACTTAAAAGTCTCATTTTATAAACATGTGTGGGACACAGTCCTATGCAGCAAAAAAGGAAAAGCTGTTCTCATCTCCAGACATAACTCATTTTCCTCAGTTGAAAAATGCCAGAAGAGGTGGGGATGGGGAGGCACAATCTGTCTATCACAATGTAAACTTTGATTGGGAAAGGCATTGTTGCTTACAGAGTATTTTTGAAGGAGCTTGCTACCTTCCCATGGCTGATATGCAATTATGTCCCTGCCCCACCCTTTCTCGGGCTGTGTGATCCCTGGGAGCTGTATATTACACAAGGAGCAGGAGTCAGGGTTTTTACAGAGTACTTAATATCTGGCTGGAGCCATCTGGTCTTCCTGCCTGAGTTTGAGAAGCCTTTTTCTTCTTTTCCATTAAAAGATGGTCACATGGAAATTTTGAAAAAACAAATGTGATGAGTTTTATAATGTTAAAAATCACTTAAGGAAAGGGATTTGAGATAATAATTTCCTCTCTGATACACTAGTATCTTAAACAACAATAAAACCAATTGTATGAGTAGATTATTAATGGCAATTTTCATGACTGGAAAGTAATTGTATTTTTCTGGCAGATTCTTCTTCCTGTCTAACGATGAGCTGCTTGAAATACTGTCTGAAACAAAGGATCCACTTCGAGTACAACCACATTTAAAGAAGTGTTTTGAAGGAATTGCTAAACTGGAGTTCACAGAAGATCTGGAGATCATAGGCATGATCAGTTCAGAGAAAGAAGTAGTTCCTTTCATAGAGAAAATCTATCCAGTGAAAGCAAATGTAATTTTTAAAAAATTTTACTGTATGAAATTAGATCAATACATAATACATTGAATAAAATGCATGTTTTTGAGGGAATTAAGTTTAAACCATTTAGGATCACATCATGAAAGGAGTTTAGGAAGTGAGAGTGAGAGTGTGGAGGTATTCTAGAATAAAAAGGATTTTCCACAAAAAGAAGTAAGACATACCACTTCTGCAGTAAATTCCTCTGAAAGGTGGGGCATGTTGTGAGTTATAGATACTCTTTTCCCTTAATCCTGCAGGAACAAAGCATGCCCTGGCTTAAAATGAGCAGGCTTAGTTGATCATGCAATCCGTGTTATTTGTTTATGCTTATATGAAACATATCCAGCTGTTTCTTTATCTGGGTTGTCTTTAGAGTTAGCTTAATATACCTGCCTTCAGACAGTATAAAATACAGTATAACTAGTCAGATTTTGTGTAATTTCAATCTTTATTGCTTTTATATGCAACACCCAGATCCGAAGAAAGCATATTTATGCCTAACACATCCCAAATAATTTGTCATTGAAGAAGTAGACAATCAGGAAATGTGTATCAACTCTTACCTGTTTTTCTTTCTTGAAGGGCATGGTAGAAAAATGGCTTCTGCAAGTAGAAGAAATGATGTTGGCCAGTGTAAGACAAGTTCTTCAAGAGAGCATAAAAGGATATAGCCAGGTAATTATTTCTGAACTATGGTATAAGTTAGATTTCACAAATATACATTAATAGGTTGCTCAAATTCTTAACCAGGAAAACATGCTTGAAGCTAAGTGGAATCTAGCTCTTACTGTTCAATAGTACCAATCTGAAGTTTTAATTCTGAAGTTTCATGAAGTAATAGTATTAAAGCCTTAGATGCTGATTCTCATTTATGTACAGCATGAGACAAAAGACATTTGTGGAAATTAATTGTTTCAGTGCTATAATCGAATGTATTTATATAAATTCTTGTGTTTGAAATTGATCTTTTGGTTTAAGGTTCCTCGAAAAGAGTGGGTACTCCAGTGGCCTGGACAGACAGTTATTTGTGTTTCATCCATTTACTGGACAGAAGAAGTGTCTGAGGCTATAAGTAAAAAAACTTTACAAGTAAGATTTTCTTCTAACTTTCTATTTCTAGGCACTGAACTCTGATTAATTAATAAAAAGCTCCTTCTAGCAAAGAAGACCCTCAGTCAACAACATCTTGCAATTTACTCATGCAGTGCTTTATCTTGATTTTCCTTTTGCACTGGGTCTTAGCAGAGGTTTGTTCCCATTTACTTGGGTGTGTATCAGAAGAAATCCTACTGAAGGAAACTGTATTACTTCATTTACGAGTGATACTGGTGTAAATTAAAGTACCAAACAGAAAGTGACAGACCATTGTTAAACACTATGTATTTTTATTTCTAATTCTTGTCTCTGCATGGGAAGCCTCAGAGAAACAGGCAGGCAGAAATCTCCCTTTACAAAAGGGTGAAGTTATTTCAGAGAATCACAGAATCAATGAGGTTGGAGAAGGCGTCTCAACCCATCGAGTCCAACCCATGACCCAAAACCACCTTGTCAACCAGACCCTGGTTAAACACCTCCAGGGACAGTGACTCTACCACCTCCCTGGGCAAGCCCTTTCCAATGTCTAATCACTCTTTCTTTGCAGAAATTCTTCGTAATATTCAATCTAAACTTCTCCTGGCACAGCTTAAGACTCTATCTATACCCTTGTCTTGTCACTTGTTACTGGGGAACCCAGCCCTCATCTGACTCCTGCCTCCTTGTAGAGAGGGATAAGGTCACCACTGATTTCTCTGGTTATTGCTTGACTCTCCTGGTAAGGAAGGTGCAGCAGCCAAATTTGTTATTTCATACAAGAAACTTTCCTTACATGTTCATAGTGCCTCTGTCACTACAGCAGTTTTAACTGTCTCTTCACTGAGGCTTTATTCAAACACACGCTCAAGCAGTGGAAATAATTTCTGTTTAATTCAATGGGCTTTTCTGTGATCCTGTTTAAGCTGGGCAGAAGAAGATTTATTCGGAGATTAAATCTGTCAATAGAATGTTTGGGCTGCTTTTTGAATGTTGAAATAGAAAAGGGTTAATAAACTTTACATCAAATATTACATTTTAATATTAGCTTTTTAGTTTCTCTATCTTTACTGAATTTCTTAGCTTTAATTTGCCATTATTGTTTAACACCACTTGAAGATCTTATTTGATATATCCAGACAGAACTAAAATGTTTATTACTTTCAGAGAAAGTATACTGAGTAATCCATAGCTGCAGAAAAATGAGAAGGAATCACAGAACAGTGAATCACAGAATATAAGGGACCTCTGGACATCATGTAGTCCAACACCTGTTTAAATAGAGCCAACTAAACCATGTTGCTAATGGACTTGGTCCTATATGCCCATTCCTTTCTTGTGTGGGGGAAGCAAAGTAAAGAATATTTTCTCCCTTTCCATTGTAGAATTTTATCAGTTCCATTAGGAAGAAAGATAAACTTTCTGCTTATACTACTTTTGGGCCGTAAATATTTTTGAAGTGTTCATATTAAAATAAAATGCCAGTATACAAAAGTGAATTTAAAATATTTGTTTAGTGCACAGACTACCATTAATATGTTTTGTTGGAGAGGCTGTCTCCAATGATTGCACCTACAGGAGCTTAGGAACTGCTGGCTACAGCATCACATTAATGCCTGTGTTTGATCCTGTGACAGGATTTCTTGGAGAAGAGCAATCTACAGATCAAGGACATAGTTGAGTTGGTGAGAGGAAAGCTGTCCAGTGGAGCCCGGCTGACCCTTGGAGCTCTCATTGTCATCGATGTGCACGGTAAAGTGCAGCTGCTGCTCCCCCTGTGACATCTGGGGCAGTGCTGCTGTCATTGACTGGATGGACTATTGGAGAGAGGCACCTAAAATGCTTTCTCTAACCTGAATCATCCTTTGCAGACTTATTGTTCAGTACTGCACCAGGGTCTTCCATCTTAGAACAGACACTGGAATCTAGTTACAATTAAGCTGATGTCCTATGCAAAACAATTGCAAATTCCTCTCTATCATGAAAACCAGCCTCTAAATGTTGAATTACTCTTACATAGTTCTAAGTAAATGTTACTTTACTTATAAGTTGTTGTAAGTAAACTACCACAGTAGGAGTATCTAGGGTTTTTAAACAATCTGTGTCTTATTCTGCAGCTCGTGACGTGGTCTCAAAACTGGTTGAAGACAAAGTCACAGATCTGAATGACTTCCAGTGGATTTCTCAGCTAAGATACTACTGGGCAGAGAATGATGTGATAGTGAGAATGATAACAACAGAAATGAAATATGGTTACGAGTATCTGGGAAATTCTCAACGTCTGGTTATAACCCCACTGACAGATCGATGTTACAGGTAAAGACATATTGTCTGTGAATAATGTTTTCTTTTTTTGGATTGATCTGTGTTTACTTTCATTTGTTCTAGTTAATAGTAGGAGGAACCTCAGCAGCTAACATTTTCCTGAAGATTTTGCCCAAATATGGTAAAAATATTTAAAATATATAGTCTTCTACACCAGCAGAGTAATAGATTCTACTGTATCCAAGAAGATGCTTCTGAAAAGAAATGGCAGCACATGGTATTGGAACTGCAAAGAATTCTACAGTAGCACTGGTCAATTAATTTATCTGAAGTAAGACACACAGTTTGGGTATACCTACCTGTAAGATAAAAGAGGTAATTATAGAGCCATTCACAGATATTCAAATGCAGTTAGCTTCCTGTTCCTCTGCTGGCTTGCAAGAGGTTGTAATGGAAATTACACTTCAGTCCTCAAGATTGAGATATTCAAAAGCATTTGGTATTTCAGCTCTTGTGAGCCCTCAAGACATGAGTCAAAGCCTTTGAATGAGGGTTTAGTAAAATAATCAGATCACTCTAGTGTTAGCAGGGATCTCTTTTTAGTAAGATGTTCACTTGAAAAGTGATGTGATTGCCAGGTTTCTGTAACAACCTTTATGCTTTCTCATCCATTTCTGAAGATTGGCTAAATTTACAAAGCTAGCTTCAAGCTCTTGCCAGTTCAAGTGCCCCTTGAGGGATATGTGTGCTTTTCCAGACTCTACCATTTTGCTCATGGCACTGTTCATTTATTTGTGTAATTGAGGGTATACAAGGTGGATGCATGTAATGAAAGCTTCGACGTTCCTTTTAGACCAAATGGCTGAATGTGATGTTCCACAATTAGAAAATCACTTATGAGAAAATACTGGGTTTTAGGCCAAGCTGCAAAATCAGTAAAGAAACAAGTAAATTGTTTTCAGGAGAGCCTGCATAGGAAAATACTTATCAATCCATTCAGAAATAATTTGGCATTAAAGATTACTATTTCTAATTCCTGTGTTCTTGATAATGTAGGACATTAATGGGTGCCTTGAAATTATGTCTTGGTGGCGCTCCAGAAGGGCCTGCTGGAACTGGCAAAACAGAAACAACTAAAGATCTAGCGAAAGCAATAGCTAAGCAGGTACCAAAAGTCCCTTTTTTTACTTTCCACTTTGTTTATGTTTGGTTATGTAGATATTAAAATGTCATAATTAAGCAAGTGCTGCTTAGTTTGTAGCTATTCATTTACCGTCAGACTGGAACATCTGAAAGGTCTTTCCCAGCCTAATGATTCTGTGATTCTGTTCTTTCCTCACAGGAATAGTTGGTAACAAGCTCACATTTAGGACTGTGTCTGTATGGCATCCTGGTTTTCTAATCCAAAATTAGCAACAGTAATCCCTTCCCATTTTAGATGCTAAGAATTGAATAGGAGACTTTGTGATAATACTGAGAAATGTTCTCTGTGTTTTTGTTGTAGTGTGTTGTCTTTAATTGCTCTGATGGCCTCGATTACAAGGCAATGGGCAAGTTCTTCAAGGGGCTGGCACAAGCTGGGGCATGGGCCTGCTTTGATGAGTTCAACAGAATTGAGGTAATGTTCTATCTCAGACAAAATGAGAAAGCTTTAATTTAAGACACAAACTTTAGATTTAGACAGGACAGCATTATTGCCAATTTTCTGCTTTTAGTTGTGGTGAGGCCTCTTTGTTTTGATAGTGACACAGAAATAGGCACTCAGCTGCCTGCTCATGCCTACCTGTGCTGTGCTGCAGAAATGTGTTCTGGGTTAATTTAGCTGAAAAAAAAGCTCCTTAAATTTCTTTTTTCTTTTGTATGTGCCACTCATTTGTTGGGAAAGAAATGTTCTTGTCTTCTCCTTGAGAAATCAAGCTACAGCTGTGAAGTTGCATTGGTCTATGTTCAGCACAAGACAGACATATCCCAGTGGAGGCATTCCTGTAATGACTACAACTGAGTGTCACTAACTGAGTGACCTGATTATCGAGCTGTGTAAACAGACACATCTAATTCTCCCCTTGATCTTACTCTAGTCTTTTTGGTTTTAATTTGGTCACTAGTGACTTTGGATAAGTTTTATAATTACTTTGATGAAATTCCATTTAAGTACATACTAGTAAATTCCATTCTGTATGTATTAGTATCTTTAACTCCTTAATGTTTCCATTTTTCTGATGTAGCTTGTTTTCTAGTGAATTCAAGAATTAGCATTTCTTTTCCAATATTCTGTTACCTTGATACTTCAAAACAGTCAGCAAGCCTTACCTATTGTTTACCCTCAGTTTTGGGCATTGAATGAATCGGTTTTTCTGGAGGGCCTAAACTATGTGTCTGAATTGAAGGAAAAGTGCTTTTAGACGCCTCCAGAGGGAGTTCCTGTCCAACTAACTTACATGTCTACATTCAGGCACACGGTATTTCTTTGAGGAGGCTTTTAGAAGCCTCTGTTGATCAGTCTCTGTTAGTTGAGTAGAGAACAATGGCACTAACTTTCAGAGGATCCCTTCGATAGGCAGCTAATACATAGGCTCAGGGTGATTTTTCACTGGAGGAATGCAAATATAGCCATCAAAATATGTAAACATAATCATTTATTGAGTCTCCAAGTGTCTTGTGTTTTCCAATCTGTTCTGTCTGTATTAGGTTGAAGTATTATCTGTAGTTGCCCAGCAGATCCTTAGCATCCAGCAAGCTATAGTTCGTAAACTCAAAAAATTCATCTTTGAAGGGACAGAGATCTCTCTTAATCCTACATGTGCTGTGTTTATTACCATGAATCCTGGCTATGCTGGACGGGCAGAGCTGCCTGATAATCTGAAGGTAAGTCTGAAATCCTGCTTTCTTGTAGAAATTAAACTGAATTTGCGACTTCAA
The DNA here is from genome assembly GCF_965231275.1 of Zosterops lateralis. Taxonomy (NCBI): domain Eukaryota; kingdom Metazoa; phylum Chordata; class Aves; order Passeriformes; family Zosteropidae; genus Zosterops; species Zosterops lateralis. Next base: position 6,145,705 of record NC_139775.1, read on the forward strand.
GTCTAAAGTAATAAAAAAGTAGAGTAATAAGCTGATGTGTTGCTTAAGGAATTAGAACACCCTCACTCTGAACATCCCCTCTCTTGCTACTTCTGCTGAGCATGACCCCATATGCTCTGGAATATCCCTTGGGTCAGCTGTCCTAATTGTGTCTCCTCCCTGTGCACCCGTCCTCCTGGATGATGTGTGGGGTGAGGAGCAGAAAAGCCCTTGACTCTGTCTGAGCTCTGCTCTGCAGTAACTAAAACATCCCTGAATTATCAACACTGTTTCCAGCACAAATCCAAAACACGGCTCAGGCCAGCTACTGTGAAACAATTTAACTCTACCCTAGCCAAAACCAGCACAACTGATAACCTATTCAAGTGTATCCTGCTGTGCTTTTCACCAAGCTTTAGTAAACAGTTAGGGTTGTGCAAAATGCACAGAGGAAAGGTCTCAGTCAAATCATAAATCATATTGATACCAGTTTACAGCTTTAACTGCTCTCCCTAACTGGGAATTCTCTGGATTTACAATGGCTTGGTGGTCCAAATCCCAATTTAAATTTATTATAGCTTTGTGAGTTGCTAGGACACTATGAGAGACTGATATAGTCCTGGTTCTTTTTCTAACATTGCCACACTTCTTTGCATGATTTTTTTCAAGGCATTAACCCCACCTTGTGCTAGTTTGTCTGTTATGAAGTTATGAAGTCTGTCGTGAAAGTGAGATGAATGTCACCTCTCTTTTCCTCTATTCACAGTTCTTTAGAAATTACTCTTTCTATGCATTTGTTACTGCAGTGCTTAGCACAGACCTCTTGAACTTCTTGGTAAGATCAGAACAGAATAGAATTCTAAAGCAGTCTCATAGATTTCAGATGATTCATGAATTCTTTACATTCATTAATTTATGGAGAGATGGTATTCTTACAAAACAGGCACAATTAATTACAATATTTCATAGTCAAAAGTCGGTATCTTTTTTTTTTGCAGGCACTGTTCCGAACAGTTGCCATGATGGTCCCAGATTATGCCTTGATTGGGGAAATTTCACTTTATTCAATGGGATTTCTGGACTCTAAGAGGTAAGACAAGCTGAATTTTCTACCTTAGTTGAGTTTGATCTACCTCATTCCTCTATAAGGCATATATGTGTGTTTGAGGCATATATGGACAGCTGTTGATGTTTTGTTTCTCTAGAAAGCACTTTTTAATCTCCTGCTTTTTTGTCAATTCTCATTTACCATCTCATATTGCCAGATGTGTGCTTGTACACAGAATCACTTGGAAAATGTATCAAAATATCAAACAGAATTCCTAGATGATGTACAGGTTCTCTAGTTTGGCTTGATCTACAGTTTTGCTTCCCAGGTGTCTTGGGCCATCTTGTCTGCTGCTGTGTCTTAGAATCACTGCAGATACTTTGTGTATAAAGGAAGGTAAATTATTTTCCTTGCACAGTGAGATATTTTCACTCTACATAATATTTTATTTTTCACAGTCTTGCCCAGAAAATTGTTGCCACCTACCGTTTGTGCTCAGAGCAGTTGTCATCTCAGCACCACTATGATTACGGAATGCGTGCGGTGAAATCTGTCCTGACAGCAGCAGGAAACCTAAAACTGAAGTACCCAACTGAAAATGAGAGTGTGTTGTTGCTTCGGGCTCTGATGGATGTTAATTTGGCCAAGTTCTTGTCTCAAGATGTGCCATTGTTTCAGGTAAGGTATTAGGCCAGTATGGTTTAGGTTTTATGATGATGAGATCCATTGTAAGAACTCAGAGAAACTGGTCATTATCTTAGTTTAGAGCAGTTTGATCTAGATGATGCCATAGTAGTGGAGAATTATTTCAGTCCACTGATCTGGAGGAACTCTTTGGTCCTGTTAGGTTTATTTTGAAAAGCAAATTTTCAGTGGTGCCTTTTAAGTTACTCTATAAAATGTTTTAGATAGTATCTTGTTAAAAATCATCTTGTGCTGTTTCATTCGTGGAAATCATTCTTTGAAGTTTGTTTTCTGGCTTTGTGCTTGAAAAGAGGTGAGGATAATTAAGTTAAGGTCAATTAGAAATTTGAGTTCAGAATAAAAATGGTGAAGTTTCTGTTGGCATGCTGCTTTAATAGAAAATAAAGACTACGTTAAGCTACAAAGCAATCAATATTGAAGAGTAAAAGCTAAGGTACAAGCACAGCCAGAGTCACTGTTCTGAAATTCTGGAGCACATACCCTTCTATTTAATCACTGAAATTCTTTCAACAGCTTTCACATAGTTTTGTGTAATCCTGATGGGGGGAAATTTGCAAAGGTTAAGCTTCTTTCTACAATAGCAATATGTTTATGAGAACTGCAGGCACAGATTTCTGTTTCATGTATACAAAATACTTCCATGGCTACAGTTTGCCTAGAAGTTAGTTTTGTCCAGCTGAGGACATTTGGTTTTAAGCTCCTGTTATCTATGTGAGTATTGATTTACTTGGGAATTTTATTTTTTATAAGCTGTGTTTAAATAGTGTTTTCTTCTGTCTTTCCTTAACAGGGTATCATATCTGACCTATTTCCTGGAGTGGTTCTTCCTACACCAGACTATGATTTATTTGTCAAGGCACTAACTGAAAATATTGAAAAATTGAATCTTCAAGCAGTGCCATGGTTCATTGGAAAAATTATTCAGGTTTATTTTCACATACTTCTGGGGGAGAAAAGCACAAGAGCACAAGAAACACTCTTCATTCACTGTCTATGTCATGATGAATAGCTAATAGTTTCCTTACCAATTAATGGACTATTACAAATGGGGTATTTTTACTAAGTAAAAATCATGAAATAAAAGCCTGCTTTGATCATAGTGATTTTATAATTCAGTCTGTGAAGGAGTTACTGTGTGCAGCCACATTGTAGGGCTTGTGCTCCAGGAGAGAAAGTTAAAGTGAATCTGTTACTAACTACAGCAGTGTAGCCTAGTGAACAGAATGCTGGACTGGGAGTCAGGCTCTGTTCCCAGTTCTGTTCAGTCTCTGTGAGAAGTCTTGAAAGAGGTGACCTTGCTTAAGCTTCACTTCCAGCCCTGTGTTCCCACTGCCTCCCATTTACTAGTATTGAGGACCTTTTAAATGATACTGAACCTTTTTTCTTCTGCAGCCTAGTGACAGGGTAATGGCAAGGGTAAAAATGTGTGGCTTAGACCAGGGTCATCAGTGGCCTCTCCAACAGCAGTTCAGACTTCATGGCTTATGTTCAGACTTGCTTCGTGCTGCTTTTCAAACCATACTGTGTCTTTCATTTAAAGTGGGATAATGTTAACTGGTTAGGAAGCTAAAATAGGGAATATCAGCCTTAACATGATAAAAAAAATCTTCTTAGGGATTATTACAGGTCTGTTTGATGGTGGTTTTGCTTTGGCTTGAGCTTTGACAAGATCTTGTGGGGTGACTGAGGAAGTTGCCGCTCTTGCAGTCCAAAGTCAAGCCTCTGTGGGACTGACCATGTGCCAGATCCTCAGAGCTGTAGTTTTCATCAGCTTCATTGGTAACCACTTATTTCAGTTCAGGCCATTTTAGTTCAGGGCTGTGATCTGCAGTATCTGGTTAAGCCTTCACACCCTTTACGGTGCTGCTGTTGCAATTGAGGGATGACATTTAGCAAGGAGAAAGGGAGGATGCCTGGGGAAAAGGACTTCTAAAATTGTTTCAGTGAGAATTACCATAAAACCATGACTGCTCTCTGATTTGGATTAAGGCTTGGTCAGCCAGCAAAGTGCAGAGATTAGGTTGTGCCACATCTGAATACAGGAGAGATATTTCTATTTTTATTCACATGACATGTAACACTTGCTTTTGTGCCATGTTAAGGAGTGGCTCTCCTGTCCCTGGCAGGTGTATGAAATGATGCTGGTGCGCCATGGTTTCATGATTGTTGGAGATCCTATGAGTGGGAAGACCAGTTCATACAAAGTGCTGGCTGGAGCCCTGGCTGATTTGTTTGCAGGTAACATTGTCCAGCCCCAAGCTTCTCATTAAATGAATAAATTCTATGACTGTTATTTTTCCTTTGCTGAGACATGCCCCGGTCGTTAATTGTCCTATATTCGTCTTTCTTAACTGTAGAATTTCTATTAATCAAACTATTTTTTGTCTGATATGTTTGTCTGATAGTATTTTTGTCTACATCTGCTGGAACAGTAAGCCATACTAATGTGTTTATGCTTTTCTGAATTTTGTTAGGCATTTTATTTGTCCATGTCCATTTTTTAATGTGGTTTTTTTACAGCAGACTTCTTGCTTGCCTTTTACAAGTAAGGGAATTTCTTACTTACTGCTACCTTTTACAAGTAAGGAAAATTCTTATTTACTACTACCTAGATGCCAAGTATCTGGGGTGTTTTGTTTTGAGCAGCTAGAGTAGGATCATCAGGAATCATCTCGTTCAGCTATTGAATAAAACTAACCCATCAAATTCTCAAGCTCATGTATTTGCCTTTTTACACAGCGAACGCCATGGATGAGTTTGCTGTTGAATACAAAGTTATTAATCCCAAAGCCATTACTATGGGGCAGTTGTATGGCAGTTTTGATCCTGTAAGTCACGAGTGGTCAGATGGAATTCTTGCAAAGACCTTCAGGGAACAAGCGTCTTCTACCACAGACAGTCGCAAGTGGATTATTTTTGATGGCCCCGTGGATGCAGTTTGGATAGAGAACATGAACACTGTGCTGGATGATAATAAAAAGGTAGCCTAATTTTTGCCTGTAACCTCATCCTTGAATAAACATACTTAATTTTAGTAGTAGCAATATTGTTACTATACTAGTCAAAGGAGGTGGGAAATTCAGGAAGGGCTGATGTGCCTAAAAGCACTGCTTTATTTCCCCAGTTGCATGAGTGGGTTTAGATGGTATTAGATAATATTAACCCATTACTTCTCCCTAGAAGCCTTGTCTTGCTCCTTCTTTATCGAAATGCAGTGGATCATTGAGGCTTTTTTATTGACCCTTTTAGGAAACTGAAATGCATGGACTCAGTTCTGTGACTGAAAACTGAACTTGCTTAAATTGCCTCATGAATAAACAAATCTAAAAAAAGCTATAGGTCATAACTGCTTTTTCTTGCAGAGTTATTTAAAGTTAGAGCATTGTTCTCTGTGTCTCTGCAAGCTTTACAGTAAGACATGGAAAAGTTGAGACAAGGTCATAAAATATCATGTATTGTAAGGATACAAATGAATGAGGAGTGACACTAAGTGGAATGTTCAGTGATTTTATGACAGACATTGCTTTGACTGTATGATCAGCACTGACATGACTAGATAATGTTTATGTGATGCTCTTCTTCCAGTTATGCTTAATGAGTGGTGAAATAATTCAGATGAGCCCAAAAATGAGTTTAATCTTTGAGCCGGCAGACTTAGAGCAGGCATCTCCAGCAACTGTCAGCAGGTAATGTGAGAGCATTCAAGCTTCAGCTGTCCCACCTTGCACATGTACTCCTTACTATAAGTGTTTGTTCTTCTCAGGTGTGGTATGATCTATATGGACCCACAACAGTTAGGCTGGAAGCCACTGAAGGATTCCTACATGAAAACTCTGCCTCCGAACCTGCAGGAAGAACACCGAGAACTGGTGCGAGACTTCATTTTTTGCACAAGTCTAATTTAGAAGATTAACTATAAGGTGACACTCACACCTTGCCCACTTCAAGGCAGGCACACAGAGTTAAAACCTTTTTATTATTACTATTAGCAGTTTAGTCTTCAAAGCCTTTTCCACCTCACTGCTTGCATGACTGAGAGCTCTTTGTGCTGTGCATTGTACTATGTTTTCTGTAGATGTAAATAAAAATAGGTGTTGGTGAGAATCAGCATTTAATGAAAATTTAAAATCCCTACTATTGGGCATTAAAATCTAGTAAAATAATTGGAATAATATTAGGATTGGAGCTGTGGAAGACTTATTTATATGATTCGAGAAGACTCCCTTTGAGTTTTTCCAGGAAATTAGAATCAAATTCTACAGAAGTACTAGACTAGAAGAGGTCTTTATTTATAGTTTTCTAAGTTCATCAGAGTAAAATAAGTATTCATTAACCAGCAGATAGCCTGACCCTTTAGTGCATCTCCTTGAGTACTAGTCCCTGGGAAAAGGGTAGGTCATGATTTCTGTCCTGTTTGCCAGTCTGAGTTCATGGAGCAGACACCACCAGCCATGGGCAGTATTTACCCACATGCTGTGGCACTCCTGCAGGCTCCAGTCAGCCCAGCATGCTGGAATTTCTGCTGTGGCGCAGTATCTGTGCTGGGTTCTCTGTAGGGGCCTCTTTTTAAGGGAGGATAAAACCCTTACCTTTGCTTCTGTTGGAATAATTTTGTTGCCTAAGGAAGACAGGAGTCTCTCTAGGCTGAGCTTCTGCTCTGCTGTCTGGATTAGTAACGGGGTGACAGAATTCCCACTGAAAACTCTGTGGTAGAAGCAACGTGTTTTCACCATCAGATAGTGATGGTGTGGCTTTGTGAACATTTCAGTACTGCTTCACATGGGCCCCTTCCTGATCTCTCTGCCAGCCTGGACAATTTCTTATGCCTTATGTTTGACTGAGGATGAATTGAGGGACAGTGGGGAATGGGGCAAGTCCTGTATTGTCACACAGCTGTTTCTTTTTCTCCTGGTAGATCAATGCCTTGTTTTTGTGGCTAGTTGAGCCCTGTTTAGATTTTGTTGACCATCACTGCAAGGTCTTGGTGAAAACATCCTCTATTCACCTGAGTTACAGCTTGATGAAACTCTGTTCTTCTCTCCTTGGTAAGTACCCTAAGCTGCCTGGTTTTTATTTCAATTTTTCTTTTTTTTTTTTCCTGCCATGTCCTAGGACAAAATTCAGGTTATAAGATGCAAGGAAATACCAAAGGAATTCCTTACTGTTGAGTTCATATAACACAGTCAGTGATCTCATTGATCAGTATTATTATTAGTTCTTTGTATACAGAACTTTCACATTTGGAAACTGGTGTCATTACAAAACTGAACATGATCTTGCAAGTATGTTCTATGTTTTGCTTGCTGTTTGCTACCATCTGAAGAAAAGAGTTAGGACTCTTTCTAAATATTTTTCTTCTAATTTTATTTTTATTTGTAAGCAGTATTTTACACAGACAAGATCCTCCTTTTGTAGACTGGCTTCATTCCACTGAAGACAGTGCTCTATTTTTGTCTCGGGATACTTTGCAAAAAATGGATTTTGAATCGGTATTTATGGTTATTATTGGCATTTAACCAGAATTCAAAATACATGTTTCAGATGAAATAATGGAATCCAATGAAGAGGACAGTGAAACCATGTCTGCTCAGCAAATTACCTCATGGCTGCAGGGCCTTTTCCTTTTTGCTTTGGTGTGGACAATTGGAGGGACCATTGATGCAGACAGCAGAAGAAAATTTGATTCGTTTTACCGCATCTTGCTCAATGGAATGAATGAGGAACACCCACGCCCTAAAAATGTGAAGCTTAACAAAAACAATATCTTCCCAGAAAAAGGTGCTTCTTCATAACTGTGTTTGCTTGGCCTTTCATAAAGCAGTAAGAAAGCTTGGCACTTAGTGTGCCTGGCAGATGTTAAGTCCGCAGCAGAGCCACCATCTGCCAAGCCTTGGGCTGCACAGTTGGGTGCCCTTTCTTGGCTCTTTTAACCATAAGTAGCATATGCCTCCTGTTATACTCAAACACTGTGGCTGAATCTGACCTGAAATCATTTGGTGATGATAATGGCAGTGGAGGGGTGGGACTTGGGGAGTGGGGGTGTATCTTGTGTACTAGAAAGCTTCCATTATCTCCCAGTTTTGGAAATCTCACAGTAAAATTACTGAAGTTTATTTTTATAATTTAATCAGTGGCTTTGCCTATGCTGTGTTTTTCAATTAACAGGGAGTGTTTATGACTACTATTTTAACAAGCAAGGCAATGGGAGCTGGAACATGTGGTCAGATTATATCACAAAGGAAGAGCAAGTTATCGACCCAGGGGCTAAGGTGCACATTGGTATCTTTATTTTGGAAAATAATTATTTGACTAAATGATTTAGCGATATAAAGAACTATATTAGCCTGTTTGATGATTGCTTTGCAACATTTCATTAGTCTCTGTGAGCTCCCTTTCATGCTTTTGTCTCAATTCTGGTACCACTAACATTGGAAGTTCAGCACTGCAGGTGCACATGGAGCCCTGAGGCTGCCTGGTGGTTAAAATTTGGGTTCTGCTTTGTTCTCTAACAGCATTTGATATTGGGGAAACCATGATGGGAAAAAGCTAAAGCCTGAATTTCCATGCCTTCATTTCTGTTTTCAGTGGTTGATCTCATGATATGCTGTAGTATGAGTTACTTAGACAAAGCAAGCAAAAAGACTTACTACTTCTTTGGGATGTGGGCAACAATACTGAAAGTCATGGATCCCCTCTATTTCCAAAGAGGGGCACTCAGATTTTGATGGCAGCTGTGAACTGCATGGAAGGGAAGCATAGCAGAGATCTGCAGATGACATTTCAAGATAACTTAAGCATGTTCAACTTCTCATTCCACTGTAGTTGCAACTGTCTTGTGTATTAAGTACATGAGATTACATTTCATTCTGCTGCTGAAAATCTCTTCTCCATATCAAATCCACAGCTGCTAATTATAAGCAAAAAATGAGGAAGAGAAAAAAAATTCCGTGCCAGTGTTCCTTTCCCTTTGCACAGTAGGGGAACAGAACTAGGCCATACATAACTCTGTAGTTCTCCAGGCTTTATTTAAATGCATTTGTGCTACAGGGTTCCCATAGTTGCTTGCAAATATTTGTGTTGATTAAGATATTAGATGTTTGATTTTCATGTTTTATTTTACTTTCCTCTGTAACAGGTATCTGAGCTGATCATTCCAACAATGGAAACTGCCAGACAAATGTTTTTTCTTAAAACATATGTGGGCCATAATGTCCCTTTGCTTTTTGTGGGTCCCACTGGCACTGGAAAAACAGCTATAACAAACAACTTTCTACTAAAACTTCCAAAGGAAAAATACATCCCAAATTTCATCAACTTCTCTGCAAGAACCTCGGCTAACCAGACCCAGGATATTATTATGTCCAAGCTGGACAGAAGAAGAAAAGGATTATTTGGACCTCCAGCAGGGAAAGAAGCTATAATTTTTGTGGGTAAGACAAATTTTTTGTTTTTTAAAAATCATTTTCATTCTGGCTTGAGGCAAAGGAAGTGGTTTACCGAGACTAGTACATTTGGATTGCCTCAGTGCTTTTTCGCAGGTATCCAGAGAATCCTAGAATCTCCTGAGTTGGAAGGGACCCACAGGGATCATCAAAGGATTAGCACTGCCCTTGTTGAGAGGTTTAAGTCCTGGTTGTCTTCAGAATAGTTCTTAGAGTTGCAGTGGGACATGACATGAAATAAAACAAAATCACCAGGCACACTAAGTTAAGCCATCACCGCTAATTATGCCTGTGAGGTGTAATGGTGTTTGATTTTGGATAGTTCAATGGGAAGCAGGAATAACAATACTCAGTCTTTTTCTACCTCTAGTTCAGTTATTTTTCCTTCGTAGAAGAAAACTGAATTCCTAAATACTGAAGGTTTTTATTCAATGTCTGTGTTCTCCACAGATGACCTAAACATGCCTGAAAAGGAAGTGTATGGAGCCCAGCCAGCTATTGAGCTTCTCAGGCAATGGATTGACCATGGGCACTGGTACGACAGGAAAGATTCATCCCGCATCACTATCATAGATGTCCTGCTTATCACGGCCATGGGTCCCCCTGGGGGAGGCAGGAATGACATTACTGGTAGGAAATACATTACTGTAGCCAGTGGTTATCTAGCTGACTGAAGTTATGGGGTGGGTTCAGCTTTGCTAAAGGTAAATTCTACATTTATCTGTGACTGGTGGATCCAGGTACATTCACTGAGTGGGTCATTCCAAGTACAAGTCTGTTATGTTAAAGTTCAAATCTGTACCTATACCAGAGGGAGTTTAGTCAACATTAGAAACAATGTTTTTAGTGTTGATTAAACTGTGAATGGCAAAAGTTATTTTAAAATTAGTGATGGAGATTATTTCCCTTTTCTATTCCTTGGAAAAGGGAGGGAATATATCTGCCATGTCTCTGGCAAGTCTCTTCTGAAGTTGTATCTCCTGCATTTATTTACATAGGCTGCGTGCATTTATTTACAAGAATATTACCTGCAAGTCCATAATTGTTGTCACAGCACCATAAGGGAGGTTATGTTTTCTAATGAAAAAAAAGAAAAGTAAATAAAAGCCCTAATGTAGCTGCAGATACATTATTATAGGCTATGTACAGCTGCATTTTCATAGGGCACTTCATGCTATTTTGCTTCTTATAAACACTCTGATATAGATATAATTGTGTGTGTTCTGAGGAGGCTTTATGAAAATAAAATATTTATGAAAATAAAATAAAAATCTTCTAATATCGCTAAATTTCTAAAATTTACTCATGTATGGACTGATTATTTTTAGGTGAAAGCCAATAACAAGATACTTGACTTTGTAAAGTTTTTACTGTGTTATATGATAATCAAGAAAGCTGAGATGAGCTGAAATTTTAAATTGGGTAATAGTGGCCTTGTAATGGAGATCCATGATTTATATTTTCAAAACAGTTGTTTTAAGTTAAATACTGATAGAAAATGTAAACCAGTTTATATTTCTTTTGCTTCACTGCTAGGGTAAAAATTTTCCAGGAACAGAATCAAGAAGCTGGTGCCAGGTTCAAATGGTTTTTTAGTGACAGTCAAACAGAAGATGCTAGCTGAGAGGTGGAAAAATATTTGAACATTTAAATCTCTCTGCATACTTCTGTGTGTGTTACAGGACGCTTCACAAGGCACTTGAATATTGTCTCTATCTGTGCTTTCAATGATGACATTTTATCCAAGATTTTTACTGCAGTTACTGACTGGCACTTCAGCAAAGGCTTTGATGCTTCATTTCTGAGGTAATGTGATCTATTTCCTGTAGCACCTTTGTTGTCTTTTCTCTGTGATTTATCTGCAGAAGTTAAAATTGTATTTCTTTTCCTTCTTAAGGCTGGGTAAGATGATGGTCCAGGCGACATCTGGGATTTATAAATTGGCAGTTGATAATTTTCTCCCAACTCCTTCAAAATCCCACTATGTCTTTAATCTACGGGATTTTTCCAGGGTTATTAAAGGAGTTCTGCTCTGTCCACACACTCATTTGCAAGTAAGTTGTAGTTTAATTATGTTGATATAGGAGAGAGCAGTGAAAAAAGTAAAATATTTTTATAATACATGAACTATGATTTCAATAGATTTACAGGGTTTAAGATCAGAATAATTACTGAATTCATTGCTACGTGTTTTCTGTCTGTCTCTGAGGGAGAGAGCTATCATTTTGTTAATACAAATTGATTTGATATAGTAGAGAAAAATGCTTTGACACCCAGTTTGACACCAGAGTCCCAGTTTGTGTTGGCAGGAAGGACAAGATAGTAACTAGGTGAGGAATCCAGTTAAGTTAGCAGATGCTGGGCCTTGTGCTGAATGGCTTGGGATTGAAAGTTTCCCACTGAGTTTAGTACAAGGTATATCAGGGTCCAGATGGACCTTTCTAACCTTTTCTTTTTGGACAAATCCTGCCTGAGCTATATTTACACATTCTTTTGCATTTACATTTTCAGGATGGAGATAAACTGATCAGACTCTGGGTTCATGAGGTTTACAGAGTTTTCTATGATCGCTTGGTTGATGAGGATGACAAGAATATTTTCTTTCAGATGGTACAAGAGACAACATTAAATAGCTTCAAGCAGAACATTAATAAGGTATTTTTGGGTAATGTGCTGGGACCAAGATGATACTGATGCATTTTCAGAAATACTTTAACATTGAGATTAAATCAGTATTGGAGACATTTAGCACTATTTTGATCAGTGAAATTAAAAAGTATGGACAGTCTTCTATTCAGTATCAAGTATTCATATCAGAATGATTCATAACTTCTGAGAGGTTCTGTGTTGGTACAGAGGACCAACTGGAATGGAATAAATGTCTTGCACAGCATTTATCTGTGTTTTTACCCAAAATAATTATTTGGGTGATCCAATGAATGTAGTGGGTACCTTTCTGAGATGCCTTTTTAGAAGTAGTCCTATATTAGACAGCAGTATCTCTCAGTGAGGTGTGCGTATGTGGAAACCTGCATGTCAGCCTACAGTAATACTTTCCAGACCAAGGTTGTAACTAGAACAGTGAAAAAAAAAGTGCTTTCTGCAGTATTAATGCTATGTAGATAAGGATTATTACAACTTAAGAGAAAATAATTCTCTAACAGCTAGAATTATCTGTTGATTCTTGTCTTTTTCCTAGGTACTGAGTCGTCTCTCACCTTCTGGAAAAGTCACTGACGATAGTATTCGTGGCCTGTTCTTTGGAGACTATTTAAAGCCGAGCAGTTCCGACAAAATTTATGATGAAATCACAGACTTAAAGCAGCTGACAAGCGTGATGGAATTCTACCTTGAGGAGTACAACAATATCAGCAAGGCCCCGATGTCCCTGGTCATGTTCCAGTTTGCTATTGAGCACATCTCAAGGATATGCCGGGTGCTGAAACAGGATAATGGGCACCTGCTGTTGGTGGGCGTTGGCGGCAGCGGTCGGCAAAGCGCAACCAAGCTTGCCACCTTCATGAATTCCTTTGAGCTCTTCCAGATCGAAATCACCAAGTCCTATGGCATCAGTGAGTGGAAAGATGATATTAAACAAGTCATGCTGAAAGCAGGTGTCGCCAACAGCAATGTGTCCTTTTTGTTCTGCGATAATCAAATAAAGGATGAGTCATTTGTGGAAGATATCAACATGCTTTTAAATACTGGGGATGTGCCAAATATCTTTGCAGCAGATGAGAAAGCTGAAATTGTTGAGAAAATGCAAGGTGCAGCAAGGATGGAGAACAGGAAAATTGAAGCCACGCCCCTTGCTATGTACAGTTTCTTTATTGAAAGGGTGAAGAAAAATTTACATATTGTCTTAGGTCTGTATACAATAAGTTGTTTCTTAGGATGTTTTTATTTAGGTTTATTTGTTTTTCTGCATCCTAAATGCAAAGAAACTTAGGTAATGATCATGTTTTTATTTTTGTAGCCATGAGTCCTATTGGAGATGCATTTCGGAATCGATTACGGATGTTCCCTTCACTGATAAACTGCTGCACCATTGATTGGTTCCAAACCTGGCCTACAGATGCTTTGGAAATGGTTGCTAACAAGTTTTTAGAGGATATTGAGCTCAAAGATGACATTAGAAAAGAGTATGAATTTATCTCTCAAGAAACATGAAGCAAAAGTTTGTTGCCCTGCCCCTCGTGCCCCCACTGTATTTGATCTGTCCTTATAAATGGACAAAGCTAAGCCAACTCTGGGATTTCAGTGCAAGTCAAAGATACCAAGACATATGTATCTGATGTTTCCGAAAATCAGGCCACTCTTCTAGAGTAGTCCAAAATATTTCTAATAATGGGGAAAAATACATTTCTGCCTTCCTTAACACTAATATGACTTCATAAGCTTAGAGTAATTTTTTGAGAATTGACATAAAGACAGACTGAATTTTCAAAGTAATGTGGAAAATTTTTCCCTAGGGTGGTGTCAGTGTGCAAATATTTCCAAGAAAGTGTGAGAGAACTCTCTGTTGGCTACTACGCTACGCTGCGCAGACACAACTACGTGACACCAACTTCCTACGTGGAGCTGATTCTCACCTTCAAGACCCTGCTGAATAGAAAAAGGGAAGAAGTTGACATGATGAGGACTCGTTATCTTGTGGGGCTTGAAAAGCTTGAATTTGCATCTTCACAAGTAAGTTTCAGATGAAAATGCTGAATATGTGTCATATGCATACTTCCGTGTGGGGTCTGTATGGTTGAAACTTACAAAAAATAAAGCTTATTAATTTGTTCTTCACTATATTCATGATGCTATTGATAGTTTTCTATGGAAAGCCAAGGAGGAAAATTTAGATTTCTGCTTAGCAAGTTGAAGAAACTCTGATCTCTGCTTTTGGATTATAGCTCTTAATAGAAAACAAAATTAAAATGAAAGTACTCATTAAATTTTGAAGGAATAAACATTATAAATTTCATTATTTCCTCAAAATCTTATATGGAGAATCTGCCTCAGCATTCTAGTACCTATTACCCTTTCCAAAATAGGGGGGAAATTGAAAAACATTGTAAGACTATATTGAACATTAATTCCTGAGTAGATTCCAAGTAGGAAATTGATCAGGTTCCAGATAAACACTTCCTTTTTCAACTTATGTAATCCAGGGATTGATCTTTCCAAGATACAAACTAAAGGGGTTTCTAGATACTTGCTGGATGAAGAAGATCCAGTTTGCAGTTGTTGCTGTCATTAATTCTGTGTTCCATTCCAATTTTCTTTTGGATTTTGTTTTCCACCTGTGCACTAAAGGATTATTTGGACTTTCACTGAAAGTGACTGTGAGGGGAAAATAGAATTAATCAATATATTTCTCGTTATTAACATTAATGAATCTTAAAAAAGCAAGTGTATTACATAGATGATGATAAATATACCTTTAAAAATCTAATAAGTTAAATGAATCAGCTTGTACTAAAAATAAGCTAGAGAATTATTAATTCTTTAGATCAATTTTTAGATCTCTTTTAGATTGTATTACTATAGGGTCTTCCAATCTTTATTCCTAAGCCACCAAGATATGAAATGCATGCAATGTTTGCAAAGATTTTTTCTTGATTTCCTGCTGTATTCATCAGGTTGCAGACATGCAGAAAGAACTGACTGACCTTCAGCCTGAATTGATTAAAACATCTGCAGAAACAGAAAAAATGATGGTCAAGATTGAAAAGGAAACAGTTGAAGTAGATGCAAAAAAGGCAATAGTGTCAGCAGATGAAAAAGAGGCCAATGATGCAGCTGCTGTTGCCCAAGGTATTAAGGTAAAGCACAAGGGCTTGAGCCTGGAGCAGGATGGGTTCCAAGTAAATGGGAGCTGTGATGATGTGATGATGTGTTAATGGGGTGAGCCAAGCTTTTAAAGAAACAAAATAGCAGATGATGAATGACACGCTCCTAATGTAAACACGGTAAATTCGGGCTGTTTGGCGTCTGACTGCATCTCACAGTCCTGTATAACTTCCCTTTATAGTTCATGTTCCAAAACCTGTATAGCTCTTATTTCTCTACTAATATATTCTCATTTTCAACAGATTGAATAATGAGTTTATACTGTTTCCAGGGCCAAAGACAGTTAATTTAGAGTTAGCTGAGGTAATTTGGCATATGCTGCATGTAGTCCTATTAGGCATAACTTTAGAGGTAATGCCAGATGTCTGTTACACAGAATTTCCTGTGGGAAGCCTCAAGATTGCTCAATATTTTTTCTGTAACTAGCTGGAAATGTCAGTGATATTTAATATGGATAATTGCTGAGATCAGAGTATATGATAAAGAATTTATGCTACACGGTATCCATTTTTTACCTGATCAGCACTGTAAGATTTAACTGAGAACAGCTGTATCTAATCTTTATTTCTCATTGCTAAACTAGTGGGACTTTGATCTTGAAAACTTGTCTGACTTTTTCAACTATCAGTCCAGTTTATGGAAATTACTAATTTCTCTACAAACCTTCTCTCTTTAAACTGTGCAGTCAAATTGTGAAAGTAGCTTTGTCTCCTAGAAATACTAAGTTGTGAAGAGTTTGTTTAATGGGTACTGAACAAGAGAGAAGGTTCTGCAAGGCTGGGCTGTAGCGTGAGGTGATCAGACTGCAGGTCTGGTATTGTGAAGGTTTATAGCTTTCTGCCCCAATGTCTTAACAGGATGAGTGTGAAGCAGACCTTGCAGAGGCTCTGCCAGCTCTGGCTGCAGCAGAGGCAGCTCTTAACACCCTGAATCCTTCCGACATCACTCTTGTGAAATCCATGCAGAATCCACCCGGTCCTGTCAAGCTCGTCATGGAGAGTATCTGTATCATGAGGGCAGTTAAACCAGAGAGGAAACCCGACCCCAGTGGCAGTGGTAATGACACAGCTTTTGCTATCCCTGCCCTAGGAATGTGTGGGTGCTGCTGTGGTGTGCTGCTGTGGTGCTTTTAGCATGAATGCAGCTGTGTGCAGCTGGAGGTGCATTTTGCTGGCAGTGACAAGTACACTGAATAGTGAAGAGCTGCTTTTGCCATGCTAACATACTGCCCTTGTACACTGTTGTACAAGCTTTGTAAATATGATCCCAGGCACCAGCACAAAGCCATCTCTTGAGCTTGTGATGACCCAACCTTGAGATTTGCATTGCCTTGAGGAACTCTGGGCACTGGAGGTGTGCTGTGCATCATCTGCCTGTGTTTTCCCTTGTAATCCCTGCTTCCAAACTCTCAGTTATGCTGGAAGAGGGAATTCTAGTTATACCTCTGCCATAGGTGATTATTCTAACAAGATCTTTCTGTGTGGTTTAATCTTATTATTGTGGGATTGCATAGGATGTGCAAGATAGGAAAGAGACCTTTTTCTTTCACTTTTCTTCTACCTTATCCCTATACAGTTCAACCCTTCATAATTAAAAATAAGAATTATATAAATGCCTTTCATCCAAATTGGTTTTATCTAGATTAAGAATGAGTATTTCCACAGTTATTGATTTATCTAATAGACAATGGTAAGAAAGACTGTATAGTAATTTGTTTCCCTTAATGTACTTGGTTGATTTAGAATTAATATACAGTTAATAAATACAACATTGATTAGTGATGCTGAAGGTCCTGTCTGAATTCCTTTAGGTAATGATTTTCCCAAACCATTTAATAGTCTTTTCATAGTAAAATTCCATTGCAATATCATTGATGTTAATTCTTCATAGTATGTTTCAAACTTTTTTTTCAGTTTGAATATGCATGTATTGAGCCTGATTCTAGTCTTACTTGCAATATAGGTAAAATGATTGAAGACTTCTGGGGGCCAGCTAAAAAACTTATTTCAGATATTAAGTTCCTCGACAGATTGAAGTCATATGACAAGGACAAAATTCCCCCTTCTATAATGAAGAAAATTAGAGACAAGTTCATGAATCATCCAGATTTTCAGCCAGAGGTTGTAAAAAACGTGTCATCTGCCTGTGAAGGCCTTTGCAAGTGGGTGCGAGCCATGGAGGTCTATGACCGTGTGCAGAAAGTGGTTGCCCCAAAGCGTGAGCGTTTGCAAGAGGCTGAAGGAATCCTGGATGTTCAAATGCAGAAGCTGCGAGTGAAACAAGCAGAACTTAAGGAGGTTGTTGATCGTCTCCAAGCTCTGCAAGATGAGTTTGACGAAATGAATAACCGGAAGAAGGAATTAGAGGATAATATTGAACGTTGCTCACAAAAGCTTGTGAGAGCTGAGCAGCTGATCAGTGGTCTGGGTGGAGAGAAGGACAGGTGGACAGAAGCTGCACGGTTATTAGGAATTCGGTACATAGACCTAGTAGGGGATGTGTTGTTGTCATCAGGAACTGTGGCTTATTTGGGAGCCTTTACTGTTGATTATCGCCTAAAATGTCAAAAGCAGTGGCAAGATCTGTGCATTGAAAAGAACATTCCATGCTCCAGTGATTTTAGCTTAAGTAATACATTAGGGGATCCAGTCAAAATCCGTGCATGGCAGATTGCTGGATTGCCAGTTGATTCTTTTTCCATTGACAATGGTGTAATTGTTTCTAACTCAAGAAGATGGGCTTTAATGATTGATCCTCAAAGGCAAGCTAACAAGTGGATTAAAAATATGGAGAAAGCTAACAAGCTGTCAGTTATCAAATTATCTGATACACATTATGTGAGGACATTAGAAACTGCTCTTCAGCTTGGAACACCAGTCTTGCTAGAAAATATTGGTGAAGAATTAGATGCTTTCTTAGAACCTATTTTATTAAAGCAAACATTCAAACAACAAGGAGTAGAGTACATGAAATTAGGGGAAAATATAATTGAATATTCAAAAGACTTCAGGTTTTACATGACAACCCATTTAAGAAATCCTCATTATTATCCTGAAGTGGCTGTGAAAGTTTGTCTACTCAATTTCATGATTACACCTTTGGGTCTTCAGGACCAGCTTCTTGGAATTGTAGCTGCAAAGGAAAAGCCTGAGCTAGAAGAAAAGAAAAACCAACTCATTATAGAAAGTGCAGCCAATAAGAAACAACTAAAGGAAATAGAAGATAAAATCCTGGAGGTCCTTTCCCATTCAGAAGGAAACATCTTAGAGGATGAAACAGCAATTAATATTTTGTCGTCATCCAAAGAGTTGTCTGCAGAAATCTCTGAAAAGCAAAAAATTGCCTCTGTAACTGAGCAGGAAATAGATTCTACTCGAATGGGGTATAAGCCAGTTGCTGTTCATTCAGCTGTTGTCTTCTTCTGCATCTCTGATCTAGCAAACATTGAGCCTATGTACCAGTATTCATTGATTTGGTTCATTAACTTGTATGTTCAGTCTATTGCTAAAAGCAAGAAGAGTGGACGCCTAAAGGAAAGAATTAAAAATATAACTAGCCATTTCACAGTAAGCATCTATAATAATGTCTGTCGTTCACTGTTTGAAAAGGACAAGCTGCTATTCTCCTTCCTTCTAACAGTAGGCATTATGAAGGGAAAAGGCCAAATAGATGATGCAGTTTGGCGTTTCCTACTGACAGGAGGTGTTGCTCTTGATAATCCTCACCCCAATCCAGCTCCAGACTGGCTGTCTAACAAATCATGGGCTGAACTTGTACGTGCATCTTGCCTGACAAACCTGCAGGGACTAATGGAACACGTAAGAGACAATACTTCCAAGTGGAAGCCAATCTATGACTCTGTCAAGCCTCATGAAGAGGAATTCCCAGATACTTGGAGCTCTCTGACGGGGTTAGACCGCATGGTTATTCTCAGGTGTTTAAGACCTGACAAAATTATCCCAGCAGTGCAGATCTTCATTGTGGAAAACATGGGAAGAACATTTATTGAACCACCTACATTTGACCTCGGAAAAAGTTACAGTGATTCAAATTGTTGTGCCCCTTTGATTTTTATATTATCACCTGGTGCTGATCCTATGGCAGGTGAGATTTATATTAAAAAGAATCTTTTTTTTAATCTGGTTAAGTGTCACCAAGTCTGACTAAACTGTTAATACTGTAGGCCCTCTCATTTGATCTTTAAAATGTCTTTAAAGTACAATACAGCAATGATGGAATATCAAACATTGGCATCTGCCCATATATAAACAATGATAGTAAAATTGATAGAGAGTGGAATGAAAGTAGTGGTGATGAAATGTCTCAGTTTCTGAGCAGCAATTTAGGGATCTAACAGATTGTAGCATCCAGACCAGTTTATAATTTCTACTTGCATTACAATTCTTTCTGTGGGTGTTGGAGGTTTGCCCCAGTCATTATTGCAACCCCTTCTCCAGTAAGTTTCCTCCCTCTCAGTTCCTCATTAAATGGTGAATAGGCCACACTTAAAATCACATTTGTTAAATGTCCTTTAAAGTATAACCCCCCAGATTGTTTCTAAATCTGATTTTCTGCCAAAAGAATTGGACATGGAGCCATACCATAAGGATGTATTTCCAGAAAGTACTGATTTTGATAGCAAAGCTGGAGGTCTATTTTTATCCAGATCTAAAGATTCAACTTGCAGCTCAACCCCCACAAACAATTGTACCCATCCAACAGAGAGAGTTGAGGGCTGTTGTGCAGCCTGGAACTGAAAACGTGGGCCCAAAGAAGAGATCAGACATTTAACCTGGCTAATTTTTTTTTAATACCTTATACCCCTAAATTTTAGTATATGTCTCAGAGATACAGTGACTGATACAGCATATGATACTACTTCTGGTTTGAGTTTTTTGTTTTTTGGTTTTTTGGGTTTTTTTTAATTGAGTAAAATATTTGTTGACTTTTCTCCCTTCAATTACATTATAAAAATTATGAATATAACATATTCTATTTTCTAACAGACTGTCTTTGTTTTTGCATGTATAAAACTTTCCATCATAGGTTTGCTAAAATTTGCTGATGATATTAGCATGGGAAGCTCAAGTGTTCAAACAGTTTCACTTGGCCAGGGCCAGGGCCCAATAGCAGAAAAAATGATTTACCAGGCTATTACTGATGGAACCTGGGTAGTGTTACAAAATTGCCATCTTGCAACCAGCTGGATGCCTACCTTGGAAAAAATCTGTGAGGAAGTTATAGTGCCTGAGAATACCAATGAAAAGTTCAGGTACGAGTTGTAGTATTTTGCCCTTTGTAATGTGAGTATTTCCTGTTTGCTGAAGACACTACTAGAAAGAAATTAAAATTCTTCTGTAAGATGCCTAAGTATGACATTCATGTAATTTATGTGCAGTGATAAAATAAAGATCCATAATTAAGAGGTCATCTTTTCTACCTGTCCAGTATAATCTACTTTATGCTGCATTTTAGACCAAATTTAGATGTTATCTTTATAGTTAAGCAAGTAGTAAAACTTATTCTAAAGATCAAGATGCAGGATTATATTATTGATTTTATTATTATTATTGTTACTACTACTACTCTTACTATTATATGATTTTTTAATAATGTGCTTTTCAAACTTCTTTTTAGGTTGTGGTTAACTAGTTATCCATCAGAAAAGTTTCCTGTTAGTATCCTCCAGAATGGCATCAAAATGACAAATGAGCCTCCAAAAGGCGTTCGAGTGAACCTCCTTCGTTCATACCTGAATGATCCCATCTCCGACCCTGTGTTTTTTAAAAGCTGCCAAAAGCCAATATTGTGGCAAAAACTGCTTTTTGGGCTTTGCTTTTTTCATGCTGTTGTGCAGGAAAGGAGAAACTTCGGCCCACTGGGTAAGTTTTAGATTATTTTGCACTTCATTAATTAAAAAAAAAAAAAAAAGATTTGTGCTTTTGAAATGCATTGCTGGAGTCTCTCTGTAAAAAGGCAGTACTGTTAAGAGTATTACAAGAGTGCAATCTGCTTTGCACAGAACATTATAAAGTCTAAAAGCTCTAATTTGCAGGGATTCTTATTCAGCCAAAGCTACTTTTGATGCTACTAAAAGTATTACCCTGGGAAAGGCTAGAAAACACTATTTTTTCAAATAAATATATTATACAGTAGTTACGTGAAATTATAGCTTACTAAATTATTAAATTATAACTTAATTCTTACTAACAATCAAATTCAGATCAATTTTAAATGTTTGAAATTAAGAATATGCCTTCTATTCTACTTTTGTTACTTATGTGCATATTTTGTTTTACCAAGCCTAGTACATGTATTTACTTGGTGTGAAACAAATCGGTGTTGCTGCAGTGTGTTGTTTATAACATAGCAATGAAAAGATATGTATTCATAAGATTTGTGCTTCAGTTTTTTCTGAAATCTTCAAACACATAGAAAACTATATAGAATTTCTGCATAGCATAGAAATGTATGGACTTTGAGATTCCATTTTTATAACTATATAAAATTTATTCTCTGCACTTGTGTAAATGAAGTTCTCAGTCTTCCGTTACAGCTGAGTCTGTCTTCCTCCTAACAGGTTGCTGTTAGGAAATGTTATATTTTGACTGAAAGCCTCCGTAATTACTTTTAATAGTTAGCTGTTCAAATAAGCACTAAACTTCCAGTATGAAGACACTCATTTATTGCTTTAGAGTAAAACTGAATTTTCTAGAAGCCATTTTCTAACATAACATACACTGCTAATGTGACCAACTGTGAAGAAGGTGAAGAAAGATAGTTGCATCAATAGCCTTATTTTTGGTTTGCACTAGGGATTTAGGCATTCTGAAGAATTCTTTTATCTGAATTATGTTCCTGTTTGTTTGTCTGCTAGCTTGCTTGTTTTGTTGTACTGTAACTGTGAATGTCATCTGCAAACAGTATTAATAGATGGGCTGATTAAAAATTGAAATCAATAAATGAAGTATAACTCCTGTTCTCACTGTGTCCAGATAGCAACAAATTAGCTTAAAGTACCAAGCAGGTAAAATCTAATTTTCAGGATATTGTGATGCCAAAATGCTTATGCTTAATAAACAGCCTGGTATATTCCAGACTGCTTCTAGATTATCTGGCAGTTGTATCTTCAGCTCTGTAGGAGCAGTCTAGTACCAACACCAACGTTTCCTGAGCCCAGCTGTCAGTACAGTGCACCACTGCCCTGTGTATCTTTTCTGAATTGAACAGGTTGGAATATTCCATATGAATTCAATGAGTCTGATCTCAGAATCAGTATGCAACAGATCCAGATGTTTCTGAATGAATATGAAGAAATCCCATTTGAAGCTCTGACCTATCTAACAGGTACAGACATTACATCCTCTCACATGTGTTTGTTGATTTTGCTGGGCACTTTCAGGTGATACACTGATAAACTGGTGAGTGCTCAACAAATTAAATGGATTCCACAGTGGTTTGTTTTACTGGCCTTGCACATCCAAAGTGGTTGTCACTGGATGGATGTTGGAGCTGGACTGTAGATGGATTTGGATCCCAAACCCTCAAAAAACCATCAATGGCCTCTGGCTCGCCTTCGCCAATCAATGTGAGCCTGACACAGGAAGCTTCGGCACTTCACCAGAGGATGTGATGATACTCAGAGGTTTAAAGCAGGAGGTGTTGATGTGTGTAAACTCAGCTGCTGTGGCTATTCTGTTCTCTTTCTCCAGCGAGATGAGCTGCTTTCTGGCACCTCCTTTGTCAGCCTTGTCATTCTTGATTTTTGTTAATATTATGATTAGCTTTATGAAAAAGACTTCTAGGACATGAGTAGCAGTTTCTCAGACCAACTGATAGTGTTCCTTAAACCTTCCATCATCAAGACATGTAAATTTGGCCCATAGATGTTCAAGTGTCTAATTTCCATTGAATCAACTGGAGTATAAGACCTAAAAACTTCAGAAGATCTGGAGTTTTGGAGCTTCAACTTACTAGAGTTTCACATTATTGCAAAGCAATTTTTATTTGTTCATTAACTTTCAAGTTTTTTGTCCTGGTTTTGTCTTTTTCCAGGGGAGTGTAACTATGGAGGTAGAGTGACAGATGATAAAGACAGGCGTCTTCTCCTGTCCCTTCTTTCCATAATCTACAACAAGGACATAGAGCAGGAGAAGTACATGCTTTCAGCTGGAAGTGACTACTACATACCACCACATGGCCCATATGAGGTGAGAAGACAACAAGTGTAAATTCTCTCTGATTTGTTGGAGAAGAACTTATCTATACTGTGCTTGTCTAATGCTGAATACAACAAACAGAAAATACACCCCATAAGATCATAAAGCCATGCCAGATTGTATCTTGTGTATGACATATCAGTCTGGTACTTAATATGTGCCAGACCCCAGTGGGGATGTTGAGATCATCCAATACTTTGGCAGTTGTTGATGCAAAGAGCAGATTTCCGATACGGTTCTAGAAAGCCAGTAGGAGTCAGGCTTCAGGAATTTACATAGTACTTCTGCACTTTCTTGCAACCAGTGTGACCTTGAAAGCAGCAATCAGTAGGAAGAGTTAGAATGGCAGATGTATACTCATTTCCATCCTCTTTTTCCCTTCTAACAGTTGCACAGAGATAATGAATGTGCTCAAATCTCAGCTCTTTGTGTAGCCCACAGTTGATGGGATGACACATCCAGCATCCTACCCCTTCTGTGACTCCTACCAATCCTTGAATATTTCTAATGTACTTTCATTTCTCTTGCCACTTACATGAGGGTGGTAATAACAACTCCTCCTTGAGTTTTTGAATCACTCAGAATTTTTATATTTATCTCTGTGGAGAGTCAGTCAATTCCTGGATGTGTTTAACAGGGAACTACCATCTTTAGTTGTAAATGGAAAGGTTCTATCCCAGTTGGATTATTTATGAATATCACATTGCATGATGTCTGGCTTCTGAATGGTTGTTTTACAGTCTTATATTGAATACATACGAAGTTTGCCAATTACAACACACCCTGAAGTGTTTGGACTTCATGAAAATGCAGACATCACCAAGGATAACCAGGAGACCAACCAGCTTTTCCATGCAGTGCTCCTGACTTTGCCTAGAGAAGCAGGGGGAGCTGGCAAGTCCCCTCAGGTAACTGGGGAAGAAAGATCAATTTGCACTCCAGAAAGGTGCCTTTTCCTGGCATGTCCTAGGTCTCAGAGTAATCCAACACCTCTCATCTCATGACTGTAGCATTGGGAGTAGATGTGAATGTCCCTGTAGAGAAGCAGATGGATTTGGCATAGCACCTTTAAAAGATGGAAGGCACATTCATGACTTAGCATTCAAAGAGATTAATACCACATGTCTTGGCAGCTCAGGTTACTCAGGCCACATCTATGCCCCTTTGAGATATAGATGAATAAACTGTCAAGCCTCTCAGATTTGACATCCTGTATTTTATACACAAGTGGATTCTTGAAAAGTGGAATTGATGAAGCCTCATTTCCTGCAGGGTTGTCTAGTGATAATATTCTATGATGTCTAATATGCTGTAAGTAAAACTTCTCCTGTGGCTGGGTTATTAATGGGATCTACCTCTTATTTTGCTCATGCTGCATGCTTCATCTTTTCCTTCATTGTGGCAGTAATAGGATTATGCTTGTCTGCATAATGTCTGCATGTTATCCTACCTATTTCCTTAGAAATTTCCTAAAATCTCGTTGCAAATTAAAAATTTCTAACAAATTTTAAATTATTGCGAAAGAAGGAGCAAGCAGGCACCTGCAGAGACAGACAGGATGATACCTAAAGAGAGTAAGAGCTTAAAAACACTCTAAGTTCAGGAAATGTACTAAAATACCTATGTGGTTATACAGGAAAAAAATAAATCTATAGTGTTTTGTGGAATTTATTCAATGAAAATAAGAGGGGAAAAAAAGGAGTATTTATTATTCACTGCAAATTTGTGACTTCAGGAAGTTGTTGAAGATTTGGCACAGGACATCCTATCCAAACTACCAAATAACTTTGATATGGAAGAAGTGATGAAGGCATACCCAGTACTTTATGAAGAGTCCATGAATACAGTTCTTAGGCAAGAACTAATTCGATTTAACAGGTATGGCTCAGTGTTTTGTGTAGTACTTCTTAAACTGAAATATGCTTGTGTTCATTGGTGCTAGCTGCTCACAAGCCTTAAACAAGCCTTTTACAATACATTTTTCTTAACATGTTAGATGCTACTTTGGATGAATCTTTTAAAAATACTTGAAAGTTGCAGCTAAGGACCTGAATATAGCAATAGTACCTGTATTATTGGATTATGAATTTAAATCAGATTTGAGTTTGTTGTGTTGAGGTAGAACAGCCTACTTTAGTCTTTGTAAGTGGTACCCAGGCTCCAATATTCACAGCACATTATGACAATGAGTGCTACAACCCTTAAAGCTCTTATCACTTGATTTCCCTTGTCCAGAGGGAAAGTTTTCACTGTCTTTTATTCTGTGTGTGTATTTTTAGTTTGTTTGCTTTTTGATAACTACGGGTGAGATAAGGAATTTCTGACAGGACATTTACCACCTCTATCAACCCTTCATTCAAATTGGGCTGAGGCGTATTTAGCCAGGTAGTAAGAAGTAAATAATGACAATTGCTTTGTTTTCTCTGAAGGCTTACTGAAGTTGTTCGGAGCAGCCTCATTAATATAGGCAAAGCTATTAAAGGCCAAGTCTTGATGTCTTCTGAGCTTGAAGATGTTTTCAACAGCATGCTAATGGGAAAAGTGCCATCAATGTGGGCTGCCAAATCCTATCCATCACTGAAGCCTCTAGGAAGTTACGTGTCCGATCTGGTCTGTCGTTTGGAGTTCTTCCAGGTCTGCTAAACTGAGACTGAAGGGTAGTTGTAGTTGAAAGCTGGATGGAGAGACTGTCCTTGCTCAGCAGTCCCTGGGCATCTGCAGACTGAGCTGCTCACACACACTCATGGCCAAATACACTCTGCATTAGCAGCACTGCAGTTAGCTGGGCAATTGCTCAGCAGGGTGAACTGGGAGCATGATCCCTTGGTGCTAATCCAGTGCTGCTTTTGGCAGTTGCCATCTTTCTATTTCTAGAAGGTTCATTTTAGTTTGAATTGCTGTCTTAATGACTTCCTTGCTGAAAGGACACTGAGCTGGGTGTGAGAATGCTGTAGAACCACTGCATAACAGGCACTGTGAAATTTTATATGTGTGTCTGTAAATATCTTTCAAGTTTCATAAAATGTGACACCACTTTCACATGCTTTTTGAACAGGCTATTTTATTTTTAACTCGCCATTCCATTATTTCCCTTGAACTCTTAGCACTCTTAAAAGAACTTGAAATTTTGGATGTAGCTTAAATAATGAGGTACTGACGTGTAGTAAAACCCCATAGAAGTCAGGAGAGGAAAAAGCGAGGAAGAAGTGTCTGAAATTTATGTAAATGGCAGAGTTTCCTGTTTGCTGGATCAGAGCATTGCATGGGCTTCTTTTGACTCCAAATAACTTACAGTAGTGTGAAGAAATTCTGCCCTTGTTCTGCTTTCTCCTACTGCATTGTGGGGACAAGGCCCAAGACCACTTTGTCTGGCATCTTTGCACAGGAATTATTTCCTCTACTAGGATTTCATGTGTAAGTTGTAGTGAGTGCCTTCATAGTGATCAGTGAAGAGACATTGATCAGTGAAAAATGTAAAAGAATTTAGCCTTTTTTCATCTTAGGAGATTGGTGTGTACGAGACTGTAAAGTATTTTGAAAGAAGTGTCCAAATTCAATCACTTTTCTTGTTTTTGGAGGCCACTATCAAGACTTAACAAAATGTGCTTATGCTATTTTTTGAAATTTTTCTCAGTAGCACTGAGTTCTAGTTGCTTCAGAATGAGTGATTATTTTTGTTGTCATCCTAAAGAACTGACTTCTGTGATTTGTTGTCTCTGAGAAACAGAAAATTGATGGAAAGATGCAGAGGGTCCCATCAAGTCTTAAATCTCATTCTGCTGTTTGAGTGTATCTGAAAAGACATCCCTTTTCTGGTGAATTGGCACAGTGAAGCCACAAATATATTGGATTTTTTTTGACATTTGTTTTCTCTCTCCTTATTCAGGATTGGGTTGACAACGGGGCACCCACAGTCTTTTGGCTCTCGGGATTCTTCTTCACTCAGTCTTTTTTGACTGGTGTTTTACAAAATTTTGCCAGAAAATACACCATCCCAATTGACCACATTGGATTTGAGTTTGAGGTAAGAAAAATGCAGAAGAATTCTGTTTTTCTTGAACAGCTTGAAACATGTTCTGAGAGCAGCAAGAAATAGTTTTCAGATTAAAAGATACTTTATTTAAAGGAGCAATTTCAGACTGTCACTTACAGGATTTCGTATACTCCAGATAAAAATAAAATCGAGCATTGATTTAATCATTCTAGGTGATGAAACAGGAGCACACAATGGAGAAAATGCCAGAAGATGGGGCTTATGTGAGAGGCCTTTTTTTGGAAGGTGCACGATGGGATAGAGAATCCTTGGTAATTGGAGAATCACTACCCAAAGTCCTTTATGATCCTTTGCCCATAATATGGCTGAAACCTGGAGAAAGTTCCAAGTTTCTTCATCTGAACATCTATTCATGCCCTGTATACAAGACAAGTGAAAGAAGAGGTGTCTTATCCACCACTGGGCACTCAACCAACTACGTTCTGTCGATTGAACTCCCTTCAGACAAGCCTGAGAAACACTGGATAAATCGAGGTGTGGCAGCCCTGTGCCAGCTGGACGACTGAGAGGGTGCAATATTGAGATTGTAAAGATCTGCTTTACTCCTCAATGGCTGCATGGCTGTTTGTTTGTTTTTTCTCTAAAGAGTTTTGATGCTGATTTTACTGGGAATCTACTTCACAACTCTTGCAAAAAGATTTTGGATTTGGCTACCACTTCTGTGCCTCAAGAGTATGTAGGACAAGGTGGGAGGAGATGAGAATATTCTGTTGTCAACATATGAAGTCAATCCTCCAATCCTCAGATAGTGGGAAATGAATAGATAGAATGAACAACCAAAGCTGTATTATAAAACTGTAATCATTCCTTGATGATGTGTCTCAGAATTTCCATGGAAAATTTCTCAACAGCACATGTATTAGGAGCTGCCATTTCTCAGAACAGTTTGCTTGTGCCATATAACTTTTTTTCAATATTATTTACCTACATATTCCAGGTATCTGATACATGGAGCTGTTTTCTTTCTCCTATAGTCTCACTTTACTTCCTGCCAGCAGCCCCACACAGCCATTCACTCACCACCCCCATTATCTTACAGAGTGACATAAAGACAGTTTAATAGGAAAAGCAAAAGCCATGCACACAAACAAGGCAAAACAATTAATTCCCTGCTTCGCACAGGCAGGCAGGTGTTCAGCCGTTCCCTGGAGACCAGGGGCCCATCACATGTAGTGGTGACTTGGGAAGACAAACACCATCACTCCAAATGTTCCCCCTCTACTCCCCTTTACATGATCAGCTTTACACACTGATCATGATGTCACATGTTCTTCAATGTCCCTTTGCTCATCTGAGGTCACCTGTCCTGGCTGTGTCACCTCCCAGGTACACCCAACTTCCTCCCCAGCCTGGCTGTATGAAAAACAGAAAAGGCCTTGGCTCTCTGCAACCCCAGCTCAGCAGTAACAAAAACATCTCTGTAGTATCAACCCTATGTTCAGCACAATCCCAAAACCACAGCCCTGTACCAGCCAGTGTAAGGAAAATTGACTCTACCCCAGCTAAACCCAGCACACTCCCTCATCTTGCTCTCTTGCATGTTGGACTAATAACTGCCTGAAATTTTGTACTTGTTTAAGCCCTGCCATCAGAGAAGCTCAAAGTAGCTTGCGAACATTAATTAAAAATAAAATAGCCTGAACATCTTCAAAGAGCTGTGCAGTCATTAACTAATCACCACAGCATGCCAAGAAGGTACTAAAGATGCATCATTAGACTTCTTGTGTACACAGCACAAGAGAAGCACAAAGATCAAGGCAAACATTTAAAAAAAACATACACTACACAGACATCCACTAATTTGGGGTCTTGTGGGTTTTTTTCATTGCCCAAATTGCAGCATTTTAATGACTTGCTGGAGGCCTCATGAAGTCAGAGATTCAGCCATCATTTGGCAATTCCCAATATCCAGCTCCAAGCTTTAAGGGATGCTGCTACAACTCCTTAAAAGACACAGTTCTTGTGATGGGAATTTGTCTGTTGTACGTTGGTGAAAACAGTTCATCATTGTTTTATTAACCACTGGTTTGTTTTATGCAGATATTCATAAAATAGTAATTATTAAGAATGGTAGTGCAAGGTCAGGCAGAAGTGTTGGGGGTGTGTTGTGCAGTGCTGCTCTGCAGGAAGATGCACAAGTAAACAGCATCTTCACGTACCACACCTGACACCCCATTAACAGTCCAGCACACAAGCATTTGGTGCATCATTGGTACATGGTGAGTAGAGCAAAGATATCAGGCCAGAACACCTAAAGATGTTTGTTTTAATAAGAGGGACAGAGATGTGCAGGTGTTTCAAATTACTGAGAGGAAGAAACTACTCTTAACAAATTAGACTAAATGGTGTTTGGCACCTATACCAAAATAAAACTTGTTTATGAATGTTACAGCACACTCATCCAAACAGACAACAGTTTTTAAGAAGAGAATCATGTTTCAATAGATCTGTAAGTAAATTGAATAAAATTGGTGCTTGAAAAATTTTTCTTAGACTTCATAAGAGAGATACTTTATAGTTTTCATATAATTAACAGAAATTTACTATAAATTAAGAAAACATTGTGGTGGTTACTGCATTTTTGAATATCTGCATCTAATTGTTCTTGTAATTGCATCAACAATTCAGATCCCTAATTAGGTCACTGTGGCATCAGAGATAACAAACCAGTCATGAGTCTCCTTGTATGGAAGCTCTGTGTGCAGGCCAAAGGGGCAGGACTTGGCTGTTGAATCCTTCCCTATGGATTGATCAGCTCAGTCACTCTCTCAGAAGAATCTTTCTACTCAGACACAGCTTCTGAATCAAGGCACTGGTGACACCTCACCTGCTGAAAGGGAAGCTGGGCCAACAACAATTAACACTAAAATGAAGGTTTGTCGATCCTCTTACAGATAATGCTAGTCTTGCAAACAGTCCTCTAAATTAAATTTAAAAAGTCCGATTCACTACCTAAATTATATTTTGTGGAGATTAATTACTTTTAAACTGTTAGAAATCTGTGTAACAACTTGGAATGTGGGTTGCTTGTTAGCCCCTTTTTGTGAACAAACAGGAATTGATAGTTTATTAAATGAAACAGTTGTGGTTCTTGTGAATATACAGTGACTTTGCTACAACATGTGTACAATGTCCTGGTTACTGTGATGATTTCCTAAATGCTTCCTGTGTGCTGATGTTTAGATTTGATATGAAGGCATCTCTTGGAATGTAATTAAAGATGTATTTTAAGCTTTTGTAGACATTATAAAAATATATAAGAGAGTCTTTGAGAGGGTTTGTGCTTCCCAGGGATCAGGCGTGGCTGACTTGCTTTAGCTGATGATTGCTGCAGTACATGATTTCCTAGGCTGCTCTCCCTAGTACAGAAAAAGTAATGGAATTTACTGTCAAGGGATATCTGTCTTCAAGATATTTTCCTGTAATTCTTTGAAATTAGCTTTCCAACCTTATTTCCTTAGCATTGTTTAGACCTTCCTGGAGAATGATAAACTGGCTGAACATTACAATTCACAACCTTTCTTGGCTGAGATGCATTTAGAAAAAAGAAAAAGGCAACTCAGCTGCTAGCTGGACATGATAGAACTGTGAAAAAATTTTGGACGCACTAAGTACCTTGTAATAGTAGTATTAGAACCCTTGGATTGACAGGTTTAAAAATTTCATTTCTTAATTAGAAGCACTTATTAAATAAGCCACAAACCCCACCTGTAATTACTTCAAATTGTACATTTACGGCCTTGGTAATAACTCAAGGCAGATGGAAAAAAATGCATTATGGAGCAAGAGGTATTTTTTTTTCCCTTAGCAGAGACAGATTTCCAGCTAGGGATGCTGTAAGACAGAAGAGGTTTGTACATTTTCCTAGGAGACTGAAACTTTCCTCTTATCTGTACAAAAATTCTTTTTAGAAAGTGCTACCCCTGTGGATTTTAACACTGTTGGGCTGTTTAAGGGAAAAATAGACAGTGAAAAAGCAGAAGACAATAAAAAGACCCCAAATTCTTCCACACTCAAATATTGTGTCTAATAGAATTAGAATTATTAGTGAAAGTTGCAGGTCTCTGCTCTAATTAGCATTCTTGAAAATGAATGTATAGGTATGATCAAATAAGTGACCTTTCTCTGTCTGTGGATAAAAGATAGATGCTGCTGGGACCAGTTCAGGTGGATACATAGTAGGGCCCAGGAGAGTGAGGCTTGCCTTATTTTCTTCACATCTGAAAGGCACTACAAGAAGCAACTTGTATTAGTAGGAAGATGGATCAGGTAGCCTAATCTATTTTAACCTGTTCTGGTACTGCGATGCTGGCCTGGGAATCAACTGCTGCAGCAAAATGAGCATTTCCTCACCCCCAGACAACATCGAGGGGGACATTCAGTAAGCAGGTGCCACATCCATCTTAAAAGGTTGTGTGCTTGCTAATGTTAAGTGCATAGCTTCACAAATTACAACCTTAGTAATGATGGATTTAGGGACAGAACTTCCAGAAAGGAAGCATTATTTAGGTATTCAAGGACAGATGATATTGTGTCAACCAATTATTACTGCCTCGCCTACCAGTTGGCTGGCAGGAGAGTTCATGCAACTGACTCAGGACTTTTATTTCTGAAGAATATAAGGTTAATGTCATAATTTTCTTCTAAATTATTCTAAAGCATCGCCTGACTAGGATGATAAATTGGAAAATGACAGTATTTACTGGAAGTAAGACAAGGTACAAGCAAGTACAGGACAGAGTGTACACTGACTGGGTGAATCCAGTGCATTACAAATTCTGCAGAAAGCAGAGGAATTTTAGGACCTGTGTTTTTGCAAGTAAAATTAATGTGTAGGAATGACATATTGTTCAATCACTGGGATGCTTCTTGACAGAAGTTATTAGGGCCTTGGCATCTAATACAGGATGAGATGTTGAGAGATCTCAACAGGATACCCAGTTGAGATGTCTGCCTACCTACTGGACTGAGTTGCAGCTGAATTTTTATTTATGAAACTCCCTCAAAATGGTCGTTTGCCAGTTTGACCTCCAATAAAGGACTCTAGTGAGATTCTCCTTCCCATACTGACTTTAACTTGAAATGAAATGAAAGGAATGAAAGGTTTGGTCTCTAGGCTTGAGAAAAGAGCTGATCTAATCCTTCCTTTAGCTGAACAGCCTGAAGTTTTAACAGATTTCCATCTTTGCCTTCTGGTGCTGGAGAGTAATGAAGATGAAGCACCAGTTAATAATTTTCAAACACTTTGAAGAATGATTAGGCTGTCTAGCACTTTTAGGCATCTCAAATAATGTGATGCTGTTACTCGCTGGTTTCCCAGTTAAGCAAGTAGATACTCATTTGAGTTACTTGAGGGTAACTTGAACCTTTTTAAAATTGCTTCTTTGTATTTTCCTTCAGAAGTAAACTCAAACTCCTGTTGTTATTAAATTTGGTGTAAATCTTCTGTAACTTTAGGGCTGTTGTTTTGAAATAATCCACATCTTACAGTATGTGCTTAGGAAAGAGTTGCGACTCTAACACAGACAGTAAATTTAGACTGCTCATTTCCATGGCTGTTTATTTCCATTCACCTGATGCATCAGAACATCAGCACCTTCATTAGTCACATGAACTTCAGCAATTCAAAAGGTTCAAATGATAGTTCAATGACAAAGAGTGAGCTTAAGCTTCCATTCAAACCCCTTGCCTCTGCACATTTTGGTTGGGCTCAGTTGACACATCCCTACTCTGGTGTATCAGAATTAGTATAGGAAGCCTGTATTTAGACTTCTTTCAATGAAGAATTAAGCAGTGTGTGCAATCATGTAAAAAAAAAATTTTTTTTTGCCTTTTTTATGCAATCCCCCTTTTCCTAGGCTAAAGGAGTTTTGTTTTGTGTCCTCCTGGCAGCAGTAAATTTGCTAAGCTTCCACAAACAGAACAATCGCATTTTACCTGTTACTCCCCACATGAGGCATTCCCAGGAAATAATTATATGGGAATAGAGACTTTTGTGGACTGGAGCCATAAATAGTGAGAAATTGGGCTGGCCAGTACCTGTCATGCTGATTCACTTTTCTTGTTTTCTTATACTTTCTCATCTGCTGGTACTTTTTTCACTCATAAAAATGCATTCTTGGGGAAGGGACTATCAGTCTGTACAGGACAAGTTCTAACTTACTTTTTAGGTGGACAGCAATATTTGTCATTGTTTATTAGAGCTTGGAGAGTTTTGAATGAATTGGCGAGCTCAGAAATGAGATTTCATTGATTTCTCCCACTTTAAAAGGAAATCATACGCACATGCATGTTCCAAATTTGCGCCTTTTTTTTTTTCTCCCTTTTTTTTTTTTTTTTCTTTTTCTTTTTTTTTTTTTTCTTTTTTTTTTCCCCACTATTAACGTTGGGCTGGAATAGATTGTCCTTAAAGTGGACTGGCTGTAGTTACTGTCCAGTACAGTGTGGCTCTTGTCTGAGCTTGGTCTCACTGATATTTCCAGCCTGAAGGATGGAAAGCTCCCCTAACTTCCCTGAAGAGAACATATCAACAACCTGGTAAATTCAAGAGGACTGTAAAGGTGCCAAAAAACCTGGTAGCCGGTGAAAGGAAGATTAATTTAATTTTAGTTCATGAGGCACCTGGGAAACAGAAATACCCCTCAAACTTAGGAGACCTGTAGATACTTTCTTTTACTGAAGTTGGAGTTCTATCCATAACATAAGAATTAAAACCTAACACTGAAATTAAAATAATTGTTGAGAAAGCCAGTGTGCTGATGCTGCTGAAAAGCTGAATGATGTGAAAACACACAGTGAAGACACCAAAGCATCCTAAGCTTGTTCTCATAGTGATACCCTAAAGGGAGAGTTTTCAGCAAGTACATACATGGGAACCTGAGGAACCCAACACTGGAATGTTTTACTCAGAGTTGTGCAATAGCATTCCAAACTTTGCATTTCACATCCACACCCTCTCCAAAGGAAGAGAGAAAAAAGCTGACATAGAGACTCTAGGCCACTCCTCTGCAGTTTGCAAAAAGGAAAAGGAGTCGTGGCACTTCTGCTGTCTCTTTTCTACTGTCCAGAAACAAAACTTCCTCATAAGGGTGCTATGAAACTGGAACTCCTCTCCAGGGACAGCAGGCAGAGCAGGAAGCAGTGAGAAAGGAGAGCAGGTACATGGTGCAGTGACTGTATGCCCACTGGCATTCAGAAGCTCTGGAAAAACTGTGCCTGCTTGACTGTCCAAGACTTCCTTGATTTTGGCTGACCTTACACAAGGCACTGTCTTGAGTCACAACTGAGCAGAGAGAACTCTCAAACCACCAGAGAACCCTGTGACAGATAAACAGTTTGAAATCCTGCTGCAGTCTGTCCTGATGTCAAAGTAATCTTCGTATCACACCTCACTCCTTAAAAAGTGTTACTTTTATTGACAAGTCAGTGGTTGAAATGTAATAAATACTAAACCAACCATATCCATCATACACAATGGATCAATTGGCTTTTAGCCTCAGGAAATGTGTGAGCAAGTGACCACAACATTCACAGTCATGCACACAAATCACCTGGATTGCAGTTCACAGTTTAAAGGATGTGATTACACATCACAGCTTAAATGGTGGCTTATGAAATTTCATCATGGGATTTCAGGTATATTGGCTTAGAAATCTTCCTTAACTTTTCCTGGTGTCGCAATGTACGGCCTTGTTTATGGGCAAGGCCCATGGGAGGCAGATGGATCTGGAAAAGAAAATCCCACCAGTTAGGTGTATATTGGGAAGAAAAATACAGACTAAGTTTCACTGAGTTTTAAATCACTTCTTCACACTTTGGAGGGGGCAACTCTATTGTCTCAAGCTAGGTTATTAGATTTCTAGGAGGAGCACTCTCTGAGGAGTGATTAGTGGTGTGACCTTCAGGCCCTAATTGTTGTTTATTGAAAGCCTATATATTTTAGGCCTTAATAAAATTCTATGTATGCTAGGCCTTAGTAACTTTGTTTTGCAGTATGATATCAGACTGCAATGATACTTGATGAAATAGGATCACTGGCAATGTTCCAGAATAGTTAGAACTACAAACCCTAAAAATTCTTGAGTAGATGTCTTGAATCACTGTGTGATTTATTCATACCTACTTAACAAGTCACAAAATAACCCCAAACTGTATGTATTGAAAGCCTACCTTCTTAATGTCATGATTATATATATGGGACATTAAAATGCACAATCAATGTCATTGACTCCATAAGCAGAAGGAGCAATAGGTGACAGACTCTTCCTTTGATTGACAAAGTCTTTATATTTCATAAGACTGTTCATGGGAATCATGCAGCTGTAATCCCCTAAATGACTGAAAAACGTAGGTGGTAGCAGTCAGGTGTTCCTGTTGCCGAGGCTGTCATCCCATAAAGATGGGTGTTTAGGTGCAAATAGTAGTAAAAGCACTGACTAAAGACAGCAGTAGAGATTTCTAGAATTTGAAAAATAATAATCATCCAGTTTGTCTGAGAGAGCAGATCCTTTGGGATTTTGAAACCATTACAGAGCACACATTTTAGGCCCATTTCTAGGAACACTGTTTGCCAGCTGTGCATTGTTATTTCTGTATACTGAAACAGATGCTAACAGTGACCATTGTCTAGGCAAGCATCTGATAAAAATACAGTTTAATTTTGATCATGACTGCTTTGATAAGGGAACTATAGATGTGAAAATATAAACTCATCAACAGGAGTAGAGAGGGTGTCTCTATGGGAGGCAGCATAAAGTATTACTGACAGAAGTGACTGGGCAGTGAGGAAACTGTATTGAAAGGTGCACTAGAAGACTGCTGCAACTTCCAGCATTTCAGTAATCTTGGACATGTTCTTCTGTAAGAAGGGAAAAGAAGCAGCAACATAGACAGGTATTTCATAAGGCCTGATGTGTGACCAGAAAAGTTAGCAGTAATGTAGGCTATAAAAATTATTGTACCTATGGCAGATGTAATTAGGTATTTTTATTCTCTCATTCTCTTGTATTATTTGATTCCATTACCATATTTTTCTATATTCATTGGTCAGCTAAATATTCAGAGGCCTTGGGAGTTTAGTTGATGCAACTTCATTTAGGCTTTGACACCTTATTTTGAGAAGAAATCCTCCGATTTACAGTGAAAGAGAACATTTCAATGTATGTTTGACTCTGCTTGAGCACGCATTTAAATGCCAGCTCATCTGAAAATGCAGTGCAGTGAGAGTGACGGAAACTGATGGTTTTGCTGTTCAGGGAATGCTCAGCAGGTATCAGTGAAGACTTTGTGATTTATACTCACAGGTCTCGGGTAGGGGATGTTATAGTGAAGTCCAATTTCTATTCTTGCCTCGCATTCTTCTATGCACTGCTTAATTAGCTTTGGATCTGTTACCTGTAATGATCATACAAACAAGTGTTTTATATGAGTACAGTTATTAGCAATTGGAAGCTCAAGTGTAAATGATGCACAGCATGTGGCTTTCCTTAGCTTATTTTGGCAAACCCAAGGATACAATGATTGTATTTTTCACATCCATAAATAGTAACATTGGTATTTCCTTTGACTCAAAAGTTCTGGGCTTGATGGCGCTGAATGTTAAAGCCCAGAGGTTGTCAGGACTGAGGCTACAGAAGAAGTTTTTTACCCAAACATGGTATTTTCTCTGTAAAAAGACAATACACATGTAAACTACTACTACATCTATAAAAAAACTACACTCACCTGCTCGTCACTCTGCAAGGTCAGCAGTGGAGAAAGGAAAGACACTGCTTGATGTACATTCTGTTATCATCCTATCCAGAAA
Source organism: Zosterops lateralis (assembly GCF_965231275.1). Lineage (NCBI taxonomy): Eukaryota > Metazoa > Chordata > Aves > Passeriformes > Zosteropidae > Zosterops > Zosterops lateralis. Next base: position 6,182,798 of record NC_139775.1, read on the forward strand.
CTCTCTTTGAAGTCAGGAATGTGTGAATTATGACTTAAATTCATTTTTTTTTTTGATTTTGCACTACTTGAATTTAGTCCCAGACCAATATGGGACATAAATAAGTGTTGTGATCTTGAATTACAAGAAGGGCCTTTGATTACCAGGGTTTGAAATTTCTTCCTTAAGAAAAAAATTAAAGTGTTTCTTTTAAAAGAAGTGCCAATAATTGCTGCTTTGAAAAGGAAAAAAAAAAAAAAAAAAGAAGCTGCTGAGCTCTGTTTGCCATTGCATGGGTAATGATACACTTAGCTAATTTTGTAAAGATCAAAAGCTGCTTCAATTACACAAGCAGTATCTTTGGAATTTAATTTTTTCTTGGCACTTTTTTACTGAAAAAAGACCATATAGACTTCTACAGTAGTTAATGAAGAGCTGAAATGGTTTGAGTTTTCTCAGGGACAATAATACACCAGCATTTAAGGTGAATGAAATTTTGGGAACTCAATCCTTATATTCCTATCTTAGCATCCAACCACAGAGTGCAAAGAGCAAGAGAAGAGTAATTCAGAAATTCGGCAGTGTGAGGACACTCACGTTTTTGTTTTTTCGGAATAATGTTCTGGCTTCATTTCTGATGTATTCTTTCTCTCTCGTGGTTTCCTCTATCTGTCCTGATGCCGACTGCCAGTTTTTAGCTATTTGCAAAACCTTGCGGTAAAGGCCTAGAACTTCTTGTCGAGTTACTGGTGTCATCTAAAAAGACAAGACAAACCCCCCCAACATATGCATGAACATTTGAGTTGCCAAAAGGCCAGCAAGCAGGACATTTTTTCACACCATTAAATTAGCTTAAAAATATTTCCGCCATCCAAAGTTATGCTGAGCTATATGAAAAAAACCCTGAAATAGCTGTAAACAATAATCAGCTGTTGAAAGCTGAAGACTCCAGCAAAGTATTTATTCAGATACTTAAATCTATCTCCACTCAAACAGCTTGAGCTCTTCCTCAAAGTTAAGCACTTGGTTTAGTGCTTTGCTGAATCAAGCCTGGTACAAGAATGCCTGGGTTCTGTTTCACTGATGTTTTGCAACAGACATTGGGCAAGTCATCGAAACTCTACGTGGCCCCTTCTCGGGACATTGTTGTACCAGTGCTGACCCTATCTTTGCAAATCTGTGAATGAAATACATGATTAAACCACCACAATATTTCTGAAAACTTGTGTAGGCTCCAAGGGCTGAGAGGCTTATTTGTGATACCATGACAGTAGGCAGTAATGATTCAGCTGGAGTTTGATGTGATGAAAAGGTGATGAAAGCTATTTTATCTAAGCACTCAGGAGAGGCAGACTAACTGTGGATTTAGGAAAGTCCTGAATGTCTTGACTTTTAGAGAGCTGTGTACCTGCTGAGCCCACTGAATCAGCCTCCAGGTGTGATAAGCCTATTTGTCAGAAGAAAGACTGAAATCTTATTCTCGGTTTGTGTAAATTAGTATTTTATCATATAAGTGGTTACACTATCTCATGACAGACCACAAATATCCCTGAGACAAATCTACTTCTGGATAACAACATTTCTGCCATGGATTAAAAGAACAGAAACAATGACTTCTGCTTACGGGGCACAGCAGCTCTCAAAGGTACCTCACTGTCCCAAAGGAAGGTGCAGCAGCACTGCCAATACATTGATACAATGAGGAACAAGAGTCAGGGACAGGACATTATCTGACTATCAGGATCCATTTGCCATCCTGGAGCTCTAGTTACTGTGCATGAATCTACTCTGAAATCAGACCTGTGTGCAGCTAATGGACAGTTTGGAGCAAAGTAATTCAGACAGCCTGACCTCTCCTCTGGAAGGAGTGTTCTCTTGGCCATGAGGAAAAGCTGCTTCCTAATACAGCACCCAAACTACTGTGGGAACTTTGGCAGTGTGCTATGGCTCAAATCCCTGCAGTCCTTGATAATTCCTGGGGTTCTGGGTTGTAAAAGAGAGGTTTGAGCTAAAGGCTTCTCAGGCTGTGCTGGTCCTGAGCTGCTGCCTGCAGCACAGTGGCTGACCAGAACCAACCTGAACACAGGATTTGGCTCATGATTCTTCTTCAAAAGAAGTCCTGAACTATAAATTCTTAACCTTAACTGTTGCTGTGATCTAAAGACCTTTCATGGTTTCAAGAACTGTTTTTGTCTGATTCTTAAGAGCAAACATTTTTGTTTTGCTATTTGTATTTTAACATGTTTAACCAATCATATATTTTTCCCCAGATGTAAAATTATTCTTCCTACACAGCAGAAAGTACTTCTAGTAAATGTTTATGGTATTTCTAGGAAATAATTTCCACAATAATATAACTAGGGAGTCCCAGATTATCAGACACTTTGAAGTAAGTGCTTCACTTTATCCAACCTAGAGCTCCATTTCAGGCAATGACATCAGTCAGACACAAATGCACAGATGAACATGTACCTGAAAAATCACTGCTTCCCCCTGCTAGGTGCATGTTTTGTACAGAAAAGAAACAGTTCAATTACAAGGGTTAATCTAGCACAAGCAGAGTCCCAAATCCAGGCCTCACCTACAGCCTCTCCTGAATTCTCTCCTCTGCTCTTATCTGAAGGTATCACCTCTGAGAAGCTGATAACAGCTTAGGTTTTCATGTAATCCATAAAGAAAATAAAAGGAACAATGCTGGGGCTAAAAATGTTTAAAATACAGGTTTCAATTCTGATCTATGCATCAGACAATTTCCAAGGTGACAGCTTGGGACAGCACATGCCCTTTGTTCAGAGCTGACTACACCTGTTGCCTTTGGATTTTAAACATACCAAGAATCTGTTTATAAAGATTTTATTGGAAAGTCTAGAACCAACAGTTATTTTCCCCACTAGTTGCTTCCACTCCCCCACCTACAGGTTACTCTTTTGTTCTTTAATTTCTCTGTGCTGGAATTGCTACAGAACTGTGCTGCCCCTCATCTAGGCATGGGCCACACTTCTGCATTCTTGCTCTCCTTCCCACATATGCTGGATGATGTAAAAGACATTAAGCAGCTATTCATGTATGCTCAGCAACCAGATGCTCTCAGGGCTATTTAGTCAACAATTTTTAACATTACAGACCTGCTCCCAAGCCATTTCTGCAGATACAAAAATGACACTATGAGGAGCTCTTTACAGATCGAGGACTTCTGTCTATGACAGGAAAGGATGAGAGCAAGTAAGACAAAATTCAAAGCCTGGTCAGATCCTGATCTGAGTGGGAGTATAAATAGGGAGAGCAGAGAGCAGAATTACTTCCAACTTAAAATGTTGTAAATGAGATTGGAATTTTTCCTTTGGTATAAACAGAGCCCACACTGACAGAAATTTAAGTGATGGTACAAGTTGTGTATCAGGTGTAATTTCATCAAGTGACACTATTTGTATTAGTTTTGTGGGTGTGCAAAATGATTCTGAGTGGGATAGAAAGGAAGAAAAGGGAGGCTTTCATGTCCTTGTAGTTACTCATCTTGCAACTTACATCTTTGGCATTTAAATCATAATTATATTTCACATCTCTGGAATGCTAACTGGATGTTACACCACTTTCCCATTAACACCCATCTTGTGGTAGTCACACCCATTGTTTAACTTCTACCACCCTTTATTTTACTGCAGCATGCAGCCCACAAAGGTTAACCACAGGCATTTCTGTCAAAAACTACAGGGCTGTTGTATTAGCTGAGCAAATCTCGGGTGTTTACTGCCACAAAGCAAAGCAGGAGAGGCCAAAGGTAGGTGTGTCCGCACAGCCGTGGCAGTGGGGAAAAGCGGGAGGTCGCAGATCGGAGCCCACTGTTGGAATCCAGGCTTTGGAGGGAAGCCAAGCGTCGCCTCCTGCTGGATGCTGGGGCAGAGCCCGACAGCGCAGGGCTGTAACGCTCCCTTTGTCTCCATGCAACGCCCTCTCATCAATACACACATCCAAGCACCTGAAACATCCCATTGTATCCAAACTCCAAAGGAGATTTGAGCAGTTAATGACTTACTGCATGGTGAACGTGCGAACTTTTTTCACTGGTGATTAAAACAAATAGTCCTTTAGACTATAAAATGCAGTAGGTTTTTCTTTCAGGAAACAAATACACAAATAAAAACAAATATAAAGTTCCTTTGGATTGTTAGATGATTGACCCGAAAGTTCAATAATCTGAATAATCAATGAAACACCAGTCTTATTTTGCTTTTGCAGGCTTGTCTAGAATTTAAACTAAAAGTTCATATTAAAATAATAAAAGGAACCTGCCAACTGCACTATACAGTGACGCCAACAGGGTAGTGTCAAAGGACAGCTAGGACAAAAGACAGGCAGCACCAAGACTGACTACAGATCCAGGAGCAGGTAAACCACAGGGGCTTCCCAGCCGGGGATGCTTGGCTGGGAATGCATGTCCAGCACTCTCCTCCTCTGCACAGCTCCTTTGGTGAAGTTGTAAGTCTATTTTATTTCATTCTTTCTTCTCAAGTCAAGCTTTAGCTACCCACTTTAAACATAAAATCTGCCAGCTGTGAGTACATAGAGGATTTTAGAAAATGAAGGGCGAAAGGAAGAGCCCATGGGAAAAAAAGGATATTTTAAAACAATTGATCTCTTCTTTCAGATCCCAGCTAACTGAGGCATGTGTTAGTAACACATACCTAGTGCTGGTGCTGAAACTGGATTTGCTCAGGGGAGGTAGGGAACAAAACCCTCCATGAAATAATTTGAAAAGGCAGCTTTGACCTTCACAGATGTAAAATGTTTTATTTAGGAGCAACACAACTTCTATTTGACAGCTGGTTTGCTACTGGCAAGGAGTCTAAAGACACAGTGACAAACTGCTGGGCTGACTGCCTTCCAAATGAAGCTGTGGTCACATCTCTGTTACTGAAGTAAATGATGTCATTCAAGACCACGGTATATCAACACTGTAGTAGGGAACACCACCATGTTCCATACTATGCACACACTGTATGCCAATCTATAGCTCCTGTTTTCAAATGCACTCTTTGGGCAACGTTTCTTTAAAGAGATGCAGAAAAATTCACGTTTGTTTTTTTTTTAAGGAGCTCAACGATGCCACTTACCTAAAAAGTGACCTGCTGTCTCTCTCCTGCTGCTAATTATCAGCAGGATATCAGCAGCAGATTATCAATCACTCCTTTCAGAGCTCTCCACAGCAACAAGAGGTCAGTAATCCATATTCATCCTTCATGCAAGTCTGCCAAAATGAGTCTGTGGTTCCTAAGGCAGCAGTGGATTTGGGCTGTCATTTCCTTGAGGGACAACAACTGAGACAATGAGTTCCTGTGGCACAGGGGGCAGAGAAGGGGTCACAGATTCCTGTGACAGCTGGGCAGGTCACATGCCTTCCAGCAAGATTAAGTTTCAAAATCTGGTTTCCACAAAAGTAATTTTGTCTTCTTTCACTCAAATCAATGACTCAGTGGCCTGTGACAGTACCCTGCAAACACTGACCACACGTAGCTGCAGTATGTACTGGCAAAGTGAAAATTTAATTTGATTTTCATTCTTGATTGAACATTCATAACTTTTTTTTTTTTAGTTTAGACAAAACCAAATCCTAGCAAAACCTCATCACAGCTAAAGTATTCCATCTCCACGTTGTGAAAAATGACTAGAATGAAAGATACGTTCTTCCATGATGGTGTTACATCCTCATTTCTACCAGTGACACAAGCTTGTAAATTTCCAGACATTCCTATCAATTTGACTCAAAGATTTATTTCTCATTCTTTCCATCTACAAGCTGCAATCATAAATATATGCAGATTTGGTGAAAAAGGACGAAGTCACTGAACCAAGATATTTCATAACAGTATCTAAAAGCAGGGTGACTTTCACAGGGTTTAGGATTTTGCCATGCCAGTGTCTTTCTGCTGGCAAACTGAAGTGATCTGAAACCCCGATCAACAGCTCTGAACCAGACTCCCCAGGTCACTGTACTCACATTGTTCATTAGCTGGGACGGGAACTCTGCCGTTCTATCTGTGCCTCAGATTTCTGACTGAACTTGGATCTCTTTTAAGCTTGCTCTTGCATATGGAGCAGTCTTTTGATCAGAAAAAGTTAACTGCATGCAAAGAGAGTATAATTAAATAGTAAAAGCAAGGGCATGGATTTTATCACCATTTCCTATATTAGTTCAAATAAGCTAATTCACACAAAATTAAGGTTCTACAACATTCTTTTCCCTTGAATAAATGAAAGTGGGAACCCTTAACTAGTTCCTTTTGATCACTGGGTTTTCATTCTCTTAGTCTGAGGTGGTCAAGACATTATCTGGTTTTAGTAGGACATACAGACTTGCTCTGGGAGTGCCTCCTGTGCTGCAGGAGCCTCAGGAAAAACAGAAATGCTGACTTAGACTGTGGGAAGGGGGAAGGGAAACAAACAAACAAAAGCTTTACTTATTTCTTAGCTTTCTCATGAAAAGCACAGTGTGCAGGTAAACTCTAAAGCACTATGAACCTGTCTGTAGTCTTGTCCAACTCTGTTGTCCATACCATTTCATGTGTGCTTTCATACCATTTTCTTCTCCTGTGTGCTTAGTTCTCTATTACTTGCAAGCAGAGAAAAATTTTAATGCAGAGTGAGAAATTTAGCAGAGAAAATGAATTCTCAGCTATCCCTGGATGGCCTTGCTTATATAATATAAAAGCATACAGAAATATAACAACATGGACACAAGCTCCAGTAGAGATATATGCACCTTATTCATACCTTGGCTTCCAGCCAAATGCAACTGAATGCATGAATAGAAATATTTCCGAGAATTGGAAATGCTCCCAAGCTGGAGAACAGGTATAAATATTAATGCTAGCAGAGACAAAATCCTCCCTGACCCTTTTCTTACTTAATTCTGAGGGACACTCAATGGAACTCATTGACAGACATGATTTTTAGTTGCTATTTGAGAACTGTAGCTGGGCTGTGGGTATGGAGGGCTGTAGGACACAGAATCCGACGAGTAAGAGAAGACCTCTGAGCCCATCAAGTCCTGTCTTTGACTCAAAACCACCTTGTCAACCAGACCACGGCACTGAGTGACATCCAGTCTGAACACCTTCAGGGAGGGTGAGCCTACCACCAAACTGGGCAGCTCATTTCCACGTCCAATCGCCCTTTCTATGATGTTCTTTCTTATGTCCAACCTAAACCTCCCTTGGTACAGCTTACACCGCTTCCTTCTCCTCCCGTGGGCACTGAGAGATGTGGGCACCGAGCTCTGTGGGCTCGGAGTGCTCTGGGTCACGTACGGCTGTGGGTCAGTGAGCGCTGAGGGCACTGACGGCTGTGGGCACTGAGCAGTGTGGTCAGTGAGGGCTGTGGGCACTGAGCGCTGTGGGCACTGTGGGCACTGAGCAGTGTGGGCAATGAGGGCTGTGGGCACTGTGGCCTTGGAGTGCTCTGGTCACAGACCGCTGGGGGTCGATGAGGGCTGAGGGCACTAAGCAGTGTGGGCAATGAGGGCTGTGGACACTGAGCGCTGTGGGCACTGTGGCCTTGGAGTGCTCTGGGTCACAGACCGCTGGGGGTCGACGAGGGCTGCCCACACCCGGCGCCCCCACAGCCGCCGCCACCATCAAGATGGCGCTGCAGGCGCGGACGGTCCGGAGCCGCGCAGCCGCTAGGGGGCGCTGCCGGTGAGGGGCGTTCTTGCGCCCCCTGGCGGCCGGGGCGGCCCTGCCCCCGCAGCCGGGCGGAACCAACGCGCGAAGCAGAGGGGGAATGTCGGCCCACCGCACGCGCCTCAGGCCTTTCCTCTCCGTCCGCCCTCCCCGCCCGTACGCCAGCTTTCCCCCCCCCCTCCCCGCTTTACCTTGGTGCAGTCGCGCCGCCGCCCCGCCCCGCCGGGTGCCCCGCTCCGGTGGGCGCGGGAGGCGCGAGCCGCCGCCGTCCCTGCCCTGCCCTCACCGTGCGCGCGGCGTCGCGCGCCCCGCCCCTCGCGCGGCACGCCGGGCACGTCACGGCGCGTCCGCCAGCTGAGCGCTCGCCCGGAAGTGATGCGGTGGAGGCAGAGCCGCTCGGCGCCGCGGAGGTGAGTGAATTGGACCGCAGCTCTTCCCGTCCGCCCGGGCTGCGGGGGAGCGGCGGCGGGGGCGGCGCGGGGCTCGGCGCGGCGCGGGGGACGGCGCGGGCGGCGGGGTTCGTCCGTGGCCGCCGCGCCGCTCCTCAGCCCCGCCGGGGCCGGTTGTGCTCGGGGGGCCCCGCGCCGCCGCCGCCGCCGCCCCCTCGCGTCAGGGCCCCCCGAGCCGCAGCCCCGCAGCGCCGGGACGGGACGGCCCGCCGGGAGCGGCCTGACGGGCGCTGCCCCGTGCCGCGGGCGGGGCGGCCCCGGCCGGACGCTGCTCCGGTGGGGTCCGGTGCTGCCGGGCCGTGCCGTGCCGTGCCGTCCCCGCGCTCGCCCCGCACCCCGAGCGGCCGCGCTGCCTCGCCCCGGGGTTTGGCTCTCCTGGTTTGTTTCGTTCCGGTGTGTTTTCGTTTGCGGAGTCCTGGCACGGCCCGTGGGACGGCCCCGCAGCCCCCCGGGGCCGGGGAGAGCGGCCGCTTTGTTCGGGTGCTTCGTGCCCAGCCTCCTCACGTGCCACGCCAGAATGGGAATGTTCCTTGTGTTTTCAGGAGAAAGAGAAATAAACTGTAAAGCGATTTATTTCCAAGGTAGTTTTCGCTATCTGAGCATACTCCCTTTGCACAGCCACTTTTTTTTTTTCCTACTTCAGCTCTTCCTCCCCTGAGCGTGTTTACCTTTCCTGTGCAAGCTGCAATCTGCATTAATCACTCTCTGGGGCCGTGGTGGTACTAATAACCTACCCATAACAACTTAAATTATAACTTGCATAATCAGTGTTTTGAGCAAATATTGGTTGGAAGAATATGCCTCTCCTATCAGTGCTGTGGTTGCTGGAAAGAATCATTGATTATCTTTTAAACAGTTAACAGAGCTGATATGCTGCCCTTCAGAATGTTACATTGGTAACTGAACAGGCTGATGCCAAGTGTCAGAATACAGCATTGATCCACAGCTGCTAACTTTTTTAGAATGGTAGAGTCTGTCACATAATTTAAAGGCGTAATGAGTTAAATGCTTTGAAAAAAAAAAAGGGAGCGTAGCTGTACAAACAAAAAGCACAGAACTGCCCTACCTTTTTGAAAACTACAGGCCTCACTGGCATGGTTTGTATTTTTTTGAGAGAACAGTTGACCAGAAGACATTATCTAGACAAATTCTTATGTGTTTAAAAACCTCTTTGTTAAACAGTTAATGTGTAGCTGCAGTATTAGGTTTTTTTGGGCTACAGCAATGGGAAGAGAGAGTGTCTGAGTACTTATGTCCCTTGACTGCATCTCAACACTGCTGCATGTTTCCCTGGTGAAAGATAATCCTCAGAAAAGGAAACACAGTCCCTTGGTTACGATTGCATGTGAAAGTAAAGAGATCTGACCTCATGTTCTTGTGAATTGTGTAGTCTGTCCTCAAAGTCTCCCCCAGACAGGTGTGTTGTGCTGGCCTGTGGAAAACATTCGCTTGTACAAGATAGGCAGCTCACAGCAAAGGTTTTCTGCACATCAGCAGAAAAAGGAGAGCTTGTGATGTGTGTTGAATTAGTTCAGATTTGCAAAGTGCAACTGGCTTTACAAACTTCTTGCAAATACCAGCTCTTGTAATGATTTCTAAAACTCTGATTATTTCCTAATAGCAAGTTGTATGTAGGCATGAATACTGTAATTCCTAAAAAAAAAAACAAACCCAAAAAACAACTAATCACAGGGGAACTTACAGCTTTGGTACTACTTGGCTGCTTTCTTTGTGAAACTGACAGCCTGCAATATGAGCTGTAATCAGCTCATGTAATCAGCATCTTCAGGGTTGTGTTAGGTGCCTTTTCTGCCCGGATTCTTGCTTTATTTTGAAGTTGAATGTTGTTGTGTTCATAGCAAATTCTTAATGATTTATGTCAGTAGTTCTCATAATTTGTTGATCTTGGAAATTCATTAATAATTACATCTTGCTTCCATTTAGAATGAATTGTGTTGAAAAAAGACGATCAGATGATGGAGTGGCTTTGATAGACAACTAAAAACAGCTCTATTGAAAGGCCCTTATTGAAATAATTTGAAGAAGTATATACTGAGCAAGAAGGGCTACCAGACAGTTTGACAGTCTTCTAAGATGTGTTCTGACAAATTTCTGAGTGGATAAGGAAGAGGCTTGGTTCTGCTGCTTGCTTTGGTTCAGCTTATGGAACAGGAAGAATCCTCTGTGCTGGGTATGTGTACAGAGGCAGTGGGGTATAATGTAGGTGGAAAAGGGATGGAAAAAGAGGGGACAGACACAGCTTCTACACTTGCATTTCCTAATGGCAGAAAGGAATGCACAGAGGATACAGAGATGCATGGCTGCAGGTTGGAAGGAGTGAGAGTGCCCCAGCACTGCTCAAATCTGTCCCACACTGAAGCACTTGATTTTCTTCACTGGTGCTAGGGAAGTGTTGGTGAATTTAATTTAGAGTCTTGGAGCACTATAAAATCCATCTTGATGGGGTTTTGGCAGTTTGTAAGAACTTCCAAATTGCACAAACGGTGTTATTGTTCTATTAGGCACATGAGTCTGTACATGAATGTAACAGGAAGACTCTGCCCTGAGTAAGAAGAGACTATAAAAATAGAAGCATAGGATGTTAGAAAAACAGTCCTTTCTTTCATCATCAAAAATACAGAAGGAGCTGAATATTGGTAGTCAGAATTCTTGGAAGGCTGAAAGAACAATCTGTGAACACTCGAGGGACTTGGTAGTCACAAGAAGATAAGGGGGAACCCCCTTAAAAGTTTCATCAGAATTCCCTGGCTGTGCTCCTTCTCTTTGGCTGCCTTTCCCTGGGGGTCTGCACCTTATCTTGCTGGCTTCCTTTCCTCTATTTGCCTCTGACTAACAGGCTTTGTCTTCTGGTTACTGGAAGTCTAATAAGTTCTTTTGTCTCTTACCCCTTCTTCCTTTTTAAAAATACTAGATTAATGGCTGTAATGTTTTTGCAGACTGTCTGCATTGGTGACATGGATTAATTGTGTACTTGACTCTTAAGTTACCCAGCAGTAATGACATAGTAACTTGACTTGAAACAATGGTAATTTCATGGCAAATATTCAAGGCAAATGTTGCCTTCTGGTAAAGTGCCAAGTGCAATTTACCCCCTGTAAACATGGGACACAAGTAAACTGTCTGTGCAGATTTTCTCAGTGTCTTCTGGACAGTAAGTCTCTCGAGTGTGCCTTTTGAAACAGTCAGTGATTCCTCTTTCCTCCTCCCCCCATTTCTTTTGACTCTGGCTTGAGTCAGGTAATTACAGATCTGGGTTGAAACCTTCCCAGGGAGTGCTCAGGAAATCCAAGACTTGCAGACGTGCTCCCATTGCTCACAGGCACCTTGGCTTCCCCCTTCCCTGTGGAGGGTTTGTGGATCCACTCGGCTGTGGGTCAGCAAATTGGAGAGTCCCAGGCAGGTGGGGGTTGGCAAAGCCAAGGGGAGCTCTGATTTCCCCTGCACAAAGTGCCAGTGTTTGTTGTGGTGACATGAGGAGGTTCTCGTTGTCACGTCTGGCTTTGGTGTGATAGTGTGGTGATGCTTTTACATTTTGATCTCAGTGCTGACCATAACAGAGCAAATAGGGAACCAAATCTTCTTGCCTAAAATATAATCTGAGAATTGGCCTATTTAGGTCTCCATTTTATCCATGTGTCTTGGGGGGCAGCTCTCTGGTCCAATGATCTGCATATTAAAGGAAGCAGAAAATCTGGATTTTAGTTAAAGGTTATTTAATTGCAATGTTTTACTGCTAGAAGAATGACAGGGGACTGCTTAGACTTAAGTATTAAAGAACTGTTTCATAGAAGTAGGAAAACTGTAGAGAAATCAACAAAAGCATAGGTGGTGAGGCAGGATTTGAGTTAAGAGAGTAAGCTATTATGATTTTCTGGTGTCTCAGAAAGAATGGTTATAAATGCTGTTCTGTCTACAGCATCTGTTTTGTGAAAGACAAAACTTACTTTGCAGAATGTGAGAATGCTGTTCCTGACCTCCTGTCACAGTTTGTTATTCCCACAAAGTCAGACTGCCAGTGACAGTATGACAGTCATAGTTGTTTGTTGTCTCGCTTTTCCTGTTTAGTGAACATAAGTGGGTTTTTTTGAACCAAAAGGATTATGTGCTCCTGAAATATACCAGTCTTATTTTTGCATCCATGTAGTAGCAGAAAGTGACAGTTTTTAGTTCTTTCTTTGATTTTTTTTTTTTTTTGTGTGATGCTTTTCCTCCTGCAGCTTTGGAACTTGTAACGCAGTCTTATCCTTTTGTTTTAAAATGGAAAGGGAGGGAAAAAAATCATCGTAGCACCTATGATTATGGGAGGCATGTGCAGCTTAGTAACAGACTCACAAACACAAATGTCCTAGCTTTTGGTTTTGGTCATATGCTGACTGTTCAATATTTTCATTGCCAACGAGTCTGAACAGAAAGCCTTGAGTATTCTGGATCAGAGTGGCCTGGAGTGCCAAAGGTCTGATGTATTCCAGCTTCCAGTGGTTACCTCTGCTTGGTGTTAGTGATTATGTCTCACAAAGCGCAGGATAGATGTGTACACACCTAGTCTCTTGTGGGGCACAGAATGTCAAAAGAAATCAAGAATATGTGAAAACATATATATATATAAAAAGTGTGTATTGGGTGAAGCTCCCAGCAGATTTCTCAAGGAGAGGTGAAAGTCTTGGTTACAACTGATGACCAAGTTCAGGTACTCAGAGGAGCTCCTTTGAAGCTACTGATGCAGTTAGCATCAAAATACTACAGCATCCTTTGTACAGTGGGAAATGTTGATGATGTTCACTGAAATAGGGAAGTTGCAAATCAAATCAGGAGAGACAATTAGGGTTTCTGCGGGTGGCTGCATGCATTTTCTGCTTTAGAAACTGCAGTCAGTTTAAAAATCCAAGCATATGCTCTTAAGGCACTTTCATATGTCAGTGCTTTCACTTAAAACAATTTGTTGCACATAACTGAGATATGATTCCAGTGTTTATGTGGTCAGCTGGTACTGAAGTTCCTATACTACTGTGTGCAGTGAGTGATTCTTTTGGCTGGCAGCCTGTAAACTGTGTTACACTCACTGTGGCGGCCAGTGGGCATTCTGTAAACTCCTGATGAGCATCTGCTGCCAGCAGGGATCTTATGAGGTGGTCTGGCTCTTGTCTTTAAGCTTGTCCCTTCAATGATAAGTGCTGTGTCTCACAGCTGTTTTCTGCTGGAGGATGGAGACTGTTAGCCAGAGCTGCTGGAAGGGCTTCCTTTTTTGTGTGTGATGCTGTCTTCATTGTTGAGAACAGTAAGAAATATGAAGTTGTTAACTTAGTACAATTAGTTTAAAGCATATCTTATTATTACAGGAGTCACTTCATATATACCTGAATTATATTCAGCTTCATGTAATTGGTAAAGGCACCTCAGACATTTCAAGGTGAAGTCTGATAGCTGAATTCAGTGTAAAAGGAAATCTGTGCACACTTAGCTCAGTTTAAAAGTAAATGTTTTTATTTCCATTGCCGAGTAGATTGTAGACTGAGGTGGTTTTGCGAAGTTATTCTGGTTTGGCTGCAGAGAGTTGCAATTTTCCGTAGGTTAATTTGCAGAATGGATTGAGCCCCAGGGTAAGGTAAATATTTGTAGTACAATTACTTTCAGATGTTTTCAGTGGGATGCATCTCTGTCAAAAACACAGGGGCTGTGGTTTCTCTTGGTCCCATAATCTGCAGTTTTGCTGTAGAGATGTGAACTGGTTGTGTCAGCACAGAGTAACTCTTCTCCTGGCATGAGCTGCTTTAATTATTCATAGTACATGCCGAGGTGTTAAAGGTCTGTCACACTGTGCAAAAGTTACAGTGTACCCTGGAAAAATACTGAAGAATTATTCTTTTACAACCCTTTGCACATGAAAAGGAAAACCACACAGACTCTCATTAGAAGATTATTTGCATTTTTGTACAAGATGGACTTTGTATGGCCTTTTACAAGGATCTTGACGGAGAAGGGAAGTACCGGTAGTTTTTAAATGGATGGAGATAAATTGCTCAGCGACTGAACCTTTGTTTTTTGAAGGTGGTTGAATTATGTGCAGCAAAATAAATGAGTTTGTTTATGTCTGAGTTATGTGTGAGTTAGGGAATTGGATGGAATCTGATTTGGGTTCTGGTTTCAGCTTTACTGAAAACTGATGGCATGATCTTGAATAGTTCTGTTGTTTGGTTCTCTTGATTTCCCCTCTGCCCATTGTCTTGCTCATAGCTTAAATAGACTTCTAAAAACAAGTACTGCTGCTGCATGAATTAGTTCATTAATTTATTTACATTACAAAAGCACCTGAAGGCACCCTTCTAAAATTATATTCTGTTTGGCTAATCGGACTTGGGTTTGTTCTTTGAAAATATGATAATCCTAACAAATTGTTCCACCCACCTAATAAAGTAAAATGAAGCACATAATAGGAAACAATTGAAAACTTTTTAATGGGGCCAAATGGAAAAACAATGAGAAGTAATCAGTAAGTCAGGTATTGTGTGGTTAGGGAATGTAAAGGGAAGGGAGGGATTCAAGGATGATGCATTTGTGTCTGCTGAAAAAGCTACTTAAGGCCATAAGAAAAAGTAGTAAGGTGCTTTAGTCTTCCTCTGCCTATCATTTTTCACATTATTATTCATTTTTCCTTATGCTAGCCTTACACAATTAGCTGCATGCAGTAAACTACAGATCTGGAACATCCGTTCCACTTTTTCTTGAGACTGCTAGTTGAACTTTGAACATGAAGTGTGGTGTCGTGCTCCCTGGGTGCATGCAGAGTCAGATGCTCTTCAAGAGTGCAGAAAGCAGGTTTCTTCTGCCCAGTCTTGAATGGAAAAATCTCCTGTAATGTGTAAGCTCTGTACTTGAAGTGGCAGCACACCAGGTCAAGGCTCAGGTGTTGTAAAGAGACTTTTGCCTGCATCCTGGTGATTGGAGGGGGTTCCTTTGGGAAGAGATTTGGTGATAGCTCTGATTCTTGGTCTTGAGACCGTGCCCAGCGTTATGGACTGTAAATATGGTGAAGTTGTTTCTGATTTTTTTTTTCATATTTTTGTACCTGGCTTTCTCTTCCAAAGCAGTTAAGCCTTTCCAGTATGACCTTTCTCAGAGAAGTCCACTTCTCATTTGAGAAAGTATTCAGGCTTCCAACATAGCTGTTGCCTGGCTTGGTTTTCCCCTAGACTGCCGTGTAGCCTTCTGCCAAGTGGCAGCCGGAACTCTGCATGGTGCCTTTTCAGGTGTCTGTATAACTAGCTTCTACTCTATGCAGGCATGTTCTGCAGAGACAAATTTTACCCAGTTTGATCACATTTCTAAAGCTGTTTTGTTTCCAAAACTCAAACTGAGGTTAATCAGAAATAGTTTTGTTACCTTGTTTTGCAACAGATTGGTAAAGTTCTCATGTGTCTGTCCACAAAACCATTACTGTCTGTTATTCATTGAAAAGTTCTTCAATTGCAGGAAGCCTCACAAACTAATAATTCATTTTAACTAATTGCAGCATGACTGTCCTGCTTTTAGACTTCCTCCTGAGTAACTTTGCATAAATGTATTTGTGCAGCAGTGGTGTGGAACAGATCAGCGTGACAGACAGGTGCTGGCGCAGCGCTTGGTTGGGGATGTGGTAAGGTGTGTTCTGGGCTCCTGAGAGCCCATAATGTGCCATTGTGCTGCACTCCAAGGGCTTCTACTGAGAAAGTTTCATTGCAGGTTCAGACTTGAAATAAGCAGTTTCCATAATGTGCGAGCTTTGACAGGAGTTTGGTTTGTGCTGTAACACTTGTGCACTAAGTGCTTGGTGCTGTAGTGTAGAACTCTGAACTGCACAGTGAAAACTTCCACGTGTAGGGCTGATCCTCTCCGTTTCTGCCTCCTGAAGAGGGAAACAATACCGTTGATCCTTCACTGGTTCCCCACAGGTGAGAAGGCTGCCTGCTCTTCTGGGAAAGCTGCTGGGAGTGTGGAGGGCCTGCACTGATCCTCCTGCCCAGTGCTCAGGAGAGCAAAGTCCCAGGGGCTTAGACACAGGTGCAGAAAGAGGCTGGTGAGCAAAACAAAGGCCTCCATCATCCCAAGGGTCCACACTGTTTACTTACTCATTTTCCCGTGGGTTGCTGAGGGCTTGCTAATGAGCAGTGCAGGCTGTTCTCTGAGTTACTGTGCTGTGATGCTGCTGCTCCTCAGCAGCACAGGGGGAGGGGAGGTGGTGACCACAGCCTGAGCTACACCTCACAGGTCTGGCCCAGGGACTGAACCAAGACCTGTTGCTACAGGAGACAAAAGGAACGACACGCACACCATCAGGTCGTCAGGGCAAAAAGAGGGGAGTTTATTTTTCCATCTCGATTTATATAGATTTTGGACAATGAGGTTGACACTTCCTCCACTACACTGGTTAAACTAGAAGTTTATCAATTGTTCCTCCTCAAGAGAGGAATGATAAGCAAGAGGAACAGTTTACAATAGCATTACTTTTGTTTAGATGAAAATTTGTGAGAAACTTTACTACAAAAATGCAAACATCAGAAGGCTGAAAAAGATCAGGGCAACAAAAACCTGTGCCATCACCCTGCTGATGCTTCTCTCCACCCCCACTGCACTCCCTGTACATGATTTAGGATGAAGTCAGTGCATTGCTGTGCTATGACAGCCTTTAAATACAGCCTTGAAGAGCTTGATCTTCTAACTGCTAACTCATACTAACTTTTTTCCAATATCCCATAATTGTGTTTACACATGCTGCCACATTAAAAATATTAAAAAGGTTAAATGGACAACTCAGAAGAATAGAAATATAATAGAAAAGGGAAGAATTGTAGCTGGAGGTTCTAACATGTTAAAATTTCTGGCTCTAGTCAGTGTGCCTGTGTGTATAGGTCAGCCAACATGGAAATTACTTCAAACAACCTGAAAAAAATTTGGCTTTTGCTGGTTTCCAGGGCTGATTTCCATGAGATTCAGCTTCTTTTCAACTTAAAATAAGTGTTTGCTTACAGTACGTGCAGTAAGCCAACCGGAAATGTAGATTTGGTGGATCATGGGATCATAGATCTTTTCCAGAGAAATACAAATATGTTTGAAAAGTAGTTTATTGCAAAAAGTTGCCATGACAATGATTTTTCAAAATGTGAACTGTAAGATGTTTAAACAGGTTCCTGGGGAATGAGGCTGCACAGCACCCTGTGTTCCTCCCTGATGGTTTATAAAAGGAATTATTTAGATGCAGGAGTCCAAAAGAAATTAACATAGATGTGCCAGATGTTACATTTTCTTAAATTCGTGAGATGCTATGGTGAAATCGGAAGAAATTCAAGCTAGTACTTCCACAGTAAGAGAGGCAGACACTCCTCTGCTCCCCTGCATGTTAAGCTGCCTGGTGGCTGTGCACCCACTGAGGTGTCTGCTAAAAGAGCTGTGAAGCCATGGAGGAGGGAAAAAGGGTGGTTGGTTGTGTTGGAAGATGAGGTTTGGGAGCAGAGTATATAAACCCAGTGTGAGGTAGACTTCTTGGTCTCCATCTCAACAGTAAATGCCTAAAAATGATTCATTGGAGATATATTTTTGTTCTGTGTGTGTATATGAGTGAAAGTACCACTCTAGAGTTTCCAGGCATTTTTGAAATGTTTGGGGCTTTTAAGCTTTATCAACAGCTTTGGTCTGAACTAGGTTTCATGTGTCAGTCAAATTTTCCTATTCCACATATCGGATTCAGGTTTGGGGAAGACTCACGTGGAGATTGGCATGTGTGACAAGACCTTGTTTCATGGTTGTCTTTCTACCTTCACCCTCCTCTTTCTGCTGAAGGAAGTTCTGAACAAGCTAATGTTCCTACTTTTTTCCTAAGAAGTAATTCTCATGTAAATGGTAAGTATGTAGCAAGGCAGCTTTTGATCACCTGTCTGCTCCCTAGATGTACTAAAAACTGTAAAAATGAGATGTTTTAGTGTTTTTGTTAGCATGGTAGAGCAGGGGAGCTTTGCCAGAGATTTCTTGTTTGTTGTGTTTTTCTGCTAGATCAGATACAGAGGTGTTGACTAGGGGCTGCAGTTGCTGCTCTTGCTACACAAACCAGACATACCTTTGTCTTCTCTTCAGAGGTTCCTGGTTATACAGCAGAGCTGTGAATTTAAAAGAAGCAAAGTTGAGCCAGCTTGACTGAACATGGGAAAGCAAACATGGAAAAGAATGTGCTAGAGAATGAAAAAAGGGAATTACTCTACAGACCCAAATTATGCTCTGCTAGGTAGCAGCTGTCTGGCATTCACAGATTAAACAGTGCTCAGCTAACATGCAGTGACAGTGATAGCATGTCCTCTGCTTTGCTTTGAGTGCATAAAATGAGGAATTAACTCTCCCATGCTGAAAGCCATGAAAGTATCCGGAAGTGTGTATTTACTCCTAACAAACATTTGAATTTGAACAACAAACTGTTGTTTTTCCTACTTGTTCTATGGTTTATATGACACTGCAGAGTTAATAGTGTTAATGCCACTTTGTAAGTCAAAAAAATGAAATAGGTTTTTTATAAAATGACTCCTTGAACAAATGGAGTTTGGCTCTGAAGAGTTTTATTAAATACACAGTTGGTTCTCAGTGATTTGGTGCATTTCATGGTTTTCATAGCTTCTTCTAAATATTAAGATTTGTGTGGTCTTTTGTCTTCCAGCATTCTATGTGGAACCCAGGGAGCCTAAAGGAAGCTGTGAAGCTAGTGGAATGATTCCCTGTGTAGCTGGAACTATGTAAGTATTAGATGTTTGCTTACCAGATCACTTGCCCAGCACAATTGTTAGAGCGGTGATTGCTTCTGCTTCAGCAGTGGCAGTGATCCTCTCCTGCCTCCCCAGCAGGGAACTTTGTGAATCTGTTCAGGCCTGGAAACAGACAGGGCATCCATGATACTGTTCCCTACCCTCAGCTGTTTTTAAAGTCATGTATCCCTGTCTGTTAAAAGATAGGTAATGTGTTGTGTATTTCTGTAAAATTCTTAGACTGTGCTCAAGTGTTTGTGAAAAGCTGAGTTTGGGTTGAGGCTTAGTTAAGCTCTAGTTATGTTGTCTTTGTCTTAGCTAGTGAAATGCTACTTGGAAGGGGATTTAATGGTTGGCTGAGCTGTCTCCCCTTTTGTTATGAGATTTCCTAAATTTGTCTTTGAGGTCTTCTTGAATGTATGGAAAGCTTTTTCCTCTACTCTCTTGATACTTTCTATGTTTTGAAACTCATTATAAATACCTTCTGATGCAACACTTTATTAAACAGCATAATGCTTGTTTTGCTTCTTATTCTCTGGACATATCCAATAATTTCTGTTACTACAATAACATCAGTCATTATAGAAAAATACAGGGTTACTTAAATATCTCCTTTGCATCTTCTCTCCTCCTGCCAGCTCCCCCCACACTTCATTGCTCCTGTTTTCAATTGTGCCACGGTGTGCTTGTATGATTGAGAGCTATTAGTGAGTCACTTTGTTTTGCTCCCTTCAAATATTGGGTTATGTGTGATCTGGTCACTTGAAAATGGAGGAAAGATGCTGCAAATTCCTTACAGCACTTAGAAAAAAGTACCACACAAAACGCCCACCAAATCAAAAAGCCCTACCAAGCATTAGCCAAGGCCTTTGTAATCTCTTCTGGGTTTTCATTTAATGTGTGGGGCCATATGGCTCTGCACATCCTTTGTTCTTAGAGGGTGACTTTCCTTTAGCTGGCTGTATTCACCAGCACTCATCTTCCTGTGTTCCCAGCTGCTGCCTCCTTTCTAGAAAGGTGCAGAGAATGTCATTGTGGATCTCTGCTTTGCAAGAGGAAGATGGCATCTTGGTGATTCATATGTACTGGAGATCATTGCTCAATACTTTTCTGAGTAATAGACTTCTTTGGGAGCACTGCATCCTGTAGCACTCCAATCTTAGCCCTGAATTTTGATCCTTTTTAGTAGAACAGCAGAAGTAGTGATCACTGCTGCCTTTTATGTCTTGCTTTTATGCTATACAAGCCTCTTAGTAATTTTTCTCTTGGGAACTGATCTTTTTGGGAATTGATGCTTTGCCACCAATCCAGTGTAACATTTGGGTACACAAGAACTTTGTGCTGTAGTTCCTGATCCAGCTGGGAGAAATCTCTCTGCAGGTTCTTGTGCTCTGTGATCCTCTCTTTGCTCTGCAGCTGAACACACAGCTCTGTTCACCTTCCTGAGGAGGATCTCTCCCACTCCTTGAGCTCTGGCTTCACTGCAGCTCCTGATGCTGCAATTAGATCCTCTCTCCAGCCTTCCTTAACAAAAGGGCCGGCTTCTCCCACTTGTTTCTATCTCCTTCCAAGGCTCTTGTTCCTTTCATGCCTTGAAACCTGAGTCATGTAGGAAGCGGAGGTGACTAGTTAGTGAAGTGGATCCAGCTCAGCAAAAGCAATTTGCAAAAGGGTAACTGATGGAGTGCCAAAAGACTTTTCTTTTACAAAACCAGATACATGCACAAGCTGCCAGCGGATGCAGTCTGGATTTTTTTTTTTCCAAGCTGGTTTTGCTATTTTTGGGGTAGAATGCTTCTAAGTATCTGGCACATGGCATCAAGTTTCATGTAGAAGAAAAGTGAGGAATTGCAGCAACTGTACATCAGTATCTTCTAGTATTTGTTCATAAGGAGTAGGATTGTGCTTTGAAAAGCTCCTCGATGGGGAGGAGGAAGGAAGAACTCTGTTACTGCAGGAAGAGTAGTGCTAGCAGTGCCCAGGCAGTGGCTGTTCAGGAGCAGCATTCAGCTCTTTGTAAGGCAAGTAGGAGTACAGAAAATGTGTTAGAGGGGTACAATGTGAGGGAGGTGGATAACTTGCCTTCTAGGGGTTAATGCTACTGGGCTTGCTTGTTTTCAGAAACTGCTGGTGAGATACCTCCTTACATACAGGTGTAATAATGCTGGCACATCTTCCCTCTGTGTATTGTAGTGCTCTTTTTGTGACAGAAAATGACTTTAAAACTCACCAGTTTCATCACATTGGTGATGTCACTTTGGAAACCTGAAACATTAGATTCTTATCATCATTAATACAAGCTGTTGCTTAGGAAGAATGACAACATGAGTCACTTTTTTTGGAAAATGATGGACACAGTATGTCCCTCTTGCAAACTGCCTTTAAAAAAAAAAAAAAAACCCTTCAAATTGGGATTCCTCAAGTGAATTGGATTAATCTGTCAATTACAATGTGTGTGATTTGACTGCTTTAGAGGAAAGTACTGTTCACTAATAGGCAGCTGTTCCTTAACCTTCCCCTACAGGGAAAAGCTGTTCCAAATCACCAGTATTTAATGACTGCTGTTATATCTTTGAGCAAAAAGCTTTCTATACTACATAAACTCTGCTTTAAACTCTAATCCTTGTCTGTACTCAGGATTTTTTGTTCTGTGCTTTTAGCTGCATGCTTCTCTCTAAAGAAAAATTTGTCTATTGTGGTGCTAGCTGCTCTGAGAAACTGATGGAAGAACAAGAATTAGTGTAAATCGAGCATTTTAATTCAGATGAATTTAAAGATATGGGATGGGGAAGCTGGTATGTGGGAGTTAATCACCAAGCAGTTTTTATGCTGCCTACTAATATCCTGTTTGTTTTGGTGTAATGAAATAATGACTAGTGTAGACTGGAGAGGATGATGTTGCTCAGGCACCTGGCAGCATGAAAATCAGTGCCAGGCTGTGCTTTGCAACTCACAGAGCTGGGAAGTACTAAGGACCAGTGAAATTGTCTTACAGATTGTTTATATTGACATGTATATTTGCATATTTTTATAAATTCTTTCAAATACAAATTATTGCAAGTTTCTTGAATACATTCAATCAAACTTTGCTTGCCTGTTAAAATGATCCTGCAAAGTTAATCTTTAAAGCATTGCAATGAAAGAATTTTTAATACCTTTGTTCCTTTAGCTGCTAAAAAAAATAGGAATTTGCTAATTTCATGTGTGGGTTATGTGCTTAAGAAAATGGACTGCGGAGCCAGGTAGTCGAAAACTTGGCTGTTGTAGTTCTACTAGCAAAATTTTTTGCTCATGAAGCTGCACACATGCTGTTTTGTCAAAACAGTATAATGGCTGAGAGAAGATTTATTTTTGTAATCCTAATATCTGAGAATTCATCTGTACTTGTTGCTGCTCTTGGTTTACAGCTTAAAAGAGGGCTTCAGTATCAGTAAAGCTTGGCCCAAGAAAAAATGCAGTAAAACTGATATGACAGCTATTGTATTTCTTAATTTTTTAATTTTTATCTCTCCTTTCTTGTTCTAATTCTAAACTGGAAATTGTACGCAAAGTCAAGGCAAACTCATTTTTTTTGTTTGAAGCTTTTGCCTAATTGACAGCAGAGGTGAAATGCAAATAAGTGGGTGAAGGAGGACTGTGATAAGCATTTGCTTTCTTGGAGCTGACATTTCTGAGAAAGGAGACTGTCCTTGGTATGGCTGCTCGCTGATAGGGCAGTGTCAGAGTGTTAGCTTGGTTTTAACAGGGGAAAATTGGAGAACCCTTTTCTGTGGGTAAAATATCTTTTCCAAATATGCAGGGCTTTGTGATTTATAAAAAGAGAATATGATGAAATCATTTTGGCCTTTTAATTTTTATTTTAAAAAACCCTTCTGAACTGGAATTACTACTTCTTATCTGCATGTGTGTCTGTCTGAAGAAGTTTTGTTACGAAGGCCCCCTCCTCTGTCTGTCTCCTTACTGAAGGGAGGAGCCCACTTGAAACAATGAACAATTTCTGAATACCCTCTTGCACAAGAAGTGTTGCCTGCTTTCTGCAAACACAGTCTGTGTATGTTTTAACTACAAAACTTAGATTCCAAACTCTGTTTAAAAACAAACACACAACTTCCACTCTTTCTCCTCCTCCCCAAAACCAGCGAACAGCCAGCCCTATCCTCCCCCTCTCCCTGAGAAGTCCCTTTTGCTGATCTGCTGAAGGTACAGCCTAGATCCAATGCTTAGGTCTCTGCCAGGTTGTCCCATCAGTGTCCCTGTCCTCCTTACCCTGCTTTGTTTCAGTGTCTTATATTCTATATATAAAATGTGGGTACACTTTAAAAAAAACATTTCCTTTAAAATATTTCTGGGTTAGAGTGGTCTGTCATGATGAAGCCTGTACATGAATCAACCTCTTTGTAACCTATGCTGCAGTAAGAATTTTAGGAATTTCCTTTATTAGGACCCGTTAGTATAGTGTAGCTACTGAGTGAGCTGCATTGATTTCTAGGTAAAACAGTCTGAAATTGCCTGAAATTATCTCACATTTAGTACTTCAAATATTCTTTATATAGAGGCAGCAATTTAACTCTGAAACTGTTTTTCAGGTTAGCTGGGTGCTGCTAATGGCATGGTGAGATGTGTTGAAGAGCAGCTGCAAGGGTGTCCAAGGGCAGGGGGACCGTGCTAGGAGCTGGGCTTGCAACATCATGGGCCAGTGTGTCACCAAGTGCAAGAACCCTTCTTCTACCCTTGGCAGCAAAAATGGGGAAAGAGAATCTGGCAGCAAGTCCCACAGCAAGAGAAGTGCAGTCCACAAAGACGACCATGGCTCAGCTTGTGGGAAGGCTACAGGAGACATTCTTGTGAATGGGACAAAGAAAACAGACGCTGCTGTAGAGTCCAGTCAGCCTCCGACGTTTTCTGGAGATACAAAGAAAGACTCTGTTTGCAGTGCAGAGGAATCTTCTCTTCAAAGGATTGGGGAGTTGTTCAGGAGGTATAAGGACGAGCGGGAAGATGCCATACTGGAAGAAGGAATGGAACGATTTTGCAATGACCTCTGTGTTGATCCCACTGAATTTAAAGTACTAGTTTTGGCTTGGAAATTCCAGGCTGCTACCATGTGCAAATTTACAAGGTTAGTTCTTGTAGAACTTGTAATTATTTTCATATGTTAAAGTATATCCTGTCAGCAGTATGGTGGAGAGACAGCCTCATTAGCGTCACTTACTTATTTCTTCTAACACATGCATTTTGATCAAATTAATTCCTACCACTGCAGAAGGTAAGCTTTGTATTGTCTTCTTTTCCCCTTCCCCTCACACTGGATTTCAGAAGATGTGGTTTTGGCCATTATGCTGCTAGTGATGAACAGTGTAGTGAGATTCTGTGGACATTAATTTATTTTTGATTTACCAAAAGCAATTTACTGTATCCAGCATTATCTGGGTGATGAGATTGGACACTGAAATTAATTTTTCCTTTAAAGTAATGTGAGATTCTTTAGTAATTGCTACTTACTCTGTTAACAGTCTGCGAAAGAATGACAGAATTGTTCCCGTCCAACCAGTGTTACACTTAATGTCTTTTTCCAAGAGTAATCTTGTTAAAGCATAGAGAGGGAAGGAGATGTGAGGGTTTTGACAGTGGTGGCTGTTTCATACTAGCTGACAAATGATTGCTTTTTGAAGTGCTGTGTGCCCTTCTGGACAAGGGGCTCAATCAGCAGGCTGACAGCGTGTGTGATGCTTCAGGAAACAATGGAATGGCTAAAACTCCCCCCACAAAGCCAGTAGGCAAACCCAAACTGCAGTACCCTCCCCCAGCTTGGTTAGCAATGTCCAGGTAAGAGCAAGTGAAGACTGCCTACAAGGACTTGCAGGGACAGAAGGAATTTTTTTTATTTTTTGGTCTATCTGGATTGATTTGAGTAATGCTGCCTATTTTTATTGAGCTTATAACTTTCAAAATTACTTCGGTGTTCAAGCCTTGACCCAAACCTCTGCTGTGCACTGAACAGCACCTTCAGAGCCTTTGTGGCTGTGGGTGTGTGTCAAAAGGATGAGTTACTCTGGAAAGCAAATGTGGATTTACTGGAGGCTGATGATGCAGGTATCTGCTAAGGTGGTAAAGGAATTGTAAGTAGTGTCTATGATTCTGCACAACTACCATGAGTATTATTAACATGGTTTTAATTTCCTTGGAGAGGACAAATCTGGTGGTGAGAGGTTATATTTGTTGAAGGGCGTGCTTCATGGTACAGGTGCTGATGGACTTCTTCCATCAAGGAAAGCATCATGGTCTGTTCTCCTGAATTTTGCTCCACCTCTTGTTTTCCCTCCAGCCCATCCTGTGCCAGCCTCCTGCCTCTCCTGGCGGGTTGTAACATCAGAGAAACTGGAGTGTCCCACTTGGTACAGGGCTGGTGCTGCTTGGAGCAGTGTCCATACATTGTGCTGTAGCCCCTGTGATGGTGTGCTCCCTTCCATGCTCTCAGCAGGTGCCTTGCTGACCAGCACCGGTGACTCTCTTTTGGTTTTGCAGGCTGGAAGAGCAACCAAAAACCACTGCAAAAGCAGAAGTGAGCTGCTCTGTCCCTTGGAAACAGCTCACCCAGAGCATGGGCATTTAGACAGGGACAGTATGAATCAAGTTGGGGAAAATGTGTTAGTTTCAAACATTTGGAATTTTTTCTGTGATAAATTAGATTCAGTTTTTAATGTGAAAGGCATTCCAGGATGTGGAAGTGTCCAGAAAAGCCAGAGAGCAGAATCTTTCAAATGCTAACACAGTGCCCCAGTACACCTGGGGGTTGTGTGTGGTTGCCCAGGCCTGAAGGAATGACTTGGAACTGTCCATCTTTCCAGTGGCTCCCGTTGCCAAAATCTGTGTGCCAGTGGGGCTGAGGGTACATCTCGTCTCGTCCAGATGATCTCTTCAGTTCGATGTGGCTGAACGGAGATGGGACACACTTGGCACGTGAGGTTGGTGGGAAGGGCTCGCACTAATTTCTCTTCTCTTGCTTAACAGGAAGGAGTTTTTTGAAGGCTGCAAAGCAATAAATGCAGACAGCATTGATGGCATTTGTGCAAGGTTTCCCAGCCTCCTAAACGAAGCCAAGCAGGAGGATAAATTCAAGGATCTCTATCGTTTCACCTTCCAATTTGGCCTGGACTCTGAAGAAGGACAGAGGTCACTACATCGGGAAATAGCCATTGCCCTTTGGAAATTAGTTTTCACCCAAAACAAGCCCCCTATTTTGGACCAGTGGTTACACTTCCTAATCAAGAACCCCTCAGGAATCAAGGGAATCTCCCGGGACACATGGAACATGTTTTTAAATTTTACTCAGGTGATTGGACCGGACCTTAGCAACTACAGCGAGGACGAGGCCTGGCCGAGTCTCTTCGATACCTTTGTGGAGTGGGAGATGGAGCGAAGGAAAAAGGAAGAGGAAACCAAATGTATTCTGTCCTTGAACACAGAGGGCCTGTGTGTGGATGAACAGACTTAGCGGTGGCGAAGCAGCAGTGAAAAAAGCAACTTGTCCTTCACAAAACATAAACTCTGGATGTTTCTGGAAATTACCGAGGCTCCAGATTTTTCTACTTTACACCTTTTTCTGCCTTGTCTTTGAAAGGGCTCTAAAATGCTGTATCATGTTTTAGGCACTTTCTTGATTTTGGTTATTCCTTTTACTCCTCTTGTCCTGAAATATTTGACCCTGGCTACAAGTTAAGCTCCTTTTTTTTTTTTTTTTTTTTTTTTTAAGACTTCAGATTAGTATAAATAAGTCTGATACTTCTTGCACAATGTAGATCTTTTTAGTTAGGTTAAATTAACATTGCTAAATTATACAGTGCCAGATTAAGTTTTTCATACTACAACTGTCAGGGCAGGTCTGTACTGTGTGTAGTGCTGTTTACATTGTTGAAATTTTAGGTTGTAAGAATTTTAAGGTTTTGTACCAAGATGAACAGCAGTGTTAACTATAAATGCATTAATCCTGGGTAATAAGGCTCTAAAAACCAACATAAGCAACAGCTTTTTGTAATATGGCTAATTCCCATTTTGAGCTAACTCCTAGCGAATGAGTCCAGATAATTCCTTTTTTTTGGACTTTCAAACTAAATGTTGGGATTGTTTTATAAAATTACTGTACCTGTCAGTCAACTGAGTGGTAGATGACGATTTGTATCTAAATCTCCTTACACAGTCACGTAATAAAAGAGCAGTACTACCTCAGTTTTATTGAAAGTGGACTTGTTGATGGACTTGCATTTTCTCTGGAAGTTGTATTTTTGTGGTTACATGAGAATATTTTTACTTGACTAAAAGAACCAAAGGTTCTGCTTCTTAAGTTTGCTAAACATTGACAGAAGCAACACACAAATCCTAAGTCTTCAAGGAAAACTGTGGTATAATTCTGCTTTAATTTGTTTGATTTATACCTAAAGTATTACCTTACTTGTCTGGCAAGCACAGTACTTGTATGTAAGGAACTATCTTTTGCATTAATATTGACAAACCAATTTTTTAAAGCATATGTTTAATTGCTAAATTGCAGTTAATACTCCACACTTTCTGGAGCAACAATATTGGCATCTGATGACAAAGTGAATTCTTAATATGTTCTTAATGACAACAGTGTAGATGAGTCATTTTTAGACTGATTTGATAATATTTGGATAGGAGTCAATTTATTATTTTACAATGCCTGTATTGGGACTATTTGCCTGTTGAAATTGTTGTGACTTAAAGGGAGTTTTATTAACACTGGTTGAAAATTTTTTGGTTATTGATGCTACCTTTTTTAATTTTAATATGTCAACTTTTTTACACCTTTTGGTAAAAGGATTGATTGCCAAGGCTTTCTGTATAGCCAAGTACTGGCTTAATGAATTTGATATACTTCCGTTACACACCTTTTATTTTCATAGCTGCATTTCAGGATCATAAACCAACTTCAACTGAAAAAAAAAAAAGAAAAAGAAAAAAAAAAAGCTTGGACAGTCATCCATAGCATCTAATGGCTTTTGTGATATAAGGGTTTTAAAGCTAAAGGGAAACAGGTTTTTAGTGGTGAGTGTGTCACCAGGTCCAGGGTGTCTGCTGACCCCACAGGGGTTAGCAGCGAGAGGAATAGGATCTGCCTGAATTCTGGACTGGCTTTGCTGGTGTGCAGCCCTGCAATAGCTTGGCTTGGAGGTCATAAATCACTAGCAAAATGTGGGTAATGCAAACTGCTTAAAAACAAACCCACAAGCCACAGATAGTGTCTCTTTCATCTATTAAAGGAGAGTTTGGTCCATGCTGCTTTTGCTGGCAGACAAGCTGTGGAAAACAAATGTGGTTGTTTTAGATGCAGCAGAATGTGGCCCTTTGCAGGAGAGCCCTGAAGTTGCTGTCCTATTGGTAAATACACCCAAAGCTTTGTCCTTGCTTCTCTAACTTTCTGTGGCAAAAAAAAGTGTTTGGCAGCAAAACCTTATTCTGATTCGGTGAGCAAAGCAGGCCAAAGCACTTGTGCAGGAATTGCTGAATTTATGGTGAGACTTTTGCTGGTGCTGTTATTTTTAAAAGACTAAAATAAATTCCCCAACAGAGGCTGCTTTGTTAGGAAAAGTTCCAAGTGGAGACTGATTTGATAGTAAATGAAGACTGTATTTGTAAGTTTGAGACTCTTCATTCAGCTATTAAATGCTTTGTTTATCACTTTTTTTTTTCCCCTAAAGGAAATTTAAAATGTCCAGGGCGCGAAAAGTAACTATTCAAATGGGTAGCCAGTGCATGCATGCACACCAGATGATGGCAGCTTCTGATTTATTCCCTAGCATGCAGCAGCTCCAAAGGATGCGGGATAGAGCTCTTTAAGGAAGGTGTTCATCTAGTGATTGGAATGTGGCAGCAGTGAGGAAATCAATCTATAGTGCATCAGACTCAGCCATTTCAATGTATAGATGTAATACAGCTTCTTTTTAAAGGCAGAGGTGAACACACAGGAAGGGAAAATCTGGTTTCCTGTTGGGGAAAGGGCGTACCATTACCAGTGGCTGAGGTCCCACGTGTTCAGCGTGGGGGACAGCCCTGCTCCTGTTCCGCTGCTTCCAGCCAGGCAGGAGCAACTCCACCCACTGGGCAGGGTACTTGCGAAAATAGCCAAATGATATATCTAGCAAAGCATCACTTATTTTTAGCCTAATTTCAGTCCTTTAATTGGTATTTACAGAGTGCAAGCCAGACCTGTGTTAGTTTTAAACTCCTGAAGCAGGAGCCAAAGGGGCAGCTCTTTGGCAGTGCTGGCAGTGAGTAGGGCTGTCAAACCTTCTCTTGGATTGCCTAGTGATTTTGTGATCACAAACGAGACTGGCTGAACTCTGTAATGCTAGGGTGAGGGAGTGGGGTTTGTGTGTCTCTCTGAGAAGTCTTTAATAACATTGGAGCCTCTGAAAATATACTTGTTTAATGGTTAAACTGTGACTGTCTGTGGAACAGGCCAAATACATTCACTCTTCAATTTTATATCATTTAGTTCTTCATTGTGTAGGGCACAGGACTGTAAGTAAGCAGTGATGCTGATGAAATCCTTGAAACCATTGCAACTGTTTAATTTTTTAAAAAAATAGATTATGCGTTAGGAATCTTTATGCATGTAGTGAATCTGCTGCAACTTGGGATAAATAACTATAGATAATTATATAGATAGTTGGAGTAATATACTGGAAAACTGGTCTGACATCCACAGCCTGTGGCATTTTACTGCCTTCTCTTATATGCAAAGAAATACAACTCCTGTAAACTTCAGCCCCTAGTAATAAAACCTGACCACCTACCCCATATTATAGTTTGCAACACCTTTAAAATTTGGCTTTCAGATCAACTGGAGGCTTAATTTTGCTAATTTTTACTTGCATGGGTGCATTTCTGAGGTCAAAGACTATCTATTGATTCAAGTAAGGATTTGAAAGATGCTGCCCATAGCTGGCCATAAAAAATGACAGATGCAATGAGCTGGTATTGAACACCAAATCGTGAGTTTATTTGCTGCTGGTGCTATTCTACATGGGGAATTACAGCTTTTTAGTACTGTGCAATCCTAGTGAAACGACAACAGGTCTGGCAGGTGGCACAGAAGCAGCTGCAGCTGTGGCAGTTGGGACTGAGAGAGCTGCTCTCCTGGGCTGGCCTGGCAGATCTTCTGGATCAGCTCTGAAACCAGGACAGTTCTCAGCCCAGCACAGTTCAGGGCATGAAATGCACTCAGGCTGCTCTGCTGAGGACACAGTGGCTCGGGTTGGTGGCAGAGGGTGCAGCCCCTCCTCCTGTGGACAGTGCTGGGGGCAGCAGCAGCTTTACTGGGTGATTTTTATTTCCCTCTGTGTGTCCAGCGGAGCCTGAGGAACCCATGGATCCAGGGCTAGCCTGTCATCCTTGGTTCCCAGGCCTATGCACTGACCAGTGACCTTAGACTTTTCGTGACACTGTCAACATAAGCCTTGTTTCCAAAAAAAGCCCAACAAAGTTAAAGAAACACCATGTAGTTAATAGCCACCTCAGTTGTGATATAGTTTGTTGGCTGAGGTTACATCATTCCTATTCTTTGGTAAATAATAGTCATTGTGAGTTTCTGGGTCTTGCAGCCTTGTGTTCTGCAGTGCGATCCTTTTTTAGAAGGTCTTCAGAAAATTGGGCACCCAGTTCTTCCCTTGAGCCCACTCTGCTCAAAGTGTGTGCATGTGAATTAAGCATCTTCCTTTTTAATAGGAAAGGCTAAACCTGAAACTCAAAATTCTTCAGGGTAGTGCTTCAGTATGGAGAAAAACATATTTTTTCAAATAAGTATTAAAGCAAAGCGTCTGCTTGAATTTTGTTGTGTGCAAACAAACCCACCAGTGTTAACATTTTCTCTCTGTATTATTGAAGATTGACCCTTTGGTTTTATAGTGTGAACTGAAGTGAAATTCATGAGATTGTAAGACAGAAAGAAGGCTGTAACTCCTTCACCATGAAGTACGTAGGTATCTCTACCTCTTGTTCTTAGACTTGAATAGTTTAAGGCTACCATCCTTTTGTCCCAGGATTTTATGCCTGGATGAGTAATCTATTTTTTTTAATTGACCCAAGTTAAGTATTATCTATTTGCCAGTTTTTGGTATCCTGTGTTTAACCTGTATGCAAAGGACCCTTTGGAAGGGGACCAGGTCAAGCTGCAAACCAGAGTTGGTCCTCCCGGGTGCTACTTTTGGAGTGCAATTGAGCAACCGTGGGCCGTGGCTCAGGGGCTTCTGTCACCATACATCCTCTTCCCTGGTCCGTGCTGACAGTGAATTGAAGATGGAGCAACTGCTCCCCAAGAGGGAGCCATTAGCCTTTTCATTTGCCCTTGAAAAGCTTTAGGAACCCACCTGATGCAGTGCCATGAGTGTATTTTTCTTTTAATCAAAAATACTGTGTTTTGTTCCGTGTTGGACTGGACTTGTAACCACCCAGCAAAGATGGGACCTGCAAAAGTGCAAAGGCTACATGCGTCCTTTTTGTCCCTGAGGTCAGAATCCTGCTCAGGATAAAACCCTTGTGCTTGAGTAAAGCTAGAGTGTTCTCAAGAGAACTGGAGATGCCGGAGTGGCTTTGGTGCTCAGCTGTGTTCGTTAATGCACTGGGGGTGTTCTTGCCACACATCTGTGTCCTTCCTTTTCTCTCTGAAAGCAAACTGCAACACAGTTGCTGTCACGGCAAATCCTCCACAGTGCGATGCTGTAACAACTGCTGCTGCGAGATTCTTCCAGTGTGAGGGCTGGTTTTGGGGCGTGACCTCTTGCACTATCAGGATGGGCACGTATTTCAAGAGAACAGGGGGACGTGAGACAATAGGTAAAAGGAGCATGTACGTTCTTGTCCTAACAGCTTGCCTTAAATCACTGACATTGCAGCAGTTCTTTGCTACTATTGCAATCCTCAGTCTTTGAAAATCCAACAGGTTCTGTAGGTAATACTGTTTTTTGTTTAATTTTTAATAAGTTTCTATCTTTGCGTAATTGCACTCTTCACATAAGCCCTTTTTGGATAGCGTGTCATTTCACACAGGAAAAAAAGTCCATCCCCAGTGTTTGTGCTGTAAAGTGTTTCTTTTTTCCCCCTGTAAATTATATCCAGACTAAAGGTTGCCTACTGTTGGATCAGCGTGTTTACTTGAATGTTGCCATTTTATGCAGTTAAAACTGCTGACTCTTGCTCTTCTCTGGGCCTGTGAGAGTGGAGATTGTGTGACCAGAGGTGGCAAACTTGCACAGAGGGTCGGTGAAGCTGAAGGCTGGCTGCTGCTCCCATGTGTGTTACTCCTTAGAGGACTTCACAGATTAGTGCTCCATATTTGGAAGTTGTGACTTTTTAAGTTGTGCTGAACAAAGTTATTTTAAAATACACTTGCTTCCTTATCTGTAAGTTTGAAATAGTCTTTACAAAAGAGATGGGCTGGCAGGAGAGGGTTGGAGGGCCTTGTGCTCTAAGTTATTGAGTAGCTCAAGTTCCAGGAGCCATGGATGGGACTGGCAGGATTCTGTCCTGAGCCAGCACTGTTGGGGTTTGCACTGGCTGGTCTTGAGGCATGAAACAACCACAAGGCCTTGCTGGGCTATGTGGGAAGGGTCAGGCTGGGAGCACTGGCTGGTGCAGCCTCATTTCTTTCTTGTGGATCTTGAGGCCCCAGTTCAGCCTCAAGTCCCTCTCTGTGGAAGGAACACATTTCGGTAGAGTTGCTCCTTGACAAGTAACTCAGTGTAACTAAGGAAGTAAGGGGAGCAGGGTTTGTGTGGCTGTCACTGCACCTCGTGTGAGCACAGGGCCTCTCAGCTCCTCTCAGTAAACCAGCAAGGGTGGGCAGGGTCACATCTGCTGTTCTTTGTGCCTGGGGGTGTTTTGCCTTTTCAGACTTACCAAGGAGATAACCCTGTATGAGCCAGTTTTCTCACTCTGGGAAATGATGAATGTGTTGCATGTCACGGAGCAGCCCCATGGTTCCTCTTTGGGACAGCAGTATCAGAAGTACTGTGTAAATGTAATGCTTGAAAACAGCTGGAGTAAATTCTGTTTCATGTAGGATCTTTATTTCAAGGGGATGCAGCCAAATTTGAAACCTGATCTAGAGGAAAATACAGAGAATTTCAGGGCAATGCATCTACTAAGTCCCAATCTACTGAATTGGTTTGTAGTTTTACAGTTACTTTTCTTACATCAGATTTTCTCACCATTGGTGTCTGGAACAGAATGGAAACAGCATCTTATGGAATGTGCAATCTAAGGCACAGTGCAAGTAGGGTGTGATAAGAAGGTTGTCTTTACTTGCTAGCAATCCTGAGTGCAATGTTTTTGTTGTGTCCCTTTTGGAAGAAGAGCATTAAGTACAGTCTGAGGTTTTTCTTTTCTTATAAACAAAGCATTGGTTTGTCCATTACTGACTTCTTGTGAAATTTGTGCCAGATGTATATTAAATATTTTGGTGCTTTTTCTAATCCCAGCTGCCATTCATTTACCTGTGAGATTATTGTACTTCTGTATATTTAAATGACCAATCCCTTAAAGAAAAAACAAAACAAAATCCTTTAGTCACAATGTATCCTGACTACTGTAGCTTGTAAATGTTCCAAAGCTTCTGGGTTTCCTGTATTCCAGTAAGGTCTGAGGGGAGGAGAACGGCTACAGAAATCTCACCCACTGGAAGAGGAACTCGCACGCTGTTCTGTGCATTACTGAACAAATGAGTAACATTTGTGGTGTTTACATAATGACACGTTGGTGTTCACTTTTTTGTGCTTAAGCTTTGTACAAATGTCTTATTTAAAGCTGAAGTCCTTTTTACATTTTTCAATTAAAAAGGGACAAATTACTTATTTTTCCATGCCTATGAATAGGACTCTTCCTAGTTTTATTTGTCATGTGAGTTTCTCAATCAGGACTCCTGGGTGCCCACTAAATCCCATCTAGTCCTGGCAGGGAGGTGACCATGGCATTTTTAAGTGTGCAGATGGAAAAGTAGCTGGTTTTTTTCAGCTTTGCAGTGCAAGTGTCTGCAACAAAGAGATGCTGGATGTGAACAGCCTGAACAGGAGTGAATCCTTACAGAGGGATGAGTGCTGGGGTCAGTCTGCCCTTCACCCCCTGCCCTGAGCTGCCTGAGCCCCTGGTCTCCGCTGGACTGGCTCAGCAGTGGGGACTGGCTGTGCTGCTGAAGGCACTGGCTCCCTTTCACATTCTGTAGTAGCACTGACGTTATTGCTTATGCCAGTTTGCAATAGCTGCAGCCAAAGGAATGCCAGGCTCACTTGGAGTGGCCAAAATACCTCTGTGTGAGAAAAATGGCTGCATTCATCTTGCTGAATAATAGATTTAATTTTCAGGTGGCTTTAAATTTAGTCATTAATGACACTGACATGAGCATCTCCTGCCTGCTCACTGCTGCTTCTGGGCTTGTGCTGAACTTACCTTTCTCCTGCTTTCCTGTATTTGTGCCTGCTCCTCCATGCAGCAATTCCCAGCATCCAAATCCCAACACAAGGAGAGAGCCCAGCCCAGCCCAGTGAACTTAAGGTTGGAAAGTAGGAGGGTATAAATATTCCATCAGCTGTATTTAATAATTTCTGGAATTATAAGTATTTCAGCTTTATCTTGGCCTATTCCAATTCACATGAAAAAAATCCCTCATCTCATGGTCAAACCTTTTAACAAACATTTCTTTTTAATTTTTCAATTGGTTTTTCCTGAGTGCCTAAAACTCTCCGAAGCATCTTTGTGCTTGGAAATTCTGTATGTTAATAAGAAATGCTCAAGCAGCCTCTATTTCAAGTGGCAGTGGCTGCAAAGGAGAGGTCTGGAGCTGCAAGTTGCAAATCACCTCATGGTGCTTCCAGCTCCCTGTGGGAAGCGATGCTGTGCGAAGTCCACACAGCCATGTGCTTTCCTTAAAACATCCCTTGCCCCTCCCACAGCCACACATCAACTTTTTTTTTTTTTTTTTTTTTTTTTTTTTCTTTTTTTTTTCATGTGAGGGAAGGGTGGGGGTGGTCAGGGAGGGAGGAGAAAGTGGAGATTGTCCAAGAAGTATGAATCACTGATTCCTCCTTTCCATGGACTAAGTACAGCACTTTCCCAGAAAGGAGGCAGCGACTGCAGCTCAGGAGTTGGCACTGCACAGTTCCAGAAATCCACACAATTCCTGGGGCAGCTGTTAACTGCAGAGCAGCTGCTGCAGGTTCTACTGACCTGGCTGGCTGATTTATGGCCTGGGATGTTCCAGGGGTGATGCCCCAGCTGGTACCTTTGTCTCCAGGAAGGAATGACATCCACAGGCCAATCCTGCGCAGCTTCTGTGGAGCACTGCTCCGGTTTGCCCCAGCACCTGCCTGGCTCAACAGTCCCCCAGCAAGAAGGGTTAATGGTAAAGGTTTTGTGCTTTGAGACACTTTGAATGGCTTTTATTTTTAGATATTGTAGAAGATACAGAGTGAAAGCCTGTTGTTCTTATGGTAAGAGATGTTTACAAAGACATCAATATTTAATTAAAAATATCTTAACAAAAGACTTCGCTTAAAAATTTGGCAGTTTAACAAGCACTCCTCCCTTCATCATCTTTTATTCCCATCAGACCAAGGCCGGATTGTGATCCCTGTGTGCTGCAACACAAACAAGAGGTGTGTTAGTTCTGCTCAGTTCAGCCTTGCTGCACATAACTCTGTTGGGCTGGCAGTGAGAGGCCTGCAACCCCCCAGGTCAGCACATTCAAAAATTAATTCTTTTTCCACCCCACAATTACTTGGCATCCTTTTTAATCAAGAAGCCTACTCTGAACTGTTGGTCCTCAGGGAAACAGTAGTGAGGAACCTCACAATTGGCAAGAAATCTTTTCCCAGCCTGAGATGGAGCTCCCATCCAACCCACTCAGCAGCCTGAGAGTGTGAGCCAAGCTCTGTGGGCTTCCACAGGCTCCCTGTGGATGCAGATTCCTGAATCCACCTGTTCTGCTGGTGGGATTCCTACCCCTTGGTGATGGAAGATTGTGCTAAGTGAGAATAGCTGCAAATGGCCCTTGAAAAGTGTTGGGACGTGCTGAACCCAGTGACTGCTGCAAAGGACACATGGAGTGGACTGCAACTCACAGCCATCCCTGCCTCAAACCTTCCCATGGGGTGACAGGTGAGTGTGCTGGGTACCTGAGGTGGTACGGGGTGCAGAGAGGCAAATGATTGCTCAGAAATGTAAAAACAGATGCAGTTTTAGCCCAGAGAAGGCAGCAGCTGATCCAAGGCCCACATACACTGAAGTGCCCACACCCAGGTCAGACTGGGGCACTGTTTGAATCTGAGCTGTGCTAAGGGTGACCTGCAGGGAGTACTCTGTAGATAAGGCAGGAACTGCTGCTGCCTTTGTTTGTAAACCACAATTTGGGGTGGGGGAATAAACAACTTAGGCTCTATTGAAGATGACAAATTATAATGTTCCTGAAGTTATTAATAACTGAATAATTAGAGCAAATCATGTCAAGAGCAGGCCTTGGCTGGAATGGTTTGTCACTGCCATTAAGCCTAAACATCCCTTGGTTTCAGATTAATCCTCTAGGGACACAGTTTGGAGCAGAGGATTATAACAGCATAATGGCTCTCTTCAGGAAGCCTTGCAAGTAAGGGAGGGGAACCTGGCGTGGCTGCCCAGCCAGGCAGAAGAGATGCTGCTGAGCAGCTCTGGTTCTGCTGCTGTTCCAGGGCATGTCTGGTGTCTCCACAAGGAACAGTGCCCCTTCTGCTGAGGGGCACTGAAGAAACACAAAGGTAGGTGTGACCTTTATTAGGCTGACCAGTGACAGTGAGAGCACAGAAGGCTGTTGAAGTGAGTATGTCCTCAGTAACCAGGGCTTTGCTTAGGAAAGATTGAACCTTTCTGGTTAATAATTAAACAGTGAGACTGGCAGTTCAGGCCCAGGGGGTGAACTGCAGGAAGCACAATCTAGCTGGAAGTATCCCTGATAGAAGTGCTGCAGCCCAACTCAAATGCACAACTTGTTCCTTCCTACAAAAGCTGAAGGACTCTTGAACAAATTTGGGGTTTCTCATTTTTGTCCATCACATGAGAATAAGGGCATGAACCACCTCCTTGATCAACTGTGGCTGAAGCACAGTGTGGGTTATCACAACAGCTGGTAGGTGAAGCTTTGGCTGCAGGAATTAGGTGGTTTTAGAAACCAACCCCCACCGCCCCCCCCCAAAAAAAAAAAAAAAAATCCTGCCTGCTGTGGAAACTCTGCTTGATTCTCTCACGGCCACAACATAAAACTTATCTCATTGTCAATGGGGATGAAACATCCTCTGGGGGAGATGGGTGCACTGGTAAGAATCTGTACAATTAATCAACACTGTGGACCCTCAGATGCATGAATTGTGACTCAGGTCTGCTTTGTGGGCAGAACCTGGGGCTGAGGTTTTATTGGCCCGACATGAAAGTCAGATTAAGTACAGCAGCTTCTTCAGCTTTTCTCTTGGGCTTTCTCTTCCTTGTGCAAGGCTTTAATTTTTAATAGATCAAGATAAAAATATTTAGCTCTCTATTTTCCTTGGTTCTTTGCAAAATAGGTAGCAAGTTACCTGTTCACTCCAGGGAAGAGAACAACACACAGGGTGTTACTCTGCAGGCTTCCATAAAGCTTTTTGATATGGTGGTCTAACTTCTTCACCTTTTTCCTTAGATCCTGTTCCTGCATAAGAGAATAGAAGCATTAAAGTCCCCCATTCATCAGCAATTATACTTCTAAGTGTGGGGGGAGGCTGACCTGTGGGATGGCACAGGTGAGGGCAGCAGTGATGGTGCTCCTGCCTGGCACTTGGCAGTGCAGTGCCCAGCTGCAGGGAGAACCACAGGCCCTGCTCAAATGGCACCAAGGTAAACATGAGAGCTGCACCTCCAGAGCTCTCAGTTAGAACTCTTCTTTCCCCTGCAGCCACACAGCCACTCACCTGTCCCTTTGACTCCTGTGCTGCCTGTGCCCTGTCAGCTCTCCAGTACCAGGCTTCACCTCCTGCCCTGTGCACCTGTATGGTTTTAATGTTTCCAGTGCCCTGCAAACATCACATTATCTCGTGTGCTATTCTCTCTCACACTGCTCTATGGGAATTGATCCTTGGCAGTTCCTTTGTTCCAGCACAAGGAGACCCTTCTGTCACAAGCAGCTCTGCACCTCAGTCAGCTCAGTTACCACTCCAGGTTCCAGGGCAGTCCCTCCTCACTACTGCAACATCAACAGAGCCTCACACTCACAGAGTCAGACAGCTGCTCCATCTTCTCATAGAAGATGTGTTTTCCTTGCTTCCCTCTGTTGTGATTCATTTGCGAAATCCATCTCCAGAGGTGACCTGGAGCAAGGGCATTCCTGCTTCTTAGCTCGCTACCCTTCATGGTCCATCCATTTATAGCTTCAAGGGCATCCACAGCACTCTGTGTTTTCTGGAATTCTGAAATGCAAAGAGAAGGGAACATGCTTTGGCAATGCTGTTGCTGCCCTCCTTGGCACCTGCAAGGCAGGGCTAAAGGTGTGGAGCAGGAAGGAGATGACAAACAAATCACTGCAGCAAGCAGATCCTCATCTTGCTACAGATAAACATCAGACTAGAAATGCCAGCTGGCTGCAGCAGCACCCATCGAGCTGTTCTCACTTTTAAGAGGTGATAACTGCTCTGTGTGAGGCTGCACAGTAGCCACCTCTCACATGGAAGTACAGGAGCCCATTAGCTACCCTGGAATTTTTCTAAGTAAATGTTTGGGGTTTTTTTAAGCAGATGTTTTTTCCTCTTAAATATTGAGCTGTAAAGTGCTCCTCCAAACAATATGTGCTTTCACTGGAGCAGTTTAAATAACATCCCTTTGAGCCTACCTGGGTTTCAGTGGCTCTTGCTGTGTCTGTGCAAAGTCCCAAGGGCTGCTGAATGAGCTTATTTGAAGGAAATATGCAGGTTGTGTGTGAAGTTACTTACTGAGGAAACAGCAGTTCCTGTGCTTTCCACTCTGAAGATCCTTTGGCAGGAACAGTGTTTCCAAGTCTTTCAACTGGCTGAATTCTTCTTGCAAATCTATCTCTGTTAATGACTTCTTTAGACCAGCCACATAAATCACACCTTCATTTTCTACATCCAGTTCTAATTCCTTAATCAGAACATTGCAGTCCAGCATTGCTGCAGTGACTGGTCTCTGGACCTGGGGTGGATGCCGGAGGGATAAAAAGCATGTCAGCCCACTGCTCTGTGTTCTGATCTTCTATTTTAAAGTATTTTTCTCTCATTACCTAAAGTAAACAGGTTATTTTCCATCACTTGAGATAAACATGACTAATGAAGGCCAACTTAACTAGTCATGATAAAGGGATATTTGTAATGCAGAAACACTATAAAATGAAAATGCCTACTCTGTATAGCCCTGTTACTTGGATCTGCCTTTTCAAGCTGCAGCTGGAGGTCAGAACATTTTCTAACCCTTCTGATAGGCAGGAAGGAAAAACAGGGATCTAGCCACTTCCTTTCTGCCAGTGGCCCTAAATTGTGCAGGGACAGGGAGACTGTAACAGCACAAGCAGCCAGCATTTGCCCATCACACTGCTGCGATGTTACACAGATGTATTGGAGACTGTGCATGAGCTCTACATAATGTTTGCTGTTTGCCTTTACCTTAATGCAGGATCCTGCTACCTCAGCTCCATTCAGGCTTTCCACAGCAAGCTGGGCAGCTTCCAGCACTTCATACTGGATACAGACATATGGCTTGAAATAGAAGAATAAGATACTTCAGGTTTATTAATGAGACACTTTAGCCCTCCCTTTTAAAAAGTCAGGTCTCAATAAAGTTGTGCTTTCTTTTAAAACTAGAATAATATAAAAAGTTTGGGAGTAAAATATGTAACACTCCACATACTCTAGCTGTTTTAAACCCCCTCCAATTAACACCCCTTTTTTTCTCCTTCGGCTATTAAAGGCCTTAACATATCAGTTCTCTTTAGAAGGACAAAAATCACCTCAGCTTCACCCAGTGCTCAAAGTCCTCTGAGCAGCACATGAGCTGCACTTGTTCTTGTCATTGTGTGAAGCAGCTTTTTAAGTACCCTGAATGATTGTAGTTGATGACTTAACTACCACAAAAAACCTCCAAATGGAGTAACTGGTATTTCTTTGGTTCTAATCCATATCTTTCCAAGAGTTTACTCAGACCTTCCAGGCCTGTCAGCAACCTTTGAGTGCTCCTCACCTGGAATGTTTCAGTTACCACTGTAAGGGACTGGATTGGCCCACACCTCCCAAATTCTTTCTTCACAGACTTCATGCAAAAGTTTTCTTCAAAAGGACCTGCGTAAATTGTCAGCATGTCAGTCAGCTTGCTTCTCACCTGTTGGAACACAGATTAGAGAAGGCACTTCACAAAGCAAAGGAACTAACTACTCAGTGCCTCCTGATAAATCACAGCTCTCTACAAGCTCAGCATGAAGACTTATTCTCAAACAAAAATACCTTTTCATAAAGTCCAGCATGAAGGTGAGATGCAAGGTACTCTGGACCCAAACTGAATTGAATGATACTGAATTTGGACAGGGGAACATCTTCCAAAGCTCTCTGAAGAATCTGGAGGGAGAAGAGCACACAAGGCTCAAAGAGGTACAAGACAGTTGTACTGCAGAGGATCAGAAACAAGACTATTGAATTAAACTCCCAACTTTAATTTTCATTATTGTCCAAGAAAACCCTCAGGCAGAAATTCTCTGGTGAGTCATGAGAGGATGCAGAGGATCAAAGCTCATTTCCAAAATGCTCAAATGGATTTAGCTAACCTGGTATTAACACTATTGCTAACAGTAAGTACTGTCAGTCTAAAATAGGACTCATCTACCCACTCTCAGGTCAAGAACAACTTTGAACTATTTGATGCTTAGACCAACCCACTCTAAGTCCATTCACCTGTTTGTTTGAAGTGCTCAGGTTACTCTGACACAGGCCAGAAGAGTCTAATCCCTGTCTGCCCAAAAGGAGGGGTTTTTGGCCAGTCACCTGCAGACAATCTAAAAAACTAGCAGAGAAAAGTACACTGTGAGTCACAATACTTTTCAATATGAGGAATAAAAACTTTCAAGAAAATGCTTGTCAGAGAATTACAATTCTTTTAAGAGATTTGAAAGAATATTCTTGTCCACAACATCAAAAGGAGCCTCAGCAATACTCTCTGAAATAAGATGAAACTGCTTAAAGTTTTTCAGCACTATACTGCAATTATTTGTGTCTGTCTGAAGATCCTGATGGCTTCTGAAAAACATAAGGCACTTGTTTGATTTTACTGGGGATTCAACTGAAGGAAAAACATATATATTTGAGACTCTTATTACCATGGTTTGGATAATGGTGGAGGCTCATTCAACTGTTCCTGGAACCCACATCCTTGTGGCTGTAGCGCAGCTTTGTTCTGTGAGACCTCAGCCAGTTTTTCAGCTGTCAGAAGCATCTCTAAGTTTAGTTCTGCTACCTTGGGGAAGGAAGAAGATTATTAGCTGCCTTTCATCTCATCAGCTAATTGCAGCTGACCAAAAAGCCTGTGCTTTCTCTGTGAGTCATGTAGGTACACTCCAGCAGTGAAGAAACATGGGCATTAATTTCTTGCCTTATTGTTTTCTGTTGTCATTTTCGAGCATGCAGCACTCACAGCATCAACAGGCAATCATCTCCAACAAAGTTCTCTCAGAAATCAACAACACAAGGGACTCATAAAACCAGCTGAATCACTACCACAACACACAAAGTCTCTCTCTTCTTTCATCTAGAAAAATTACAGGCATTCCTGCAGGCTGGACGTGTCTCAGTCCTTCTTTACTCAGTGCCCCTCTTCAGGATCAGCAGCAATGCTGGCTGATGTCAGTGAGTACTGAGCACTGGTAGTGCCCAGGTTATTCAGGTACCTGGATATAGGCTGGAAGTAACAAGCTCTCAAAACTGAGGCTTCTATCACTGCTTCATTTTCTCTTTTAAATCAACAGGAGGATGGGCAGGAGTGAGTTTTTTCTTTGAAAGCACAACATTATGTTCTGTATTTTAGGATGGAAATCTTAATTAGATATAAATACCTTTGTTGGTCCTTGCTCAATGAAGAATTGAGCTAATTCCAATGCAGCTCTAGCATCTTCTGTAGGATCATGCCCAAGCTTCTGTTCACATTGAATCTCCTTCCTAGGGCATCAAAATTAGGTGTACAGGCAGGTTATCTGTTTTTCCACACTGACCAACATCCTGTCTTTTCTAAACTGCGTCCTTTTCAGGCTAAAGAGCTTTCCCCTCTCCAAAAAGGATTTTAGTTCTGTGCAGCAGCATTCTTGTGAAATATTCCCAAAAGTTACTGCAAGAAATGTTTTTGCAATGTTGAGCAAAATAATATATGGAATTTACAGAATCACAGAATCACTTGGTTGGAAGAGATCTTCAAGATCATCAAGTCCAACCCATGCCCTAACACCTCAACTAAACCATGGCACTGAGTGCCACATCCAGTCTTTCTCTAAACACATCCAGGGATGGTGACTCCATCACCTCCCTGGGCAGACCATTCCCATACTTTATCACTCTTTCTGTAAAAAACATTTTCCTGATATCCAGTCTATATTTCCCTTGGTGCAGCTTAAGGCTGTGTCCTCTCATTTTGTCAGTTGCTGCCTGGAGAAAGAGACCAACCCCCACCTGAGCACAGCCACCTTTCAGGGAGGTGTAGAGAGTGAGAAGGTCACCTCTGAGTCTCCTTTTCTCCAGGCTAAACAACCCCAGCTCCCTCAACCGTTCCTCACAGAATTTGTGTTCCAAGCCCTTCATCAGCTTTGCTGCTTCCCCTGGAGGCACTCAAGCATCTCAATGTCCTTCCTAAACTGAGGAGCCAGAACTGGACAGAGCACTTGAGGTGAGTGCCCAGTACAGGGGAAATTTGACAGAAGCAGTGCTAATGCTTGCTACTCTGATGCATGACTATTTTTAAATTTTTGACTAATTTCTGACTAATTTTTTTATACTTATTTCTTGACTAATGGCCCAACTCACAATTTGCACACAGAGTGGAAGGAAACCCCCAGTTCAGTGAAGTTTGGCACTGCAGAGTATTACCATTCACTGTGAGCATGGGGAGAACTATCTCACTAAGATACTATCCACTGGTAGCTGATACACTGAG
The DNA here is from genome assembly GCF_965231275.1 of Zosterops lateralis. Taxonomy (NCBI): domain Eukaryota; kingdom Metazoa; phylum Chordata; class Aves; order Passeriformes; family Zosteropidae; genus Zosterops; species Zosterops lateralis. Next base: position 6,225,878 of record NC_139775.1, read on the forward strand.
AAATACAATTTAAGTCAGTAAATCAGACATTCATGCATTAACCTTTCTTCCTTGCCAACTGAAACAGCTCTCATCTGTGTGAGCCAGAGTGCCTCTGCTGTTCTACAATTCAATACACCTCTACAGCCCTGCAGGAAGGCGAGTTTTGCTGGGACTCAGATCTGGTTAGGTCACAGCATTCCTGCTTGCTCAAAGACAAGCCCATTTATTATGCTGCCTGATGTTTCAAGCAGTCGGTAAATTCCTTTTTATCGTGTCTTACTTGCACAACCTGCTCCTTTCTTTTGAATCTTAGTAACAAAATAATAATTCTGATACTATTAGCAGCAGTGTAAGACCCTATGACCCACCATGACAGTTTCTAATCTTTCCCATGACAGTATAGTAATAATCTTACCCTAAAACAGCTTTGGCTAGAAATTTTAGCTTAAATCTTCGACCTTCATTTCTGGCAAAAAGCAGTGAAGTATCAATAACACTGGGGTGGATCATCTGGAGGAGAAAAATCATCCCCAGTTTAGTTTACGAGCAGCAGACATACAGACCTGGACAGTAACTCCACAATTTTCTGTGCCTCTGCCTTTAATTTCAGTTGCCAGCTTCTTCCTGACAGACATCTTATCCACAAGAGAGCAAAAGGAATAATGAAACAAAGCCAACTCTCCTCTCTACCTCCCACTCTAGTGGGAAGATCTAGATTGGGTTAGAAAGATTAAGTATGATTCAAGATTTTAGATTAGTTAAATTACCCACAGAAAGGACTTCAGTTCTCCCCATGACAGAGCTATCAGAAGCATCTGGCTGAAGCAGAGGGGTAAAGTTGCAACAATATCTGTGTCTGGACAGACATTTCTCTTTTGGGTTTGGAACAGCCCCTTACAAATTTTATAGCTGTAAGGAGAGTTCTTGACTTTTGAATCCTTATAGACGGAGGGCTATTCATATTAAAAAGCAATTAACAATTGTTCACTAATAAAAATAGCAATTGTTAAAGAGTGTTCAGGTGTGAAATGAGAAAGAAAGGGTTGGAAAAACACTCTTAAAAACATACTCACTTCCAAAGCCTGAAGATCAGAATTTAAAGAATGACCCACCAATACTGCATCATGGGGAAGTATTTTTTTTAGCCTGGTTTGGATGTCTGACAGTCTTGTCTTCACTGGAAGAAGCATTTTCCTTGTGATTCCTGAGAATCTTCAAAACAAAATTTGGATGACTTAAAATCAACACATTAGCAACAGTGTGTCCTGGAAAATATTACAAGCAGGTCCTGTAAAATATGAACTCGGTGTAGCTAATCACAGAATGCTATTTACTGTTTTCTGTTCCAACATCAGAGAATATACTGCAGTTAAACTGCTAAGAGTGCTATCACATCTATTTCAAAAGTTTATTTCTCCCAGGCATTCTTAAGTGATGCAGTTGGCATCAGATAGCACAGGTAAGGAAATACTTCAAGTCTGATGGTGGAAGGAGATGCTTCCAAGTAATCTGATGGGACTGGGACATCACCTCCTGGATAAAGCCAGGTGAAATTTTGAAGAAGACAAGCCTTGAGTTTTGCCTGCTTCTGTTATAATCCTGAGCCCCACCCTAAAGGTGTGTACAAGCTCTATGCATTTTTTACGTATGAGCAAATTTAGCTATGGACTCCATCTTATTTTATAATCAGCAGTGAAGAGTAACTTGTGCTGTGTATCATTGATTTTTAAGAGAACTTTCCCACAGACATTGCAGCATGGCAGTGGTTCTGCCTGGTAGCCCCACGGCAGATTGTACACAAAATGTGCAGCATACTGTACATATAATGTTGGTCACTTTAGTCAGACAGAACAAACTCTATTCTTAACACTGAGGGAAATGCAGCAAGCATCTGTGCAAACCAAGGGGTTTCTGAAAGGTCCTGTGTAACAGGCTTAATCTGAAAGGGCTGCAGCTCTGAAAGACAAAGAGAGAAGAAAGGTTTGTGCAAGTGACCTGGTGCGGTAGTTCAGCACTGTGCTCTCAGGTTTGACCAGTTCATTCAGCAGGCACTGACCCTGTGCATCCACCAAAGACACACGAGTGACTTCGTTCCCTTTTGCAGTCAGGCACTGGCAGGAAGAAGCAGAGGCAGTTGTTGAATCAGCACAATGCTGCCACTCAAAAACCTTAGCTAACACCTGCTTTGGCTGCAGCAGCATCCCTGCAAAGGAGTTCCTTCACTAAGATATGCACTACGGTTGTGTTCTGAGCTGCTTTACCGGCTAGCTTGCTCTCTGACCAACATATAGGGAAGGTTTGGTGGGTCTGAACCTCAGGCTGGAGCATGGTCGACCGCATGGAAGAAAGAGTTGACTCCTCACATGAGTTTCACTAGGCTTTATTCCACCCAGGGGCAGCCCACGTGCAGAAGTGAGCTCTGGGCCTTGGTTTTCACCTTAAGTACCCGGGGGCGTCCCCAAGGAGGGGAGAACTCAGAACCAATGGAAGGGGAGGGAGGGTGTGACCCAGAACAGGGAAACTTAACAAAACAATAAAGAAAAGTGGTACCAGAGTACTTTATCGAATCAAAGGGCACCTTCACCCGAATTTTCCAGATCCTCACAGGGTGATTGGCAGGTCTATCATGAGGGAAAGACCACTGGGGGGGTTTGGGGATGGGTGTGTCTGAACAAATCATTGTACACAAATAAGAAAAACATGCATAACTTTAGAAAACCCAAAATGCACACCGCAACAATCCACCACTCACAGCTGGTGGATTTATACTCTAGTGTGCTTCCTTTTAATTGTTCAATGTACACTGTAAGCACAGCAAACACAGGCAGGCACAGCACAGAAAAGCATTGTAAAGAAGTGCTGATTTCACAGAATCAGTCTGTGCTCTGCACTGCACAAGTGCCACTGACAGCACCAGCCCCAGAGATGTTGCACAATTTAAAGGCAGAGCCCAAGTTGTATCAATAGTTACTCAATGCTCATGCCAAACAGGCATCTCTGCAAGGCTAAAACTGCACTAAAGGGGGACTCTTCACCACACCAGCTGCCAAAGGAACTGTGATGGCTAAAGGAAATATGTGTGACAGGGAAGTATCTTTCCTTTCTCAAACCTTGGAGAGAGGTGAGGAGGAATTCCACAGCAGTCTCATGGGTTATTGCAGCATTGCTGACAGGCCTGGCAGACCCAGCTACTGCCCTGGGAGCCAACAGAACTAAGCTCTCTGCTCAGGATTTCTGTCTCATTGCCAGAACCACTGCTGGGGCCTCTCCCATGGCTGCATCAGTACTGGTACTATCAAGGAAGGGACTGGCAGTAGATATTAAGATATCAGAAGTGGTTCACAAATACACAGAGCACTTGGCTCACTTGGGAATGGCTGGTAAAAGCTGGGTGCCTGACTCTATTTTGTAAGGCTACACACACTGATTTTTACCATTTCACAATCCAGACCAAAGAGGGGGCTGCTGTCTGTCCTCTGCTGATCACACTCTGTGGAGATGTAGCCCTGGCATTTAGGGGAACCTGGAGGAAAAACACACCTGGGAATAAGAAAAAGACCTTTCTTCTACAACTCCTATGACAAAACGTATTACTAAACTGTCAAAATTAAAAACAACCCCCAACATAACAAAACAACTGAACAGCCCTCACTCAAAAACTGACCTTCTATGGGATAGTCATTTTCTTTCTGCTCTTTTAAAGTTAGGGTATAGCTTGTAAGGCCTTGTTTTTTTTCTCCATATCTCTGAATGATGGGATCACACTGCAAGTCAGAGCTTTTAGTAATGCATTCACAGCTGATGCAAGTCACACCTGTAAGATACAGAAGCATCTGTCAAGCTCAGTTTCTCCATCAGATCAACACTTAGAGGCTGTACCATTCCAAATTACTACCTGGAACAACAGACTGGAGAAAAAGACACACAGTCTTCTTAGCTCAAACCTAAATTATATGTCTGTCTTTTTGACTAGATACATCTTAGAATAAAATAATTACAACTAGGTAGTAAAGCAGCATGGACTGGGATTAAATATGTTAAAAACTTTCTCTAGTTTTGCCCAACATGAGTTATTGAACTAGTCGGAGTAAGAAGTCTCGTGGTTTAAGCCATTGTATCCTTTTCTAAACAAGTTTACCATGGCAGCACACCGGGATGGCAGAGGATGCAAAGTCATAAATTTCTATTCAAAGTGAGTTACTGTCTTGAAAGAGACAATGCAAACCCAAACAAAATACCTTGTGGAGTGTTTTGAGGTTTCAGGTTTGCTCCTTCTCCATATAGGCTGACTGGGAAGTTGGTGGAAGGTGCTAACGTGAATCTCTAAAAAAAGAAAATGTGAAAACATGTTAGTGACTTTGAATGACAGGCAGAAATAACAAAAAAATGAGGGGTTTATTGATCCCCAAACCAGCTAAATTCAGCGGAGGATGAATAAAGAAACAGGAAATACATTTGGTGTTTTACCAAGAAGAAAAACCCAACACAAACCAAACCTGCTACAATGAGGATAATACAGGATTCTTTGTACTACATGACAGATTTGCCTTGCCTGATATGATCAAGAAGGCAAATTTCAAGACCTTCTTTGATAGAAACTAAAGCCAGTTCCAGTCTTTCCAGTTAAGTTGTAATTTACATTTGCTGCAGTTCAGGAATAACTCTCCAGAAGCTTGAATTCAAGTCCTTCTTTCTTTCTATCTTCCTTCAAAAATGTTGCTTTTAAGTCAGAAAATAAAAATAATTATTTAATAATCTCTTTGGGAAATGGGAGAAACTTGACATGAAGTGCAAATAATAAAAGTGACATTTTTCAACCAGTGGGACTAGCATAACTCTACTGAGAGTCTCCTCACTCAGAGTAAATCCCAAATTATTGAAATCATTCCAAGATATTTATAATCTAATCGGCATCCTGTAGGTTCAGGATACGTAACAGTCAGAGGACTGAAACATCAATAAACATTTCACCTGGTAAGGCTTCAAAGACTTATGTCTTGAAATCCTGTTCCTAATATCAAAACCCAGTCCTTTGTTCTGAGCTGACAACTGCTGCAAACAGATCCTCTCCTTGCTGTCAAGGATGGTCACAGGAATTCCACTGCAGCCATTATCCCTGGGATGTGGTTTCAGGACTGAAAGAAGACACCGATGCAGTCTGGGGACTTACATGCCGGAACACTTTCCTGAGGTGTTTGAACTGTAAATAGAATCTGTAGAAATGGAGTTGGCTCATTTCGTGTAGAACAACAACCACAACCCCAGCCAGGTGGCTTTGGTGATAAATACGGCACCAGCTGCAGTTAAAAAAGAGCAATAATTTTAAAAAACCAAAACATAAAAATCAAAGCAAAACAGTTATCAAGTACTCTTAAAAAAAAGTTGGAACTAGCCCAGCTTTAAGGCAGTACATGGCAAAGTGCCAAATTACTTCAGTAAGAGGTTTTATAGCTTATCTCGAACAGCCACATATTCCTGGAAGCAACAGAATACAGGAGAAGAGTTATTGTGAATTTCTGCTGCATACCATTTCAAGACATGTATACCTCATTCATATGCATCAGAATGTGAATATATGAGCAACTTCAACAGTAGTGATGCAGTCTGGTGAATTAATGTATCAAAATAAGTTTCACAAAGTAATTTTTTATTCACTATTAAAATGTAAAGTGGGGTATTTTCTGCTTTGAGTTTCATTTGAAGATTGATTTCATTTCATTTTTGCCACTCAAGGTTATAAACCCTCCTCAGCCTTTGCCTTCCAGTACTGAGAAGTGGCCCAGAGAAAGGGAGAAGTGACTAAAATGGGGGTTTTTTTCTAAAATGCTCTAGAATGCTCTGCTTTGATAATATCTTATATGAAATGCATTAACATTTGTGTTAATATCACAAATATTTTAACAGGGTATTTTGTTTCTCAGTGTGTGGAGCTTCTTCAGTTCCACAGCAGTCATTTAATTTTTCAAAACTGCATGAAACAAAACTATGTAATGGTAGGATTTCTGACAGAAGAGGAATTCTGCCTCCTGGCCACATCTAACAGCAACTGTGTCTGCACAATCCAGGCTGCCATTATGGCAACTCCACGGAGAGTGCTCCAAACCCAACATGGCTAATTTTCCTTTAGGAATGTTTTCACACCACAGGAGAACACTAGAGCAGGCTGATTGCAGCTGTGGATGTACCTGGGCTGTGCTGCATTGTGGCATTTCCCCAGAGCTGCGTATTTCAGCAGCTCATACAGCTGGTCCTGGCTGATTTCAGAGTCCTTGCCAAGCAGAGCTGCTGACAAACGACACGACTTTTCCTGTGGAACGGGAAATAGCGGTAATGAGTGGTTTCATGTCATCACACCAGTCCATGAAAAAATAAGTAAAAAGTGACTATTTGGATACAACCAGCTACATTTAAAGTAACTATTCCACTCCTTATGGGCAAAAGTTTCCTTTCAGATCCTACTTTAATATTACATTTACTCAACATTTCAGTAACCCAGGTACTCTAACTTCAAAGATTTATTTAATAAAGATTAACATAAGAAGATGTATGCCATAAGGAGGCAGTTGATACGCAAACACAATATCCTGGTCTCTCAACCCTTTTCCCCACTAGCTGCTGTAGAGTTTTAAACATTTGTACAAGTGTCACATGTAGCCACTCACTCTATGTGAGATTTTCCCTCTCTACAGTGTGGGATCTGCTCTGCCAGAAGGGTTTGCTGACCCCTGCAGGGAAAAATGCTTCAGTAAAACCCAAGGAAGATGCAGAAAGCACCGAGGAGATGAGGTGGGGACTGTGCCACACAGTTCTACACAGCAGTTCTTTAAGCCTAAACGCACAAATTCTTCTAAAGGCTAATTAGCAAGTCAATGTGGCGTCTTGGTGACCTCCACGGACCAGATGGCCAGTTCCAAAGAACTCCGGTAAAAATTTTAAAGATATTCTTTTTATAGGGGATGAAAAGACATCAAGGCCTACAAGGCGAAAAGCACCACACATTAGAGAATGCAGAACTTCACAGCATGAAGCACTGGAAGTTCTTTTCCCCTGCACACTAACAAACTATGTGCTCAGTAATTTGGACAGAGCCCGCCCACATGGGACTGAGCTGGTGTGCTCTTCAAGACATTTGTCACTGGGTAAGGAAGTTAAAGAGGTGACAACCGTCGTGGTTCCAGTGGTTAAAAATCATCTGGCAATAACAGCACAGGCTGGTGTAACTGCTAGTGCCCCATCTCTCATGCTAAGTGAGACAAGTAATGACACCGTTGTTTTCAATACGGCCTAATTAAAGCTTTGCAAAAAAAAAAAACCCACACAAAGAGCGGAGGTTTTGATTCACCAGGGAGAGGGTGCTGCCAACCACAGGAATTTGTGTCTAACTGGGTACAAACAGGACTGATCTCACAGGACACGCCAACTCCTGTTCCACACTCAGTGTCCCTGGGTGAGGTGTCACCGTGGGATGCTCTGCGCCCTTGAGAGGTGCATGTGCTGAGCACACACAACGCTCCTTTCAAGAGCTGCTTTGTTTATCAGATTATACTGGAGAATGTATCTATTTTTAAAACAAAATTTCTTATATGTAATGCTGAGCACACCAAATGAGTTCTTTTCCACATCTCTCGGAGCAGAATCCAGGCTCCCCAGGGCAGTGGTCATGGCCCTACACCCGCCAGGGTTTGAGAAGTTTGTCAATGTCAAGTCTGGACAATGCTCTCAGGCACATGGTGGGATTGCTGGGGTGTCCTGTGCAGGGCCAGGAGCTGGACTCCAGTGCGCGCTGTGGATCAATTCAGGACATTCTGTGATGTTATCTGCAGGCACTGGCTGTACCTACTCTCCCGGTACACCGCCGGTGTACACCGCCTTGCTGAGCTCTCAGCACCCCAACGCGGGACACAGCAACACCCCCGAGAAGCGGCCGCAGGGGACACAGGGCCCGCACCGCGCTCCTCACGGCGCCGGGCGCTCGGCTCTCACCTCGGGGCCCGGGCCCGCGCCGCCGCCGTCCGCCTTCCGCCTCTTCCGCGCCGCCCGCGGCCTCCCCGCGGCTCCGCCGGGCCGCTTGAGGCACAGCCCCTTGGCCATGGCCCGCACGGGAGCGGCGGGGCCCGGCACAGCCCCCTCACGGCCCGGCACAGCCCCGCGCTACCGGCGGCTCTGGGACGGCGGCGGGCTGGGCGGGGCCGGGGCCCGCGGCCGGAGCGGCCGAGAGCGCGATGGGGGCGGGCCCGCGGGAGCTTTGAAATGGCGGCCGCTCGCTGAGGCGGCGGGGCGCGGCCATGGCCACCAAGCGCCTGGCCAGGTGCGGGGCTGGGCCGCGGGGTCGGGGGTGTCCGGGCGCGGGGTTGGTGCCGGTGCCGGTGTCCGGGCGCGGAGGGGCTGCGGCGGCAGCGGGCAGCCCCTGAGCGCAGTCGGTGTCCGCAGGCGGCTGGGGCTGGCGCGGAGCAGCGCTCGGGCGCGGAGCGGGGCGCGGGCGGCCGCGGGGCAGCGCTTCGCCTTCCTCATCGTGCTGGACTTCGAGGCCACGTGCTGGGCGGAGCGCGGGCCGCGCGGGCCCGAGATCAGTGAGTGCTCAGAGTGCCGTCGTTGTGTCTTCCTTGTGTTGTGTTCCTTGTAACCCCTGGCGTTTCAGCCCCAGGGTAATGGAGTAATAGATATTTAATTAATATAAATGTGTGTACGTACATGTGCGTGGAAGACAGTGACAAGGATCATCGAGTCCGAATGATCCACACAGGGATCAAACCCACAACCTTGGCCTTATCAGCATCATGCTTGAACTCTGTGTTTATATATATGTGTATATATATATATGTATGAACTCTGTGTTTATCTATCTATCTATCTATATGTATGTATACATACTAGAATCATGGAATATGCTGAGTTGGCAGGGACCCATATAAAAATGGTATCATTCCTGTGAACAGTTTTAACCTTTCTGGCTTTGTGTTTTGGTTGTTTTGTTTCTTCTCCTTCTGTATTTGTTGCAGTTGAATTTCCAGCAGTCCTGTTAAACACTTCAACAGGAGCACTTGAATCTGAATTCCACATGTACGTCCAGCCCCAGGAGCATCCTATTCTCTCGGAATTCTGTACAGAACTAACTGGCATAACACAGGTATAATTGTGACTTAACATCGTTTTACAATTGTATAATTGCTGTTTACCGTTTTATTTAAATAGGCCTTTAAAGAGCTAAAAAGAAATAAACCTTAAATGAATTTCAGTGCATTCTAACACATACATGCTTCTCGTTCTGTTCCTTGAAGAATCAAGTTGATGAAGGGGTGCCTCTCAACATTTGCTTATCACAGTTTTTGAAATGGATTCAAAAGATACAAAAGGAGAAGAACATTATATTCAGTACTGATAGTCAGAGTAATTCTACTTCAGAAGCAAAAGCGTGTGCCTTTGTCACTTGGACAGGTAAATAACACTTTAATTTGCTTTTCCTGCACAGTAACATTAGGTGGCACTAGTGAGATTGTGTCTTCACTTCTAGGCAGCCAAAATCCTGTTACTAGGTATTAAAAATGAGGAATATTGGGATAAGACTGAAAATATGAAATCCATGGAATCCTGATGTATTTGCTGCATTTTTGACTCCAGGGCCTGACACTTACACTTTTCTGCTTTAGTGAACTGTATGACCATTCTTAGTGTGTCTAAATGAATTAATGATATCTTTGAGATCTTTAACTGTCTGAAGTTATTTACTAACAGGAGTTTGTTTCTTCTAGTGTCCTTTTGCAGCAACCACAGTGTTTCCCATGGACAACCACTTCACAGCCTGTGCCTCCTGTCCAGCAGCACAGGATGCTGACAGTGTGTTGGTGTTGTGTCCCTTCATGTAGATTTTTAGGCCACATAAAGGGACACATACGCCCCATAATGTGGATTTTAGGCCAGTTCTGTAGTGGTGGATTGACTGTGGTTTTCCCTGCACAGACTGGGACCTGGGTGTGTGTTTGCACTACGAGTGTAAAAGGAAGCAGCTGCGCAAACCTGATATTCTGAATTCCTGGATTGATCTCAAAGCGACCTACAGGGTGAGAAGACTGACAGACTAAAACATTTCCACCCACACTCACCTCAAAGGCTGACTGTACTGAGCTTACAAGGCAATGCTGTATGCTCCAGTGACCAGAGTAACTTTGTTTTGTGTTGTTACTGCTCTATAACCAACTGCCCTAGAACGGTGTGAATTTGAATAGAAATCTTAATGCTAGGAAAAGATTGTTATCTGATAAAAGAATGATAATTAGGATAACTTATGAGCTGCTCTTACTTTCCTGACATGTTTTGCCCTCTTTGCTTCCTATTTTTTTTGTTTTGTGTGCTTTTATTGCTGCTTTATATTGCTGTGTAGGAAGTCATCATCATAGTCTGAGGTACTTAGAGGTACCTTACAGGTAGGCAACAGAATTAGGTCTCTAAAGATTAAAAAGTGTGAATATTCTCCCGTTCTAGTGATCAAATCAGATACTCGGATCAGGAGCAAGTAGTACTCACTTTTTTCACTTACAAAAACATCCATACCTATGCCAAACATATTCATGCCTATGCCTTTGATTGCACCTTAAGGTATTATTTATAGTTGTATTCTTCAATGCTTGTCTGTTAAGATTTTAATCAATGTAAGCCATAGAGTGCAGACAAATTACTCCAGAGCTCAGACAGAATGGATTTGCTTAAGACTGAGAGAAGGGATTCATGGTTCTCTCTGTTCTGATTTCTAACAGGGTAAGTCACTTATGGTCTTATCCTCATTGTAAAATGCAGGTACCCAACTTGCTTAATTGCCTTGTGAGATTTATTATTCATTTGGGGTTATTTCTGAAATGGCTTTGCTTCACTAGGGAAAGATTTGGAAATGCTTCATGTTAAGCACCTGCATTTCTTTTCTTAGGCCTTCTATAACAGAAAGCCTAAAGGGCTAAATGGAGCTTTGCAGGATTTGGGGATAGCTTTTGAAGGACGGGAACATTGTGGTAAGCATGATTATCCTCATTTTAATAAAGACATAAATATATGTATCTTAGAAAGCTAAATAGTACTATTTAGCTTTAGTTAGCGAACTTAACCTAAAGCAACTAGTTACTAGCCAGTCATTACTCTGAGTAATAACTACTGTTTCAGGCTATGCCATGTTCTGCCCAACCGACCATCAAAAGAAGAAAGGCGAAGTGCTCTGAGATCAGTTTATTTCTAACCTCATAGTTCATTTCTGAAATCACTTCTACTGCTACTGAGTATATGTTCACAAGCTTAATTTATTAATTGCTAGGATGCAAAAAAAAAAAAAAAAAAAAAAGAGGTGGAGGGAAGATAAAGAAACTTGATTTTACCTGATACCTCTGGATATCATGTTAATGCGAGAGAATTCCAGCACAATATGGTTTTGGGTATTTTTGCTTGGTTAATAAAAAGAGCAAGGATAGTTAAAATCATGAATAGATATTCAGCTCTATGGATAATCCTTCACATGTTTCAGCAGAGAGAATTATTTGGAATATTCTACTTCCACTTTTCTTTTTTGAACTAGATGACTAAGTGTCACAGTTCTGTGACTCCTTGTCATTCATGTAAGGCTTACCTGAACTACATTTTTCCTGTAATAAGAACTATCCTCAGTAGCATTTTAAAAAGAAGACATTAATATAACCATACTTTTGAAGGGTTGGATGATTCCCGGAATACTGCTCGTCTTGCTTGGAGGCTGATTTGTGATGGATGTGTGCTGAAAGTTACTAAATCTTTGGATAAGGTTAGTCCCTACTTCGTATCTTCCCATCTACTTGCTTTGTAGACTGGAATGCAGATGAAAGGGGAGCTATTCAAATAATAAACCCAGCATCTTGACTTGATTTGGAAAGAACATCCTTTGGCTGAATGCATATTAATTTTGTGCATTTATTCCCAAAATGTCTGGGTATTTCACTTTCCAAAATCTGCTTTTGTTTACGGACTCCCTAGGCATATCAGAAGAGTAATTTAATTTCCAGAACACTGGCTCTAAACGTCACTGACAAGACTCCACTGGGAAGTAAGAGCAGATCTGAAACATCTAGAGATGGAACTTGTGAAACAAAATCTCTAGCTGAGAATGAACAGAACATTATTGCTGGCAACAAGATAAATTCTAATGTACAGACTGGGGAACAGCAGATCACTTGCACTAATCCCTCTGCAGATGTCCGTGTTGTACTCAGCAGCAGCTCAAGGACTGAATTCCGTGCTCAATCCCAAAGCTCTTCAGCAGCATCTACTGATAGATTTCCTGTTCCTTTGGGTCTGGCACAGCCATGTCCCAGTCCTGCATCAACAGACACCTGGCAGGGATTGAGCATTGGGCAGTCTCTGAGAACAGCCAGGCCCAGCCTCCCAGTACAGGGATCTGGGCTGGTGCTTCTCTCCACCACCATTCCCTCAGTTACTCACTCCAGTGGGGACATCAGCACCAGTTCTGAGTGCTTGTCTTTGCTGACTGACTGGGAAGATGTTGCTTTGATACCAGAATCTCAATATGAACAAAATTCAGACTCTGTTCAGCTCAAGGATGACTCAAGTACAGACAGTCTAATAGCGTTTGAAGAAGAAACTATTTCAAAACAATTGGCTGTGACAAGTTCAGGTAATCAGACTTTGGAGGAAAGTGTAGCACCCATAGAACCTCTGAGGTCTGTTGTTTACAAAAGTCCTGATACTACAATCTATAACATAGGGACAGTACAAAGGCAGATTTCAAAATTTTCAGGTTTTAAGTTACCATCTGTAAAGGGAAATGCTGTTTCAGCACAATCAGCGTTAATTGGAAGTTACTCTACTCCCTTAGAGGCTCCTAAAAGAAAGCCAACTAGTCCAAAAACATGCCCACCAGCAAAAAAGCAGTATTTTCATATATATCAAGAGAAAACTTCCTCTTTTGATCACTCCTTACCTTTGAGAAGTACAAATTTGCCCAATGTATCTCCTGCTGTTCTGAACTCCACAGTCAATTTGAATGTGAGAAATGGAAAATTAACTCCCCCTCTGTGTAACTGCGGCCGAAGAGCCAAAAAACTCTCTGTGTCAAATGCTGGCCCAAATCATGGCAGAGCATTTTTTTGTTGTCCTGTTGGCAAGCAAGGAGGTGATAAGAAAAGTTGTGGATACTTCAAGTGGGAATATGCACTTCTGAAAGAGAAATCTAATGGTCTCACCTTTAATGCAGATGCTTTGACCTCTCTTGGAACTGTTTCTAGTAATACAGAAAAATTTTCCTACAAAAAGTACTTGTGTCTTAGACCCTCTATGAGAACTTGAAAATGGATACAATTATTTGTCTGAATCCTAAACTCTCTAAGTTTCATGCTTAATGTAATCATGACAGTCAAATTATGTCAGATATATATTGTCAGAATGGGACAAAAAGGACAGTTCTTGGTTAACATAGAAAGGAAAATTGCTCGAGCACAGAAAAATATCATAAAGTAACTCCTTAATGAAGTGTGAGAGAACAGATAAAACTATTAAGTGCTAAAATTAGAGTATGAGCAGCTGTTGCTACAATTCTTAAATTTCTCTTCCATCGTGTATTTTAAATACTTTACTAGTCCAGTCCTTAAAGATTTCAATGACACAGATTTTATTTGCACTTTTTCCTAAATATATTTGTAATGCCTACAAATTTTATTTTTTGAAACCTTTTAAAATCTCTTTAGAATATGTCACACATCAAAAGTGATTCTTGAAGCAATAGTATTCTCTTAAACTGTTAGTTTTTTTTATCCTTTAAGATACTGTTTATTAACAGTAAAGATAAGATACTGATATTTCATTAAATACTTTATTTAACACATATTACTGTTGTGCTCCTGCCTCTCTGAGTTTCCCATTTCATTTGTATCAATGTCTGCTTTAGCTCCTAGTGTAGCCCCTGGGACAGACAAATGATGGGAGTTAGGTAAGAATGTATTCAAACGTAAAGTAAGAAGGATATAGTATAATGTCTTTACATTACTGTGTAGATCTGCAGTGTCTTACTTTGTAAAAAATCCTGCAAAAAAAGCAGCAAGTACTTTAATTTTTTCTCCACTTCTGGCGCAGTTTGCTTCCAATGGTGGTTTTCTTATATTGGATTTGGAGCAACTGCCTTGGTCATTTTTTTTACGGATCAGAACCTGTAACAATTATTATTACCCCCTTAACTGTCCAAGAAGTTTAAAAGTCAGAGCAGGGGAGGCGCTTCTTGCGGGCCGGGATGCGCAGACACCTTTAGGAGCTGCGCTACGGGCCGTGACTGTTCTGTCAGCACATGTTCGCTCTTTTTCCGAGCCTCCTGTTCAAAGAGTCTGGTTTAGCCAGGAACTGGCTGGTCTGGGACTATCTGGTCCCTCTGCACCGGGACACCTTCGGGGGTCGCACGGGCCGAGGGGAGTGGCCGAAGCATCCCCCGTCTGTGGAGACACGGGTCAGTGCCGGACCCCGAGGGCTGCTCGCTCTCCTCCGGCGAGTGTCCGCCTGCGCCTCTCCCCTCAGCTCCTCAGTTATTAACACAGACTTTAACTCTGGATCCGGGCCTCGGGGGAAGCGAGAGCTCCACGGGCTGCGAGTCTGGCGGGGGCTGAGCGCGCCACCAGAGTGCCCGGCGCCCCTTGGGACCCGCGCTCCGCAGGCTCGCTCCCGGCGGGTCGGGCCTGGAGACTCCCTTCCCGCGGCTCGGTCCCATAAGCTCGGTGCCGGGGGGTCGCTTCCCGCGGCTCGGTGTCGGTGGTCAGTCCCGGTGCCCGCGGCCGCCGCTCCAGGCGCGGCGCTGTGCGGGCCGGGCGGGCGGGACCGGGGCGGGCGCGGCGCCGGCGCCATCGGGGCGGAACTGCCGGGGCTGCCCAAACTGCCGGAGCTGCCCGATGGCCGCGGCCGAGCCGGCGGCACGAAAGCGGCGGCCCAAGGGGCACTTCGCGGCGGGGCCCGGCCGGGCCAAGCGGCCCCGCGGCGCCGGGCGGCAGCTGGAGGCCGGAATGCGCGGCATCCTCATCACCTGCAACATGAACGAGCGCAAGTGCGTGGGGGAGGCCTACAGCCTGCTGGGCGAGTACGGGGACCTGCTCTACGGGCCCGAGCAGGTGCGTGCGGCCGGGCCGGGGCCTGCGGGGCCTTCGGGGCGGGCGGGCGGGGGAGCGGCGCCCCCAGGCCTCGGCACCTCCCGCGGGTGGGGAGGGAGCCGCGTGTGTGGAAGGAGCCGTGTGTGAGCAGCACGGCCCCGAATGTACCCGGTTGTGCCCTCCTCGCAGCCCCGCTCGCAGCCGGCCCGATGGAAGGCCCGGCCCCTGTCCCGTGTCCCGGGCCCAGCCCGTGTCCTGTGGGCCGTGGGCTGTGGGCTGTGTCCTGTGGGCTGTGGGCTGTGGGCCGTGGGCTGTGGGCTCGGCGCTGCCGCTCGGTGCTCACCAACAAATGGTGCCCGTGTGAAGTTTTCAGATCACGAGGAGAGGCTGTCTGGAAGCGACAGAGAGGAGGATGAGGATGATATCGAGGCAGCTCTGAAGAAGGAGGTGGGCCAGATCCGTGCCTCGACCGAGCAGAAGCTGCGGCGGTTCCAGTCAGTGGAGAGTGGGGCCAACAACGTGGTCTTCATCAGAACCCAGGGCATAGGTGGGGCTTCTGCTGATACTGAGTCGTGTAAACTGCTCTCAGCACTGTTAGTAAAAGGCCACAGAGTGTGGCTTCCAAGTAACACGTGTATGTCAGACAAATATCCTTCCCTTTGGCTGTGCCACTGAATTCTGTAGTTAGTGGAGAAGCTAAAGGTAGAGGAAACTGCTTTGATAAAACAATCTCTGATTCTCCAGTTTTGGTATAGTAAAACAATGTTTTACATTAAAGGACTTGAGGCTGACAGCAGTGCAGCCAACTTCCCAGCTTACTAATTTAGAAAGGGAAGAGGAGAGATACTGCCTTCAGTTTGCTGCTCATACCAAACTTTTTCTTGCAGAACCTGAGAACTTGGTGCACCATATACTAAAGGATATGCACACCACTAAAAAGAAAAAAACAAGAGTCATTCTGCGCATGCTGCCCATTTCTGGAACTTGCAAGGCTTTTATGGAAGATATGAAAAAATACACAGAAACATTTTTTGAGCCTTGGTTTAAAGCCCCTAACAAGGGCACTTTTCAGATTGTTTACAAAGCTCGTAATAACAGCCATATGAGCAGGGAAGAAGTAATTAAGGAACTGGCAGGTATGTATGGATTTCACATGAAACAGAACAAGTTTACATGCACAAGTATATTGCATGCACAGCATGGGTCAGACTATTAAGAGAGGTCATAATGGACATACACATTTGTTGCTTAAAACCTGTATTTTGAATTCTCAAAGCTTCTGTAAGACTTAAAAAAAGCTTGACATCAGTATTCCTTGTTGGTGTTGATGTCTTAAGAGATTATAAGCAGAAGAGAGAAAAATGTTGAATATAATTTGCAGTATCAGTTATATATGCTTTGAAATGACTGCTGTTAGGCTTTCTCTCTGGATGCTGTATTGAAATAATAATGTTAGTATTTCTGTTCAATATTTGACTCATGTAATAGCTCCACCTTACTCAAGTATTTTATGGAATGGATAAAAATTAAGAGGAGGCAAGATGCTCCTCAGTTACAGCCAATTATTTTTGTAACTGCTTAAAATAGTAGAACAGAGCAGTAGTCACAGAATGTACCACCAGTAGGATTGAAGTAACTGAAAATTATCCCACTACAATTCCTGAGAAACAATATATGCTTATGCTCTTAAACAGTTTCCCCAGCAATCTTTTAAATTGCATCTTCTTTTACAGGAATTGTGGGCAGCCTCAATCCAGAAAACAAGGTTGATCTTAATAATCCACAATACACAGTTGTGGTGGAAATAATAAAAACGGTCTGTTGCTTAAGTGTGGTGAGGGACTATGTTCTGTTCAGAAAATACAATCTACAGGAGGTGGTGAAGAGCGACAAAAAAGATGCACAACAAAACCCATCAAGCCTGACAGAAGAACAGAATTCAGAGGTAGTTAAAGCAGAAACTGAGGAGGAGAAGAAGAGCCCTAAAGAAGTAAAAGAAGAGAACAAGAATCAGAGTGAAATAGAATCTGAGCCCAAGGGGAATGATGCTCTGACAGTGTAGAAAATGTGATATAAGGGAAAGGTAAATGTAGCCCAAAGATTTAAAACAGTTGCCCTAGAGTTCTGAAAAGGTGTTGGAATGAGGAAAGGGGGTTTTGTTTTGAAGTCCTGGTTTTAAAATCCACATGTGTAGGAATTTTAGTGCTCGTTGCAGGTGGAACATTTCAGCAGATGTAAGGGTGCTCAAGAGTGTATAACCTTTCTGGTGGAGCTTGCTGTCCGCCTGCAGCTTTGTTCTGCATTTCCTGTACCTGGCACACAGAGCAGGAGTGTGCATGCATATGTAGATGTGGCCACCCTGACATGTACGAACTCTCCTTTGTTATATCTGGAGGCTACAAAAGCCAAAAAGCAGCACAGAAGCAGCTCTGAGCAATTACTGTCAGAAGTGAGAGATCTGAAAAAGAGCTGGTTGCAGAGGGTTTTGGGAAGGAAGTGAGCTGGCAGCTGCAGAACTCAGTAACATTCTGTGTGAACAACAGAATGAGGTAAATCTGATATTTTGATGGAGGGTTTTATACATACATATACACAAGGATATGCTGTCTTGACATAAATGGAAAGAACTGTTATATATAAATACTTGAATAATATGAGATGAGTAAAAGATTGGACTGTTTTAGAACAGAAGTAGTACAGTGCAGGCATTGCAGATGGTTTTGTCAAAAACTTACATGTGTGTTTACATTAGCTATGTGTGGAGCACTTACTGGTTTATAGTAAGTGCTGTAGTCACAGAATGGAATCCTTTTGAGTAATTTCCTGAAAATAGCCTTTTGCTGCTCTTTCCAAAGACCCAATCCTTGGGGGATTTTATAAAGTGTTTCTGGTTTTATTTTTTTTTCCTTAAGTCTCAAAGTTTGAAATTAAGTATTTTTTGGAAACTTCTTATGAAAGAAGCTCTCCATTATACTATACTAGATAAGGGGAATAAATTTTAATTTTTGGTACAGTTTTAGCTTTATGATATTAATTTTGTTTCAGATTGAAAATAATGCTAGCAAGTCTTTCTGTTGTCTTATTGTTACAGTGGACTGTCCCTGTGACTCCTAAAAACCAACCAAAACCAGTGGAGCTATAAATTGCTTTCCAACAGGGTTTTGAGTGTGCTTCCTGTAGAACTTTCTAGCTTTAGTATTTAATTTCTAGCATAAAAGCATGTGTGTTGCTAGTGGGAGAAGATTTATCTTGAAGAACACAATTTGTTACTAGTCTTGGTTTAATGAAAAGGATGTGTTCAAATCTCTCATAATTTATATTTTCCTCCTTTCATTTTAGAAGTTGGAAAATGAAGATGACTTTTTTTTCCCTAGTCCTGTCTCCCTTCCAACCCATTTATTAAAATTCTGCTTTCTTATGTCCCGTGGTGTTTTCTTTACATTTTTGAAGATTCTTGTGTGGATTAAAATCATCAATGTCTGAGTCACACAAAGGAAAGAACCACCTGCAACTAGACACAAAGGCCAACTGTGAATGTTTATTGGTGGCTGATGTTGGTGATCATGATCCATGACAGCCTGCCTATGTTCTAAGGACAAAGACTCAGGGGAATTAGTGGGATTTTTTTGTTTTCTTCCCTCCTCTCTCTCACTGACCTATCTGCCTACAGGACTTATGGTTTACTTCTGTTTTTTCCAGTTTGCACTTACTGAACGTTCATTGTTTGGACATCAATTCCTTGGCTTTTCTGCTGTGCCATCACTTTTTGGGCTCAGTGGTTCCCCCGTGGTCAGATGGTGCTTCAGTGTTCTGAATTCAAACCTTCACGGACAAACTATAAGACATCATTATGATTTCTTATACATGAAAACCCAGATAATTGCTGTTACTGTCAGTGCTGAGGAAAGATGTAATAGTGCCCAAACATCAGCTGAAAAGGTGATACACTGATGATGGAATGAGGTGTACTTAATTTGTCCTAATGCTGACTTGAAGCACAAGGACCGTCCCTTGGTATGAAACCCTGGCCCTGAGATTCACTCTTCCCCTTGTACTAGATTAAAACTCAGATTGGCTTGAGAAACTTGAAGATAATTTAAGAACAAGCCAGTCTCACAGCATCAGTGTTTCCCAGTACTGACCTGCCTTTCTTGAGGGTCACAGCTGTGTAATTAAAATATAAATTTACATGTGGTTCAGTTAATTTATCATTTCAGTGGTGAAATACAGTAGGGGAGAGCTTTAAGTAACACCAGTAACTCCCACTGATCGGAAGCAGCTGGTAATACCCTGCGCCCAAAAGAATCATGCTGCAAAATCCTTCCTTTATTATATTCCTATTCAAAGAGCAATCACCCTGTGGTTATACTATCTTAAAACAGCTAATCCTGTAAACCTAAGAGGCTTAGTTTTGTGGCCTGCCTGGAAAACAACACAAAATATGAGTAACTATTCATTGCGGGCATGGTGTTCTTACATTTAAGATTGCTCTTGGATTGAATTGGCATGACGTGCACAAAAACAGACAAAAAGTGTTGTGCCAGGACTGATGTGTGTTGGCTTGGCATGCAAACACTGCCCATTCCTGCAAGGTTATGTGTGGGCAGTCTGCCTCCCCAGCCCAGCCATGTCCTGCTCCTCTCACTCCAGAGCCCCAGAGCCTCCTGGCCAGCTCAGAACTCAGCTGAGCAGCCGAGGACATGGGCAGCAGGGAAGCTGGGGCAGTTGTCCTGCCAGGTAGGCAGACTGCCAGTGGTCTGTCTAGAGGATTCCTAAAGATATTCTGTTCATTTTACAGTACTCTTTTTAGCCTTTCATAGTGAAAAGCTATTCACAGTAGCCTTACCATCAAGTTTTAGGAATATGGAATAATCTGTATAGAATATTTGTCTTTTAGAGAGTCAGTAGGCCACAGCTGTCAATAAAAGTCTTTCCTGCCCACTTTCCTGTGTTCTTTTATGGTATTATATAACAAATCTAGACATCACAAGGCTACTTATTTTATAATTAGAAATTTTGCTATTAATATAGCTTCTCTATATAAAAAAAGAGACTAAATTGCCTCTTCTCCTACCCTCTTAGAGATATCTCGTTCATTAATGACACAAGTGTACAAGAGTGTTCAAACATGAGGAAATTTGCACTGGAGATAACTAACAGGGTTTTGGTAGAAGGCACTTACTTGAGCAAATGGCTGAAGTTCAGCTGCTCAGCCCTGCTGCTTTCAGACACAATTAGCTTTGTTTTCAGACTGGCACTTGGATGCAACTGAATCCCCGACAGGAGCAAGAGCATCGATTATAATAACACACCTGGCCTTCAAAGCCAGCAATCAATGGCAGATGTCTGCTGCTGTCAGTTGTCAAACTGACAACTGACACCAGCTGTCAGGTTCAGGTGTTGTAGCATTGCAAAACCGCCAGAACACGTTGGCAAGTCTGTCTGACCCAATGTGCAGACTGGGCAGGCTGTGCTGCAGCAGAGAGGGAACTCCTGAGCAAGTCCTTCCCTGCTGGAATTTTTCCAGAAAGTACTCACATTTGAAATCTGAATGTCTTTAAAAAGAATCAGATGCTGAAATTGTGACCAGACTACATTTTTCAACGTTTTTTTGACTGCACTTAAAGATCTAATTCAATTTCTTGTTTTTCTGTCAAAAAATGGCATGACATTTAAAATATCCAACATGTTTTCCTTCTGTTCTGATTGAATGAATGAGAGAAAAAACTAATCTGTCAGAACAAAGTTGTAATCCAGGAAAAGGGAAATTTAAAACCCTGCTGCAGCCCATTTTGAACACAACCTTATTTTGTTCACATTTCTTCTGGTAGAAACAAATAAAACAAACTACTTGCTCTCACAGGGGATTTAATTTTCTACTCTCACTAGAAGCCTGTGAGATTGTGTTTGAATATGACTTTATTTTGGATTTTAAGGACTGTAAAGGAACTCATTAACAAATTAGCAGCTGCTGAGCTCTGTTGCCTGCCACAGCTGAGGGAAGCTCATGGTAAGTTCTGGTCTGAATCTTAAACCTAATGTTTGAGTGTGATGGCCAAACTGGGAAAATTTCCCCTTCTCTTACTGATTTTCAATAACAAACCCTTTTCAAACAGATAAGCTTACATACATTTCATTTATAAATTGCGTTTGGTTTTTTATTCTTACAGGATGACTATTTAGACCCAGATCAAGTATTAGCAGAAGAGTTGGTTTTGCATCAACAATCTGAAATCCTTTTAAATAACTAAACCCAAACTCATCTAAAGGCTGCTCTGTTTTTCATTAAAGCTTAATTTCAACTTTTGGTATTATGGGAAAGGAGATGAAGTTGTAGATTACTTATAAAATGCTCCTGCTCAATGGACTGGCAAAAATAACTTACACAAAGTCACAAAAATCAGAAACCAGAAAATCTGCAGGACCAAGTTCCAAACCCATTCTGGAAATGTATTAAGCATTTCAAGACATAAAACTAAATATTAACTTTCTTACTAATGCAAGCAGAGCAATTTCATGTGCTAAATGCATACACAAAACATATATTTATGCACACGGTATATATGTATATGTGCAACTTCAAGCACATACTGTGAATTTCTACAACTTACTAATTTCTCATTATGCATGACAGCATCATCTATTAGAGGATTATTTCTCACATACTGAACATAACCTCAATTCTCATTTCATTTACCTCAGAGGGGTTTTTAAAGCAAAAGATGGGATCTTATACCCAATTCTCAACCTTGCACTGAGAATTCCACTCCTGGCTAGTGCTTGGAAGAGACAAGACATTTTCAAAAGAAAGGACACCTACACATGGTTCTCATCCTACCACCAAAACTGTAGATTTTGAACCTATCCAATAAAACTGCTAATCCCACATACGTAACAATGCATTTTTAGGACTTTTACTGCCACTATCCAGTGGCACCAGAAAAAAATGTTCTTTTGCAACCTCTTCATAATGTTGCATTTTTGGAACCATTATAGTGACCATACCACTCACCATGTCCTTTCCATAAGCTTTGGATGTCAGGGTAAACTCCCAGGAAACAGTGAATCAAAACATATTTGACATAAAATACCTTTTCAAATGTGGGCATTATCTTTTTTAATGTCTCTCAAGAATAACATCAAATAGAAGCTGGGCTGTAAGAGGAGGTCTCAAAGGCAAAGGCAATTGAAGTTGTCTATTAAAAAATTTATTTTTAACCCAGAATAATCCAGTTCACTCAGGTACTGACACTGGAAATTCTGCAAGCAGGCAGATAATCACATCTTGATGTTACCTGTAGTTTTTGATGCTCAGGCACTTAGCAAAAAGAGATCAGAATGATGGCAGTTATAGTAGTGAAATGTATATAGTGCTAATAGAATGAAAGAAGTTTTGTTAAATTCCAAACAATTCTATGTCCGTCCCCACTCTTTGTCTCTTAATTCATTCCTCTTGATCTTCCCAGTGATTGTCTTTGGCAGCTCTTTGACAAATTCCACCTAGATGAAATAAAGAGAGAAAGCAATGCAGCATGTTCTACACAGCTAGTTCTCTAAGACTCTCCAAGTGTATATGAAAAACTGAGAGGAATCCCATCATTAAGAACTGCCTCGAATCCAAGCCAAACCAAAGCAGCACATTGTGCCACTTGTGAAACCATCTCTTTGGCCGCCTAGATGGCCAAACATCTGTACAGCTGCCTCTCAGCTGACCACACTGACTACAGTAAGTCACAGCAGAAGGGTGAATGCCTGAATGGTATCAGACGTCAGAGGTGAATAACAAAAATAAGGGAATAAAAAAAAGGATGTTGCAGCCCCAAAGTCTTTAATAGTTCTCAGTTCTCTGAGTTCTGCTCAAGTTACCTAAGGCACTTCAGCAGCTCTTTTCCTGTGGTGCTGGGATTACTAAGAAACACAGAGTGTATCCTTTACTGCTGTCTCTTTCAAGTGAATCATGAAAATCTAAATGATAATTCTCCTGAGATTTAGGGAAGGGTGATCCGTTTTAAAGTTTCTCAGAAATATTTACCTTTCTAGGGTATTTATATGGAGCAGTAGTTTTCTTGACATGGTCCTGCAAGTCACTAATTAAGCTCTTTTTGTCAGTGGATGAAAAATTTGGGGACAGAACCACAAATGCTTTCACGACCTGTAAGGTAAAATTAACAAAAGTGATCAGATGCCATTTGTTTTTAAAGGCGGATGTGCAGGTTACGAGTGAACAGTGCTGCTCAGAGTCACAACAGTCATGAGGAACAAAGAAACCAGTGCATGGTAAGTAATGATGTGCAGAAGGGAAAGTTTAAAGGACAGTTTTTCTGCCCTCATTACAAATAAGAGCCTTTGTCCTTTCTTCTCAGCGGCAGCTGAGAGGAAGGGGCAATAAAAGGTGTCTCTCTGGAGCTCTCCCTGAAGCTAAGGGACATTTTGTTTCTTTCTGAAGTTCACGCTGAGGACAGGAAGCACTGTTATCCTGGGACAGGACTGCTTTCACCACACCTGCAGCCTATGTCTAATGCTTGGGTAGTTACAGTAGAACTTTGGCTACACCAAAAGCCATAGGTGACAATTTCAGTGTATAGACAAATGCTTAAGAACAAGAGCAAAGTAAACATCACAGTAGTGTTCTCCACAGAGAAAACCCTGGGATGAAAAGAAACTCAGAAGAGCAAAGACATGTAAATGGGAAAGGATTTTGCTTGTCAGTCCCACTAGGATTATCCATGATGGAAGTATATGGGATGTTTAGGAACACAATTTATTTGTGGACCTGACAGTGCTGGGTTCATGGTTGGACTCAATGATCTCAGAGGTATTTTCTGACCTAAACAATTCCATGATTCTAAGATGACATTATTGCCTTAGAGCTGTCCGTTACTCAGTAAAGTAGAAATTCCTTTGTATCATTATATGTTTGGACAAAAGCATTGCTTCCCCTCCTCCATTCAGCATCATTACCTCTCCTCTGAGGGGGTCTGGGCTGCTGACAACAGCTGATTCTACCACAGCTGGGTGCTCTATCAGGGCATTCTCTACTTCAAATGGCCCAATGCGATACCTAGGTAAGGAAAAATAAAAATGAGATTTGGCTCTAATTTTTTATCTGGAAAAAGCAGTACCAAATGTCTTTTAATTTTCGTGTCAAAGAAAAAAAACAAAGCCAGAACAAATCAACAACCAACTATAGAAGCTCTAGGCAAGATGGGAAATCTGGCTGGGTTAGAAGTGTTTCATAGTGGTCTTGTGGCAGAGGACTGCTGGGGCTGTGGATAATTCTCCATGTGTCCTCTCTCCTTTGGGGCCTTTAGGCTGGAGCTCCATCCCACCCTGTAGCTGGGGTCTGCAGCAGCAGCCTGTGCCACATTTTGGTATCACAACATACGATACCAAGTTCTTTCCTTTCAAAATGTTAAAAATAAATTGTTTCAAAAGCTCTTTGAATCCATTAGAGATTCCTTCAATTTTAGTCAAAAAAATAAACCAGATAAACATTCCTCCTTTGCCAGCTGAAATCTTTTTTCTTTGTTGAAACACATGAGATGTTGCGGGGGAAATGGATCCAGTATCATCACCAAGATGATACTGTGGTTCTGAGAAAAGCTAATAATAATAACAGCAAGTATTCCAAAGTCAAGAGGTCAGTACATTCCTATCACGGGAATATGATGTCAGAAGCTCACCAGGACACAACATGTAAGAATATACAATGGCATATTTAGAATGGGTGTGTGCAGACTAACCCTGAAGAAATGATGATGTCATCGTTTCTGCCAATAAACTGGAAATATCCCTCTTCATCCATAATCCCTCTGTCTCCAGTGACATAAAAATCCCCACGTTCAGTTTCTGCAGTTTTCTTAGGGTTATCCTTAAAGTGGTTTACAAGCAGTAGTTTAGATTTTGAGCATGCATTAGCTATACATTATGCTGTAAAACACATAACATCAAAATGCACTGGAACTTTTCAGTCAAGGATGTACTGATACTGCTACAAAATACAACAAAATAGGTTTAAAATAATTTCTATTCTTTAAGAAAAAATTTAACTCGATCCTAAATTATTTTCTTTCCTTTTCTCCCACCCACCAATCCAAATAAACAAATTACTCAGGTAATAAATAATAAAATGGTGAAAAATGTCCAGCCTTTAGGACCATTATGCAGTTGAAGAGCTTTTGGGGAGATTGGTAGTGGTGGTGAGGAATAAAATAAGGATCTTACTAAATATTCAGAGAAAAAACCAAGTGGTCTTATAGGTTTGCTTCTGATAGCAATTTCCCCCTGTTGTCCTGGAGGCAGGATATTGGCATTTTTGTCTATAATCTAGAATGAAAAACAACTCTTATTTTAGTCCAATGTAAAAACAAACTGCAAACACAAATCCAACCAAACAAAAAATCCCCCATGACAGAATCTAAAGAGCAGTCAACAAACCTGAACGTCATAAAGGGGAGCTGCTTTCCCCATTGATCCAGGTTTAATCTTCATTCCTCCATAAACAGAGCAGATTACTCCCTGTAAAAATCAAAATCAAAACGAAGTTCTGCAATAGAAAATTGCTGCATTCACTACCAATTCATTAAATGTAGTTTTTAGACTTTTCTAAATTCCAAAGTAAGGAATTAAGATTCATAGGATCCTATATTTCAGTGCTGTATGGTACAGATAAGCAAAATCATAAAACTCCCTGAAAGAATCCCGTTCCATTCTCTGTGAAAAATTCATGTCCTCTGCTAACCAGTCTTCTTCCCTTAGATTCAAACTCTGCCCCCTTGACTCTGAGGGTTGCTTGGAATTAGCTTAAGGACATTTGTGGAAATATTACAGCACATTCCCTCCCAAACCCCCATGTTTCTGTTGGGTTCTGTGAGGGGAGGGAGTTCTTTCAGAGGTTACAAGGGAGGGGAATGACTGAAACATTCACAGAAATGTGAAGGAGGAAACAGACTGTGTTCTTACAAAATAAACCTTACAGCAAAAAAGAAATTCCAAAGATTTAATAGGCTATTGTCCCTGCAGATGTACCATTTCAGTCTGGCCATATACTTCACATATTTCCAGCCCAGTCTGGCTCTTCCACTGCTCCATGACTTCTGGGTTGAGTGGTTCCCCTCCACTTATGCAGTACTTCAGGTTCATGAATTTGTATCTTCATAGGGAGTTAAAAACAAGAAAGGCAATACTTAAATCTAGAGGGTGAGACTAGGAGCATGCAAGAGTAAACACCAAGGGAGAAGTGTTTACTGGGGGAGTTAGTGCCACGAAGTGGGGAAATCAGAGGGGCCCTAATGCTTCTGCTCCCAATACAACAAGACTGTCACTCTGTGCTCAACACTCTACATAAGTAGCAGTTAGAGTTAAACATGTGAAAAATAAAACTTTTGCTGACGTCAGCTGGGGTTATAAATAACAAAATACTGATCTGCTGAGCCAGAGCCCTGATTGCTGACCCTCTGCAACAGGCCAAGTGAGAAATTTCAAGCGGGAAGGAAGGAACAATGACAGGCAGTGAGAGCTGGAGCAGGGAGTGAGGTACAACTGCCACAACAAATAATTCCCTTACAGTTATGCTGACATGCACTTTCTAGGATGAAGTCCTTCAACAAGTGTCAACAATTATTGTGGTAAACAAAAAATATGATAAAGTCTTTAACAGACTCTCAGTTTCATACTCACAAATACAGTAGCACAAGTCTCAAATTCCTGAGGGAAAACATCAAGTTTCTCTGTTTGACCAAAAAAACTCGGCAAAACTCAAATTTTGCATGATGGTGTTCTTGTGAAGGATATTTTAAACTAAATTACTACCCTATTTTGGGTGAAGCAGTTAGATATAGGAGATGACTACATTTAGTTAGGGTAAATTAAACATCAGTAAATAATTTTTTTACATACTTGGAGAGATCATTTTGCACCAGCATGCGGAACAATGTTGGAGCACCAATCAGGGTGTCAATTGGGAATCTGCAGAGAGTCTAGAGGGTTGAACAAGAAGGACATGTGAAGCTCAGACAAAAATCTGCTTTGGGAATGTACAGTAAAGAGGTTTGCCCCCTATGTAAAAGCACCACACCCTCTGTTAGGTGAGGAGCCCTCCTGCAGTTGGTACAGTATGCAGGGATTGTGTATTTGATGACAAAAATCCCAGGATAACACATCTATCTGATGCCAGGACCCTGCAGCTTAGGGCATAGTCAGAATAGTTCCCCCTCTGTCTACATCCTAGGGAAGAGAAACACTTCATTTCTGCATTACTACCCACTGATATTATTTCTAAAGTCATTAGAATGAATGGTAGCATTTAATGCTGCTTTTGGATGATTTTTGTCATGTGCTCACCAAATATGAGCAAAGGTATGAATGGATTACATGTTTGTCCCCTTCTGTATACATTAAAAATGAATGTAGGGGCTTTACACAACACATTATCTCAAACACTACTATAAACACAGCACTCATGAAATCTGTGGATGCTGCCAAAAATTGTTTTTGGGATGCTTTCTGCAGATGAATTAATTTCTGTGAGTTTTCTCTTACATTTAGGATGACTGCTGAGTCAGTCTGTGGTAGGTTATGCATAAAGATGCATGATCCGAAAACCCAGGGATCAAAAAAAGATGCTATTGAAGTTAGTATCCATCCTGTGTCTGCTGTGTTCCATACCACATTAGAGGGAGTCAAATCCAACCAGTACCTGATAGAACAGAAAAAGAAAAAAAAAAAAAGAAAAAAGGAAGAAAATATAATGAAAAATAACCAGAAAGAGGGTAAGATGTATTAATTGGAAGACAGACACTGGGGGGATCATAGTCCTTAGCAATTTGATGGGGTTTTTACTCTGATTTCAAAGGGAGAAGGGCTGGGGATGTACACTGGTATTTCTTATTCAGTATTTTTTTATAATAGTTCTACTATGCAGCTTCAATTATGTCATATTCAACCAGGCTTATCTCTTTCATACCTTTCACTTAAAAGGGGTCTGAAACCAAGACTGCCCTGGGAATGTTGAGCCATCTTTGGAAAACCTGTAGTTCCACTGGTAAAGAAGATAATCATTGGGTCTTGAATCTTTGTTTTGATGCAGGAATGGTCAGCAGATTGGTTTCTGTAAAAAGGAGAATGTAATTATAACTTCAATGGTTGTAGTTGATGTAAATGAGCCCTTGTGAGAACTGCTTTGTCCTTGTGACTGCAAGGCAGTGGCACTAAGTCACACTTACTGGTACATCTCAGTGAAGTTCAGCCATCCCTCCCTGCTGCCTTTGGACACCATTAGCTTGGTTTTCAGGAGTTGGCACTGGGATGCCACCGAGTCCACTGCAGGAGCCAGTTTGTCAGTGGTAATGATGCACGTGGCCTTTGATACCTGGAGTCGGTACAGTATGTCTTTGGCTGATAATTGGGATGTTCCTGGGATTATGACAATTCCTGGAAGAGAGACAAAGTTAGTTCATGTTGCCTTTTTTTCTACATCTGATTCTTTTCTAAAACCTAAGCTATTAACTATTTCCGAACTGATCTCTGATTTGCCCTGGTGTTTCCCAGCCAAACAGTTAGACTATATTAATACCTGTGCTCTCCTCTCAGGAATGAAATGTGGACATGCCTCATGACTTCCATGGCTCTTCCCTGCCTTCTGGCATCTTTTTGCCCACTGCAGGAGCTACCCCTCCTATGGCCCCTAGTGAAAACCCTTCAGGACTGCCTGGCAGCTTCCTTGATAAACCATATCCATTCTTGATCCTCTCAACCGATTTGCAATGACCATTTTACCTCACTGACCTGCTCGCATACAAGCCACCTTGACCAGCCACCATTCTGGAATTCTTGGTAGGATCAGGATAAGCCTGTCTCCCTTCTGCAGTCCACATTCTTTAGTCAGCACATTGGCCACTTTCCGAGACAGGAACCCCAGCTCCTCAAAGCTCCACTTCACTTCTTCTCCTTTGCCATTTACCCACCAGAAAGCAGGGTTTGATGGTCTCTTTCCAGCCTATAAAACATAGGATTTCAAGTTTAATGGAAGATTTTCTTCTGAAAGACCATGAAATAATAATGCACAGATATTTGTAAATTATGGAAGATCTAAGTATTTGACAGCTGGCATATAAACTATTTTTTTTTCCTTGTCCTTAAAGGATTGATATTTGCTACTCATCAAGCTCAGATATTCCCAATAGATTCTCCTTTTCTGAACCTGAAATGTTTACCGGCCTAATTGTCTCTAGACCCAGGTCTTAGTCTGGATCCTATTTCAGTTTTAGCCTTATACTGTGCATTAATGCTCCTAAAAAATAACAATAAATAAAGCAAGAATGAACCTCTGTATAATTCCCTAATGCAAATTTGGTTTGGCGACTTTTTTTATAAAGAAAAACCCCAGCTTATTCCAAATGAAATTTAAAATTGAAGTATTTCATTGGCACAACAGATGACCACCTACCTTTTCAATCTCAGACCATTTGTCCAGTACATCACTTGCAAAGTTAAAGTACTTTGGTATTTCCTGTTTGCCCTGTCTGACAGACTCATACTGGGAATATACATCAGAGGAAAGTAGCCTGGGATGTACATGGAAAGTCCTATTAGAAGGCTTCAGGGTCCACAAGAGTTTCAGGCTCTGTAATTTAAACAGCAACTTCATGGCAGAAGATTATGTGTCTAGATGCTGTAGACTATTTCAGAAAATTGCAGAATTGTTGCTATGAATCCTGCAACAACAAACAAACAAAAACCAAACCAACAAAAAAAGAAAAATTGGAATTATCCAAAGAGAATCAAGTTATGAATGATAATCCATATATGAGTTCTTTGTTAAAGTCAGTTAGGCCAGTCAGAGCCAGACCAATGATTTTAACATGCTAATTAAATGTGAAGTTCCCTATCCTGCTTTTTCAAATTTTGAATTAATAAATTAATTGTGCACAACTCTCCATAGTAAAACACAACATCAGATGTTATTGTTTGCATCAGAAGAATGCTCATTTCATACATTCAGTACCTGATTCTCTATTCTCGTTTTCTTTTCTGCACGTTTCCAAACTATTTCCATCAAGAATCTCACTGCTTTAGCCTCAGCAGTTGCTGACTGACTCATCCATTCACCACAATCCCAAGAAAATTCACTAGGTTATGCAGCCCCTGAGTTTGATAGAGACTTTTCTACTCATTTTCCTGACCTGTCTGCTATGGACAGGAGAAATCAGGAGTTGCTGAGGAAATCCTCTTCATTCATTTCACTCACCTGTTAGGTCATCTTTCCCATATGAGGTACGGTAAAGATCAGCTGCTGGAGATGTGATACCTGAGCACTCCTTCGTAAAGCTTTTGGAGTGAAACTCTTCTGACTTTATTGCTCACTTCTTCTGGAGTAACTAGAACAGAATGTGAACAAAACAGACCAAGCAGCAAAGCTCTTTCTGTGGAGTAACTTTTTTCTTGTAATCATTTACACCATAGTTAATTGTGTGCAATTTGCACCTTAGCCTAAAGCATTTTGGGTCTTCTTTTGCCTCAAATTTAACCATTTAAGTAGTTCTCAAATTCCTCATGATGAAGAGAAGCATTAAAAAGAATTGGTTTTATCCTCTCACTCTGAAAGAATTTGAGAATATTACAGTGATAGTTATTGACAAGGAAATATTAATATGCTGCTGGTACTCACCACAGGACAAAGATTATTTTTATTAATTTCTCTTTTATTTGTATGTATCTAATAGTTGTAGTTGCACTTTCCACCCACCTCCCCCACACTCTGAATTACTTTCATTAAGTATTAATTAATATTCAGAACTCCTGCCTTCTGAAAAAATTGTAGGTCAATGGCAAAAGTGGTTCCAACAGCACATATCCTCAACCCATATGAGTATTTTCTACTTTTTCTTCTACAGTTTGTTTTCCCCAAAGTTTCCAAGTGCTCTGGGTCATAAACACATGCCAAGTTTGATGTGTTATGGTTGGTACGGGTAATGGAATATTTCTCTCCATGTTTTCCAGATCACTTTTGCTCTTTCTTCACATTTTCCCACTCTTTGTGCCTTAGAACATTTCTCTGGATTTTCCCAGAAACTGTCTTTGGCAGATCCTGAACAAATTCCACCTGAAAGGCAAAAATACATCCTGGTTGAATTCCCATCTGAAGGAAAGGCACACTTTCATTATGATTGGGGGTAAAAGGACAGCAAGCTGCACAGCCAGGGCTTGGATAGTGAAAGGCTGACTGAATCCCTTTCCCATTTGAGCTGCTGTGAAAACCCCAGTACGCCATGAAAGAAGGACTGGGCCCTCATGAAGTAAAATCTCATGGCCATTGCTTCCCTTTGGGTACTTTGTAGCACACACAGCCAACCCAAGGCTACAGCTGCAACAGACCCTCTCATCTACTTTTATTTCATCTAACTCTGGTTGGAGTATTTGTCAGAATGCTGTTGAAAAAGAGCCGAGGCAGACAAAAAATGCTCGATTTCTGGTACAATTAGAGAACCTGTCTTTTTGGGCTGTTCTTACCTTCCTTGGATACTTGTAAGGTGCAGTTGCCTTCTTGACATGTTGTTGAAGGTCAAGAGTTAATTTTTCTCGATCGTGTGATACAAAAGCAGGAGCTACAACAATGAAGGCTTTGACCACCTGCACCACAAAAATGAAGGAATTGCATTAACTTCTAGAGCTGGCAGTGAGGAAATGCATTTGTTGTGAAAAGCATCTGTCAAAATCCAGAATGCCAAAATGTGATCTTTTTCTTTAATTCCCTTTTCATTAGCTGTTTATTACAGAATGCTGTGTGGTCAAGGATTCATTGAGGATTTTTTTTCCTTATTTTACGCTGTTTTTCCCCTTAACACTATATCCTATTAAAGCTGAAATGTAGCAAAGTTGGAGAGTATAAAACAAAAATTAAACACCCTAGATATCATTGCTACAGTGCACTAAGTGACAAAACAAGAAATAATCAAAAATTTCATTGCATAGACAAAAAGATCACATGATCAGTCTGAAAAAACAATTTTTTCCCCACATAAAACCTAGCAAATAAATAATTTAGAAATTGTAAGATCTGTCAAGATACGGATTTTCAAAATGTTAGCCCACCTAATTTCAAAAGCCTGCAATGCTGAATTCCAAGGAAGCCTGGTACATAAAGGGATACTGAAGTTTAAAATAAAGGATATTTCTTTTACATCTTTTTGCTATTTTGTTTTACCTCCCCTCGCACTGGGTCGGGGCTGCTGACAACAGCTGCCTCTGCGACTGCTGGGTGCTCTATCAGTGCACTCTCCACTTCAAATGGGCCAATACGATACCTAGGGGAGCACAAGGACAGCTCAGCCCCAGCACATGGACCAGCCCATGGCTCTTTCCAGGCTGCACTTCAAGAGGCAGATCTAAAAGGAAATGCCTTACCCAGCAGAATTAATGACATCATCATCTCTTCCAACAAACCAGACATATCCCTCTTCATCCATAGTGCCTCTGTCCCCAGTGAGATAAAAATCTCCCCGCACAGTGGCAGCAGTTTTGTTTGGATCATCCTGGCAACAATCAAACATTTCCAAAAAAGCATCGTATTGTTAGTGAATTGTAATGCATTTACTTTGCAGTGATGCTAAAAATGATAAAAATAATTCTTTAAGTTGTTCTCAGAATGAGTGTGTTCAATACTGCAGTTTGATGCCTAAAGTATGTGACAAGCAGAAAGGAGCACTACACTACATACATAGAGTGTATGTAGAGATTTCTGTTTTAGAGAAAAGACTGTGCTCTATCAAAATGCCCATACATCACAGCAAATATGTAACCCACAGAAACATGTAACCCACTCTGTTCAGGGAAATGATTTATCACTACAGGGAGTTGCCACAATAACCACCAGTTAAAAGAAACTTCTTACCCTTAACTGACAGGACCAAAACTCAAATGAGGTCACCTGCAGTCAAAACTTCATTATTTGCATTGACCTATAGGACCTCTATACCCAGTGTAACCTCTTGGTTACACAGGAAAACACTTTGACAACAGAAGACATTAGTGAAAACTGGAAGATATAGTATTGAACTTGTAGAAGTTTCTTATCCCATAGTGAGCAATTACATTTAACAAGCTGTTTGAGGATGCTACAAATATCCAAATATTATGGGGGTTCAGAACAGGATTAAAAACATAGATAGGTCCTCCAAAGCTTAGTTCAATTGCACAGGAGGATATCTTTAAGTTTGCATGATTCTATGCTTTTCCTAAGAATGTCCTACACCTCAGAACCACCACACACTGATCAGGCTCAAAGTCCTCAAGCAACCCAGTGAGACCTTCTGAGGATTCTGCATGGAATTCTGCTCCTGGCAGAACTTTGCCCTGGGTCCCTCCCAGCCTCTCAGCAGAGTCAGGCTCACCAAGTACCCGGAGAACATACAGAAGGGTCGTATGGGATGCACTCGGATGGCAATGGTGCCCTCTTTTCCTGCAGGCACAACAGCCCCATGGTCATCTACAATCTGCAGCAACGACAGACACAGCAGGAGTGATTTGATTAGCTCAGTGGAACATCTGCTGCAGCTCAGTGCAGAGCACAGAAGGGATGGAGACAGCACTGCCTTACTGTTCTACCCACAGCTGCCATATATCCACGTACCTTCACATCATAAGGGGGAAGAGGTTTTCCCAAAGAGCCAGGTTTAATTTTCATTCCTTTTGTATTGGCACAGATTGCCACCTGCAGAATAGATTTTAATTTTTAAAATGGTTGCAACATCTTGTAAATTTTAGTACTGTTTGCATTAGACGGGACTCCTCTTTGTGACTCCAATGTGACAAAAAATCAGGACCAAAGCACTGTGGTTCTTGAGAACATCAGAGATGTGTTGAGAGGCATTTCAGGTCAGCCCAGTATGGGCTTGGTTTTTGAGTCTGAGCCGGTGGGTTGTCCTGCAAACACTTGACTTTGTAGGACAGCAGATGTGAAATTATTACAGATCTTATTTCAATAATGGGACAATTAATTTGGGATCATTTCAAGGGCAAAATGAGACAAGGCCTGAGATCTGACTCTTAATAGTTTTGTTAATGTTCACTTACAGAGAAATCTGGGATGTGAGCTGGTTTAATATTTGCAAGTAAAACCTCAGACAGGCCAAATTGATAGCTGGAGCAAATTACCTTTTCAGGGTTTTTTTGGGGTTTTTTTGAAGTAAACATGACAAAGGGATCTCCTACAATGTATTTGATCTGAAGTTTCTCTGGCATGGTTTTTGCAATGGTCTAAACCATTAAAATATGCAGCTTGCTGATTCTGGAACTGTATAATCATAATTATACAAAAAAAAAAAAATTTTAATCATATAAGTGATTCTCACCTTTTCCATTGATTTATCAAGGACATCATGGCTCAGGTATTGTTACCTTTGAATGGGTATACAGCAAAAATGAATGCAAACGTACTGTTTCGCTCTGGCCATAACCTTCATGGATATCCAGCCCTGTCTGGGTTCTCCACTTTGCAAACACTTCAGGATTCAGTCCTTCCCCTCCAGTTACACAGTGTTTCAGACTTGGGAAGTTGTACCTTGAGAGGAACAGCCTATGAAATAATTCTCTTAACTCCTAAAATGATCAGTGAGCAACCTTAACTGAAGAGACTTCCTCGGCTTTCCAAATAAACCTAAAACTGAAGAAAAGGCTGAATAGGAAGACAGAACCTGAGCTCTCTGCTAAACCTGGGTTGGCTTTTGTCAGGATGAAAGACCTATGTGACAAGAATAAGTACCTTACCAAAGATGTGAAAACTCCTTGCACACTTCTCACAAGCTGGGTATTTTACAGTGACAAACTCGTGGGAACAGCTGCCAAGTAACTCTCAGCATGTGAAACTCCTCTAACTGCTCCCTCCATTCTCAACCACATGAGAACAACTCCACGGTGCACCAGTAACTCTCTGATCTAAAACATTGACAAAAATTGAACTGTGAACCCTAAGTCCAGAGAAAGTGACAACTTAAAGAAACCTCCCTTGTTTCCTCTGTTCTGTCTATTCAAAGACCCAGTCCTGAAGCCTAAGTAGCCTAAGGTGTGACCAATTATTCTCACATTTCAAAACTGAGGGCCTTTTTTACTGAGAGCAAGTTGTACTAGTTAGATTGCCTTTAACAGAAAAAGAGAATTAAGGAACCTAAGGAACTAACCATTGAGAGCTGTCCCAGCACTATAGCCCAGCCTCCCTGCCCTCCCTGCTGTACCTGCTCATATCATGTTGGACCAGCATGTGGAAGGCAGTGGGAGCCGTGCAGAAGGTGGTGATGGGGTATCTTGAGAGAGTCTAGAAAAACAGGCAGTTATTGTGCTGAAGAGAAAGTGAAACGGTGGTCTGACCTTGTGAATGTGCAGGTGATTAACACCATTTACATGCTCAAATGTCTGCACGATGAAAACCATAAAAATGCTGTACCAGGCAGTCCAGCTCGTAGAAAATACGGAACGTTCTGTCCAACAAAAGTCACTCAAGTAAATGAAGGATCAGTGAGAGCAGTAGCTCCAATTATGTTTTTTGGGGGCGTTTTCCAAAGTGTTTGTGTCCCAAGCTCAAGCCTAACTGGTGGTAGGAAACTAGACCAAAGCTTTTCCAGTATTCTTCTTGGGAAAGTCAAGGTTCACGCCCCACACAAGAGGCCAATGTTGAGTAGAATCGTCCAGCTAAGTGGTTTTGAAAAGTAGCTGAGAAGAACAGGCATTCTGGTACCTTTGGATTGCTTGGGATGTTGGGATTACTCACCTCTCCAACAACTTCTGGTTTAAACAGCGGCATATTGTGTACAAAGACACAGGATCCACAGATCCATGGTCCAAAAACACTGCCATAGGCTGATTTTGCCCAGCCAGTATCAGAGGTATTCCACATTACATCTGAAGGAGTCAAGTTCAACCAGTACCTGATGAAAAAGCAGAGATGAAAAAAACTTTCAAGGAAAGCAGATCAGTACCAAACCACAGATTTAAAGTGAAGTGTAACTTTTAAAGTATAATGAAATGGCCCGAGGTTGCTTTGGTTCTCAGGGAAGGTTGACCCAACATGAGAGCACTTGACTTCCTCTGGTGTGGCCATAGGGACATTTTCCTTATTGCTCTCCTTTCAGCCCTGCAAGTGACACAACTCTGCACCTGATGAGCTCAACTGGGTCTCCAAGAAGCCTTTCATAACAAGGGTTTTACCATGAGAGGGGAAAGATCAGGAAGGTACAAATCCTACAGTCATGAATTGCCTACATTTACAGGAGTTTTATGGTCACATGTTCAGTTTAATGCAGATCATGTCACTTAACCAGGACCTGTGAGGAACTGCAAGGTAATACCTGCCAGTGGCTGCAAATCCAATGCCATAACTGCTGTGGGTGTGCAACACCATTTTTGGGAAGCCCGTAGTTCCACTGGTAAAAAACACTATCATTGGGTCTTGACTCTTTGTCTTGACACATTGATGGTCAGCAGATGCAGCCCTTCAGAAGAAATGGCACATTCCAGTCACTACATGCAGATTTCCACCAGGGAATCCGTATTTTTAAGGTTTAGGAGTTCAACAGGAAAGTTGCCACAAATTATATGTTCTTACTAAAGAAATAGTTGCATTATATATCACAGGCAAAAGTTAGAGAACACTTTTGGCTGTCACAAGTACACTCGGAATCACAAGGCTGAGGAACAAGAAGAAGCTGAAGGACCTAAAACTTGGCTCCCAAAACCTAGGTTGCATGAATCTGTACTTAATGCAGTGTAATCACAATCTGTGAGTTGACAGAGAAATGTAACTCATTTGTATTTTGAATATTTCCCCAAAACTCATCATTGTCACCTGACTGGTACAGCTCCCTTCATCTCACAGGCATAATGGCAAAAGAGCTGGATACTCACACAAGGAGTTTTTTGAAGTTCAGCCACCCATCCCTGCTCCCTTTGCCTACAATGAGTTTACTTTTCAGGAACTGGCTGCCTGCCAGGACAGATTCCACTGCAGGTGCCCGTTCATCATCAGTAACAAAGCACTTGGCCTTGGAAGCCTGGAGTCGGTATAAGATATCTTTCGCTGTTAGTTGGGACGTTCCTGGAATAAGAACAATTCCTAGGAAAAAAGCAAGAATCAATTGAGAAATGTCAGCATTTCCCAAAAATACTTGATTGTGTCTCTCTGTTGATGCAGATTTTATCCATCACGCATGTTTAGCAGTTGGAAAGCAGAGCAGAATAGATATACTGAATTATTAATGACTCTAAGCATGTAAATTATTCCATTATAAACTCAGCTGCCTTACAATGGATGTGGTCAAGGGCTGTAGCCATTCAGCCCGCCCTGGCTTCCCCTGAGGATGCTGTTTCACTGGACCATGTCTGGCCCTGTGGTTCCTGTGTGAGGGCTGCCAATTCTCCTTCTAGGCAAAAGCTCAGTTGTAGAGGTCACAAGTGAATATTGCTGCTTGCATTTTCTTCACCCTAAGCTAAGTCATGGCTTGTACCCTCTCTTTGCTTTCTCGTTGCACCCAACAAGTCAGGGAGTCACTCACCTGCTCGCATGCAGGCCACATTCAGGAGCCACCACTCAGGAACACGAGGCAGAACTGCTACAACTCTGTCTCCTCTCTGCAAACCACAGACTTCAGAAAGTACATTGGCTGCCTTTCTGGACAGAGAGCCCAGCTCCTCAAAGCTCAACTTCACCTCCTCTCCCTCACCACTGACCCACCAAAAGGCTGGATTTGCTGGTTTTCTTCCATCCTACAACATGTGAGAAGATATTAAAAGAAGACAAGCCTTAAAAGGTTTCACTTCAATACAAAATAAGTCCTAATTAAGCAAATCATCCCTGGCAATCACTCTCTTAAGGTGGCACCTGTATTTCTGACAAACAAAATAAAATGGTGCTCTCCACTCTGCAGCTTATACTGTCCAGTATCCATGAGGAAAACTGATTTGTATCATCTGAAATTTATTCCACTGTGTCCTCGTTTTGCCTGGAATAGAGTCAATTTTCTTACTAAGTCCTGCTAAAGTGGGGATAACACACTGATGTTTCAGTTGCTGCTAAGCAGCGCTTACTGTAAGTCAGGGACTTTCCAGTTTCCTACACCCTGCCAACAAAGAGGTGCACGAGAAGCTGGGAGGGTTCCTAGACAGGACAGCTGACCTGAACTGCCCTAAACGATATTCCACACCACAGGAGGTGCTGCTCAGCTTATAACCTGGGGGGAGGTTTGTAGGCAGGTGTTTGGGGATGGGCATCAATCAGTGAGCAGTGAGCTACAACTACTGTTACTAATATTATTATGATGATGATTATTATAATACTTTAATTCTTAAACTGTTATTTCCTCAACCCATGGGTTTTACCTTTTTTTTCCCTCCTGATTCTCCTCTCCATCACACTGCACGTGTGTCTATGTGTGCATGTCAGATTCAGGGGTTCTGTGGTTCTGAGTTGACTGAGTAGTGGTTCTGAGCTGGGCTTAAACTACAACCCAATGTCTGGAAACTAAAAGACAAATACTACCTTTTCCAGTCGTGCCCACTCATCTAAGACATCACTTGCAAAGTTGAAATATTCTGGCAGTTCCTTTTTGCCCTGGTTTATAGATTCATAATAGGAAAGAATTTGAGACGTAAGAAGCCTGTTGTTTCCATGGAATGTTCTGGAAGGTGACCTGAGAATCCACAAACACTGAGGAATCCAGGATTTAATAAATGTTCTCATGATAAGTGGTGTTTTATCAGATGGTGAGGGGATGGAATCAGGTGCACACCTAAGGAATCAATCACCTGGAATGAAAGAAAATACATTTAAAAACAGATGGTTATTGGATGCTGTCTACTTTGTGATCCTGGATGGATTACTGCAAACCAGCTTGAATAAATGGGTTGTTTGAACACATCTGCGTTTTCACTATTATTTTATCTTCCTCCTTTTCTTGTAAAGGGACTGTGTACTGCTTTTCATTAGAATATTTGTCCTCTACTTTGTCAGCTGATGAATGACTCTCATATCTCCTCTCTAAGATTTCACTTGCCAGTCTTTTTCTCAATATCTATGTCTGGATTCCTGTAAATTTTATATTACTTTGCCCACTTACAGAAATAAAATTCCACTACTTTTGAAGTGTTTTAGGAGACTATCACCCTGACTTAAAACTAATTACCTGCCTGTAATTATGTTATACCTCAAACCTGCACTAGATGGCAAGTCACACTGAATGTATGCACCAATAAAACTGATGCATCTCTGATTTATTTTCTTATAAATTCTATTTCCTTTGAGGGCAGTAGGTAAGCAAAGGTGAAGTGCCAAAGACTTCCATTTGCTTTGCACTTCAGCTGAAGTGTGCAGCTTGGGAAAAGATACATGTTGTAAAAGAAACTTGCAAAGAAAGTGCCAACATTTCCAGTTTTCCCAAGTCTTTCCTACACGACATACAGGTACATGTGGAAGAGACTGAATGGATAATGCTACAGGTATTTAAAGCCCTACCCTGAAAGTCAAGAAGACTGCATTTTCACTCACAGGTGCTGAATCATCGGATAAAGTTGTTTTGAGTGTAATGAAGTCCTTAAGGATGTACCCATATATCTAAGGGAAATTTTCCCCAATTCAATGAAATCAGCTCTGCTTCTAGTCTTTTTTTTTTTTTTTTTTTGCCATGATCTTGTCCTGATTCAATAGCAAGCAGTACATACCAGTCTCACAGGGATACTACACAGGTACTTTCACCTTTGCTTTATTTATTGCAAGTGTAGGTGTAGTAAGAGCTTCCAGTGTTCAATGCCAATAAAAACCAGTAACTGGCATCACTCTGAAATCACTGTATTTGTGAGGTGAACCAGAGAAATTGAAACAGAAGTTGCACATGTGAGGCACATCTCAGTGGCGCTTGACCACATATTTGACAGGGTGTGAGTGATAACTAAGCAGAAGGCCCTAGAAAATGATTTATCCTGAATTCAGTGTTTCCTGGTGACTGGACTGTGACTTCTGCAGAGGGCAGATTTTCCATAGCTCTAAACTACCAAGCACAAAAAGAAAGTCAAGACTAGCTAGCACTGATGAAGAAATGCACAGAATGTGACCTTATCTGTTCCATGTCTAAAACAAAACATCCTTCTCCACAAGTTCAGTTCCACTAAATCCCACTCCTTTCCTCATTGCAAATCTGTCCTGGTAGGATGGACTGTTGGAAGGTCCTCCTTTTTCTGCAGTTTCCTTTCAGGACACAGAGGTTAGAAGCTCTTTCCAGGATGGAGCCTATTTCCTGGCAAGAGGTTTCCGGGAGGGATTTAAGTTGATGGCTACTTGTTTTAGTGGCACACAGGAGAAAACCAGCTCTCAGCAAACGGTTTTGCCATCCTACCTTTGTTCTGGGAGCCTTAGGCTATGTTCTGAGATTAAACACTGCTGGCTCAGCTCAAACAGGCCTTGTTAGTTTGAACTTGTACTTCTGAGAAATGCTTTTCAACCTTGCTAGTTTGTTGCTTGCAAGACATCATTGGAAAGGCGGCTGTTATGAAGAGAAAGAGGCCACAAAGTCAAATGGGAGACTCTTATCTTCCTGCTTCTTTTTCTCCTTTAGTACCTGATTGTTGAATCTGTATTTATGTGTGATCTTATCTTGCAAGCAGCCTGAATACACAGCTCCTGATTTCGGTAGGCACAGTGTGCACTAATAGAACACATTTCAAGGTGTGTTACTACACAAAGTTTTTGAGACTGATAGAAAAGTGTTTGCTGGAAATCCAGCCCCACTCAGAGCAGGCATGAAAACAGACTAAATTGCAGCAATGTGGCCCCCAAGGTCCTTCACCCACAGAAAATGGAGGCTACCACATCAACCCCCATTATGAACATTCCTTTGTAGTCGTGCCCTCCTGGATAAAAAGTCTGCTAAAGGCACGAGGTGCAAAGCATCACCTGCTAATCCTCAAGAAGAAGAATCATTATTGAAGGAATTTATTCTTGGTTCTACTAATCCAGACCCACCTGTTTTCAAGTCAGCTCTGTCCTTCTTGCCACTGAAACGACGACTAGAATATTTGGTCTCCTCTACCAGCTACAGCTTTGGGGGTAAAGTTCACAAATTTCAGCACAGTTTAAGGGTCAAAGGTGTTTCTGCCACAACTATGGATTGCAATTACAGATATAATAATTCCTTAGTAAATTGAAGGAATTCTAGAATCTCAATATTTCTGTAAGATATTTTTTTAATGCTCTGAAAAGACTGTCTCGAGAGGCCTCACATTCGCATGCATAGTTGATAGCTATCCTAAAAATGAATTGGCACATTTAGTCCCTTCAGTTCACTGCACAGAAAATTGTGTTACCACTGAAAATCAATGGCAAAATCTTCTGGTTTAACCCAGGAAGTAGTATCGTACTTGAGCTACAACTTGGCACCCGAGTATAGAGGGGAGCCTCACAGGCAAGACATCAAAGAGTTACAGACATTAAAATTCCCTGTGCAAAGGAATGAGAGTTTTTCTGACCTCAGCATACTCTCAGTCAGGTCCACAATTAAAAGATCCATCAGTGCAAAAGACAAGCAAACATTAGGCAGAGGAGCAGCCCTCAAATGGTGTCCCAGGTACCTGACCTGCTGCTTTGTCTGCAGCCCTGAAAAGAGAAAGATGTCTAATTTCAGCAGTGCACTCTGAATCCACTGGTGCTTCTGTAGGCAAGTGTTTCCTCCTGTGCTCTTTCACCTTCTCCCTGGGTTGTTTATTTGCAGAAGCAGCAAACCCAACTTCTCCCCCACCCCAAGCACTAATAGGGATGGGGTAGTTAAGTACTTAATGAATTTAATCTTCCCATGGAAAGGTACAGTTGGCTCCACTGGTGGTAGGCTGTTATCAACCTTATCACTCCTTAAGACTGAGGCAGTAAATCATGTTTTAAGACAAGTCTTGCAGTGGCCCTGTCTCTCTCAATATCCCGATGAAGCGGGTGCCCCGTTTTCGCCACCGCTCGGACGCCTCCAAGAACTGAGGCCAAGGCAGCCAGAGGAAGCCGAATAGCCGGAGATATTGATCCTGGAGGAAAGATGAACGGGGACTCCCCAGGCTGGGGAAAGGAACCAGGACCCCCATCGAGTACTGAGGGAGCGCAGACAGAATTCCGGACCCAGGAGGAAATCAGGTGAGAACACTGGGCAAGCATGCCCTGGAAACATAAACTGAGAGACGTCTGCGAACGCTTAAAAACGTTCATAAAATCTAACTCTCAAGAGTTTTCATGCTCGCGTCCGAGCATGAGCGAACAGATCCGTTATGTGGGTGCGGAAAAACCTGCCGCAAATAGACCCCGAGGCGGCTTTTACTGTGTCCCTCTGGGACTTAGTGTTCGATTATACCATGCAGGGACACTCGAGAGATTTTTGCAGCAGCCAGCCAAGTTACTCCCAGCCCGCCGCGTTAATTAACGAAGTTGTGAGTGAGTCAGAAGTGTCTGCGACAGTGCCGTGACTGGCCCCCCCGCCAGAAACCGCGGCCGAGCCTGCCCAAGGAACCCGTGAGGGGCCCCCTCGATCCCGCGGGTGGCTCCCCCACCCTCCCAGCCGTGCTCCCCCACCCTCCTAGCCGTGCTCCCCCACCCTCCCAGCCGTGCTCCCCCTGGCGCTACCAGCGGGCCCCCTGCCCCGGCCAGCTGCCCCCTCGGACAGGAGAAGTTCGAAAACTCTGCGAGTTCGGAGTTACCTACAGCGCTACTGCGCATGTGCGTCACAGCTGGCCAGACACCAAAAATGGCAGCCCCTGCAAAGATATTCCGTACAGCAAAATGGCCACTCTCTTTGCTTCCGCACACAAAACGTGCGCACGCTGCCGACGCCATTTTGTGACCACTGAGATTCGCAGCCTCCATCTACAGCGCCACCTCTGGCCGCTTCTGTTGTTGCAAGGGGGGAGGGCGCGGAGGCCGGCACGGAAACACACAAACATACAGCAGGAATACAACAGCGAGAAAAGGATATTTTCCAGGGAGAAGGGACGGATCTGCGAGACGCAGGTCCACCGGATCCAGAAAGAGACCCCTGAAAATTGCAACCAAAGGATTTTCCAGAAAGCGGATTAAGACTAAATGACTGGGGAGATGCAGGCGG
The DNA here is from genome assembly GCF_965231275.1 of Zosterops lateralis. Taxonomy (NCBI): domain Eukaryota; kingdom Metazoa; phylum Chordata; class Aves; order Passeriformes; family Zosteropidae; genus Zosterops; species Zosterops lateralis. The sequence goes on from NC_139775.1 coordinate 6,269,064, forward strand.
AAAAGACCCGGGAGCAGCAGGAGGAGACTGCGGCCTGCAGAAAGAAGCAGCGACTGCCATGAAGCATCTTCGCAGGGAGATGGAAAGATCTTGTCAGGAAAACTCGAAGAAGAGGGTAACAGCAATCCAACAACACAGAAACTTGATATTATCCAGACAATCCAGTTACGAGCTGATGGGCTATTTATTGAAGTCATTCAGGCCCACATATGAAGTTCCCCATCCTGCTTTTTTTTTTTTTTTTTTTTTTTTTTTTTTTTTTTTTAACCTTCTGTGTTGTATTAATCTGGTACCTTGTCTGTATCTCTGCTGATCCTTGCATAGTTTTGATGTGTTCTTTGGGGCTGTTAGTTGCTCAGAATTTTCCTTCCTCAAACACAACATCAGATATTAATATTTGCATTAGAAGAATGTCCTTGCTTCTTTCATCAACACACTCACTATCTGGTTCTTCATTCCTTTTCCTTCCCATGGAGCTGAAGAATACTTCCAGACAACTTCCACCAACATTCTCACTATTTCACCAGCTGCTGACTCATATGTCCACTTACCACATCCATTCCAAGAACTTTCACTTCAGTAATCTCAAATTAAAATCAAATTTGATTTACACACTGCTTGCCTCGGAGCACCTTTTCTATGTTTTAGCATATCTTCTAGGAGGATCTGCTCCACAACCTTCCAGGCACAGAGGTTCTACATTTTCTTGCTGCAAACACCCTCTTCCATTACAAAAGCACAGAATTACATTCAGGTGAACTCTGAATCAAATACTTTTTACTGGGAAATTTTTGTGGCCTGAGTGAAGCTGCAAAGTTTTGCCATTTGACCCAGGTTTTTAAGCTCACTTTGTAATCTTTTACCCCTTGTCCCATGTCCTCAATTGTAGCTGTTTATTCTCACATCTTTGATGCATGGATCTCAGCATTGGTCAAATTTTATTCCTCAAGAAAAAGGTACTTATTTAACATTGGAACTATTGCCTTATTCCTTAGCAGAGCCTTACATGGTAATATTTAATCTGCCTGTCAGGTAAATTAGTTCAAATACCCAGAGTTTAACACAGTGTAATCTTTTCAGTGATATCTGCCAACATAAGCAACCTGGATGCAGATTTTCCCCCCAGGAGAGATACCTTATCAAAAGGAACAGAAATTGATGGCGTTCTCCACATTTCTTGGACATTGGGGCAGAGAAACACTGACCAGTTGTAAACAATCCTTCATCACTTAGGAAGATGTTTCTCCTTTCTCAGTCTGCTCTAATTCTCTGATTTAGCTGTAACTTGCATATTTCAGAGCATTACAATAACAAAATCTACACAATAGCCTATGAGAGAAAGAGGAGAGACATAATATTTAGGAATATTTAGGGAAACGATATTCAAGACTGACAAGATGAAACATTTGAAGTTTAGGATTCCCAAGTGCTCTACAAAAATGTCTGCCAAGAAGACTGTGAGAGCCTTCAGGTTTTTAGCACTTTCTCAGCTGCAAATGTAGAGGTGAAAATGAAGACAGAAATCTGAGAAAAAGACCCAGAAATGGCAAAGTTCTCAGAATGAGTAGTGAGGATCAGAAATTATTGTTCCTGATTTAATACCATTTGCTTTGCTCAGGGATCATCAACATGAGGAGCTCAGATAACCTTTTCCTGACCTGTCTGCTGTGGACGGGAGAGACTGAGAGCTGCTGGGGGAGATCCTCTTCATTCATTTCACATTTCACTTACCTTTCAGGACGTGTTTCCCATATGAGGCACTGTAAAGATCAGCTGTTCCCTGGAGATGTGAAACCTGAGCACTCCTTCCTGAAGGTTTTGGAGAGAAACCCTTCTGACTTAATTGCTCACTTCTACTGGAGTAAGGAGAACAAGAATGTGGCACAAAGCAGACCAAGCAGCAAAGTTTCTCCTGTGGAGTAACTTTTTTCTTGTAATCATTTACACCATAGTTAATTGTGCATAATTTGCACCCTAACCTAAAGCACTTTTTCCTCCAGTTTAACCATTTAAGTAGATCTCAAATTCATCATGATGAAGGGAAGCATTAAAAAGAAACGTTTTTTTTCGTGGTAGGTTTTGGATGTTAATTAATTGCTGATACCCACCTCAGGACAAACACATATTTTTATTAATTTCTCATTTATTTGTAATTTTCAAAGCCTTGTAGTTTCATGCTGCTTTTTTTTTTTTTTTTTTTTTTTTTTTTTTTTTTTTTTTAACAAAGCTGTTTATACAAATTGCAGTAAAACAAATTGGACCTCTGTATGCAACTGAGTGTTTCTCTCTCCCATTCCACACTTTAAATTACTTGCACTTCCTTTCTTCTGAAAATGTGTAGGTTGATGGCAAAAGTGGTTCCAATACCACATATCCTCAAGAATGTTTTCTCCTTTTTCTTCCACAATTTGTTTTTCATGATGCTCTCGTTCTGCTCTGGGTCATGACAACCTGCTCTGTGTCATGTGTAATGGCTGGTACACATGATGGAGAATTTCTCTCCTCGTTTTCCAGATCACTCTTGCTGTTGTCATACTCTTGCCCACTCTTTGTTCTTTAGAACCTTTCTCTGGATTTTCCCAGAAACTGTTTTTGGCAGATCCTGAACAAATTCCACCTGAAAGGCAAAAATGCTCCCTGTAGCCAAATAACTCATGGTTAATTTCCCAGGTGCAACAAAAGATTGTGAAAACACTTTTAGCATGTGGTAGCTGTGGATAAACAGATGGGAAGCTGCACAACCAGGGCTGGAATGGTAAAATTCCTTACTACATCTTGTAGCTGCTGCACAGACAGTACTTGAAGCAAGATGTACCACGATCTCTAGGAGCTGAGCGCTTCAGCTTTCAAGGGTTACTGGTGTCTTTTGTAGTGAAAAGAGATGGATTGCAACCCACTGATGCCAGCAGGAACTCTTGTTTTGATTGGGCTGTGTGTCAGAGGAGAGTTCAAGGTACAACTGGTTAGAATGGAATGCCTCTCCCATTTGGGCTGCTGTGAAAACCCCAGTACGCCATGAAAGAAGGACTGGGCCCTCATAAGGTAAAATCTCATGGCCATTGCTTCCCTTTGGGTACTTTGTAGCACACACAGCCAACCCAAGGCTACAGCTGCAACAGACCCTCTCATCTACTTTTATTTCATCTAACTCTGGTTGGAGTATTTGTCAGAACGCTGTTGAAAAAGAGCCGAGGCAGACAAAAATTGCTCGATTTCTGGTACAATTAGAGAACCTGTCTTTTTGGGCTGTTCTTACCTTCCTTGGATACTTGTAAGGTGCAGTCGCCTTCTTGACATGTTGTTGAAGTTCAAGAGTTAATTTTTCTCGATCGTGTGATTCAAAAGCAGGAGTTACAACAATGAAGGCTTTGACCACCTGCGCCACAAAAATGAAGGGATTGCATTAACTTCCAGAGCTGGCAATGAGGGAATGCATTTGTTGTGAAAAGCATCTGTCAAAATCCAGAATGCCAAAATGTGATCTTTTTCTTTAATTCCCTTTTCATTAGCTGTTTATTACAGAATGCTGTGTGGTCAAGGATTCATTGAGGATTTTTTTCCTTATTTTAAGCTGTTTTTCCCCTTAACACTATATCCTATTAAAGCTGAAAAGAAATGTAGCAAAGTTGGAGAGTATAAAACAAAAATTAAACACCCTAGATATCATTGCTACGGTGCACTAAGTGACAAAACAAGAAATAATCAAAAATTCATTGCTTAGAGAAAAAGATCACATGATCAGTCTGAAAAAACAATTTTTCCCCACATAAAACCTAGCAAATAAATAATTTAGAAATTGTAAGATCTGTCAAGATACGGATTTTCAAAACGTTAGCCCACCTAATTTCAAAAGCCTGCAACACTGAATTCCAAGGAAGCCTGGTACATATAGGGATACTGAAGTTTAAAATAAAGGATATTTCTTTTACATCTTTTTGCTATTTTGTTTTACCTCCCCTCGCACTGGGTCGGGGCTGCTGACAACAGCTGCCTCTGCGACTGCTGGGTGCTCTATCAGTGCACTCTCCACTTCAAATGGGCCAATACGATACCTAGGGGAGCACAAGGACAGCTCAGCCCCAGCACATGGACCAGCCCATGGCTCTTTCCAGGCTGCACTTCAAGAGGCAGATCTAAAAGGAAATGCCTTACCCAGCAGAATTAATGATATCATCATCTCTTCCAACAAACCAGACATATCCCTCTTCATCCATAGTGCCTCTATCCCCAGTGAGATAAAAATCTCCCCGCACAGTGGCAGCAGTTTTCTCTGGATTATCCTGGCAACAATCAAACATTTCCAAAAAAGCATCTTATTGTTAGTGAATTGTAATGCATTTACTTTGCAGTGATGCTAAAAATGATAAAAATAATTCTTTAAGTTGTTCTCAGAATGAGTGTGTTCAATATTGTTTTCTATCTTCAAGTAACAAAGGCACGTTAGCAGCTTTGTTTTGGAAACATATGACATGTGGACAAAATCATTTTTTTGTAGCCATTTCTGTTCTAGAGAGAAAAGACCATGCTCTATCGAAATGCCCATCACCACAGGAAATGGCTAAAATATGTAACCCACTCTGTTCAGAGAAATGATTTATCATTGCAGGGGTTGCCAAAATAACTTCCAGACAAAGGAAACTTTTTCCTCTTAACTGTCAGGACCAAAACACAAATGAGGTGACCTGCAGGAAAAACATTATCTGACCTTTAGGACCTATATATCCAATGTAAGCTTTTGGTTACGCAGGAAAAATGCTCTCACAGGAGAAGACGTACTGAAAACCTGCAATAACAGTGTTGAACCTAAAGATTTTTATGACAAAGTGAGAAATTACTTTGTGCAAGTTGTTGTATGAGAATGCTACTACTATACAAATACTATGTTGTTCGGAAGAGGATTAAAAACATATGTACATTACCCAAAGCCTATTGAATATGACAGTTCCAATACAGGGGAGAATATCTTTAGGTTTGCCTGATTCTGCTGTTTTCTTAAGAATGTCCTGCACCTCAGCTCCACCACAATGAACAGTTGCTTAGATGGACCTTTGGCCTGAACCAAAATGGCTCTTCTTCTGGTGTGTTTTCTTAATCTGGTTCTTTCAGTGGGTAAATCACCCCCATTTGAATAGTGGAGTTTGATTAAGTGTGCCACTACCTCAGAGACATATGATCATTTACATGTGAGGGGTTTGTGCTGTAGCTTATGTTTGTGCTGTTGATCTTGTGCACATGTAGTGTGTGACAGGAACTTGTACAAAGGTTTCTCTGACTGCAGTGCCTGCTGGAATGGAGGTACCTCTGACAGTGGTAGGAGGGAATAAAATAGCTGTGCCTTGAAAAGCCACCCTGAGATTCAGATGTATAAGAATAGAAGAAGAATAATTTATGGGCCTTCTTCAATAATGTTTAACTGGAGATGGAAATGGAATAGAGGGAAAAGAGGAATGCTCTGAACATGAAGCGCCTGGCAACTGCCTGGTACATATCTGGAACAAGGTATCCCCAGGTTCCTGTGGCATTTTGAAGGGAAACTTTGTCAGTTAGTCTGTTTCTGGAACTATGCACTGATCAGGCTCAAAGTCCTCAAGCAACCCAGTGAGACCTTCTGAGGATTCTGCATGGAATTCTGCTCCTGGCAGAACTTTGCCCTGGGTCCCTCCCAGCCTCTCAGCAGAGTCAGGCTCACCAAGTACTCGGAGAACATACAGAAGGGTCGTGTGGGATGCACTCGGATAGCAATGGTGCCCTCTTTTCCTGCAGGCACAACAGCCCCATGGTCGTCTACAATCTGCAGCAAGGACAGACACAGCAGGAGTGATTTGATCAGCTCAGTGGAACATCTGCTGCAGCTCAGTGCAGAGCACAGAAGGGATGGAGACAGCACTGCCTTACTGTTCTACCCACAGCTGCCATATATCCACGTACCTTCACATCATAAGGGGGAAGAGGTTTTCCCAAAGAGCCAGGTTTAATTTTCATTCCTTTTGTATTGGCACAGATTGTCACCTGCAGAATAGATTTTAATTTTTAAAATGGTTGCAACATCTTGTAAATTTTAGTATTGTTTGCATTAGACGGACTCCTCTTTGTGACTTTGTTATGACAACGGCCGAATCAGGACCAAAGCACTGTGGTTCTTGAGAACATCAGAGTCTGGGATGTGAGCTGCTTTAATATTTTTAATTTAAACCTCAGACAGGACAAATTGGTACCCTGAGCAAATAATCTATTTTAGTTTTGCTTTTGAAGTAAAGATGGTGAAGGGTTTTTCTACCAGTAATTACATTTATTGCAAACGTACTGTTTCACTCTGGCCATAACCTTCATGGATATCAACCCCTGTCTGGATTTTCCACTTCGCCAACACTTCAGGATTGAGTGCTTCCCCTCCAGTTACACAGTGCTTCAGACTCGGGAACTTGTAGCTTGAGAAGAAGAGCAAATGAAATAATTCTCTTAACTCTTGAAAAAAGCAGTAAATAGACTTAAGAAAACAGCCTCTCTCAGATTTCCAAGGAAGTACACCTAAAATTTCACAAGCTCCTTTGGAAATTACGATCATTATCCTTAAATGCACACCTGGACTAGACTCCTAGATTGCTTGAGTGGTCACTAAAGATGATGTGGTTTATCTCTGTATCACTAGAAGTAGGTTTTTCTGCTGGAAAATGCATGAGCAAAAGTGTTTCCTTGGGAGAGCTGATATAAAAGGCGAAATCTGAACAAGCACATCAGATGTGTGTGGAAAGCTGAGTTATATGCCAACATCCAAGATCAGAGAATTTTTTAGAGCAAAAGGAAGGGTGAATAGGTACACAGAGGCTGAACTCTGCTAAACCTGGGTTGGCTTTTGTCAGGATGAAAGACCTATGTGACAAGAATAAGTACCTTACCAAAGATGTGAAAACTCCTTGCACACTTCTCACAAGCTGGGTATTTTACAGTGACAAACTCGTGGGAACAGCTGCCAAGTAACTCTCAGCATGTGAAACTCCTCTAACTGCTCCCTCCATTCTCAACCACATGAGAACAACTCCACGGTGCACCAGTAACTCCCTGATCCAATGCTGCCTAAAACATTGACTTATGTTGAACTGTGAACCGTAAGCTCAGAGAAAGTGACAACTTAAAGAAACCTCCCTTGTTTCCTCTGTTCTGTCTATTCAAAGACCCAGTCCTGAAGCCCAAGTAGCCTAAGGTGTGACCAATTATTCTCACATTTCAAAACTGAGGGCCTTTTTTTTACTGAGAGCAAGTTGTACTAGTTAGATTGCCTTTAACAGAAAAAGAGAATTAAGGAACCTAAGGAACTAACCATTGAGAGCTGTCCCAGCATTATAGCCCAGCCTCCCTGCCCTCCCTGCTGTACCTGCTCATATCATGTTGGACCAGCATGCGGAAGGCGGTGGGAGCCGTGCAGAAGGTGGTGATGGGGTATCTTGAGAGAGTCTAGAAAAATAGGCAGTTATTGTGCTGAAGAGAAAGTGAAACAGTGGGTCTGACCTTGTGAATGTGCAGGTGATTAACAGAAGAGACCAATGTTTAGGGGAGTCAATCAGCTGATTGGTTTAAAGTGCCTTAGGGAAGGAATAGGTGCTCTGGCAACTCACTGAAAATTCAGGAAAACAGAGCCTTATTTCAGGTTTGTGCCATACTCTGATTACTGGCCCATACTCAGCCTGACCCCAAAGCAGCTGAAAGTCCATACCTGAAGTGAGATTTAGGTTCAGTATTGGACAACACAGTAGTGATCCCAAGATCTTTATATCCTGCATCTTTCTCCAGTTGTCCTCTACACTCGAGCCATGACACATGGACTAACCAGGAGGGAAAACACTTGTTCCCTGGGCTTAATGGATGCCAGATGGAGGGGTGATTCCATGGGATGTGGGAAGTACTGTCCCTGCTGCTACTGAGCAGTGGCACCCATGAACTGGGGCCCAGTTTGTTTCCTTCATTTATGTAAAATGGAAATAAACATCACAGTAGAAAATGTTAAGCTTACCTCTGCAATAACTTCTGGTTTAAACTGTGGCATATAGTGCACAAAGACACAGGATCCACAGATCCATGGTGCAAAAATACTGCTCCAAGCTGCTTTTACCCAGCCAGTATCAGAGGTATTCCACATTACATCTGAAGGAGTCAAGTTCATCCAATACCTGATGAAAAAGCAGAGATGAAAGTAATGCTGCAGAGAATGTGAGAGACTCAGGTCACAGGAGGAGGTTTCCATTAGAAGATTTGGTGTCAGCAAGTGGAGCTCTGTAGAAATTTTGAGAAAGTTGAAGAGTCTTAAGTACTCTCTTATTTCCCTTCATTCCTTCCTGCTTAATATTTCGAGCATTTCTTTTTCTGGTTAGCAGTCCAAAACATCTTTGTCTTGGGTTGCAGAATCTGGAACTAGAGCAGAACCCAAACAGATCATTTGGAGTAGGCTTTCCCCACCTGGGGCAGTTGAGACATCAGCTAAGTCACAGCTCATTTCTCCAGGAAACAAGTTACTTCTCTGGACCCTTGATCACCAGCTTCCAACTCAGAATGCTTTGGGAAAGGCATCCTTTAACTTTCAAGATGAGGAGGATGCAAGATTGTACAGTCATGAATTGCCTACATTTACAGGATTTTTGTGGCCACATATTCAATTTCATGGTGTCACGTCACTTAAACAAGACCCAGGGAGGAACTGCAAGGTAATACCTGCCAGAGATTGCAAATCCAATGCCATAACTGCTGTGGGACTGCAACACCATTTTTGGGAGGCCTGTAGTTCCACTGGTAAAATAGATCAGCATTGTGTCTTGACTCCTTGTCTTGACACATTGATGGTCAGCAGATGCAGCCCTTCAGAAGAAATGGTATATTCCAGTCAGGCAGTTTTCCACCAGGGAAACAGCTTTTTTATTGTTTAGGAGTTCAACAGGAACATTGCCCCAAACTGAATGATCTCACTGAATGAATGGTAACAGGTCAGAACAGTTAGAGAACACATTTTGCTTGTAACAAGTATTGCCTGTATGCCATAACTTTTAAGAGATGAGCACCTACAGAATATTTAGTGACTTTGTCTGCAACTGTTTTAGCAAGGGCACTTCAGGTGCTGAGTATGGAACAGCAGCCAGAAAGCAGTATCTGGCTCACACAACCAAATGACAACCGCAACCTGAAATCAATGACTAAGGCTATTATGCCAAGTACATTGGTCTTATTACTAATGGTGTATCAATTATGTTCAAGAGACTGATCGATAATTCAGATCCTCAGAGTAAACGGAAGAAAAAACTGAGCGTGAAGAGCTGGGAATGGGTATTTTCCCATTTGATCAAGAGCAGTTGGAATGGGCCCTAGCAGATAAGCTCATAACAATTGTTTACAGCTCTGTGTGCTTGTCTGGCAATCACAGTAGAAACAGAGAGCTTCTAAAAGCTGGCAGGCTGCTAAGTGAAGCTGAAGGACATGAGCTAAGCTCCAAAAACCTGGATTGGATGAACCCATACCAGTGTAATCAAAAAAGAGGGAGCTGACAGAAGGATGAAAAAATGTATCTCATTTGTATTTTGAAAATTCCCCCAAAACTCATCATTGTCACCTGACTGGTACAGCTCCCTTCATCTCACAGGCATAATGGCAAAAGAGCTGGATACTCACACAAGGAGTTTTTTGAAGTTCAGCCACCCATCCCTGCTCCCTTTGCCTACAATGAGTTTACTTTTCAGGAACTGGCTGCCTGCCAGGACAGATTCCACTGCAGGTGCCCGTTCATCATCAGTAACAAAGCACTTGGCCTTGGAAGCCTGGAGTCGGTATAAGATATCTTTCGCTGTTAGTTGGGACGTTCCTGGAATCAGAACAATTCCTAGGAAAAAAGCAAGAATCAATTGAGAAATGTCAGCATTTTCCAAAAATACTTGATTGTGTCTCTCTGTTGATGCAGATTTTATCCATCACGGATGTTTAGCAGTTGGAAAGCAGAGCAGAATACATATACTGAATTATTAATGACTCTAAACATGTAAATGATTCCATTATAAACTCAGCTGCCTTACAATGGATGTGGTCAAGGGCTGTAGCCATTCAGCCCTCCCTGGCTTCCCCTGAGGATGCTGTTTCACTGGACCATGTCTGGCCCTGTGGTTCCTGTGTGAGGGCTGCCAATTCTCCTTCTAGGCAAAAGCTCAGTTGTAGAGGTCACAAGTGAATATTGCTGTTTGCATTTTCTTCACCCTAAGCTAAGTCATGGCTTGTACCCTCTCTTTGCTTTCTCGTTGCACCCAACAAGTCAGGGAGTCACTCACCTGCTCGCATGCAGGCCACATTCAGGAGCCACCACTCAGGAACACGAGGCAGAACTGCTACAACTCTGTCTCCTCTCTGCAAACCACAGACTTCAGAAAGTACATTGGCTGCCTTTCTGGACAGAGAGCCCAGCTCCTCAAAGCTCAACTTCACCTCCTCTCCCTCACCACTGACCCACCAAAAGGCTGGATTTGCTGGTTTTCTTCCATCCTACAACATGTGAGAAGATATTAAAAGAAGACAAGCCTTAAAAGGTTTCACTTCAATACAAAATAAGTCCTAATTAAGCAAATCATCCCTGGCAATCACTCTCTTAAGGTGGCACCTGTATTTCTGACAAACAAAATAAAATGGTGCTTTCCACTCTGCAGCTTATACTGTCCAGTACCCATAAGGAAAATTGATTTGTATCATCTGAAATTTATTCCACTGTGTCCTCGTTATGCCTGGAATAGAGTCAATTTTCTTACTAAGTCCTGCTAAAGTGGGGATAACACACTGATGTTTCAGTTGCTGCTAAGCAGCGCTTACTGTAAGTCAGCGACTTTCCAGTTTCCTACACCCTGCCAACAAAGAGGTGCACGAGAAGCTGGGAGGGTTCCTAGACAGGACAGCTGACCTGAACTGCCCTAAACGATATTCCACACCACAGGAACTGCTGCTCAGCTTATAACCTGGGGGGAGGTTTGTAGGCAGGTGTTTTGGGATGGGCTGGGCATCAATCAGTGAGCAGTGAGCTACAACTCCTGTTACTAATATTATTATGATGATTATTATTATAATACTTCAATTCTTAAACTGTTATTTCCTCAACCCATGGGTTTTACCTTTTTTTCCCTCCTGATTCTCCTCTCCATCACACTGCATGTGTGTCTATGTGTGCATGTCAGATTCAGGGGTTCTGTGGTTCTGAGTTGACTGAGTAGTGGTTCTGAGCTGGGCTTAAACTACAACCCAATGTCTGGAAACTAAAAGACAAATACTACCTTTTCCAGTCGTGCCCACTCATCTAAGACATCACTTGCAAAGTTGAAATATTCTGGCAGTTCCTTTTTGCCCTGGTTTATAGATTCATAATAGGAAAGAATTTGAGACGTAAGAAGCCTGTTGTTTCCATGGAATGTTCTGGAAGGTGACCTGAGAATCCACAAACACTGAGGAATCCAGGATTTAATAAATGTTCTCATGATAAGTGGTGTTTTATCAGATGGTGAGGGGATGGAATCAGGTGCACACCTAAGGAATCAATCACCTGGAATGAAAGAAAATACATTTAAAAATAGATGGTTATTGGATGCTGTCTACTTTGTGATCCTGGATGGATTACTGCAAACCAGCTTGAATAAATGGGTTGTTTGAACACATCTGCGTTTTCACTATTATTTTATCTTCCTCCTTTTCTTGTAAAGGGACTGTGTACTGCTTTTCATTAGAATATTTGTCCTCTACTTTGTCAGCTGATGAATGACTCTCATATCTCCTCTCTAAGATTTCACTTGCCAGTCTTTTTCTCAATATCTATGTCTGGATTCCTGTAAATTTTATATTACTTTGTCCACTTACAGAAATAAAATTCCACTACTTTTGAAGTGTTTTAGGAGACTATCACCCTGACTTAAAACTAATTACCTGCCTGTAATTATGTTATACCTCAAACCTGCACTAGATGGCAAGTCACACTGAATTTATGCACCAATAAAACTGATGCATCTCTGATTTATTTTCTTATAAATTCTATTTCCTTTGAGGGCAGTAGGTAAGCAAAGGTGAAGTGCCAAAGACTTCCATTTGCTTTGCACTTCAGCTGAAGTGTGCAGCTTGGGAAAAGATACATGTTGTAAAAGAAACTTGCAAAGAAAGTGCCAACATTTCCAGTTTTCCCAAGTCTTTCCTACACGACATACAGGTACATGTGGAAGAGACCAAATGGATAATGCCACAGGTATTTAAAGCCCTACCCTGAAAGTCAAGAAGACTGGATTTTCACTCACAGGTGCTGAATCATCGGATAAACTTGTTTTGAGTGTAATGAAGTCCTTAAGGATGTACCCATATATCTAAGGGAAATTTTCCCCAATTCAATGAAATCAGCTCTGCTTCTAGACTTTTTTTTTTTTTTTTTGCCATGATCTTGTCCTGATTCAATAGCAAGCAGTACATACCAGTCTCACAGGGATACTACACAGGTACTTTCACCTTTGCTTTATTTATTGCCAAGTGTAGGTGTAGTAAGAGCTTCCGGTGTTCAATGCCAATAAAAACCAGTAACTGGCATCACTCTGAAATCACTGTATTTGTGAGGTGAACCAGAGAAATTGAAACAGAAGGAGCACATGTGAGGCACATCTCAGTGGCGCTTGACCACATATTTGACAGGGTGTGAGTGATAACTAAGCAGAAGGCCCTAGAAAATTATTTCTCCTGAATTCAGTGTTTCCTGGTGACTGGACCGTGACTTCTGCAGAGGGCAGATTTTCCACAGCTCTAAACTACCAAGCACAAAAAGAAAGTCAAGACTAGCTAGCACTGATGAAGAAATGCACAGAACGTGACCTTATCTGTTCCAGGTCTAAAACAAAACATCCTTCTCCACAAGTTCAGTTCCACTAAATCCCACTCCTTTCCTCATTGCAAATCTGTCCTGGTAGCATGGACTGTTGGAAGGTCCTCCTTTTTCTGCAGTTTCCTTTCAGGACATAGAGGTTAGAAGCCCTTTTCAGGATGGAGCCTATTTCCTGGCAGGAGGTTTCCAGGAGGGATTTAAGTTGATGGCTACTTGTTTTAGTGGCACACAGGGGAAAACCAGCTCTCAGCAAATGGTTTTGCCATCCTACCTTTGTTCTGGGAGCCTTAGGCTATGTTCTCAGATTAAACACTGCCGGCTCAGCTCAAACAGGGCTTGTTAGTTTGAACTTGTACTTCTGAGAAATGCTTTTCAACCTTGCTAGTTTGTTGCTTGAAAGACATCATTGGAAAGGCGGCTGTTATGAAGAGAAAGAGGCCACAAAGTCAAATGGGAGACTCTTATCTTCCTGCTTCTTTTTCTCCTTTAGTACCTGATTGTTGAATCTGTATTTATGTGTGATCTTATCTTGCAAGCAGCCTGAATACACAGCTCCTGATTTCAGTAGGCACAGTGTGCACCAATAGAACACATTTCAAGGTGTGTTACTACACAAAGTTTTTGAGACTGATAGAAAAGTGTTTGCTGGAAATCCAGCCCCACTCAGAGCAGGCATGAAAACAGACTAAATTGCAGCAATGTGGCCCCCAAGGTCCTTCACCCACAGAAAATGGAGGCTGCCACATCAACCCCCATTATGAACATTCCTTTGTAGTGGTGCCCTCCTGGATAAAAAGTCTGCTAAAGGCACGAGGTGCAAAGCATCACCTGCTGCTCCTCAAGAAGAAGAATCATTATTGAAGGAATTTATTCTTGGTTCTACTAATACAGACCCACCTGTTTTCAAGTCAGCTCTGTCCTTCTTGCCACTGAAACGACGACTAGAATATTTGGTCTCCTCTACCAGCTACAGCTTTGGGGGTAAAGTTCACAAATTTCAGCACAGTTTAAGGGTCAAAGGTGTTTCTGCTACAACTATGGACTGCAATTACAGATATAATAATTTCTTAGTAAATTGAAGGAATTCTAGAATCTCAATATTTCTGTAAGATTATTTTTTTTAGTGCTCTGAAAAGACTGTCTAGAGAGGCCTCACAGTTCACATGCATAGTTGATAGCTATCCTAAAAATGAATTGGCACATTTAGTCCCTTCAGTTCACTGCACAGAAAATTGTGTTACCACTGAAAATCAATGGCAAAATCTTCTGGTTTAACCCAGGAAGTAGTATTGTACTTGAGCTACAGCTTGGCACCCGAGTATAGAGGAGAGCCTCACAGGCAAGACATCAAAGAGTTACAGACATTAAAATTCCCTGTGCAAAGGAATGAGAGTTTTTCTGACCTCAGCATACTCTCAGTCAGGTCCACAATTAGAAGATCCATCAGTACAAGAGACAAGCAAACATTAGGCAGAGGAGCAGCCCTCAAATGGTGTCCCAGGTACCTGACCTGCTGCTTTGTCTGCAGCCCTGACAAGAGAAAGATGTCTAATTTCAGCAGTGCACTCTGGATCCACTGGTGCTTCTGTAGGCAAGTGTTTCCTCCTGTGCTCTTTCACCTTCTCCCTGGGTTGTTTATTTGCAGAAGCAGCAAACCCAACTTCTCCCCCACCCCAAGCACTAATAGGGATGGGGTAGTTAAGTACTTAATGAATTTAATCTTCCCATGGAAAGGTACAGTTGGCTCCACTGGTGGTAGGCTGTTATCAACCTTATCACTCCTTAAGACTGAGGCAGTAAATCATGTTTTAAGGCAAGTCTTGCAGTGGCCCTGTCTCTCTCAATATCCCGATGAAGCGGGTGCCCCGTTTTCGCCACCGCTCGGACGCCTCCAAGAACTGAGGCCAAGGCAGCCAGAGGAAGCCGAATAGCCGGAGATATTGATCCTGGAGGAAAGATGAACGGGGACTCCCCAGGCTGGGGAAAGGAACCAGGACCCCCATCGAGTACTGAGGGAGCGCAGACAGAATTCCGGACCCACGAGGAAATCAGGTGAGAACACTGGGCAAGCATGCCCTGGAAACATAAACTGAGAGACGTCTGCGAACGCTTAAAAACGTTCATAAAATCTAACTCTCAAGAGTTTTCGTGCTCGCGTCCGAGCATGAGCGAACAGATCCGTTATGTGGGTGCGGAAAAACCTGCCGCAAATAGACCCCGAGGGGGCTTTTACTGTGTCCTTCTGGGACTCAGTGTTCGATTATACCATGCAGGGACACTCGAGAGATTTTTGCAGCAGCCAGCCAAGTTACTCCCAGCCCGCCGCGTTAATTAACGAAGTTGTGAGTGAGTCAGAAGTTTCCGCGACAGTGCCGTGACTGGCGCCCCCGCCAGAAACCGCGGCCGAGCCTGCCCAAGGAACCCGTGAGGGGCCCCCTCGATCCCGCGGGTGGCTCCCCCACCCTCCCAGCCGTGCTCCCCCTGGCGCTACCAGCGGGCCCCCTGCCCCGGCCAGCTGCCCCCTCGGACAGGAGAAGTTCGAAAACTCCGCGAGTTCGGAGTTACCTACAGCGCTACTGCGCATGTGCATCACAGCTGGCCAGACACCAAAAATGGCAGCCCCTGCAAAGATATTCCGTACAGCAAAATGGCCACTCTCTTTGCTTCCGCACACAAAACGTGCGCACGCTGCCGACGCCATTTTGTGACCACTGAGATTCGCAGCCTCCATCTACAGCGCCACCTCTGGCCGCTTCTGTTGTTGCAAGGGGGGAGGGCGCGGAGGCCGGCACGGAAACACACAAACATACAGCAGGAATACAACAGCGAGAAAAGGATATTTTCCAGGGAGAAGGGACGGATCTGCGAGACGCAGGTCCACCGGATCCAGAAAGAGACCCCTGAAAATTGCAACCAAAGGATTTTCCAGAAAGCGGATTAAGACTAAATGACTGGGGAGATGCAGGCGGAAAAGACCCGGGAGCAGCAGGAGGAGACTGCGGCCTGCAGAAAGAAGCAGCGACTGCCATGAAGCATCTTCACAGGGAGATGGAAAGATCTTGTCAGGAAAACTCGAAGAAGAGGGTAACAGCAATCCAACAACACAGAAACTTGAGATTATCCAGACAATCCAGTTACGAGCTGATGGGCTATTTATTGAAGTCATTCAGGCCCACATATGAAGTTCCCCATCCTGCTTTTTTTTTTTTTTTTTTTTTTTTTTTTTTTTTTTTTTAACCTTCTGTGTTGTATTAATCTGGTACCTTGTCTGTATCTCTGCTGATTCTTGCATAGTTTTGATGTATTCTTTGGGGCTGTTAGTTGCTCAGAATTTTCCTGTCTCAAACACAACATCAGATATTAATATTTGCATTAGAAGAATGTCCTTGCTTCTTTCATCAACACACTCACTATCTGGTTCTTCATTCCTTTTCCTTCCCATGGAGCTGAAGAATACTTCCAGACAACTTCCACCAACATTCTCACTATTTCACCAGCTGCTGACTCATATGTCCACTTACCACATCCATTCCAAGAACTTTCACTTCAGTAATCTCAAATTAAAATCAAATTTGATTTACACACTGCTTGCCTCGGAGCACCTTTTCTATGTTTTAGCATATCTTCTAGGAGGATCTGCTCCACAACCTTCCCAGGCACAGAGGTTCTACATTTTCTTGCTGCAAACACCCTCTTCCATTACAAAAGCACAGAATTACATTCAGGTGAACTCTGATTCAAATACTTTTTACTGGGAAATTTTTGTGGCCTGAGTGAAGCTGCAAAGTTTTGCCATTTGACCCAGGTTTTTAAGCTCACTTTGTAATCTTTTACCCCTTGTCCCATGTCTTCAATTGTAGCTGTTTATTCTCACATCTTTGATGCATGGATCTCAGCATTGGTCAAATTTTATTCCTCAAGAAAGAGGTACTTATTTAACATTGGAACTATTGCCTTATTCCTTAGCAGAGCCTTACATGGTAATATTTAATCTGCCTGTCAGGTAAATTAGTTCAAATACCCAGAGTTTAACACAGTGTAATCTTTTCAGTGATATCTGCCAACATAAGCAACCTGGATGCAGATTTTCCCCCCAGGAGAGATACTTTATCAAAAGGAACAGAAATTGATGGCGTTCTCCACATTTCTTGGACATTGGGGCAGAGAAACACTGACCAGTTGTAAACAATCCTTCATCACTTAGGAAGATGTTTCTCCTTTCTCAGTCTGCTCTAATTCTCTGATTTAGCTGTAACTTGCATATTTCAGAGCATTACAATAACAAAATCTACACAATAGCCTATGAGAGAAAGAGGAGGGACATAATATTTAGGAATATTTAGGGAAACGATATTCAAGACTGACAAGATGAAACATTTGAAGTTTAGGATTCCCAAGTGCTCTACAAAAATGTCTGCCAAGAAGACTGTGAGAGCCTTCAGGTTTTTAGCACTTTCTCAGCTGCAAATGTAGAGGTGAAAATGAAGACAGAAATCTGAGAAAAAGACCCAGAAATGGCAAAGTTCTCAGAATGAGTAGTGAGGATCAGAAATTATTGTTCCTGATTTAATACCATTTGCTTTGCTCAGGGATCATCAACATGAGGAGCTCAGATAACCTTTTCCTGACCTGTCTGCTGTGGACGGGAGAGACTGAGAGCTGCTGGGGGAGATCCTCTTCATTCATTTCACATTTCACTTACCTTTCAGGACGTGTTTCCCATATGAGGCACTGTAAAGATCAGCTGTTCCCTGGAGATGTGAAACCTGAGCACTCCTTCCTGAAGGTTTTGGAGGGAAACCCTTCTGACTTAATTGCTCACTTCTACTGGAGTAAGGAGAACAAGAATGTGGCACAAAGCAGACCAAGCAGCAAAGTTTCTCCTGTGGAGTAACTTTTTTCTTGTAATCATTTACACCATAGTTAATTGTGCATAATTTGCACCCTAACCTAAAGCACTTTTTCCTCCAGTTTAACCATTTAAGTAGATCTCAAATTCATCATGATGAAGGGAAGCATTAAAAAGAAACGTTTTTTTTCGTGGTAGGTTTTGGATGTTAATTAATTGCTGATACCCACCTCAGGACAAACACATATTTTTATTAATTTCTCATTTATTTGTAATTTTCAAAGCCTTGTAGTTTCATGCTTTTTTTTTTTTTTTTTTTTTTTTTTTTTTTTTTTAACAAAGCTGTTTATACAAATTGCAGTAAAACAAATTGGACCTCTGTATGCAACTGAGTCTTTCTCTCTCCCATTCCACACTTTAAATTACTTGCACTTCCTTTCTTCTGAAAATGTGTAGGTTGATGGCAAAAGTGGTTCCAATACCACATATCCTCAAGAATGTTTTCTCCTTTTTCTTCCACAATTTGTTTTTCATGATGCTCTCGTTCTGCTCTGGGTCATGACAACCTGCTCTGTGTCATGTGTAATGGCTGGTACACATGATGGAGAATTTCTCTCCTCGTTTTCCAGATCACTCTTGCTGCTGTCATACTCTTGCCCACTCTTTGTTCTTTAGAACCTTTCTCTGGATTTTCCCAGAAACTGTTTTTGGCAGATCCTGAACAAATTCCACCTGAAAGGCAAAAATGCTCCCTGTAGCCAAATAACTCATGGTTAATTTCCCAGGTGCAACAAAAGATTGTGAAAACACTTTTAGCATGTGGTAGCTGTGGATAAACAGATGGGAAGCTGCACAACCAGGGCTGGAATGGTAAAATTCCTTACTACATCTTGTAGCTGCTGCACAGACAGTACTTGAAGCAAGATGTACCACGATCTCTAGGAGCTGAGCGCTTCAGCTTTCAAGGGTTACTGGTGTCTTTTGTAGTGAAAAGAGATGGATTGCAACCCACTGATGCCAGCAGGAACTCTTGTTTTGATTGGGCTGTGTGTCAGAGGAGAGTTCAAGGTACAACTGGTTAGAATGGAATGCCTCTCCCATTTGAGCTGCTGTGAAAACCCCAGTACGCCATGAAAGAAGGACTGGGCCCTCATAAGGTAAAATCTCATGGCCATTGCTTCCCTTTGGGTACTTTGTAGCACACACAGCCAACCCAAGGCTGCAGCTGCAACAGACCCTCTCATCTACTTTTATTTCATCTAACTCTGGTTGGAGTATTTGTCAGAATGCTGTTGAAAAAGAGCCGAGGCAGACAAAAATTGCTCGATTTCTGGTACAATTAGAGAACCTGTCTTTTTGGGCTGTTCTTACCTTCCTTGGATACTTGTAAGGTGCAGTTGCCTTCTTGACATGTTGTTGAAGTTCAAGAGTTAATTTTTCTCGATCGTGTGATTCAAAAGCAGGAGTTACAACAATGAAGGCTTTGACCACCTGCGCCACAAAAATGAAGGGATTGCATTAACTTCCAGAGCTGGCAATGAGGGAATGCATTTGTTGTGAAAAGCATCTGTCAAAATCCAGAATGCCAAAATGTGATCTTTTTCTTTAATTCCCTTTTCATTAGCTGTTTATTACAGAATGCTGTGTGGTCAAGGATTCATTGAGGATTTTTTTCCTTATTTTAAGCTGTTTTTCCCCTTAACACTATATCCTATTAAAGCTGAAAAGAAATGTAGCAAAGTTGGAGAGTATAAAACAAAAATTAAACACCCTAGATATCATTGCTACGGTGCACTAAGTGACAAAACAAGAAATAATCAAAAATTCATTGCTTAGACAAAAAGATCACATGATCAGTCTGAAAAAACAATTTTTCCCCACATAAAACCTAGCAAATAAATAATTTAGAAATTGTAAGATCTGTCAAGATACGGATTTTCAAAACGTTAGCCCACCTAATTTCAAAAGCCTGCAACACTGAATTCCAAGGAAGCCTAGTACATATAGGGAGACTGAAGTTTAAAATAAAGGATATTTCTTTTACATCTTTTTGCTATTTTGTTTTACCTCCCCTCGCACTGGGTCGGGGCTGCTGACAACAGCTGCCTCTGCGACTGCTGGGTGCTCTATCAGTGCACTCTCCACTTCAAATGGGCCAATACGATACCTAGGGGAGCACAAGGACAGCTCAGCCCCAGCACATGGACCAGCCCATGGCTCTTTCCAGGCTGCACTTCAAGAGGCAGATCTAAAAGGAAATGCCTTACCCAGCAGAATTAATGATATCATCATCTCTTCCAACAAACCAGACATATCCCTCTTCATCCATAGTGCCTCTGTCCCCAGTGAGATAAAAATCTCCCCGCACAGTGGCAGCAGTTTTCTCTGGATTATCCTGGCAACAATCAAACATTTCCAAAAAAGCATCTTATTGTTAGTGAATTGTAATGCATTTACTTTGCAGTGATGCTAAAAATGATAAAAATAATTCTTTAAGTTGTTCTCAGAATGAGTGTGTTCAATATTGTTTTCTATCTTCACGTAACAAAGGCACGTTAGCAGCTTTGTTTTGGAAACATATGACATGTGGACAAAATCATTTTTTTGTAGCCATTTCTGTTCTAGAGAGAAAAGACCATGCTCTATCGAAATGCCCATCACCACAGGAAATGGCTAAAATATGTAACCCACTCTGTTCAGAGAAATGATTTATCATTGCAGGGGTTGCCAAAATAACTTCCAGACAAAGGAAACTTTTTCCTCTTAACTGTCAGGACCAAAACACAAATGAGGTGACCTGCAGGAAAAACATTATCTGACCTTTAGGACCTATATATCCAATGTAAGCTTTTGGTTACACAGGAAAAATGCTCTCACAGGAGAAGACGTACTGAAAACCTGCAATAACAGTGTTGAACCTAAAGATTTTTATGACAAAGTGAGAAATTACTTTGTGCAAGTTGTTGTATGAGAATGCTACTACTATACAAATACTATGTTGTTCGGAAGAGGATTAAAAACATATGTACATTACCCAAAGCCTATTGAATATGACAGTTCCAATACAGGGGAGAATATCTTTAGGTTTGCCTGATTCTGCTGTTTTCTTAAGAATGTCCTGCACCTCAGCTCCACCACAATGAACAGTTGCTTAGATGGACCTTTGGCCTGAACCAAAATGGTTCTTCTTCTGGTGTGTTTTCTTAATCTGGTTCTTTCAGTGGGTAAATCACCCCCATTTGAATAGTGGAGTTTGATTAAGTGTGCCACTACCTCAGAGACATATGATCATTTACATGTGAGGGGTTTGTGCTGTAGCTTATGTTTGTGCTGTTGATCTTGTGCACATGTAGTGTGTGACAGGAACTTGTACAAAGGTTTCTCTGACTGCAGTGCCTGCTGGAATGGGGGTACCTCTGACAGTGGTAGGAGGGAATAAAATAGCTGTGCCTTGAAAAGCCACCCTGAGATTCGGATGTATAAGAATAGAAGAAGAATAATTTATGGGCCTTCTTCAATAATGTTTAACTGGAGATGAAAATGGAATAGAGGGAAAAGAGGAATGCTCTGAACATGAAGCGCCTGGCAACTGCCTGGTACATATCTGGAACAAGGTATCCCCAGGTTCCTGTGGCATTTTGAAGGGAAACTTTGTCAGTTAGTCTGTTTCTGGAACTATGCACTGATCAGGCTCAAAGTCCTCAAGCAACCCAGTGAGACCTTCTGAGGATTCTGCATGGAATTCTGCTCCTGGCAGAACTTTGCCCTGGGTCCCTCCCAGCCTCTCAGCAGAGTCAGGCTCACCAAGTACTCGGAGAACATACAGAAGGGTCGTGTGGGATGCACTCGGATAGCAATGGTGCCCTCTTTTCCTGCAGGCACAACAGCCCCATGGTCGTCTACAATCTGCAGCAACGACAGACACAGCAGGAGTGATTTGATCAGCTCAGTGGAACATCTGCTGCAGCTCAGTGCAGAGCACTGAAGGGATGGAGACAGCACTGCCTTACTGTTCTACCCACAGCTGCCATATATCCACGTACCTTCACATCATAAGGGGGAAGAGGTTTTCCCAAAGAGCCAGGTTTAATTTTCATTCCTTTTGTATTGGCACAGATTGTCACCTGCAGAATAGATTTTAATTTTTAAAATGGTTGCAACATCTTGTAAATTTTAGTATTGTTTGCATTAGACGGACTCCTCTTTGTGACTTTGTTATGACAACGGCCGAATCAGGACCAAAGCACTGTGGTTCTTGAGAACATCAGAGTCTGGGATGTGAGCTGCTTTAATATTTTTAATTTAAACCTCAGACAGGACAAATTGGTACCCTGAGCAAATAATCTATTTTAGTTTTGCTTTTGAAGTAAAGATGGTGAAGGGTTTTTCTACCAGTAATTACATTTATTGCAAACGTACTGTTTCACTCTGGCCATAACCTTCATGGATATCGACCCCTGTCTGGATTTTCCACTTCGCCAACACTTCAGGATTGAGTGCTTCCCCTCCAGTTACACAGTGCTTCAGACTCGGGAACTTGTAGCTTGAGAAGAAGAGCAAATGAAATAATTCTCTTAACTCTTGAAAAAAGCAGTAAATAGACTTAAGAAAACAGCCTCTCTCAGATTTCCAAGGAAGTACACCTAAAATTTCACAAGCTCCTTTGGAAATTACGATCATTATCCTTAAATGCACACCTGGACTAGACTCCTAGATTGCTTGAGTGGTCACTAAAGATGATGTGGTTTATCTCTGTATCACTAGAAGTAGGTTTTTCTGCTGGAAAATGCATGAGCAAAAGTGTTTCCTTGGGAGAGCTGATATAAAAGGCGAAATCTGAACAAGCACATCAGATGTGTGTGGAAAGCTGAGTTATATGCCAACATCCAAGATCAGAGAATTTTTTAGAGCAAAAGGAAGGGTGAATAGGTACACAGAGGCTGAACTCTGCTAAACCTGGGTTGGCTTTTGTCAGGATGTGACAAGAATAAGTACCTTACCAAAGATGTGAAAACTCCTTGCACACTTCTCAGAAGCTGGGTATTTTACAGTGACAAACTCGTGGGAACAGCTGCCAAGTAACTCTCAGCATGTGAAACTCCTCTAACTGCTCCCTCCATTCTCAACCACGTGAGAACAACTCCACGGTGCACCAGTAACTCCCTGATCCAATGCTGCCTAAAACATTGACTTATGTTGAACTGTGAACCGTAAGCTCAGAGAAAGTGACAACTTAAAGAAACCTCCCTTGTTTCCTCTGTTCTGTCTATTCAAAGACCCAGTCCTGAAGCCCAAGTAGCCTAAGGTGTGACCAATTATTCTCACATTTCAAAACTGAGGGCCTTTTTTTTACTGAGAGCAAGTTGTACTAGTTAGATTGCCTTTAACAGAAAAAGAGAATGAAGGAACCTAAGGAACTAACCATTGAGAGCTGTCCCAGCATTATAGCCCAGCCTCCCTGCCCTCCCTGCTGTACCTGCTCATATCATGTTGGACCAGCATGCGGAAGGCGGTGGGAGCCGTGCAGAAGGTGGTGATGGGGTATCTTGAGAGAGTCTAGAAAAATAGGCAGTTATTGTGCTGAAGAGAAAGTGAAACGGTGGGTCTGACCTTGTGAATGTGCAGGTGATTAACAGAAGAGACCAATGTTTAGGGGAGTCAATCGGCTGATTGGTTTAAAGTGCCTTAGGGAAGGAATAGGTGCTCTGGCAACTCACTGAAAATTCAGGAAAACAGAGCCTTATTTCAGGTTTGTGCCATACTCTGATTACTGGCCCATACTCAGCCTGACCCCAAAGCAGCTGAAAGTCCATACCTGAAGTGAGATTTAGGTTCAGTATTGGACAACACAGTAGTGATCCCAAGATCTTTATATCCTGCATCTTTCTCCAGTTGTCCTCTACACTCGAGCCATGACACATGGACTAACCAGGAGGGAAAACACTTGTTCCCTGGGCTTAATGGATGCCAGATGGAGGGGTGATTCCATGGGATGTGGGAAGTACTGTCCCTGCTGCTACTGAGCAGTGGCACCCATGAACTGGGGCCCAGTTTGTTTCCTTCATTTATGTAAAATGGAAATAAACATCACAGTAGAAAATGTTAAGCTTACCTCTGCAATAACTTCTGGTTTAAACTGTGGCATATAGTGCACAAAGACACAGGATCCACAGATCCATGGTGCAAAAATACTGCTCCAAGCTGCTTTTACCCAGCCAGTATCAGAGGTATTCCACATTACATCTGAAGGAGTCAAGTTCATCCAATACCTGATGAAAAAGCAGAGATGAAAGTAATGCTGCAGAGAATGTGAGAGACTCAGGTCACAGGAGGAGGTTTCCATTAGAAGATTTGGTGTCAGCAAGTGGAGCTCTGTAGAAATTTTGAGAAAGTTGAAGAGTCTTAAGTACTCTCTTATTTCCCTTCATTCCTTCCTGCTTAATATTTCGAGCATTTCTTTTTCTGGTTAGCAGTCCAAAACATCTTTGTCTTGGGTTGCAGAATCTGGAACTAGAGCAGAACCCAAACAGATCATTTGGAGTAGGCTTTCCCCACCTGGGGCAGTTGAGACATCAGCTAAGTCACAGCTCATTTCTCCAGGAAACAAGTTACTTCTCTGGACCCTTGATCACCAGCTTCCAACTCAGAATGCTTTGGGAAAGGCATCCTTTAACTTTCAAGATGAGGAGGATGCAAGATTGTACAGTCATGAATTGCCTACATTTACAGGATTTTTGTGGCCACATATTCAATTTCATGGTGTCACGTCACTTAAACAAGACCCAGGGAGGAACTGCAAGGTAATACCTGCCAGAGATTGCAAATCCAATGCCATAACTGCTGTGGGACTGCAACACCATTTTTGGGAGGCCTGTAGTTCCACTGGTAAAATAGATCAGCATTGTGTCTTGACTCCTTGTCTTGACACATTGATGGTCAGCAGATGCAGCCCTTCAGAAGAAATGGTATATTCCAGTCAGGCAGTTTTCCACCAGGGAAACAGCTTTTTTATTGTTTAGGAGTTCAACAGGAACATTGCCCCAAACTGAATGATCTCACTGAATGAATGGTAACAGGTCAGAACAGTTAGAGAACACATTTTGCTTGTAACAAGTATTGCGTGTATGCCATAACTTTTAAGAGATGAGCACCTACAGAATATTCAGTGACTTTGTCTGCAACTGTTTTAGCAAGGGCACTTCAGGTGCTGAGTATGGAACAGCAGCCAGAAATCAGTATCTGCCTCACACAACCAAATGACAACCGCAACCTGAAATCAATGACTAAGGCTATTATGCCAAGTACATTGGTCTTATTACTAATGGTGTATCAATTATGTTCAAGAGACTGATCGATAATTCAGATCCTCAGAGTAAACGGAAGAAAAAACTGAGCGTGAAGAGCTGGCAATGGGTATTTTCCCATTTGATCAAGAGCAGTTGGAATGGGCCCTAGCAGATAAGCTCATAACAATTGTTTACAGCTCTGTGTGCTTGTCTGGCAATCACAGTAGAAACAGAGAGCTTCTAAAAGCTGGCAGGCTGCTAAGTGAAGCTGAAGGACATGAGCTAAGCTCCAAAAACCTGGATTGGATGAACCCATACCAGTGTAATCAAAAAAGAGGGAGCTGACAGAAGGATGAAAAAATGTATCTCATTTGTATTTTGAAAATTCCCCCAAAACTCATCATTGTCACCTGACTGGTACAGCTCCCTTCATCTCACAGGCATAATGGCAAAAGAGCTGGATACTCACACAAGGAGTTTTTTGAAGTTCAGCCACCCATCCCTGCTCCCTTTGCCTACAATGAGTTTACTTTTCAGGAACTGGCTGCCTGCCAGGACAGATTCCACTGCAGGTGCCCGTTCATCATCAGTAACAAAGCACTTGGCCTTGGAAGCCTGGAGTCGGTATAAGATATCTTTCGCTGTTAGTTGGGACGTTCCTGGAATCAGAACAATTCCTAGGAAAAAAGCAAGAATCAATTGAGAAATGTCAGCATTTCCCAAAAATACTTGATTGTCTCTCTGTTGATGCAGATTTTATCCATCACGGATGTTTAGCAGTTGGAAAGCAGAGCAGAATAGATATACTGAATTATTAATGACTCTAAACATGTAAATGATTCCATTATAAACTCAGCTGCCTTACAATGGATGTGGTCAAGGGCTGCAGCCATTCAGCCTGCCCTGGCTTCCCCTGAGGATGCTGTTTCACTGGACCATGTCTGGCCCTGTGGTTCCTGTGTGAGGGCTGCCAATTCTCCTTCTAGGCAAAAGCTCAGTTGTAGAGGTCACAAGTGAATATTGCTGTTTGCATTTTCTTCACCCTAAGCTAAGTCATGGCTTGTACCCTCTCTTTGCTTTCTCGTTGCACCCAACAAGTCAGGGAGTCACTCACCTGCTCGCATGCAGGCCACATTCAGGAGCCACCACTCAGGAACACGAGGCAGAACTGCTACAACTCTGTCTCCTCTCTGCAAACCACAGACTTCAGAAAGTACATTGGCTGCCTTTCTGGACAGAGAGCCCAGCTCCTCAAAGCTCAACTTCACCTCCTCTCCCTCACCACTGACCCACCAAAAGGCTGGATTTGCTGGTTTTCTTCCATCCTACAACATGTGAGAAGATATTGAAATAAGACAA
Organism: Zosterops lateralis; assembly: GCF_965231275.1. Taxonomy (NCBI): domain Eukaryota; kingdom Metazoa; phylum Chordata; class Aves; order Passeriformes; family Zosteropidae; genus Zosterops; species Zosterops lateralis. Next base: position 6,295,420 of record NC_139775.1, read on the forward strand.
GCCTTAAAAGGTTTCCCTTCAATACAAAATAAGTCCTAATTAAGCAAATCATCCCTGGCAATCACTCTCTTAAGGTGGCACCTGTATTTCTGACAAACAAAATAAAATTGTGCTTTCCACTCTGCAGCTTATACTGTCCAGTACCCATGAGGAAAACTGATTTGTATCATCTGAAATTTATTCCACTGTGTCCTCGTTTTGCCTGGAATAGAGTCAATTTTCTTACTAAGTCCTGCTAAAGTGGGGATAACACACTGATGTTTCAGTTGCTGCTAAGCAGCGCTTACTGTAAGTCAGGGACTCTCCAGTTTCCTACACCCTGCCAACAAAGAGGTGCACGAGAAGCTGGGAGGGTTCCTAGACAGGACAGCTGACCTGAACTGCCCTAAACGATATTCCACACCACAGGAACTGCTGCTCAGCTTATAACCTGGGGGGAGGTTTGTAGGCAGGTGTTTGGGGATGGGCTGGGCATCAATCAGTGAGCAGTGAGCTACAACTACTGTTACTAATATTATTATGATGATTATTATTATAATACTTCAATTCTTAAACTGTTATTTCCTCAACCCATGGGTTTTACCTTTTTTTTCCCTCCTGATTCTCCTCTCCATCACACTGCATGTGTGTCTATGTGTGCATGTCAGATTCAGGGGTTCTGTGGTTCTGAGTTGACTGAGTAGTGGTTCTGAGCTGGGCTTAAACTACAACCCAATGTCTGGAAACTAAAAGACAAATACTACCTTTTCCAGTCGTGCCCACTCATCTAAGACATCACTTGCAAAGTTGAAATATTCTGGCAGTTCCTTTTTGCCCTGGTTTATAGATTCATAATAGGAAATTATCTGAGACGTAAGAAGCCTGTTGTTTCCATGGAATGTTCTGGAAGGTGACCTGAGAATCCACAAACACTGAGGAATCCAAGATTTAATAAATGTTCTCATGATAAGTGGTGTTTTATCAGATGGTGAGGGGACGGAATCAGGTGCACACCTAAGGAATCGGTCACCTGGAATGAAAGAAAATACATTTAAAAACAGACGGTTATTGGATGCTGTCTACTTTGTGATCCTGAATGGATTACTGCAAACCAGCTTGAATAAATGGGTTGCCAAAGACTTCCATTTGCTTTGCACTTCAGCTGAAGTGTGCAGCTTGGGAAAAGATACGTGTTGTAAAAGAAACTTGCAAAGAAAGTGCCAACATTTCCAGTTTTCCCAAGTCTTTCCTTCACAACATACAGGTACATGTGGAAGAGACCAAATGGATAATGCTACAGGTATTTAAAGCCCTACCCTGAAAGTCAAGAAGACTGGATTTTCACTCACAGGTGCTGAATCATCAGATAAACTTGTTTTGAGTGTAATGAAGTCCTTAAGGATGTACCCATATATCTAAGGGAAATTTTCCCCAATTCAACGAAATCAGCTCTGCTTTTAGACTTTTTTTTTTTTTTGCCATGATCTTGTCCTGATTCAATAGCCAGCAGTACATACCTGTCTCACAGGGATACTACACAGGTACTTTCACCTTTGCTTTATTTATTGCCAAGTGTAGGTGTAGTAAGAGCTTCCAGTGTTCAATGCCAATAAAAACCAGTAACTGGCATCACTCTGAAATCACTGTATTTGTGAGGCGAACCAGAGAAATTGAAACAGAAGGTGCACATGTGAGGCACATCTCAGTGGCTCTTGACCACATATTTGACAGGGTGTGAGTGATAACTAAGCAGAAGGCCCTAGAAAATTATTTCTCCTGAATTCAGTGTTTCCTGGTGACTGGACTGTGACTTCTGCAGAGGGCAGATTTTCCATAGCTCTAAACTACCAAGCACAAAAAGAAAGTCAAGACTAGCTGGCACTGATGAAGAAATGCACAGAATGTGACCTTATCTGTTCCAGGTCTAAAACAAAACATCGTTCTCCACAAGTACCGTTCCACTAAATCCCACTCCTTTCCTCATTGCAAATCTGTCCTGGTAGGATGGACTGTTGGAAGGTCCTCCTTTTTCTGCAGTTTCCTTTCAGGACATAGAGGTTAGAAGCCCTTTTCAGGATGGAGCCTATTTCCTGGCAAGAGGTTTCCAGGAGGGATTTAAGTTGATGGTTATTTGTTTTAGTGGCACACAGGGGAAAACCAGCTCTCAGCAAACGGTTTTGCAATCCTACCTTTGTTCTGGGAGCCTTAGGCTATGTTCTGAGATTAAACACTGCTGGCTCAGCTCAAACAGGCCTTGTTAGTTTGAACTTGTACTTCTGAGAAATGCTTTTCAACCTTACTAGTTTGTTGCTTGAAAGACATCATTGGAAAGGCGGCTGTTATGAAGAGAAAGAGGCCACAAAGTCAAATGGGAGACTCTTATCTTTCTGCTTCTTTTTCTCCTTTAGTACCTGATTGTTGAATCTGTATTTATGTGTGATCTTATCTTGCAAGCAGCCTGAATACACAACTCCTGATTTCGGTAGGCACAGTGTGCACTAATAGAACACATTTCAAGGTGTGTTACTACACAAAGTTTTTGAGACTGATAGAAAAGAGTTTGCTGGAAACCCAGCCCCACTCAGAGCAGGCATGAAAACAGACTAAATTGCAGCAATGTGGCCCCCAAGATCCTTCACCCACAGAAAATGGAGGCTGCCACATCAACCCCCATTATGAACATTCCTTTGTAGTGGTGCCCTCCTGGATAAAAAGTCTGCTAAAGGCACGAGGTGCAAAGCATCACCTGCTGCTCCTCAAGAAGAAGAATCATTATTGAAGGAATTTATTCTTGGTTCTACTAATCCAGACCCACGTGTTTTCAAGTCAGCTCTGTCCTTCTTGCCACTGAAACGACGACTAGAATATTTGGTCTCCTCTACCAGCTACAGCTTTGGGGGTAAAGTTCACAAATTTCAGCACAGTTTAAGGGTCAAAGGTGTTTCTGCTACAACTATGGACTGCAATTACAGATATAATAATTCCTTAGTAAATTGAAGGAATTCTAGAATCTCAATATTTCTGTAAGATTATTTTTTTTAGTGCTCTGAAAAGACTGTCTAGAGAGGCCTCACAGTTCACATGCATAGTTGATAGCTATCCTAAAAATGAATTGGCACATTTAGTCCCTTCAGTTCACTGCACAGAAAATTGTGTTACCACTGAAAATCAATGGCAAAATCTTCTGGTTTAACCCAGGAAGTAGTATTGTACTTGAGCTACAGCTTGGCACCCGAGTATAGAGGGGAGCCTCACAGGCAAGACATCAAAGAGTTACAGACATTAAAATTCCCTGTGCAAAGGAATGAGAGTTTTTCTGACCTCAGCATACTCTCAGTCAGGTCCACAATTAAAAGATCCATCAGTGCAAGAGACAAGCAAACATTAGGCAGAGGAGCAGCCCTCAAATGGTGTCCCAGGTACCTGACCTGCTGCTTTGTCTGCAGCCCTGACAAGAGAAAGATGTCTAATTTCAGCAGTGCACTCTGGATCCACTGGTGCTTCTGTAGGCAAGTGTTTCCTCCTGTGTTCTTTCACCTTCTCCCTGGTTTGTTTATTTGCAGAAGCAGCAAACCCAACTTCTCCCTCACCCCAAGCACTAATAGGGATGGGGTAGTTAAGTACTTAATGAATTTAATCTTCCCATGGAAAGGTACAGTTGGCTCCACTGGTGGTAGGCTGTTATCAACCTTATCAGCCTCTTGGCTTGGCTGATACAGCTGCAGACATTTGAGCAGCAAACCCTACTGCTTAATGCTCCTTTACTTCTTTCTTTCTCAGTATCTGGATAAAGGCTGGACAAGATGAAGGCACATCCATTTTTCCTTCTTGTGTTGTTGTTTCTCACAGGCTTCCTGGCAGCAGACAGCATAAGCCCAAATGAAGCAAAGCTAAAGAAAACCAAGCTCCCCAAAATAAAAAAGGAGAACCATGTCCTCTTGCTGAAAACGAGCAACTTTGACAGAGCATTGAAGGAAACCAAATACCTCCTGGTGAAGTTCTGTGAGTATCAGTTTCCACTCTCTTACCCTGGTGGCTCTGCAGAGAATGACTGATGTTGGAACACTCAAAAATGGTTGTTTTACCATTGCTCTGTCCCCTAGTAGTCCTTGTTTGTTTTGGTTTCCTCCATGCATCTATTTCTGATCGTAACTACAGTAATTTATTCTTTTTTGAGGTGGTTAAATACCAGTCTGCTACATAAGACAGTGCTGAGTTGGCATTCTTTGCTTCCACTGCCTAATTTTGCAAGTATGTGTTTCACAGCAGTGATGGGTAAAACATATTAAAAGAACCCAACTGAACAAAAGTTAATCAGACAGTGCTTTTCTCCCTCTTACATTTTCATCATCACTTTGTATGAGGTTTTTTGGATAGCATCTCTCCTCTGAGAGCACTTGGGCTTCAGGGATTGACGTTTTACAATATTTTGATGTCTGTAGTTGCATTATATTGTCCTTTTTCCCTGAAAGGAGTGCTTGATTAGGTAGAGGCAGGAGTGCTTGATTAGGTAGAGGCAGGTTTGTGGTCCTTCTTTTAGGTTCATGTTCATTCCTCCTGGGGAGAAAACTGGTGGGATTTTTGAGTAACTAACTTTGTTATGAGGTCTGGCCGTCAAGTACATCACAAAGGCAAAAGCCAAGAGTAGGATTCTTGTGATGTTACCCACCTAAAAGTTCAAATGCTGCATAATTTCCCATGCCACACAAACAGGGATTTACCCTGGCCAGCTGCTTGCTGGTAGCAGAAACTCTTTGATCTGCATAAGGCAGCGAAATCTTTGTCTCTGTTGCTTGGGCTTGACTTGCTCTGCTGAGCCAAACTCCCTGAGCTTAGTGCACATGTCCCCTTAACCTTAAGTTACACAAACACTTGCAAACTAGCCCCGTTTTGGAAGCAGGTGTCAGACACAGGCACAAGCTGAACCCCTAAACTGTTCCATATTTGGAAGGGATATTTGAAATTAAGGCAATAGCCTAATTTTGCAGAAGTGCATCTAATTTGTTCTTTTGCATCACTAGCAAATGTGGATTTTACTGCTGCTAATATAATAAATGTAATAAATATAATAAATAGGATATAACATAATATAACAATAATAGCATATTATTAAAATAAATATTTAATATTAATATACAATGTGTACAATATAATGTCGCAATAAACAATAAAACTGATAATAATCTAAAAAATAATATAATGAAAATAATTAAGACAATAAAGATAATAATAATTACAGTGATGTATTGTAAGTTGACCTGAAATGAAAACACTTGTATTTTTAAAATACTTGTTGTGTTTCCAACAACAAAACCTAAAATACACTAACAGACTCAGGAAACTAAAAATATGTTTGGATCATACAAAAAAAATTATTAATCCTGAAACAAGGTTTTAAAACTTCAAGTGTTTTTAAACTTTCAGAATAATCACATTAGAAACTTATTTAAAACATAGTGTTTAAAATTTTTAGATACTTCTGCAAGTGTTGAAATTTAGGAAGATTTTGTTTAGTAATTGTGGAGGATTTAGAAATATCTGCCAAATTCAATCTGCAGTTTTGAACTGTTTTATTTATCTGAAGATCTATAATTTTGGTGAAAAAAATAACTTATCAGGAAAACCTTAGTCATTCTGTATTCTCATCTTTGTAAGAGCCATTTCAAAGCACGGGATCAAAATGATCAGGTCAGAGTAGAGTTTGTAGACAAACTTTTGTAGTTTTGGCAGAGATTATGAGCTGTGAGATATTGCAACACACTTCAGGATTGCAACCAAGTATGAGTGAAAAACAGACATGAAAAAATTCATAGGGACACGAGATGGAGAAAGAATTGTTCCGTAGCCCAGGGACTTGGGCACTCAAAGGATGTGGGGATCTAAATCAGGCTTCCTTGCCCCTTCTTCAGACCAGTCTTGGACCTCTGATATCCCACCACCCTCACACCTGGTTTCTTCAGAAGGGAAGGACAAACAGACTCTTCCACTCCCCACCACATCTTCCAAAACACAGAGATGAAGCTCTGCTCCCCACACACCCCTTGCTCCAGAGATCCTCATCACTTCCTGTTTTGGATCAAAGGCCAACAGGTCTATCTAAGGGCTTACTGAAAGCACATGGATTGCCTTTCCCCCACAAACCATAAAGGCATCTACAGTCCCTGGAAAGAATTATGGAATCATTCCCAAGAGTGATGAGCTCCACAGCACAGATCCATTATCTGCAAATCACTGGCGTCAATCTCTATAGCTCCCTTTGGAGAGATGCCACTAAACAGCCTCTGGGGCAGTGAAAAACTATCCTGCAGTGAGGCGCTGCTCTGGGGTGTGGGAAACCTGACTCCACAATGCTGAATGAGCTGATTCATTTGCTGTAGTAATTTCATTGCCGCAGCACAAGGAGACTAAAGATAGGACCTGCATAGAAAAGCCATAAAGACTTAATCTTTTATACCCTACTTCTTAAAAATCTTTCTAAATAAACAACCAGTATTAACAAGGAACTATTAGCAAAACTTAGATAATGTGAGAGAGAACAATATTGCCCAGATCACCCAGGAAATCTGTGAGGCTTCCAGGAATTAGCTTCAGAAATCCAGAATTAATGTGAGACCTGAGATTTTTTTCTTCCTGACTCATTAGTGACCACAGAGACATAGAGCGGGGGAAGGAATCCCAGGCTTCCCAGAAGATGGGTTTTCTTCTGGTGCTGTACCAACACCAGAAAAGTTTGAGCTACAAACTTTGATTCAAAACTGTGCCTTAGACCACTTATAAATTATAAAAAGACCCCTATGCTTTCCCTCTTGCATAATATTATTTACTTACCTGTCCCACAGTCTTTGTCAGGTGAGGTCTGCTTTGGTGTGTTCAGCCCAGTGACACCCAAGTCTTTTAATACCTGCCAGTTCCACCCTCACAGTGTCCCAAGTCTGCCTTCCTTGAGGAAGGGTTACTATAAATACATGCTGACTTTCAGCCAGGCAGTGTATGGATCCCTCTGGAGCTGGGCAAAGTTCACAGGGCAAGTGCTCAGAGTGAAAGTAAAGCATTGACCCGGAAATCCAGCACTGTTCCTCTCTTACCCCAGCTGTTTTGTGCTACAGGACATGTCTGGAAACCAGGCAAGCATCACCCAGCAATGTGTGAGTCCTGCCCAGCACCTCATCTCATCACTCAATTGAAAGTGCTCTTCTTCTGCTGCAGGCTGTGGCATCTCCCAGTCTACGTTAAACTGATCTAAATTCCACAGAAATGCTTATGAGCACAGGGAATTCAGAGCACTTGTCACCAGCAGAAGGTAGACCTTAGATCAGTGCTGCCTGCATGGGAGAGTTTCATGGTTTACACTACACACTGCCTGCATTTAAGTCCCTCTGTTGTCTTTCACTGCAGAGAAAATAGACAAATAAACAACATAAAAAGTCTCAGTCACTCTAACAAATATGCCTATCACAGAGAGAATAAGCTTTGTGCACTTTGTACACTTACAAACACAAGCACTAAAAGCACTTCTTCCAAAGCACATGCTAACACCATTTCCTCCAACTTATCAGAAGAATTCTTAAAAGACACTGGCCCCAGTGAATGCATGATTCCACAGGTTTCTGAGAATGCCTGCTCCTGTTCTTTCCAGTGAAAAGTTTTCAGATCCTAGATAAAATGAGGATAACCTAAGGACAAGCACACAACTGGTGCAGGCATTGTGCTGCTGCTAAGCACGGTCTCATTTATGAAAAGGCGATGTTTACCTTTTCTAGCAGAAAATTTCTACATCTACTGAGGCACTGGGTCAGCCACAGTATTCCTGTGATGAGATAATGACATTTAATAGGCAAGATGAGGGTTACTCTTGAAGACAAACATCTCCTTTATAAGGCACAAAAAGCTGAAGGTGATGTTATAAAGAAGAAATCGCAGTTACCTGCAGCAGAATTACTTGCTAGCATGGGTCCCTCATGTAGGTGTCTCACACATACTTATTTTAGGGAATGCTTAAAATAATCCAAACTCATTATAAACCTTGATGTTTACATAGAATAAAATCTCAAATGAACTGCAAACCTCAGTTAAAAAGTAGAGAGGGCAGCACAGGAGGTTATGGCTGTGTCTCACTAGAAGAGAAGGGGAGAATTCAGGGTGACACAAGCAAGCTTGCAACTGCAGCAAGATTAACATCCTTCCACTCTGATATGTTAAATATGAATCTATGCTTCATCTCAAGACTCTTCTACAGAGAAATTTATATATCTGTAGTGCAACTGTAAAAGCAGCTTACACAGATGAGAAATGGGACTGCTGAAGTGGTTTCGTGACTATGTCAGAAACAAACAGCCAGGAAATCAGTATCTGACAGGACAACAGGCACATTCACAATGACTGCAGCAATCCTTGAACCATCAATTCAGACAGAATAATGAGATTGGAGGCCACCAGCAATTAGGTAAAGAAAAATTAACTCATTGTGCTTCTATGTATACTCGCTTCAAGAATTCTTTAGGGTCAGTAAACACATTCATGTGTCAGCAAAAGATTTATCTGTCCGCATTTCAATATATTTTAGCTCAGTAAACTGCACCACGAAAAAGCTTACTCAGGTTGTCGATGTACTGAAGAGGTAAGAGTCAAAATACAGGATTTCTGGTTCTCATCCCACTTTTAGTTTTCAAACCCTTAATTTATTCTTGTTTTTATTTACAACACAGCTAAAACTGCTGATAATGGAATTATTAACAAGAATTAACATTCTCCCATGTTAATATGCTGCTGTTCCTGAGCTGACAGCCTTTGAAGGGCCTCTTGCTTCTGGCAGCTGTGGCACAGCACACTGGTTTGCACAGGTGTGCCACCACACACACGCCTTCCCTGGTGGCCTTGTCACCAGCTCTCTTGCCTCTTACCCGTGTCTGCTCTTGTTCCCTGCTGATGCTCCTCGAGTTTGGAGCCTGTGATGCCACATTAGCCCCAGCAATGCTTCCTCATCCCACAGCCTGAAGTGATCGGTGTCAATAAAAATCAAAAACCAGAGGAAGCGAAACAAAACTCAAGAAAGGACTCCAAATAAAAGGAGTGATGATTTCCTGCAACATTCAAACGACTTGAAAAATAAAGCACCTGGGAGGCAAACAGAGAATGAGTGGAATGAAAAGGAATTGATGGAGAGCTGAAGAGGAGTGTAATCACTCAGGAAAGCAGGGGAAAGGTGCATGATGGATGTTTCCACATGATTTCTGGGTAGTTAAGAAAACAGTTTTTATCTGTCTGTTCACTCACTGAACTTGTGTCTCACAGTTAGCAGGTTAATGGTACTTAAAGTTCTCCTGGTCTCTGACTGCAGGAGTCATGCACTTCTCCCAGCTGCAGCATGGAGCTACTAATTCTACCAACTCTCATTGTCTAAGCATGCTACTTACATTCCTGATTAGCTGCAACTCAGGTCATTCAGTGATAAGAAATCATTCCTAATAAATCTGTTTGAAATTAAAATATTTCAGAGAAGAATGGATCCTACACCCTCTTCCCCCCAGACAATCTACCTAAATGTCTAGTATCTAAGCTTAATATTTATTTTATATTTGTGAAACTTCAGCTTCTGTGCCTGGACTTCACCAACAGTTTCTTCTGCCCCTTCTTATTTCACTGTGCAAAAAGCTTTTAAGCTTCTACTTTCCCTGCTGTGGGAAAACAGCTGTGCAAACTTAGGTTCTTAGGGAAAAAAAAAATCATTATACTGAAATTGCCTCTAGTGTAAAACTCAGATTTAGAATTAGCTGAAAGCTGCTGGATCTTGGATTGCTGTGGGGTTTGCTATGGGGTTTCCTGGTCCTTACTCCAGCTGCTCTCTGTCCAGAGGCACAAACCCTTCCTCTTGGAAAGCCCAATGACTGTTCTGGGATAGCCCTGCCACCTGCAGTCACTGTGTATCAGCACTCTCAAATTGCATAGCAAGTACTCCATGTCCTGATGAATAGTCCACCTTTGCAATCATTTTCAGCAAAGATATTTCATAAAGGCTCAACACACAGTGTTCCTAGAAGCAGCAGTATTTTAATAGGGTAGACATGCGATTTCTTACAGTGACAGGTCAGAATTGCAGGTTTTCTGCAGTTGCCTCTAGAGCATATTGAAGTAAAACTGGAGATACCTTTTTTTTCCCTTTTTGGGTGCTAGGAGATAACACACTACAATCCTGTTGAAGCAAGGGTTCATTGCTTTTTCATCAATTGGAAATGGGAAATTAAAATTTGGGTAAAATTTATTTGAAAAATCATAATAAACTTATTTGATGAAACAGTAATTTTACAGGAAATTAGAAAACTATTTTGGTTTCGACTGTTGTCTTAAGGCTCATTTACTTTATTTAGAGAAGCACCTTCTCTTCATCACATGGTATCTGAACATGCCCTGAGCAGACACTGAGTTTTGTTCTACTAACAGGAACCCTTTGGCATATGAGCAGCTGGAGCAGCTCTTCCAGTGCAGGGGCTCTGTGAGCTTCTGCTGAGATGAGTCTGTCTGTGAGCGGATGTGGAAGGGCCTATCACTATCACTTTAATATTTTGAGAAAATAGCATTATTTGATGCTAATCTTCACACTTGCTGCAACAGTAAGGTGGGAGAAAATGATTGATGGCTGGGATTACAGCAATGATAATGATGAATAATGCAAGGAATCTAACTCAGCACTGAGTTAGATTATGGATTTATCTTTCATGTATTAGAACTCTTACAGAAATGTCCATTTACTTTTTGTTTATAACCACATTGGGCAATGTCTTCACCACGTATGCTCTAGAGAAGTGCATCTACCATTATATCAATAAACAAAAGACAGTTGTTTTGTTACATTTATGTTTTGGTGCATTCATGTGTGTGCTTGTGCAATTATATATCTGAATATGTGTATACACAAATCCACTCATATATACACAAAGCAACAAACACAATTTTATAAAACCAAATTTAACTGCACGTCTTTCATCTGTTCCTATTTGCAAAGTATATTGAAGAAACAAACAAAAGAAAATTACGTGCATAATCTGAAGAAAAAAGTTTTGTTCTTTATAATAAAAGAAACTTTAAAAGACAGAGCATCTCAATTTCAATCAAAATTGGGGCTTTTTTTAACCCAAGCTGCAAAAATGTAAAGCTCCAGGCCTTTATCTCTTATTTGTCTTTGAATGCAGAGCAGTTTGTGTGCCTAGTTTCCTTCTCTTGTCCTTTTTTCATGTTAATATAATAATTTTAACTTTACAGCTCCAGGGCCCAGCCTAGGATGTCCCCTCTCCTTCCACCAAACACACAGCTGCCATTTGAGCTGGAGAAGGGCTGGCACACAGGAATAAACTGCCAGCCTGTAAAACATCACACTCTGCTCCTCTCTTTCCCTCCTCCATATCTAATCTGGAAAAGTACTTTCTGCATTACAAAAGTTTGCCTCAGTGAGGTGGTAACAGAAATGGGATTGTAGAGTCCTGATGTGAGCAATATTTGACTCTATCCTTCACCCTAACTCATACCCAGCATAGTCAGTCAACCTACTTTTTAATTGCTTTCTCAACATAAGACTATTGGAATGTTGCTGGTGGTTCATCGTGATTGGTTCAAGGACATATGGAGTGGTAAAAAACCAGCATCAATATAAAGAAGTAAATATAATCTCCCTTTTATTTTTGAGTCATAGAAGACCTTATTTAAACCCTCCAGCTACCACTTGACACAACAACCTCCACTAGAAAGCTTCATGCTGTGGCTTATGTAACCCATTTATTTTTGATTGGTCTTTTCCAGATGTTACTTTATCTCAATCATCTCAGAATTTGTCTGAAGAATTTGCTGAGGCTGCACGACAGCTTAAAAAAGAAGCTCCAAGAATCCAGTTTGGCAAAATAGATGTGACACACCAACACGACTTGAGAAAAGAATTTAATATTCAAGCCTTTCCTACTGTGAAATTTTTTGTGAATGGCAGCAGGGAAGACCCCATAGACTGCAAAGGTAAACTGTCTCATGCACTGATAAGATAATGTTAGGTAATGACAGGATGTACCTATCTATTACCCTGCTGAGAAAAATAATATAGAAGCTCAGATAAAAAATACACAAGGTGGAAAACTGGTTTTGCCCATGGTGTTAAATATGCAATGGCCTCTGTAGCAATACAGGAACTTGAATCTGAATTCATCTTCCAAGGGCATAACTGGGTATCTTCTCTATATTAAGTCCGCAGTGTCAAATTAATTACTGGTGTTATTCCACCAAGTACAGAATCGCCCCAACAAGACAACCTACTCACAATTATTACAATAAACATTAATGAATTATGCCAAACAAGAATTGGGTCCCCAAACTGCTCCATTACTCTTCTGGTCCACTGCAATTCCCATGGGCTGTGTGCTTATAGAAACAGGCTGGAGCAACATTGCATTTAACAATGAATTGGGAATTCACAGGGTCCTTAACACACAGGTACACTTCCTAAGCTAAGGAAAATAATTTTGCCATTTAGCCATCAGAGAGAGTTCATATGTGGCTTAGAATATAACATGGAATAATTTGAAGTATTTTACAGAAAGTTATTAAGCAAAGACAATGACAGACTTGAGCAAACCCAGAAATCCAGGTCTTACTAAACATTTTTGTTCATTTAGAGTATATACAAGAACGGTTTTGTTTTTCATAAAATGATGAACTTTTACAGAGGGGATAAAAATTGCAAGCTTCTGTTAGTGTACTCTGAGCACATACAGGTGAGTCACAAGTTTAATCCAATGAACAAGAAAAGGAACTCACAGTTTGCCTCCTGAACCTGTACACAACCAAGTGCTAAGATACCTTTAACTACTGAGCCCTCTGTGGCTTCTGCTGAAACCTGATCTTTAATATTTTTAGCAACTTGCTCCTCCTTGCTATTGAATTTCTTACCAAGTTCCCACCATCTGTATTTGTGCAAACAGCAGCCTCTGCACAAATACCACCCAAAGTGTGATGTGCCATACTGAACTTTTATTAGGGGTGCTGATACCAGAAAGCAAAAGCCCCTACCTTCAGTCTCTGATTAAATCTACAGCTTTAACAAGAAAACCTCTCTTAAACTGGTAAACCTGACAGATTTTCTGCTGTGAACCAGTGAGTACAGAGAATTGTAACAACACACACATAGTTGCCTTGCAGCACAGAGCTGCTATTTCAGGCGCACTTTCTAGCAAGATGCAAGAATTAGGAAACTGGCTGCTGCTCTGTGCTTTGTACATGGCAGAGAGCTCCAATCATTTGGAGGACATGTACCACCAACAATGGCTTAAATTACATTTTGTTCACTGGTAAATGCTTCTGTGCAACACTGAGTAAAACCTCACATACCACGTTTGACTAATAAACCACTGAGCATTGGCAGCTGGAAATGTGCACTGGCCACCCAGTGACTTCTCATACAGGACTTGGAACATACTTCATACCACAAAAGAAACTGCAGACCTTGCTTAAATCAATAAATTAATTCAGCTCTTTATGGAAGATGGAATTTTTGAAAGGTGCCCTTGGCAATGGACATAACATGAAAGCCAAATTCTAGGCTTTGTAAAATCATCATTTACGGCTGCAAGGTCAGAATTTGGCCAGTACACAGGCTGATTAAAGGAACTCAACAGAAATATTAACCACACAGAAAATATGCTGTGTGGCTATAGCACCGGCATAAGTGACAAGAGCTCAATTCTGCCTGTATATAGCAGAAGCCAAGCACTATGTGGCCACTAGGTATTGCTCTGTGCTTTGTTCTGCAGCCTATACTCTCCAGAGCAGATGACTGTCTGCTTCACTTAAAAAAAAAAAAAAAAAAAAAAAAAAAAAAAAAAAAGTATTTAAACTAGTTGCAGTCCTGTCTGCTGCAAAATTGATGGAGGTAAAATGGTCTGACTCAATTTTGATCTTGTCATACTGCTAAAATGCACAGTACCAGAACTTGCGTCTCTGATGATCCACTTGTACTGTACATCTTGACTCCAGCATTATATTTTTCTTTTTCATGTATGATTTTAATTAACCCTTATTCTGGTCCAACAAGCCTACCTGTCATACAGAGATGAAAGGGCTGAGCCTCAATTTGTTGCCTCAAATTCCTCTGAAAACGTGATAATTTAAAAATGTAATTTTTAAAGAGACTTAATACTCTAAAACTTCTGAAAGCTTAGGAGAATTTACCAAATAAACAGACTGACTATAACCAGTAAAACTGGTAGTAGTAATTTGGAAGCCAAACTAAATTACAACTTTGGTACTTCAGCTTCGTTTCTTATGTCTAAACTGAAGTGATGCTATGGCCCCACAGAGGAATTTTAACACGTCTCTGTGCCTATCAGATCTCTCCTGCAACAACAAAGGAACAATTTTTGACACCTAATATAATTGAACAAACAGTTCAATAAAATCTGCAATTGGTTTGAAGTAATTCTGGATTAAACCTTAGGTAGATAGCACTTTATAGCTTATTGTGATTTTGGGATACATGAAATCTTGCAGGACAGGTTTTCTACCTGTCTGAATGTCCTCATCTCTATTCTCCATGTGTGATTAATCATTTAGCTGGACATAAATCCATTTGCAGAGGTCTCAGAAAAAGCTGTGCTGATCCACTGTTGCTCTTCTAGAGTCACAATAGTTTAAAGGGTGACTAGAACCTGAGGCTGAATTGGGATACCTCAAGCCCCCTCTCAGTCAGCTTTGACCTCAGTCCTAAGGAGGCCAAGTCCATTTGTATTTAGCATCCCTCTTGCACCTCCACTGCCTCTGTCCTGATTGCACAGAAATTTCGTCATTCTTTTTGACTTTCATTTTAATTCTCTTTTCTTTGCACAGGAGTCAGAAAAGCCTCAACCTTTGTAACATGGGTGAAAAGAAGAACAGGATCTAGTACTGTTTTAATCAACTCTACTGATCAGGCTGAAGCCATCATAAAAGCTGATGATTTTGCAGTGATTGGCTTCTTTAGGGTAATTATCTGGAAAGCTCAAAAATCTGGTTTCTGTTCCAGTTTTGGGCTATACTGCTTGCTATCATCACCAAATCCCACATATCCAAAAGACCTAGAAATCACCAGAAAAACCCAGGCCCTCCGTTTTCTCTACATGAGGGAAAAAAACCCAAAACTATGTCCATCTATTTTTCCCACTTCTAGACAAGCAGCCCAGGCAGAAATAAGAAAATCTTACACCACATTTTCTTAATCAGTACCTGAGCACAGAGACCCTGAGAGCAGCTGCTTGTGAGAGCAGATGCTCCAGCAGTGCTTGCACAGCTCTGGCTGGTCACAGCAGTGTTTCCTGTATCCTCAGAGAAAGGACTTCTGCCAAACTCTCCCAAATTTGGCTGGTGTGAAGAAGGCCAAATCTACATGGATCAGAAGTCATAAAATATTACCACTCTATGTGATCCAACACACATAGTCCTTTCTCAAGCAAATTCTACAGTTTCCAGAGCAGAATAATGTTCTTAGGATTTGGGCCGGATGCTAGTGAACAAAAAGCAATAGATATGCTGTCAGAGTGAGTAAAATAAGAATAGCTTTTCCTTGAAATCTTCAATATCTGGAAATTCAATCAAGGATATTCTTCAACTAAAGATACTTTTATTCTGGTATCTCTCTGCCCATTTAGAAGCACAATCCTACCTGCACTGATAATATCCTAAATGTGCTGGCTAAGCTAGATAGTCCAAGTTTTATGGACATGGAAAACAGGATTCATTACCAAAATGCCCCATAGTAACAAAGCTGGTGAGCACACAGAACATAACAGGACAAACTGTGAAAAGGCTCAGTGCCCAGAATTTTGCTTTGCAGCAATCTGCTTGCAGCCGTTTAGGAAGGAAGGCAGTTTTCCAGTGCTGGGGGAAATTTTCTATCACAGTGATACCAGAGGGGTCCTTGAACCACAGGGATAGCAGATATTGCCTGCAGATATGTTTGGCTGGACACTGGTTTCGCTCGGGGGCTGAAAGGACAATAGATGAGCATATGCTAGGGCGTGTCAGAAATTTAATGAGTGGAAGCCAACAGAACAGTGTCCAAGCAAATAAAGAGCCATATTTGGCCTTCTGTTACTCACAGATTGCTCACAAATACAAGTGCCAGGATGTGTTGGAAGGTCTCAGCATAAAAATTACTATTCATCTAGCATGAAATAATTAAATCAAATCTGGAAGAGGTTTTGCCTTTCATCCTGCTTATTTACTATTAGTTTGAGGGTAGACAGCAGAGTGACTATTTGACAGATGCAGGAGTCAAGGTCCCTGCCCTGAAGAGCACTCAGTCAAAAGCCCCAAATGTGTCAGGCAGCTCCTCTTGTGAGCAGGGTGCTCTCTGTAATCCCTCACCTCCTGCTGGCTGTGCAGGGGGAGCACATGCTGGCACGATCCCTCCCGGTCTGCAGAAAGATTTGAAGAGGGTAGGAGTGCCAGGGGAGAGCAGGGAGGGTGAGATCAGTGCAGAGAGGACAGAGGAGACCTTGCACCATCCTTTCTGACCCAGGCAAGCCAACAAAAGTGGGAAAGGGGGACACATTTGATGTGTCACTGCTCAGATATCCCCTTAGAGGGAAGCCAGGCAGGCATTATCCACTCTACAATTGTACTCTGCTCTCTACATCACAAGAATTTAGGGGCCTGCTTCACCTGGAGCTCCAACTCCTACATATCATAGCAGGATGTAGGGCAATCTTAATAAATGCTCTTTCTGGGACTAGGAACTTCACAATGACAGTGTGGAAGTTTTCTGTGAGACAGCAAGAGATGTGCCAGAGATGCCTTTTGGGATGACAGTCAGTGAGGACGTCTGTGCTAACTACGGCATCCAAAGGAACTCTCTGGTTGTGTTTAAGAAGGTAGGAGTACAAAAGTCTAGCAGGTAAGGTGTCGTGACAGCTGTGGGCTATGGAAAGGCTGTTTGAGAATTTTTCAGGTTAAATAATTTCCTAGTCATAATTCAAACAGCTTAACACACAAATTTAATGCATTTAAAGACAACAGAGACAAGTAGGAGGCAAAACCAGCAACCTTTAGACAAGTGATATTTTCCATTCATCTGCCTACATCCAGGCTCCTAATTTATGCTTAAGGCTGTGGCTATAATAGCTGTACTTTCCAACCTTCAATCTAATCAAAATTTGCTGCCAAGTTCAGTGAGATTTGCAGACATTAACCTTTTTTTCTTGTGTGTTGCTTTTCACCAGGAATTTTCTTCTGCTCCACAACAGAAGTGGCCCAATAACAAAATCAAAACTACATAGAGTAGTGGCAATATTTAGACTAGAAAACAGTCAGACCAATGATTTCCTGAGTGAGCACATCTCACAGATAGTGTGTACAGATGTAGGAAAGATCTTTCAGTATGCCAAAATTACTGCACAAATTAAAACTGACAGGTGTACCTTGAATTTTAGCTGTAATCTTGTTCTGCAATCTAGCTGTGACATTTGTTTTACAAACCATGGAATTTCAGTTGCTGAGGATCATAAAACTCACTTTTAAACCCTGCCATTTTGCTCCTATAGTTGATAAGGCCACCAACCTCACAAACTTCACTATTTGTCCAGGCAAAACCTGTCCATAATGAAGTGCTTGAAGATGGTAGACAGAACAAACTGGACCTGACAAGGCTAATCAAAACCTTTACCTTGGATTTGGTCACTGAATATAATATTGAGGTATGTGCATTTTGCTGTATTATCAAAAAACTACAGGAGAAAGACAGAAATCCATGCAAAAAGAGATCTAGGGAGCTGTTCTGCACCTTGGGGAGTGAGAATTTTCTTCGTTTGTTTGACAAGGCCACTCTTAAACACATCTAGAAATGCCAGCAGAACCCAGCACACAGCTCTTGGTCTAACCCAGGCCAAATGATGCTTCCCTCTGGCAGGATGTTGTTTCCTACAGGAGATGAGAAGTGGCTGGTGGAACAGTGAGCTCTGACCATGCAAACACCTCCCACCTGTGGAGCAAACACCAAGGACTAGGCTTCTGCAGCAGCTGAGTGAAGTGGGAGGTTGGAAGGTCAGTCCCTAACCCTGGCTCCAAACATTCCACTCCAATGCAGCAACAGGGAGCTCTGGGCCAAGGCAAGGAGGAGAGAAACCAGCAGTAATTATTGCTGGTGCAGGTAGGAAAGACATGAAAATACCTGTTTGCCTGAGGGACACCCCATTGCCTCTGATTGTTGGGTGGCATGAGAAAAAAAGGCAGTCAGGGAAGAGGATACAAGCTGCTGATGCCACCTAGAAGGGAAGGAAGTGCCCAGCCAGGTCTTTCCCCCACAGCTGCTGCAGCTGGGCCTCCCTGGGTAGCACCACCTTTTACTTTCACCATTAATTCTTCTGTGTGTGTTATACATGAATTCGGACTGGAAAACTACAGTCCCTTCTGACTGTAAAATCTATGAATAATATGAGGTTTTTCTTGGAATTAAAAAAAAAACCAAAAACCCACTCAGCCGCTGCTGATTCTTCTTACTTTATCTGCTTTAAAACAATGAAGCAAAATCCAAAGGTTATGGAAATTACTGGGAACTGAGTCTTAAAAAGTAAAATTTGCAATAGCAGAACCTAGGGATACTGATAAGCTGAGCCTCTGATTCACTGTTCTGCCTACAAAGAGTGGAGCAGATGTTGAGTCTTTTGTTTCCCAGACATCTGTGAAGATTTTTGATGTCCCTGTTGAAAATCACATCCTGCTGTTCACCCCAACGAACTCGAAGGCATTCAATGAGATTTATGAAAACTACCAGTCTGCTGCTGCAGAATTCAGAGGAAAGGTTTGTAACACTGAATCCAGATTTGCGATAGGAATGCCAAAAGATCAGTGGAAAACCACTCACCAACGTTACTGGTAAAAATAAACTGCTGTCAGTCTATCTTCTAACTCTACCAAACCTTTTAAGAGCAGTTTCAGTAACTATTATTTGAATTTGTTAAGGACAAGCTGAAAGATAAACATCACTTGGAAATGATTCTTTAAAAAGACCACACAAAGACCACAAACTGGAACACTAATTCCAGCTGCTCCAAATTAACCTGTTTCTGATTTTACAAATACTATTTTCTGGGAGCAACTTCCAACCAAAGGCAGTTTTTAGCAAAATTCTGGCAATTTCTGGCTCTACCAGGAAATGCCATGAGGATCTCAGAATATTGCCTGAAGAAAAGGCTGGATCCAGCTACAAAACCTGAGAAATATTGCAAGGTATGTGCATAGCCTTGCCTGCAGCCATGTGTTTGCATGTACAGAACAGTTATAGGCACTCATGCACACAAATATTTTGGTTTTCTGTGGTGCTACTTCTGCTCCAGGTACATGAGACATTGAAGAATAGTAGGTCATCTTGTAGTAAAATACCACGTATTGGTAAATACATATGGGTTACAGGTGTTTCAGCTCTTCCGTCCTGTTAAGATTTATGAGGAAGGGTAATAAGCACTTTGGGGGGGAATTTTGAAGTGTTGCTCAGAGCTGTGATAGCAAACCACTGGAAAGGACAGAGGGAAAAGCTTCAGTACTTTTGGCTGCTTTAGCATTTGTTATTAACTAAGATCAAGGAATAATAAAGTCCACAGAGCTTCTGGGTTTTGGTATGAGACCAAAACTGATTCCACACAGTTCCTTGAATTTAAGGTTAGATCCTACCCCACTGCCAAGCTCCACAGTCCGTTTCTCCAACACGGCTAAACCGAAGCTGGAAGGCCCAGCCAGATGCATGATTCTCTCTTTGTCCTCAGATATTGTTTGTTTTGGTGGATACTGATGAAGCAAGGAACGGACGGATTTTTGAGTATTTTCGCATCAGGGACATTGATGTTCCTGCCGTGAGGATTCTAAATCTGACCAGCGATGCCAGGTACAAAATGCCTGCGGATGAGGTGACCGTGGAGAACATAAAAGAATTTTGCCAGACCTACCTAAATGGAAAAGCAAAGGTATGTCCATTACTAATGAGACAGCTCTCTACTACACCAGCTAAAACATGAGATCTTGGCAGAGCACCCCATTTTAAAATTAGAACAGTGTCCTGTTGTGATCACTGATTTATTAATCTACTGTCACCCTACAGTTGTTTACAGAGCATTCTTCTGTATTTAAAAAACTAAGGTGGACTACAAAGTTTTCCAGTCCTTCAATGTAAATACTGGATTGATTATCTATGGCCCAATATTTTAACTGATGTCAGCTATTTTATTGTAGTGGTTTGAAAACTCCCTATGTCTCCATCTTTCCAATACGATAATGGATATATTCCCCTCCCTTCGTTGGGGAGAAATGCAAACAATCATTGCAACAGATTTTAAGGTTACAGAAAAATCCAGTAAAGAGAAAATTGACAGTTTCAGAGGGGATTAACATTTGGTATTTGTTTTAAGCAAGTTTTGCAAAGTGAATATTCCCAGAGAGACCATTCCCAATGGTAAATACAGCATTTGTTGCCATAAT
Source organism: Zosterops lateralis (assembly GCF_965231275.1). Lineage (NCBI taxonomy): Eukaryota > Metazoa > Chordata > Aves > Passeriformes > Zosteropidae > Zosterops > Zosterops lateralis. The sequence continues at coordinate 6,315,871 of NC_139775.1, forward strand.
GAGGCATCGTCACACTCATGTGAAAAATACATTAAAATGTTTTGCTTATTCAGTGCTCCTCAGGGTGATTTACAGGGAGGAAAGATAAAACAGTCAGTCTGAGAGCAGGCAGAATTTAAGAAACTCAAGTAGGTGGAACCTGTATTCAGTGTTGGAAGGGAGAAGAAGGACAGAAACAGAGGAGATGTGGCCTCTTTCTCACCGAGATCTGCTTAAGGGGCACAGTCCCACCAAGGACAGTTTCCACGGGGCACATGTGTCTTTCTGCTACTGTGCTGTGGAGCTAAAGAAGAGAAATTCACAGCTACTCCACTGTAAATTGTAGAAATCATGTGGGGACCATGACTGGTGGTGAAGGCAGAGATTTGAGCAGCAATCCACACTTTCTGGTGTGTTTTACATCACTTTTGAAAGCCTACAACACGTAAACTTTTCAGCAGTCCAGCTTCTGAACACTGGGTGACAAGAATCCAGGACAAGGAATACAACTGTGCTCCAAAGGAGCATTTTCAGACAGTCTGCTACAGAGTCTGTCTTGAAGACAGGGACAAGTAGTTCTGAGTGCCAACAAGTGGTGTGAGATCCCAGCTCCTGCTGAAGGGAGAGAAGGTGGAACCATGTGATGGCTGACCAGGATGTAATGATATAAAAGAGTTATCAGACAATAGCAGAGCACATTAGATAATGTCCCCAGTCTCACATTAACTTGAGCTGGAGTACAGTTTCTCAATGTTCCCTGCACTTACACAGCAATGTTTCTGTTTCTGCTCAGCAACATCTCCCTAGTGAAAAAATTCCACAAGACTGGGACAAGATGCCTGTCAAAGTGCTTGTTGGGAAGAACTTCAACAGCATCATCTTCAATAAGACCATGACTGTATTTGTTATGTTTTGTAAGTATTGTCATTGAATTCAGATTTTAAGCTTCTTTAACATCATCCGTTGGAAGGAAAAAATGAAAGCTCATGCTTATATACCAAACTAATCTTTGCACTTTACAGAATCTGAGCTCAATGAATTTTTATTGTTTGTGGAAAGAATTGAAGAAAATTTTGTGTCATATCTATGGAAATGCTGTGACACTTTGCTGACTTAGTGTTGCACTGAGTAGCACTGGATCTCTTCAGTAAATATTTCCCAAGGCTGCATCAAATCTCTGTGTTGGAAGACAACATGACACTGGAACATCATGGTGTACAATGGAAGTGTGTTGCACAGCATGAGTCAGACTGCCTTCCAAGGGCAGAGGGAGAGTTAAGTGAGATTGCATAATTATAATGCTCTAGGATTAAACCCCAGATAGGAATTGTGGTTTAGGAAATTGTAACTCTTTTTTCCCTCCTCGGTCTGCATGGGATGTGGCTTCCTTACGTGACTCTTTCCAGCAAGAAACCTCTGCGCTATTCTTGTAACAGCCAGCAGGGATTAGTTTGTGCCTGTTACTTCAGTAAAGCAAAGGTGCAGCATTAACAGAAGTATAGACAACTAGCTGTCCTGAATTTCAGAAATTCCTAAAGGTAGTACATTCCTGCCACCCTCCTTGCTGGCTGCACCTGTGTCACTCACACAAGTAGTTTTTACATTTCAGTATCATGAATGAACGGAATGATCTAAGCAAGAATTTTGAACCAAGCCCTCTGGAAATGAAAGGGTGGTAAAGGGAATGTACTGTATTCAGTCAAGTGGTCCTGAAATTTTATTTCTGTATAAACCAAGTGTGAGCATTGTTCTCCCAGCTGAAGGACTGCAACTGTGTTGTGAGCTTTTTAAAGGGATACTGGGCTCTCAGCAGTTTATCTTTCTGGTGACCTGCATCAGTGCAGTGCTCTGAGTCTAAACAGCACCATAACTCAAACTCCTCTTTCTAGAGTCAATATGACAAAGTTTATGAACACAGTTAATTTTAGTATGCAGGAAGTGTTTTGTGGTTCTTACAAGTATGTCAAGGTGGGAATCATGCAAGACTTACATGGGTTGCACTGGTTATCTGGCACGCCTCTCCAGCAAAGTAGTCCAAATTTTGTGTTTGTTATAGTCACAAGAGGCTAAAGAGAGCTAAAGCAGCACAGCTAGCAGACATGTGCTAGTGAATAACTAGTTATCACTACATGGAAATGTGAAATTCATGAAGGGCAAATAGTTTCAAGCAGATACTGACCACAGCTGGAACCCAAACCTTGTTAACCTGGAGGGCTAGACAGGACCCCATGACTGCACCACCACATGCACTTCTGTGTCCTTCCAATTTTATTTTTAAATTTGCAGATGCCCCTTGGTCCCATGAGTGCAGAAAACTCCTGCCGATCTGGCATAAGCTTGGAGAGCAATATGAAAGTCACAAAGACATAATGATTGCCAAGATTGATGTGACGGCAAACGACATCCTGTCCGTGGGGATGGACCGCTATCCCTTCTTCACTCTCTTTCCTGCTGGGGCAGATTTCCAGGTGAGAAGCTCTTGGGCAGGATTGTGGAGGCACAGCTGCACACCAAGGCTGTGCTTGCATGCCACATGCACTTGCATGTGCATATATGTCACAGGGAGAAAGGAGTTGTTTCAGGAAGAAAGCTTTGGTCCTTTTCTGCTCAGCACTGGTTTCTGAGCAGACATTGCTACCTGAACCTGAATTAGAGGCGAAACCCTTCTGTTGTCTCATTCTGTATATGAGGCTGTGGCAAGAGCTCAGGTATCATTTACTTACTTGGACTACAAGTCCTTAAGGGCCTCACATCCTGCTGTTTAACCATCTCCAATCATCCTGTTGAGTTCTAACAACAGTCTCAGCTTGGAGTGAATTTACAGGTACCTCCCAATGACTGCAGTGAAAACATGACAAGAGGTGTTCTGTCAGAGAACTACTTGTGCTAGTTGTTTCCAGAGCATGTAAGACAATTGCCTCTAAAATGCTGGGACTGCTCCTTTTCCTCTACATTTTCACAAAACGCAAATCAAAAACTTTCTTCCATACATTTAAGACAGTAATTTAACTTCATTCTTGTATCTCAGCTTCCACTGGGAATAAATATTTGTTGTCAAGATGAATGATTTTTGCAATATGCTACTGAACGAATCAGCTATGTTACACAATAATTAGAAAATGCCATTGAAAGTGAAGGCAAAGAAAAATACTAAAGAGCTACATTCTCCATCTATGTAGATAATCTAATTAAAAAGAAAATATTTCTGAAATTTTAAAAAAATTAAGATACTGCTATAATTAAGGCATTATGAAGCTTTTAATTTTTTTTTCTTAGTATTAAACTTGAATTAAATTCTAAGACATTTACCCATGTCCTTATTTAATCTTTTAGGGATTTTCCTCTTGGATGTGCATGCACAACTTCTGATGAATTGAACTGCAGTCCTACACACTCACATGATGTTTAGTCTTCTAGTAGAAACGCAGAAACCCATTAAATGCTCATAATAAATGTCAGTTTGCAAAAAAACCCAAATAAACAGACAAAAAAGCCCCAAACCACTAAAAGCTTTCATTAACTATTAAGTGATTGTTTCATAATTAAAAATACTCTGGAATTAAAGGGTATTTGAAATCTCAAGTTCTTCTTTGTGCACTATGTTTTTGCACTACTTCCCTAGTGCAAAGTGCAGAGATTTTGTCTTGTACTTGACCAGCAGTGCAGGTTCCTGTAAATGTCTGTTTCTACAGGTTAAGTGAGAAAAATAACTTTACATACTCCTATGCACAGATTACTGTAATGAAAAGCGTTGACACATATCCCCAGTAACCAGTGCAGGAATCAGCTGCTTCTCTGGCTTTACAGGTCTTCAAGCTCTGAGAAACTGGTGCTCCAGCCATCATCAGAATTGATAAAAATCAAGACTTGCCTGAGAATGTTAATTGCCTCTGGAGAAATAGAAGAGTTTCTCTCTCTTTTGAAACTTAAACTTACAAACATAAAAACCATGAAAAAGTAGTTTCAAAGGTGCTGCACTTTTATTAAAATGGAATGGAAATACCAAAATTTTAGTATACAAAAAGTGTATCATTTTAGTGAACTCACCAATCTGGAGGTGTTTTGCTTACAGTCCTTTGAATTCAAATCAGGTGTAAGAATACCCAGTGTAAAGTAACACAATATTATTGGTCTCAGTGGGAATGAGCTTAACCCAGCTTAGAATAGGCTTCCCCCCATTTCTAACTACACTCATGTAAGAGCAGACAATTCCCAACATCATGTACATGAACTTCTGCAACTTTTTTGCTAAAAACTTCCAGACAGCAAAGGTTTTTTGGGAAGGAGTCTTTAAAATACAATATGGTGCCTAGACCCACTCAGAAAAATTTAAAGCTCTAAGCTGAAACTACTTCTTTCATTAAACTTCCTCAGAAGAAAATCCTCAGTAAATCCCCAATAGAAGGTGAAGTATAAGAAAACTAATGTCACTCCTCATCTTCATCCCATTCTTTCAGGCTCTGCAACAGTGTATTTCAAAACTATTCCAGAATTTGAATTTTCATCAAAATCTTTGAGCAGCTTTGAAAAGCATAGCTGGACACTTAAAAGACTCTGCTCTTCAGAGTATTTTGCCGAAGTTTATTATTTAGCACAAAAAACCCCACTGATGTCAGGATCTGGCAGGATCCCAAACTAGTACAATAAAATAATGGTTGTTTTTTATACAAATACTTTTCTTTTAAGGAAGATAGATCTATTTCTTCTTTACACTCAATTTTCAGATGATGTTGGAACCTGCTGTGCCTCTGCTCTTGCTTTCTAAACTGAGCACACAAGTCTAGAGTTTGGTCAGTCTAAAGAACCAAAATCCTCCACCCAATTTCATGATTATTTCAAAAATTTTGTGTACAGACTTACATACTTTAATTTTTTTTCAGGAAGTGGCCTATACTGGGGAATATACATTGGAGGCATTTTCTGAATTCTTAGAAGAACAAAGCAAGACAAAAGCAGAACCAAGAGAGAAGGTGGGCATTTGATCCAGACAATGCCTGGTCTGCTGTGTAATCCAGGCATGTTCTCAGCTTGTGGAGACATTCCTGAGCTGGCTGTAGCACAAGCAGTATCCTGGGTCCCTGCTCTTGCCAGTGCTGGGGTGGTTCTTTCCAGTTTGTAGCTGGTTCCATCCCCACAGCAGCTGCAGTCACGTACCACAGCCTGGCAGGGATGCACCCACTCACATCCTTGTTTTTGTCACACAAACCCCTCATCTCCCGCTGCTCATGTTACCCCTGAGTCACTACATCAACACTGGCAGTAAGCACTGCATGGCAGAAAGGAGGAGCCTGCACCCTCACAGGTGTGCAGCAACACTTGTTTACCAGTTTAGCTGGGAAAAAAAAAAAAAAAAAAAGCTCCAGCTAAGTAAGTGTCAGTAAGTTGCAGCTAGAGTTGTTCAAATCTCCATTGCCCACCTCATTCTGCTGCATTCAGGGCAGCTTCTCTTCCTTGTAAAACAAGGACACAATTGAGAGCAGATGATATCCCTTCTCTGAGTAACTTGGTTGTGAATTTTGCCCAGTTCCTTGACCCTTTCTTCTCTTCTGTAAATCAGAGCAGAGAAGTGTTTGCTGTCCCACAGCTGCCTGTTATTTAATCACAGACACTTCACAGCAAAAAGACACATGGTAAGTGAACAATGTGGGTGATCTCCACACAGAGAAATACAAGCAACAGAAAAAATCCTGACATGTAAATGGAGACACTGTCCACCCAGTATAACAATCTTGGGCCATTTCTGCCCAGAAATGAAGTGGAACCACAGGGTAGCAATTGTTATTGTCAGTCTTTTCAGGTAGTAGGAAAATTGTCTGTGGGTGGAGAAACAGTTTTGAGTTTTCAGACTTATTTCCACCAGAGGCTTTGATTTTCTCCTGCATTCAGTGCTTCAGTGTGTTGTTACTGATGGAGAGAGATGACTTAACTAGTACTGGGACACAAAAGGCTGCAGAGCAGGACCAGATGCACATCTTTGCCCAGTCATTGCACAATTCTGCTTGAATATACCCATACCCAGAGCCTACACCTTGTGTCTGCCTCTTGCATGTTCCTTAGTGCTGTGTTTCAAGCAGATCTGTTGAGTTCTACATACAGACTGTAATATCTGAGCTCTGTATATTCTGTTGTCTCTTCGTGCTTTATTTCACATGAAAGAATAAGTAAAAAGGTCAGCTTAGAAAATACCACTCAAAACCATGCTCTGTGTAGCAAAAGGGGTAAGTAATTGCCATTTTCTCATCTGTTCACTTTTTCCACCCTAATCTGACACCCACCAAATTTTCTCAGAAGATTGCAATATTAGACCATTTGTAGTACAGTGTTCAATATGAACTCTCCTCTTGAAGTAATTCTTCATCCTCACCTCAGGATATTCACAAACACACAAGTAAGATAAATAGGGTAGTTTCTTTTGAGATTGCCAAAGAAAGACATCTTGTGCCCATCAGCACACGTGGTATTCTGAATTCATATCAAAACTTCATCTAATCTTTGCCATAAACGAGTGAAAAGGTTTGAAAACAAAGCACATTTTAGCAGCAGCTGCACTATTTCTGACCTCATTAACAAGACCTCAAGTTCCTTGGTTGACAAGATCTGCATTTCAACTAATCTTAAAACGTTGGAGTTTTTTAAGAATTAAGAGAGTAATTGTCTTTGTGAACATTTGTAATAAGCAATTTTCCTTTTGCATTTCCTTTTTTAAAAGGATCCTTTGGGAGGAATCAAAGAGGATTTCAGCCAAAAGGAAACTGTAATAACAGAGAAAGAACTTTAATAGTACAGAGAAAGAGAAACATTCTGAGGATTGTGGGGAATCCTTCCTGGAGGGAGCTCACTGGAAGAATGACATCTCAAGTGAACACAGAGCTGAATAAAAAAAAAGAAGTAAAGAATTCAGTATCCATTGCTTGTTATGTGTGGCTTCTCTCCTGAATCCAATTTAACTTCTGGTTTTACTGGGATCAGTTCTCATAGGTTCTTAAAATACTGTCAATTTTGCTTAAACAATGCTTTATTATTAATAAAACTGCTCTTCTTTAGAACGGCGAGTATGCCATGACAAACAGATCAAGTACAAAACAACACTATCTAAAAAAGATCTGCAACAAGATGGCGACTGATTGCTCTCCAAAACAGCCCTCTTGTTTTCAAAGGAGATTAACTGCTCCCAAAAGGAAGGGTCTAACACTGCAAAAAGCATACCTAGAGTGATCTTCAGAAGAAGTCATTGCAGCTAGGGGCTGTACCCAATGGGGCAGCAAGGCACAGTTCATGATTTTTTTTTATTGTCAAGCAGTAAAAAATGCAGAAATAGAGATATAATTTAATTCCAGTTAGAAGGTATATTGCAGGTAGTTGGCAAAAAAGGACAGAGCCAGTAGGAAGCAAAGCCATTGGAAGGCCTTATCCCAGTCCAGCTGTTGTTTTGTATTCTTTAAAAGATTTTATATTTATTTTTAATTTTTAACTTTATTTTATATTACTTTTAGGTATTTTTAATTTTTATTTTATTTCCATTTTTTTAATTTTTTGTATTTTTAATTTTTAAAAACTTTTAATTAATTTTTATTTTATTTTTTTAATTTTTTTTTTTCATGTTTTCTTTGTTCCTTTTTTAAACACTATTTCTTACCCAGAGTATGTGGAAGTTTGGCCTTAAAGGAGAGAAAAACCAGGAAAAGACTGACATCAAAGAACACTAAATTCATTTGTGCCGTGCTTTAATATAAAAAAGGATAAAGGATGGGATGAAAAAAGATCAAGCATTCTCTGTTTTCCAGGAGACTCCCACTCTCTGCACACTGACCACCCTTCTGGTGGACTTCTACACAGAAGCCATTAACTTGTTTATCCTATTTTTCCTTTTTTTTTTTTCATACTCTTTATTACCCTGAGCACTTGGAAGTTTGGCTGTTGGCAAGAAAGAAGTTGAAAAATGACCTCCATGTCCATTGGATGTCTGGATATAATTGAGAGTGCAGTTAGTGAAAAACCTCTGTATTTTCTGCAAAATTAAAAAACCTGAATGGAGAAAGTTGTGAACACTGTGGTGCCTTCTTTTTCCTTTCAACCCCTTAACAGGTCTCATTCTCCCCATGCACAGTATTACCAGCACTAACTTGATGTCGAGGTGTATTTCAGAGGCAGAAATAAAACTGAGTAGACATTTTATTTTGTAACTCTCCGAACCTCCTTGTTTATTAGCCAAGAAATCTAAAACTAAGCAAACAAAAAAAAAACCCCAAAACAAAACCCCCCACAAACAACCCCCCCAAAAGCATGCAGAAAGAGAAAACTTTTTATTATTATTATTATTATTTTAATAAAGATGAAATATTTACCCCTTAGACAAGCAGGGTCATTCAATTCTAATTAACTGTGGTTCTGCTCTGTTAGGTTAATGAAGTCATATAATTTAAAATAACAAGAAGTAAATGCTAACTAAAAAAAAAAAAAAAAGAATAAATAAATATATAAGTAACAAAAAGAGAACTATAAAATACGAAAAATAATATCAATAGGCATACTGTATATTATTACACGTTCCATATATTATAATATGTAAAATATACCTACTATAATGTACATGATATAATAGATAAATTGTAATGATTAATAGAAATATCAAAATAAGAAATAGAAGAAATAATTAAATATAGCCTAAAATTAAGGCTTTTTTTTTTTTTTTTTTGCTTGGTTGATGGCAGGGTCCTCGTAGTTGTTGTGGTTGGAGGTCTTTTGGGGCCTTTATTTTAGGGGATGTTTGAAAGGGGAATCTTGGCCACGTTCTTTTCTGCCTCCGCTCCCTGCAGTGCTGTCACCGTGTGGACACAGAGCGGTACTGCAGCTCCCCCCCCGGAGCGTGTAGCAGCCGCGGGCTGTGCGCTCGGGGACAGTGCTGCCGCCCTGTGGATGCAGTGCGGTACTGCAGCTCTCCGCCGTAGCAGCCCCGGGCTGTGAGCTCGGAGGCAGTGCTGCCACCCTGTGGATGCAGTGCGGTACTGCAGCTCTCCGCCGTAGCAGCCGCGGGCTGTGAGCTCACGGGCAGTGTTGCGGCCCGAGGGCCGAAAGATCGCGGCCAAAAAGGCGGGAAAAAATGAGAGGACCCAGAGCACATGGCAGCCGGCTCCCTGCGCGCGACATGGACCACGGAGCCGCCCGGCAGCGATTTTCCGCGGCGTACGCAGGCGCGCGGACACGAAATGGGGGCTGAGCGGCGCCACGGCAGTGTTTGGGCAGTCGATGTAGTCAGGCGCCGGTGCGAGCAGCCGAAGGGGACATTAGGGGAGTGCCACAACCAAGATGGCAGCGCGGCTCGCGGCGCTTGACCTTCTAAAGATGGCGGCCAAAAGGGCGGAAAAAGAGAGGACCCCAGGTATGTCTATGTGACTGCCTGCACAAAACCCCGACCACGGCGCCGCCTGGGAGAAAGTTTCTGTGGCGTTTTCAGGTGAAGAGACACAGGCTGTGGGTTGAACCGCGCCGCATCCGGGTTCGGGTTAATCGATTTAGTCAGGCGTCTGTGTTAGACACCGGCGGGGGCTTTAAGGGTGCCACAACAAAGATGGCGGCGCGGCTCGCGGGGCTTGACCCTCTAAAGATGGCGGCCAAAAGGCCGGGAAACAGAGAGGACCCCAGGCGTGTCTATCTGATTGCCTGCACAAAACCCCGACCACGGCGCCGCCCGGGGACAATTTTCTGTGGCGTGTCCTCGTGTAGGGACACGGGCTGTAAGTTCACTCGCGCCGCGGCAGGGTTCGGGTTAGTGGATTTAGTCAGGCGCCTGTGTAGGACACCGACGGGGGCCTTAAGCACGCCACTTTTGCCGAGAGAAGCAACTCTGCACACAGAGCTTGGGGCTCTGAGGGGGGGGTGGTTCTGTAGCTTTGCTTGCAGCAGCACCTCGGTGTGTTGTGTTCTCCAAGTGAAAATAAGCCTGTCAGGAGCCGGTGGTAGCTCTATGTGTTGGGGTGTGTATCTTTCTCTGGTCCGCCCGGTGTTGGGCTGGACCACCTGCCAGCTCTGATACGCCTCAACAGCACCGGTGTGTGGGTTCTTGGCTCTGCAGCACCTTTACCTTCGCTGTCACAGCCGTGGTTTGAAAGAGGGGAAACTCTCGAGGCTTGGGGAACAAAGGTTTTATTCGGGGATCACAGGGGAAGCCCCTGGCCCCAGGCCAGGTGCCTCAGGAGAGAGACCCCGACCCTGGGCTGCAGGGAGTTTTTGTCTATAACAATTCGGGGCGTGGATACAAGTTGTAAACCAATAAAACAAAGCAAGGTGGCAAATGCCAACTGAATTACATAAACACTAACAAATCAAGGTAAATTGGGGAGGGGTCCCTGGAGGATCCACCAACCACTGGCCGAACCTTTGACCTTGGAGATAATTGCACACAGAGCTTGGGGCCTCTGAGGGGGGGTTCTGTAGCTTTGCTTGCAGCAGCACCTTGGTGTGTTTTCTGTGTTCTCCAAGTAAAAATAAGCCTGTCAGGAGCCAGTGGTAGCTACAGCTGCTTTGGAACACATTCTGCCACACTTGCTGTTTTCCCATGTCTGTAGCAGCCAGAAGCGAGTCAGGTGTAAGGCCAGGGCAGAGCCCAGGACAACAATGTGGAGCTGTCCCTGATGTCCCTGTGCAAGGTGGGCACAGGGGGAAAACACCTGGATGCTGCCCAGTGGGACCATAAAACATCACTGCCCCAGCACCCTGAAGGGTTTATATAGGGCAGTTCATACCATGACCCCAGCCCAGAATAGCTCCAGGGATTAACCCAGACCCTGAGCTCGGCTAATCCCACGTTACTCCCTGGAAATGCCAGTGCAGCCACCCTGGATTGCATCAGTGCCTGCCTGGGATCTGGACATTGTCAGCAGCAAACTGAGAGCTCAGCACAGGCACAGGAGCTCCTTGTATGGAGCTGGAACAGCCCTAAGGAGGAACTGGACCAGGGAAACCACGGGAGAACCGTGCCAAGGAAAACAGGGGGAACCGTGACAGAGGAATCAGGGAATTAAACCTTGTCAGGGAAATCAAGGGGAAACCGTGACCAGGAAATCAGGGGAAAACTCGAACCAGGAGTTTCCTCGGGGTTCCTCCTGCTGTGGAGCCCCTTGGCACGACAGTGTATGCCAAAGAGTGAAGGCAGGGTCAGCCCAGGGCAGTGCCAGGTGCAGCAGCTCGCTTACTTCTCCTTCAGGTCGTTGTCAGCTTTACCTAAAAATGAGGGAGGAACAAGCAGGGCTCGTGTTTCTTCCTCCAGAACCACCAGCCCTTTTTATTTGGGGGTTTTTGCTACACAGCATCACCACCAGCACAGCCTTATAAGCAGGACAGCAGCTCATGGCTGTGGTGCTGCCTGGAATTTGGCCTTCTGAGGGGTCAGTCTTTCCTTTGACAACACCCCCAGGGAGTGATCAGCAAACCCCTTGGTGCCACCACAAAGTCTCCCTGCTCTCTCTTCACACCCCCAGAGAAACCCCCAAAACTCAGCCACCCCTCAAACCCAGGGAAACCCATGCTCACACACCCAGGAACTCCAGCAGAAGCCTCGAGCTGAGCAGCCTGAGCCTGATTTATCCCCTGAGCAGCTCCTCAGCCTTATCAGCACAGCCAGGGCCACCCTGCTGAAAGCAGTGCAGCTCACTCAGCAAGCCCCAAAAACACCTCCCCGGGCCGGGCCGGCTGCCAAGCCACAGCCGGTACCTTTTGGGAGGAACTTCAGCGAGCTGCTGAATATTCAGAAGCGGGACTGGCCCCTCCTGGGGCCGTCGTTGAGGAACTCGTGGCCCAGCCCGTTGCCACATTTGCCACAGGTCACCTGGAGGAGCAAAGGGAGGGGTTGGCAGCGATCTGGGTTGAAGGAAAACAAGCCCGGGGGTGTTTTTTTTTTTTTTTTTTTTTGTTTTTGGTTTTTTTTTTTTTTTTTTTTTTTTTTTTTTTTTGTTTTGTTTTGTTTTTGTTTTTGTTTTTGTTTTGTTTTGTTTTGTTTTGTTTTTTTGGTTGCATCCCAAAGGTTCGGGAATGTGACACCGCACCTTTAAAGCCCCCGGGCGCTCCTCCCGCTTGGCCACGCTGTCCCCGCGCAGGGTCTCGGTGAAGGCTGGCCATGGCGACGAGTGCTCGTACTTGGCCCGGCTGGAGAACAGCTCATGGCCACACTTGGCACACACGTAAATACCTGCGGAGGGTGGCAGCAGAGGGGTCAGGGCAGGGGACAGTGCGGGGGACAATGTGGGGAACAGTGCAGGGGACAGTACCTGGGTCAGGGCAGGGGACAGTGTAGGGGACAGGGCAGGGGACAGTGCAGGGGGCAGGACAGGGGACAGGGCAGGGGACAGGGCAGGGGACAGGGCAGGGGGCAGGGCACGGGACAGTGCGGTGGCACGGGACTTTGCCCATGTGTGTTGCCGCCAGCTGCGGCTGCCGGAGCCCGCGGCACCCCCAGGGCCAGGCAAGGGGGTGGAGGGGCAGGATCCCCGTTCCCCATAGGGGTTCCCGCAGGGCAGGATCCCCCTACCAGAGGATCCCATAGGGACCGAAACCTCGGGTCCCTGTCGAGACCCCCCTCCTCATCGGGGACGATTCCCCCACCCTGTTGGGAGGACCCCAGCAAGGACCGGACCCCCGGCTGGAGGATTCTCCGCAGAAGGACAACCCCCACCATGACCCCCCTCGACCAGGGGGTTCCGCCTTGCTCGGTGACACCCCCTGCCCGCCCCGCTGGAGATCCCCCCGGCCGCAGCCCCGGGGCCCGCGGGGAGCCCTCACCCGGCTGGAAATGATCCTTGAACACCTCTCCCCCCACGAAGGAGCAGAAGGACATGGCTGCGCCCCTGCCCCGGTCCGTTCCGCCTGTCCGGCCGCGCCCCCCGCCACGCCCAGACACGGGGGCCACGCCCCTGCCCCTCCCCTCGGCCGGGCCACCCCCCCTGCCCCTCCCCTCCGCCGGGCCACCCCGGTGCCCCTCCCTGGGTCACTCCTCCCGCCCCGCCCCCGCGGCCCCGCCCCGCCGCCCGCAGAGGGCGGTAGAGGGGGGGTCCCGGTACCGGGGGGGACAAGTTCCGAACCCTCTCCAACCCCCGGGAACCCCCGGCCCGGCCCGCGGCCCCGGCTCGGCCTCCCCGGGGCGGTGGCGGAGCTGGGGGCAGCCCTGGCGGGGGGCGCGGGGGGGCGCGGGGCGGAGCGCTCGGGGCTGCGGATGCTCCGGCACCGCCGGGGGCAGCGGGGCGGGCGCCAGCCCGGCTCTGGGTGTCCGCAACCGGCAGCGGGATCGCCGCGGAGCCTCCGGGACCGGCTCTTCACCGCCGGTACCGCCACCGCAACCAGCGGCGCTCTGGCGCTGCTATCCCGGCACCGGCACCAGCCTGTGGATCCCGGCACCAGGACAGACCGGCCTCCATCAGAGCCGGCACCGGCACCGGCACCGGCTCTTCTTCCCTGGTCCCCCCCGGCATCGGGACTGACCCCCGCGTTATCCTGCCCCGGCAGCGGGACCGCTCCGATTCCCCGGCGCTGTTCGTCCTTCTCCATCACCGGCACCGAGAGACCCTCCCCGGGCCCCCCGCCTGCCGCAGGTACCGGCGCTGCGGGACCCCGGGTTCCCCGCCGGGGTGGGGGACTGGCGGTCCCTCGGGCACTCCCGGGGCTCTGAGGATGCTGCGGGCGCGGGCACAGCGGGGACCAGCCCGTTCCGGCCGCGCGGAGCCGGGGTCACCCGTGGGGACCCTCGCACGGAGGATGCGGGGTCTGACCGGGCCCGCGGGGGGTCCCGGAGAGGAGGAGGTGACAGCCAGGCGTGTGGCAAGGTGAGGGCTCTGAAGGAGAACCTGGCCAGGTTCCAAAGGGGCTGAGCTGCTGCAGCTTCCTTCTCCTCCCAAAATTCAGCACCACAAATTCCTTCTTGTGTAGTTTATCCAAAACCTCTCGGATGAGTCCCCGGGCTTCGGCTCTGGTGGAAATGGTGCAAGAGGGAAAAAAATCTGGTGCCTTTTGGACAAAAGCCGGGGTCTGACAGTGCTGCCCTGGCCCTGCGGCCGCAGCAGGATGGATCCCTCTCCCAAATTCCAAGGGACGTGTCCAGCCGTCCGGAGCTCCCCCGGGGCTGCGGGATCTTGGCGTGGGGCCGGCCGGGCCGCTGCCCTCTGGATGCTGCCGCTTTGAATTAGGTCAGGCTTCATCCCGGGCGGGCTGAGCTCCCGCTGCAGCCCCAGGGATTGATGGCTCGTGGCAGGAGCCCGGGCAGGGGGAGGAAGGAGCTCCGCACCGCGGGGAGCCGGGGAGGGAGGGAGGGAGGGGAATGCGCTGCTTGGAAAGCGCCTCCCGCAAGATCCTCCGAGATCAGAGGAGCGGGATGTCAGGGAAAGCTCCAAATAGACTCCAGGGCCCCGCACACTTTAGGGGTGTGGATTTCCAGGCGGTGGAAGGAGCTGCAGCAGCCAGACGGTCTCGGCAGCATCATCCATCAGGTAACTGCTGCTCCCTGCAATTCCTGTAGCGAGGCTGTGCTGGGATGGATGTTGGAAGTGGCTGGATCCTTCCCCATGGCTGAGAGCTCCTGTGAGCTGCAGGGACCATGCAGCTCGGGAAGATGAGCAGAGATTGGGAATGGCTGAGACACGGGAGTGAAGCAGACTCCATAGAGAGGCAGGGCTAGGCTCCAGCCCTGGGATGCTGTAGAGGCTTTGGGAGCGAGTCCTGGGGCTGGCTGGCTCTCAGCATCCTGCTGGAGGCATTCCAAAGCCCACCTGGCTCCTTGCTCTCCCAGCAGCGCAAAACCACTCCAGTATCCACCAGCAAACCCCCTGAGCAGCAGCGATGTGATGTGGAGCAGGGGGCAGATGATGGGGCTGGGATCCCACACTGCCCAGCCCGCTGGCCAAAGTTACATTCTGAGCTTGCAGAATTCCCTCAAAGCCACCCCAGTGCTCTCTGGTCTCGGGATAATGCAGAGAGCTCCGGGGACAGCGTCACAGCTGGGTTCTGTCACCGTGTTTTGTACAGATAATGAGAGAGGGATTTCCAGCTCCCTTGGCTGGGTGAGGAAAGCGCTGCTGTTGGTGCCACATCCCCGCCAGCAGCACCACTGCCACCCTAATTAACCACAGAGGACTGAGGGAAGTTAATGAAGTTGATATTTCAATTAACTCCCTGATTCTATAAGCAAAGCAAACACCAGGAGGGCAGTGCCCACCCGGGAGGTGCCAGGCTGTGCCACCTCCTGCTGCCTTGGCCTTGTGAAGGGAATGCCTTAGGGGGAGACACTCCACGACACCAGCCCAAGCTGGGTCACAGCTTGTCTCTGTCAGGTCATGTCAAATCCTGAATTTGAACCAAAGCTGGGAGCAGAATTTTGGAGCTGGAATCCAGTGGAGAGGCTCACTGATGGTCATGGCTTTGGTGTGTCCACACACAGTGAGGGGGGACAATCATTAGGGGTCTTGTGTCCCTGCCCTGCAGAGATGTGACCATCCTGGGCTGGGTGTCCCAAGCCAGCAGACATCCCACTCAGCCCCAGTCCTTCTCAGGGATGTCCTGGAAGAGGTGGGATCACCCCTGAGAGCTGTTTGCTGGCACCACCATCATTCCCATCACCCTATAACCCCATCGAGCCCACCCAGCTGCCTCCATGAAAACACTTGCAAGGACCTTCATGTCCAATTTATCCTGTCAAGAGAAAAAAGTTCCCTTCTGATCCTGCAGGGCCGCAGACTGGGGACAAGCTGCAGGCTGGAATAGGGATCAGTGCTGAGGCACTTCCACACTCAGTGTTGACTCTCTGAAGCCTGAGCCAGCAGCAAGACGCCCCCCCTCCCCCCCCCCCCCGCCAAGGGCTGCACCTCCCTTTTGGGGTGCTGCTGGTCCAGCCAGGGCACTCAGTGGGGTCTCTCCTGCTGCCCCCACCCTCTCCAGAGGTGGCTGCAGCAGCAGCAGCGTAGCCCCTGCTGTACTCACCATCCCTTCCAGAGGAGAACTCCTATACAAACCCAGGCTATTATTATCTCTGTCTTCCATCGTGCTAATGGTCTCTCAGGAAACAGACTTTTTTTTTTTTTTTTTTTTTTTTAGCTTTTAAAACCCACGAGTACGGGAGCGGTGGGAACGGAGAGCTGGGCATGGTGGAGTGGAGCACAAGGAGCACCAAGCCCAGCTCTGGGGAGACACTGTCCCCTTGACCTGGCAGGGACACGGAGCAGGGACAGGACAGGACCCTCCACGGACCAGCCCAGGGGAGTTCTGGTAGGAACCAGGGGTGATGGGCAGTACTGGGGATACTGGGAGTAGCTGTGATGTGGGGGCACTGAGAACCCTGCAGGGTGAGGGGCAGGGGGTGGCTGAGCTGCAGTGCTGGGCTGGGAGTTGGACGGGGCCCTGCAGCATCAGGAGAGGCATCTCTTGGAATGACAGAATAATGGCATCACAGAATCACCTTGGAATGACAGAATCACCATGGAATGCTTTGGGTTGGAAGAGACCTTCAAGACCACCCTTTAAAGACCACCCTGTCCTAGGTGGACAGGGACACCTTCCCCCAGAGCAAGTCCCCTTTCAGGCCCAGCTCCACTGTTCATTTCCCTCTGCTCACTCCTCGTTTGGCTGTTTTGGTGCCTTGCCAGGTGCTGGTGGTGTCAGCAGTGCCACAGCCCTGCCCACGGGCTGGACAGCACCTGCCAGGCTCTCTGCAGGGAACTGGGACCACCGGGACAGCCACCCGTGGATGATTTGGGGTTAACAAGTGGCTCCTGTAAAGGAGAAGCAAAGCAAGAGCTGAGATTATATAAAGGGGGCTGGAGGCAGCTGCGGCACAGGCTGTAATTAATTCCTGGCACTGAGGAGCTTTGAAGATCCAGGGCGGCGCGGTGCGAGTGTGAGGCAGCCCCAGGGTCCCCGGGATGCATTCCTGCTGCTGCTGCAGGGCTGCTGAGAGGGGAAGAGGGCAGGGAGGGGCTGAGCACTCCATGGAGCTGCTGGGAGCTGACTCAGCACCGCGGTGGCCCTGCAGAGCCCGACCTGCAGGTCCCTTCTCCCCCCAAAATCACGGAGGGGACACGGCTCAGAGCAGGGTAGCCCATGGCTTTGAGTGCAGCAATGAGGGGTAGTGGTGGCTGCTGGGGACAGGACAGCGCTTCAACCCCAGGGAGCCCCTCAAGACAGTGGAAACTTTGTGTTAGAAAAACTTTTGTCCCCCCTTCTCCCAGTAAAGCCAGAGATTGCTGACGGTGCTTACGGAGCATCCCCACGCTGCCCCGGGGCCGCAGCTCGGGCTGGCTCCATTTTGGATTCATGCATTGCTTGAAACAGAGGCCAAACCACGAATTTTGAGAGGAGTCAGGGAGTCCTGCCCGCTGGCCTGGCATCCCTGCTCGCAGCCCCAGAGCTCGCACTGGGACCAGTGGAATGTGCTGGTGTGGAAAATCCCCCTGGTTTGGCCGCAGCCCCGGCTGGCAGCTCGGGGCTCTCGCAACCCCGGCGCTCATTGCCTGGCTGAGGTTTTATCCTCATCAGACAAGCGGTTTCCCACACGCAGCCTTTGCGCTCACCGGCTGGAAAGAGCCCAGCCCGGACTGAGGGGCCCGGGGGATGCAGGACCGGAGCAGGAATGTTCGTGCCCCGAGGTGACACGGAGCTCTCCCGGCTCTGACAGCTGCTCCCCCTGTCCCTCGGCAGTGCCGTCGGCGATGCGAGCGATGGCAGATCAGGCTGCGGTGGCAGCAGACGCCTCTCCAGCCCTGGCACCATCCCCGGGCTCGCCTCGGCGTGGGGACACCGAGGGACCGACGCCGCCCGCCGGCGGCACCGGGGAGGGCGGCGGCGGCCGGGATGGCTGCGGGCTCCTTCCCACGGCCGACGGGGACACGAAGCGTCCCCCCTCGCCCCAGCCCGGGGGGATGCTCCTGGCCGACCTCCCTCGGCTCCCCCAGCCCCGGCTGAGCCCGGCCAGGTCGCGCACGGCTCCGTCGTCGCCCAGCGTGTCCCCGTCGGAGAGCCGAGCCGCGCTGCTCCGCCTGCGCGACGCCAGGCTGGAGGACACCAGGAGGCGGCTGTCGGAGGCCGTGCAGGAGCCCCTGAGCCGCCTGAGCCGCCTGATGGCCGAGGAGAGCAGCCCCACGGGCCGGGCCAAGGAGCCGGGGGGCAGCCCCGGGGGCAGCCGCGGGGCCGGGAGCCGCCGGGTGCGGGACTGGACGCCCTGGGAGCCCACGCTGAACTGCCGCTACGAGATCTGCTCCTACGGGGACATGATCCAGGTGGTGGAGGTGGCACAGAGAGACGCAGAACCTCCGCCGCCCCCGCCCGAGGAGCCGCCCCCGCCGCCGCGGTCCAGGGGCTCGGTGCCGGGCAGAGCGCTCGCCTCCGTGGCCCTGCTCGCCTACGGGTACCTGGTGCTGCCGCTGCCGCCCTACGCCGCCGGGCTCTGCGCGGGGCTGCTTTGCGGGCTGCTGCTGGGCTTCCTCGCCGTCCTCCTCCTCGTCCCCAAGGCTCCGCCGGCCTCTCGGGGACCGTGGGGCCACCTGCGCCCCAAACTGCTCCCGGGGGAGCCGCGGGAAACTCCCCATCTCCAGGTGAGGAGAGGGGTGGTGCGGGATGAGGCGCTGGAGGAGATGCCAGGGTTGGAGATGCTCGTGGTGAGCGGGAAGCAGCCGGCTCCCTCTTCCCTCTTTTCCAGGGCTGGATGAACCAGCTGCAGGTGTATGACCCTGAGCTTTTCCACCCGTCGCTCACGCACTCGGTGCTCGCCGTGCTGGACGGGGCCACCCTCAAGCTGTCCTACCCCAAGAGCAACATCCCGCGCCGAGCCACCTTCGAGGAGGAGATCCTGGACGCCGTCTTCGTCAGCCACCGCTGCTACGACCTGACCGACGCCAAGGTGAGCCTGGGAGTGCCCAGGACCCTCCCACGGGGACACCCCCACGCCTGGCCCGGCCTCACCCCACTCTCGGTGCTGCAGGTCTTCCTGTGCCCCCCCAGCCTGGCCCGAAAGCGGACGTGGAACAAGAAATATCCCATCTGTGTGCTCCTCCCCGAGTCGGCCGAGGGAGAGGGCAGGAGCAGGGAGGAGCACGACACGGAGCTGCAGGGGGATGAGGGGACCAGGAAGGTCCCTGCAGTGTCCGGGCAGGACATCCCAGGGGACTGCAGGGGCAGGTGCCTGTACCTGTTTGGGCGGACGGGGCGGGAGAAGGAGGAGTGGTACCAGCACCTCGTGCAAGCCTCCCGTGGGACAGCCAGCAGCCACGGTGACACCAGGGCAGGTGAGGGGCAGCCACCACGGCCTCTGCTCTAAGGCAGGGCTGATCCAGGAACACAATTCCTTGGTGGGCAGCAATGAGCATGAAGGGACATGGAGGAGCCCAAAGTGTAGCCGAGAGGGGTCACCTCGTCAGCACAGGGTGGGTGGCATGTCACTGGCATCATGGACAGGCCTCATGTCACCCCTGGTGCCATCCTGACTAAACAGACTGGATATTGGGAAAAATTCTTTCACTGAAAGGGCAGTCCAGGCCTGGCACAGCTGCCCAGGGCAGGGGTGGAATGCCCATCCCTGGTGGGAATTAAAGCTATGTGGATGTGTCACTTGGGGACACGGGTTAGTGCTTGTCTGGGCTGTGCTGGGGAATGGCTGGATTGATCAGAGGGGTTTTCCCAGCTAAACGATCCTGTGATTCCACATCCCCAGGCACAGGATCAGCCCCACAGAGCAGTGGCAGCAGCAGTGGGGGTAGTGCTGAGGACAGCCCATCCACGGATCCAGACAGGGACATGTCAGGAAGCACTGAGGAGATTTACCTGGATTACAGCACCTACATGGCCCGATTCGTGCCAGCACAGGGGGCACCCAGCCCGGAGCAGAGCCCCTCTCATGGAGCTCTGGGCAGCCCCACACCCACAAAGGTGAGTGGGACAAACCCAGCACTGGGAGGCTGATGGACCCCGCACAGAGCCGCATCCAGTCTGTGGTTTGTGTGAGCAGCCAAGCACTGGAGAAGGGCAGCACAGGACAGCAGGTCCCACTGCTCATGGGGTCACCTCACTGCAGGGGACAGGGGCTGCTGTTCCCCCACAGTTGGGTGAGGACACAGCCAGCATGGCCTGGATCAACGCTCTGGTGGGGCGCATCTTCTGGGACTTCCTCCGGGAGCAGTACTGGGCAGAGCAGGTGTCCAACAAGATCCAGAAGAAGCTGAGCAAGATCAAGGTGAGAGGCAGGAGCATCAGAGTGCTCAGGGGAGCCCTGTTCCCAAGGCCCCACAGTGAGTGGTGACGGTCTCCCATGGGGGTTTCCCTCCATCAGCTCCCGTATTTCATGAACGAGCTGACGCTGACAGAGCTGGACATGGGCACATCCATCCCCTCAGTGCTCAGTGCTTCCAACCCCACCATCAATGAGCGAGGTAAGAGCCCCATAGAGGCACAGGGACCCCAGTGCTGGCTCCAGGATGGCTTCACAGAGCTGCCAGCCCTGTCCCCAAAGCTGGGAGGGTTTGGCAGTGCACGAGCAGCTCTGACCTCTGTGGTGCTGACCCGACCTCACCCTGTCCCCCTCCCTGGCAGGGCTCTGGGTGGACATGGAGGTCACCTACAGCGGCTCCTTGCAGATGACACTGGAGACAAAGATGAACCTCAGCAAGCTGGGGAAGGAGAGCTCTGCAGAGGAGAGCGGCCCTGCAGAGGCAGGCAGAGAGGGGTAAGGAATCTGTGCATGGATGGGCTCATCCTGCTTCTCCTGCCCCAGTGAGGTGAGGCTGCTATCCCCAGAGCACCCTGTGATCTGCTGGGGCTCACAGGGCCAGGCCACGGCTGATCCTGCTGGCAGACAGCGATGCAGAGTCATCCAGCGCCGGCTCCTCTGATGAGGAAGATGTCACCACTGCAGAGCCCCTGGGGGCCCCGGGGGAGCGGCTCCCCCCGCCTGGCACTGAGGGGTAAGGGGGTGCTGGGGGTCTGTGCCATGGGAGGCACAGGGAGGGGCTGGGGACACACATCAGCACACGGGCATGGGGACAGTGTCCCCAGCAGGACTCACACAGCACATCATGGCAGCTTTCAGAGGGGACTCTGTCCCTGTAGGGTGCTGTGGCAGAGGGCTGGGGAGACCCCAAAATCCAGCAGGGCTGAGCTGGGGCCCCTCTTGCTTTAGCCACGTCAGTGGCAACAGCACAAGCAGGAAGATCCTGCGCTTCGTGGATAAGATCGCCAAGTCCAAGTACTTCCAGAAGGCCACAGAGAACGAGTTCATCAAGAAGAAGATGGAGGAGGTTTCCAACACGCCGCTGCTGCTGACGGTGGAGGTGCAGGAGCTGTCAGGAACCCTGGCCGTGAACATCCTCCCACCACCCACCGACCGTGTCTGGTACCAGCTCTCCTTCCCCCCCCAGGCACATCCTGCTTCCAGCTCTCCTTGCTCCCTGCTAGGAGCCAGCTCCAGGGCTTTGGGCTCATCTTGAGCACCAGCAAGCTGAAGCTGTTCCCCAAATGGGCTCCCAGAGCTCAGGCTCATTTCTCTGAGTCTGCACCCAGGCCAGCATAGATCTGGGGAGCCTGAGCTGTCACCTCCTCCTTAAAACCCAGCAGTGGGGCTGCCTGGGCTGTGCCACATCTTTGGCAGGTGATGCTTTCTGCCTCTTTCCCCTCCCCTCACAGGTACAGCTTCCGAGTGCCCCCACAGCTGGAGCTGAAGGTACGCCCCAAGCTGGGGGAGCGAGAGGTGACATTCCTGCATGTCACCGAGTGGATCGAGAAGAAACTGAAGCACGAATTTCAGGTGCCTGGGCAGCTGTTCAGGGGCTCAGCAAACCCTGCTGAGCCGTGGGTGTTGCTGCCATTGGGGAGAGTCTTAGTTCGGGCCAGTTGTTTCTGCAAAAAGCCAACATCTGGTCTGGTCTGGGCAACTTGGAACAGTAAAGACACAGAACCCAAATAATGAGCTCAAGGACTGAGGAAAATATTTTCCTCCCATTATTTGTAGTGCTGACCCAAGCAGGGAGGGTTTGGAGTGTCAGGCAGTCCAAAGCAGACACCCCCAGAAGGGCTGAAACCACCGTCTGTTCTCGTCTGGGCATGTTTGGGAGATTTGCCTTCCCAAGCGTCTGTGTTCAGCCTCTCACCTCTGCTCGAAGGGCAGAAATGTCCCTATAGATATTTAGGGCCCCTCAAAAGCCACCCATCTGAGTGGCTTCAAAATGCTGGTCCCTCTCCTCTGCTGTGACCATCCCTGCAACCACAGAGGTGGCCAGGGCAAAGAAAAATTTTTCCTGCTTTCCCCCACCCTGATATCCAGAGTTGAGACCCTCCTGGAGCTGTTGCTGCAGGGGTGGGAGACAAGGACCTCCAGTTCACAGCCCTGATTTCTGACCTGGGCATGGCTCCTGCTGAGCCACCTGCAGGCAGTGTCCCCATGATGTTCAAACCCACTGATTTGTCATTCTGCATTCCTCTTTACAGAAAATTTTGGTGATGCCGAACATGGACGATCTCATCATTCCCATCATGAGCTCTGGCCTGGATCCTTGGCCACCCAGCACGGGACTGCCCCGGGACCTGCCAGCCAAGGGGGACAGGAGACTCTGAAGCACAACCCCAGGGGCAGGGACACTGCCCAGAGCTCAGGGACCTCTTTGGGACACAGGGACAGCTGGGGCCTGGCCACTGACTGCACCCAGGGCTGTGCCTGGATTCATCCTCATCCTCTGCTTCTGCAGATGAGCCTCCTCAAATCCTGCAAGCAACACGTTCAGGGCACAACCAGGCTGCTGAAGATGCAGGAATTCCATGGCCACGTTGCCAGGACTCCTGGTCAAGCAGGCAGCTCTGGACAGTGGAGGGCTGGGCTTCCCACTGGCTGGTTCCCAAAGAGGGTGCAGGACACCTGGATCATGGCACTGAAGGAGTTGGGATCATCGCTGACCCAAAATTCCCAGCTCTGGGACATCCCCCACTCCCCGCAGGCAGCTGGGCTGCAAGGAAAGCACGGGTGGGAAAGGATCCCAAGTAAATAAATCCATCGCTGCCTAGCCCTGCCTAGCAGCCCTCTTGTTGTACACAAACCCCCAAGGATTCCAGGCAGGATCAGGGGGCTTTGAGCAGGGAGAAGGCCCCCAGGCTGCACCTTCAGCTTGGCAAAAGCACTGCTGGAGGTGTGTGGGAGAGGCACTGAGGGGACAGTCAGGGAGCCTGGGCACAGGCAGCTCATGGGGAGGCCCTGCATTCCCAGTGGAAACTGGTGCAGGAGTGCTGGTAGGTGCTCTGCTCTCTGCTGGATGAGAGAAAGGGGAGTCTTTGTGGTGGTTTGGGTGAGTGGAAAAAATTCTCTGGGCAAAAGAAAGGGAGGATCCAGAGGACAGAGCAGGCACTTGGCTGTCCCAGTTAGTCCCTGTCCATGCAAACCAGTCCCAAATGCCACTTTTCCCATCCCCACCTGCTGAAAACAGGCAAGACACCCCTCCTGAAGGAGAGAGGGAGCAGGCATGGCTTGGAGCCTCTTTATTGCAGGTGTCCAGTCAGGCAGCCTTGGATCTCCATCCTTAGAGCTCTTCCTGCACACATGGCTTCTTCTTCACCAAATGTTTCTTCTGGGGGCCCTGGAAGAGAGCAGAGTTTGGATTTAGGGACACACAGACCTGGTCTGCGTGGCTGTGTCTGGGCTGTGGTGACCAGAAATGCTGCTCTGGCCAGCAGCTGAAAAATGGGGTTATCCCACAGCAAATCATTCCTGTAGGAGCAGGTGGCAGGAATTACTTATGTCCCTCAACTTGCAGGCAAATGTGTTGATTTATCACAGGATCCATGGGGCAAAATGGCAAAGAAAAGAGCTGCACCTGGGTCAAATGTCCTCCTGTCACTGAGCTCCTCATCACAGCAGCTCAGGGCTGGCAGTGACACAACAGGCTCCTGACACTGAGCTGAAGGAAATCAGCTTAACCTCTAAAGAGCTCTGCAAAGGCAGTGCCTAACCAATCCCCCTGCCAGCACTAAGGAGGCTTATCCAGCTTCACATGGCATTTCTGGCTGACAGACCAGATCCAGACCCAGTTTACATCTGCGTGGGACTCAGGCAGTTGTTTCTTTCCCTTCTCCTTTTCCCTCTCCTGGTTTACTCAGTGCTTCCTCAACTTCAGACTCAGACTCACACCAGCCTGGTGAAGGCTGCAAAACTATTCAGGAAACTGCTGTGTTTGGATTATATAATTATATTTTTCTTGCCCTGGATTTAAGAAAAACATACTGCTTGGCCTTCTTGAAAGCTTCTGACAAAAGCATCACAAATTTGCATCTGATTTTGACCCAAACTTTTTTTCCTCTAAGAACATTAAAGCTATAAATCATTCCAAACAAATCAAAGCAGTGCACAATTCCAAGTGAAAGGGACCATATGGTCAAGACAGTGCCTGCCAAGTTAACTGCTTGTTTAGAACTTCCCGTGGTGAATGGGAACTGGTTCCCCATATGGTCTTTTATTTGCGGGTTGAGTTGTCTTAGATCACTCACACAACCATCCTGCTCTTCACACAGCATCATTTCTGCTGTGTGAACTGAATTCATGGCTGCCTCTAGGCAGGAGAGTCTCAAACATTCATTTGGCTGTGGTTGTATCAAGAATCAGATCACAGAATCATGCAATCATAGAACCCTGGAATGGTTTGGGTCAGAAGGGACATAAAACTCATCTAGTTCCACCTCCCTGCCCATGGACACCTGGAAGATGCTTGGTTGGAGTCAGTGAGTTGCTGTGGCCCCACGATGAGCTGGAGGCAGCCCGAGGAACTCACCATGAAAGCTCTTTTTTCCTGAGCTGTCTGGAAGCGGCCGTGGCCGAATTTGGAAGTGGTGTCAATGAATTTGAGGTCGATGACTTCGTGGGCCCGGCGGCTCGTGTGCACCAGGAGGGACTGGGAAAGAAGAGTCACAGCATCAGGAGAATCATCACAGAAACTCAGGAGAGCAGGTCTCATGGATGCAGGGTTGGAATATCCTATTAACAAATATCTCCTCACAAATCTGTGTCTCAGAGCAACACCCTGGTGCTCAGGTGGCGGAGAGCGCTTGCAGAGCTTCTCTTTGCTCAGCATTGCACCGAACCAGCTAGGCTGGAAAACACCTCTGAGATCACCAAGTCCAACCTATGACCTGACACCACCTTGTCACACAGATCATGGCACTGAGTGCCACATCCACTCTGTCCTGAAACATCAGTGACTCCACCACCACATCCCTGGGCAGCCCCTTCCAATGCCCAATCACCTTTCTCTGGCAATCCAAGGTTCCATTTCTGAAATGAACCACAGCCTTCAGAGCTCTGAAGCTCTCCAGCTCCATCCACCTGCCAATGGCCTCAGCACTATACTCATGTGATACAGCACCAAGGACCCACCCAGTGTCCCTGCCCAGCATTTAGCGGGTTCTCCATGTGGGGAATGTGTTCCTGGGGAGCTGCAGCCCATCCCAGCCTGGTGCTCTCACCTTGCGCAGGGTGAGCACGCGCTTCCTGGTGCCCACCACGCAGCCCTTCAGCATGAGGAAGTCGTTGTTGACCTCCCCGTAGTGAGGGAAACCACCCTGAGGGGAGAGCAGAGGGGTTGGTGGGCAGGACAGCTGGCTGGGAGAGTCAGGAGGGTGACAGCCCTGTCACCCCTCAGCCCTCACCAGAGGTGTGATGGTCTTCTCGGTGATATCATAGTGCGTCGAGGCGTTGTTCCTCACCACTTTGCCATCCTCCACGTGGATCCCGTGGCCAATGCGGTAAATCTGGGAACAGACAGGCTGTGGAGATGGAGACTCTCCTCCCCCTTGCTGAGGAGCTTCACAGAGTGGCAGAATGCCCCACAGAATCACGTGGTTTTCACCAAGGTGTGCCCTCGAGCAGTGGAAAAGCACCAGGAAAGACGTGGAGGTGTCCAGGGAAACATGCGGGAGGATGCAGGGAGGAAGGCACTGTGGGGAGGAGGATGGTGACAGAATGGGAGGCCTGAGGAAGGCCATACCTTCTTGTTGATCTCGGTGCGGTGGTGGTAGCCCTTCTGGCCAGCCCGGGCGATGGAGTAGCCCACGCGGGCCGGGTGCCAGGCCCCGATGCAGGCCACCTTCCGCAGGCCCTTGTGAGTCTTCCTGGGCAGCTTCTTGGTGTGCCAGCGGCTGGTCACCCCTGCCAGTGTGGGAACAGTGGGCAGGGTCAGCAGGGAGGGCTGCGGGAAGGACAGTCCCATCGTTCTCCTAAGGGACAATCCAATTGCTCTCCTGAGGGACAGTCCCCATTGCTCTCCTGAGGGACAATCCCATCATTCTCCTGAGGGACAGTCCCATTGGTCTCCTGAAGGACAATCCCATCATTCTCCTGAGGGACAGTCCCATTGCTCTCCTGAGGAGCAGTCCCATCATTCTCCTGCAGTTCTCAGAGGAGGCCGTGCTGGGAGGAGATCAGGAACTGTTCTCATTTCTCACAGCTCTGATCAGACTGGGAGGTGTTCCATGCCCACACCTCTGCATATATTGTGAGACATTCTCATCATCACAGAATGGTCTGGATTGGAAGGGACCATGAAGACCATCTAGTTCCAGCCCCTGCCATGGGCAGGGACACCTCCCATTAGACCTGGCTGCTTTATGTACTGACAGTGCCTCTGAGCCTCCTGAGAGGCCTCTAGGCACAACAGTCAACACAGCTTTCACTGGCCTTAATCTCAGGGAAAATCTTTCCACCAGAGGTTACCTTGTCAGCTCCTTTGTATCTGCATCAAAGATGACCCTATCAAATTTTTCCCTTGCTGGAATCCTTGAGATTGAGGAAATCGAGCCCTGCCATAACAGAACTGGATGTCATGCTTAAGATCCTAAGGCTCCTTACTACTCTCTCTACAAAAAGTTGGGGGTTTTCAGCATGGTTAACACTCTCCTACCCCAAAACCACCTGATGGGCAGAGCCATGTGAGAAGGACAGCCCCAAAGCCCTGCACCTTTCATCCCGTGCCCCTTGGTCACGCCGATGACATCGATCATCTCGTTCTCGCTGAAGACACTGTGCACAGAGATCTGCTTCTCCAGCCTCTCCCGGACCCAGTCGACCTTCTCAGCCACTGTGCCCCCATTCAGCTGGATCTCCATGATGTGGGCCTTCTTCTGCCTCAGTGGGAGCAGCCTCATCTGCAGCACACAGCGCTTTAGAGTGACATGTGGCCCCTCACCCCACAGACAGGAGGGTGCAGCAGGGCTGGGTCACTCACCATTAGTGAGGGAGCCAGTGCTTCACCTCTCTGCCACAGTCACCCCCTTTGACAGCAGCCCTGGGTCAGCAGCTCTTTATGTCTGGGATTTTATGGAGCCAACTCCTTGTCCTCGAGCCCAGAGACCTTGTCTGGCCTTGAGCCAATTTAGCTCTCCCCCAGACTCCAAAGCAGCCCTTAACTCCAGGGATCAGCATTAAAATGGGCCCCTGTGAATCCAGCAATCAGCATCTGGCAAAACTGTGCCTGCTCGTGGGGTTATTTTTGCCAAAAACATTTGACACCAGTTGCTAATTTGAGGTGATCATGAGGCCCAAGGTCCTTTGCTGACACCGGACTCAGGACCTGCCCAGGCTCTGCCCTCCTCCTACTCTCCTCCACGGGGTGTGTGGGCTCCCATGGGGATGTGAGGGCTCCCCAGTGTTCCCAAACCACAGCCCCCATGGCAATCCTAGAGCAGAAAGCTCTGGGAGGAGACTGGGAGGTCAGGAGGCAGCTGGAAAAGTCAGCCAGGGCCTCCCATCACCCATCTCACACCCTCTGCTCTCCCAGCCTCTTTGACTGCACCAAAACACTCCCTGATCCCATTTCCAGGCCTTTCAGAGCTCAGGAAACCCCTGAGCCCCCCTGCCCATGCTGGGGGGAGGCTCTGACCTGTGTGTGCATAATGACACGGATGACCTTGCAGTACTTCTTCATGGCTGCAAAATCCTTCTCCAGCTGCCTTTTCCCAGCCTCATCCTGCCATTTCTTGCAGTACTTGGTGAACGCCTTCTTCTTGCTCTTGTGCCTACGGCCAGAAGTGGTTTAACATCCATCAGAGCCGATAAAGGGCTTGTGACAGTGCAGAGAGGGGACGGGTCACCTTTCCAGCCACCTCCTCGGAGGCACAAGGAACCTGTGGATACCTGAGCCTCACCTGGCTGTCAGGACCTTGAGGTGGGAAGAGGGAGGTGGATAATGAGCCATGAAAAGGGCTTGTTCAAGGGTAATTCAAACCTTTCTGCATGAGGAATGCAGTTGTCTCTCACTGCCTGACTCAGCACCATCAAAACACAGGCGCAAAATCAGAGGCAGGAGAAAGCAGGGGTCAGAGGCTTGTGGTGGGTGGGTCTCCATGGCACTGTTACAGGAGATTCCTGCAGCCAGGAAATCACAGAGGCACTTCGCTGGTACCTTGTGGATACCTGAGCCTCACCGGACTGTCAGGGCTTTGAATGGGAAGAGGAAAGCAAATGAGCCTTGAAAAGGGCTGACAGGAGAACACAGGGATCAGAGACATGCGGTGGGTGGGTCTCCATGGTACTGCTACAGGAGACACAATTCCTACAGCGAAAAAATTCATGTTTCCACTTCCCTCTGCTGAGGGGTGTTGATATTAATGAGTGCCAGGGGCCACACTCTGCATCAATTTTCCACCTGGCAAATCTGGTTTCACACCATCCCAAGGATTCCAGTTAATTGGGGAACCTACGAGCCTGAGCTACATGAGGGAAAAGGAACCTGCCATACGATATTGTGGAGAGAGCTAACTTGGTTCGGCTATTAGAATAAATTTACATATGCAAACGCTGCTCCCCCAGCATCGGGCTGTTTGCAGTATGCCTGTGCATGACTAAACAGGCAGCAGTTTCTCTCCACAGGAGCTGAGCCGTTTGGGCACCCCGGAGAGTCTGTGGAATTCCTGCCAGAGATCCTCACAGGCAGCCCTCCAGGACACCCCCACTTTGGGAGCCCTAAAATCAATGAGGTTGGAAAAGCCCTCCAAGAGCATAGAGTCCAACCTGTGACCGATCCACACCTCATCACCCAGCCCAGAGCACTGAACGCCACATCCAGTTGTCCCTTGGACACCTCCAGGGTGGTGACTCCAAACTTCCAGTGTTTAACGACCCTTTTCAGGAGCACATACCAGTTCTTGTAGAAGCGCCGGCGACACTCATCGCTGATGTGCTCGGCAAAAACAGTCTTGAAATTCCTCAAGCCCTTGGGTGTCTCGATGTAGCCCACCACCCCCACCACCACCATCGGAGGGGTCTCGATGATGGTCACGGCCTCCACCTCCTCCCGCTTGGAAATCTCTGCAAGGCAGCAAAGGAAAGTGGTGCCCAGCATCCTCTGGGATCAGGTCATTCCCTGGAGGATTCTCGCTGTCACAGAGAATGCTGGGGGCAAGGTCAGGGTCCAGCCTTCCCACCTCTCAAACCACCAGTCACCATCCCAGCGTGGACAGTTCCAGGAACCCCCACACTGAGCCCGTGCTGAGGTGGCCTTTGACCATCCAAGATCTGGATAAGCCAGGATTTAACCTAGAGCTGTGGGCTCCACCACCCCTTTCTATAAACAGCCTTTCCCAAGGAGCCTATTCCCTCCTTTCCCTCATGGATGTGTCCCTTTGCAGCCAAGCCTTACTGAGCCCAGGCCGGTGCACCTCCCGCACAGTGTGGGTCATTCCAGCCTTGTAGCCCAGGAAAGCTGTCAGGTGGACTGGTTTGCTGGGGTCATCCTTGGGCCAGGCCTTCACCTTCCCTCGGTGCCGGCGGCTCCGTTTGTGGGGCAGGAAGCCCAGATGGCCGTGCCTGGGAGCAGAGAACTTGCGGTGGGACTGTGGAGAGCAACAACCAAGGGGGGCTTCACTCTCAGCTCCCCTGAAAATGGGCTCAAGGAAAACACAGCAAAAACACAACAAAAATCCCCCATTTCAGATGGGAGTGCTACAGAGATTCTGGGCTCTTCCCTGAAGCAGGATTTTCTTTAAGTTTCTGGCATGTACATGGAAAATAGCACACTGGGATGGTTTGGAGTGGAAGGGACCTTAAAGCCCCTCCAGTCCCACCTCTGCCATGGGCAGGGACACCTTTCACCATCCCAGGTGGCTCCAAGCCCCATCCAACCTGGTCTTGGACACTGTCAGGGACCCAGGGGCAGCCACAGCTTTTCTGGCCACCCTGTGCCAGGGCCTCCCCACCCTCCCAGGGAAAGGATTTCTTCCTAATACCCATTCTAAATCTACTCTCTGTCAGTGTGAATTTACTAAATTTCTGGACAAATGATGCCACTTAAATAAAAAACTTCACATGATCTTCCTTGTTCAGCTTCTTCTGAAGGACTTTGAAGGACAAATTCATTCTTTACTAGGTCTGTCCTTCTGTGCTCTTAATTATAACAACGTATTTTGTATCCTGTAGCACCAAAAAGGCCTGCTTGGAATTCGTGGGCTTTGTGTCATCAAGGCAAATGGCACAAAAGAAACACAGCCAAGGATCGAGAAAACAGGGGAAGGGATGCTCAAAGGAATGGGTAACAGGAACATGCACATCTTGAAAGCCAGATGAGAAGAGATAAACAAATAAACCTCAAGCACAAGCAGCGAAGGGTTAGTCTTGCACCCACTGCAGCTCCTTCCTAGCTCAGATCAGTCCCAGTGCCCGGCTGTGCTTTCCACCAAACTCATTTTCCAGCCTGAGTGGAACTCTGAGGATTCTGACCCTGTTCCAGCAGCACCACCAGGAGCACAACCCAGCCCTGCTCGCTGACCCTCGCACACAAGCGACTCCAGCAGAGCTGTACCAACCATGGGACGTCTTCAGCCTGGGGCAGCAGCAGAGAGAGGCTGTCGGGAAGTGCCTCCCCAGATTAATACTTAAGATGGGTATGGGTCTGAAGACACAAATTTAGCCGCTCGCTTCACCCGCTGTGATATTCATTTCATTCCTGGCAGGTTGGACACGACAGTTGTGGTGTGATAAAGGTCAATTGCTGCTGGCTCAGTTTACGCTTCTCCCCCTCGAACAACTCTAGTGTGAATGGTAGGAATTAGGGCAGTTTCCTGAATTAGGGCAGTTTTCAAAAGGGCTTTTTTTCACCCAGGGCTGTGAACACCTGCACCAGGTACTCCCAGCACAGATGGAAAATCTCTCTGTCAGCCCAGGCTTTGTGATTGTGACTGGTAAAGAGATTGAGACAATACATCTGGGAATTACAGAACAGTTTGGAGTGGAAGGGACCTTAAAAATCATCCAGTCCCAGCTGCTGCCATGGACAGGGATGCCTCCCACAGCCTGAGAGGGGCCCAGCCCTGCGTGTCCCTGTGTGCAGGGAGGGCTCCGAGCAGGGACCAGCCTCTGCTTTGGGGACTCAGCAATGGCACCAGAGGAATGGGCAGGAATTGATCCCAGGAATTTCCACCTGGACATGAGGCAGAACTTTATCCCTGTGCAGCGGCCGAGCATAGATCCCACAGAGGGTGTGGAGTCTCCCTCACCGGGGATATCCCAAAGCCCTCTGCTCACAGTCCGGTGCCATGCGCTGCTGGATGGCCCTGCTGAGAAGGGAAGTGGGACAGACGGG
The DNA here is from genome assembly GCF_965231275.1 of Zosterops lateralis. Taxonomy (NCBI): domain Eukaryota; kingdom Metazoa; phylum Chordata; class Aves; order Passeriformes; family Zosteropidae; genus Zosterops; species Zosterops lateralis. The sequence continues at coordinate 6,347,415 of NC_139775.1, forward strand.
ACACACTGTGGGCTCTTCCCACCCGACCCATCCCGGGATTCTGGGATCCCTTCACGGGGTTCTGGGATCCCCTCACGGAGGAGGGACACGCGGACTACAACTCCCGGCGTGCCCCGCGGCCGCCGCCACATTCCCGCGTCCGGCATCCCCAAGGATCGCCGCCATATTGCCGCGCTCCCGCCCCCTCAGGGGTCACCGCCATCTTTCCCCGCCGCCGCCGCGATGCCGGAGGATCACGACTGGGAGGCGTACAAGGTACCGCCGACCCGCACCCCCGTCTCCGAGAGGACTACGTCGGTGCCCAACCCCGCCAACTACTTCCAGTCCGCCTTCAACTATGTCTTCGACACGCCCGTCACCTTCGTCCGAGGTATCAGCGGGACGAGACCCTCCCCTCGTATCCCGTCCCCTCCCCGTGGGAGTTGAGCAGCGACGCGGGGACGGGGACATCGGGATGGGCACACCGGGGCGTGGGGCAAAGGCGTGAGGATACGGGCATCTGGACAGACAAAGGGCACACGCAAGGACACAGGGACACTGGTCCTGACAGTAACAGCACGGGCAGAGGGACAGGACACTGGGACACAGGGACGTGGGACATTGACAAGAACATAGCATGGACATAGGGACGTGGGACAAATACACGGCCTGGACAGGGGGACAGACATACGAGACACAGCATGGACACTGGGACAGATACAGGGACATGAGGACACAGGACACAGCTCGGGCACTGGGAAAGATGCAAATGATACAGGGATGCAGTAACAGCGCAGACAGAACACGGGACATAGCACAGAGGGACAGACACACAGCTGGGCATGAGCTGGACACAGTGATGGACCCACTGGTGCAGCCTGGGAAGGGGGCAGGGGCAGTGCCAGCTGTGCTGCCCCTCAGAGCTGGGGCTGGGGTGTGACCGGGCTGTCCCTGCAGAGTGGATCGAGCGGCTGCAAAGCAAGAACAAGTTCTACTACTACCACCAGAAGTTCCGTCGTGTGCCCGACCTGAGCGAGTGCCTGGAGGGCGACTACCTGTGCTACTATGAGGCCGAGGCTCAGTGGAGGAGGGACAGGTATGGCTGCCCCTGGGCCGTCCCCCAAGGGAGGTCACAGCAGAGCAGACCCACATCTGGGACCTGCAGCATTTTGATCGATGTTGGGGTGCTGGGGCAGCACCTCCAGCCCACCCCATTACACATCAATGTCCTGGTGTCCCTGCAACACAACTGGGCATGGTGGCATTAGGGACCAGGACCATGAAAATCCCAGAGCTTCCACATCCCACAGGGTGTCCTCAGCCCTTGGTTCAGCTCTTCTGCCATCTCATGGCTGCTGTTGCATTCCTCACCCTGTTTCCCGCAGGATGGTTGATCAGGAAATCGTGGAGATAGTCCGGGAAAGGATGGCTGCGTGCAAGCAGAGGGAGGGGCCCAACCAGTTCCAGAACTGTGCCAAGGAGATGGAGCTGCTGGCACAGGTCACCAAGGCTTACCAGGACAGATGTGAGTGTGGCAGCAGCAGACAGGGAAAGCGTTCTAAACCCAGGGAAGGGAGCTCTGGAACCATGTCCCATGCTCCCATGGAACACAGGCCTGTGGGAGGCACTGCTCAGGCTTTTCCTTTCTTTTTCAGATGGTGATCTGGGTTACCATGGGAATGCACGGACCTGCCTGATGAAGCAGAAGCACAGGATGATGGAGGAGAGGAAAGCAGCACAAGAAAAGCAGTAGAACTGCAACAGTTCCTCCCCTCCATGGTGCTGGTATCCAAGTGCACGTTGCTTCCTTGGCCTCCACAATAAACAGACATCTGTACAGTTGGGATCTGTATTTGTTCTTTGAAGGGCTGTGCAAGCCCTCAACTTCAGGCACTTGGGGCTGCCAGTATTGGGGTTTGTCCTCTGGACCTCTTCCACTCCTCCATGAGCACCAGACCTGTGTGTGCTGCTCTGCCCTGGCTCAGAATTCCCCTCAGTCTGAGTAAAGATCCAACCCATTCCATGGTTTAACCCATCTGCCCCAGCACCAACCCCCAATCACACCAAGCACAGATTCCTGGTTCTCTGATCACTTTATTCCCGTACAAAACCCGCTTAGGTGGTGGCCACAGCGGCTGCCTGGGTCCTCTGCACCGACACTCTCGTGTGGGTCTTGGCCAGATGATCAGTGAACTCCTGCAAGGAACACCAACAGTGGGTTATTATTCCTCAGCACCACCTCCCACCCATCCCTGGTGGCTCAGCTTTATAGCTATCAAATCTTGGGGTACAGAAATCTGAATTTTAGGGCCAAGATTTGAGCTGCAAGTTCCCAAAATAGTCTTACCTGGTAAGGAGACTTGGTGAAGACAGTCTCTTTCCAGAGGTCAGGAGTTAGGTAGCTGTACGTTTTAGAGATGGCATCGAAGGTGGCTTTGGCTGTGGAGAGATGTCACACACTGCCTGTCAACTGCCGCAGGCCCAGCCCGCTGCTCCAACCCACAGCACCAAAACATCCCCCAGTTAGGACAATGTGGAATTTTGAAAGGATCAGGGAGACCATGGGAGGGCCTCTCTGATGAACCCACAAAACTCAGGTTTCTCTCTCTCTCCAGTTACGACAATTACACTACGGAACACAAGTGCAATCGCGCAGATTGGGAGATTCAGGAGCGTGGACAGGCAATTAACAGAAATTAACCATTTCTGTGATTAACTTCCACAGAACCTGCAGCAGGACTGTGCTACTGAAGCAGAAATGGCTTCTGCCTCACTGCTGGAGGCACAAACCACTAAAAAACACAGGTGCTGTGCCCTGTCAGTGACATGAGCGGCAGCGCCAGCCCCAGACTCACCGAAGTTGCCGAGTGTGGCGGTGCAGCCCCGCGCTGACGTGTAGCAGTCATCAATGCCAGCCATCATCAGCAGCTTCTTGGGGACAGGAGCCGACACAATCCCGGTGCCACGGGGAGCCGGGATCAGGCGCACCAGCACAGAGCCGCAGCGCCCCGTCACCTGCGGGGACACAGGGGGTCACAGAGCCCCATAACACAGCCCCGAGCAGCCCTGCTCACCTCAAGGGACACTCACCTTGCAGGGCACCGTGTGCGGCTTCCCGATCTTGTTGCCCCAGTAGCCGCGGCGCACGGGCACGATGGACAGCTTGGCCAGGATGATGGCACCGCGGATGGCCGTGGCCACCTCCTTGGAGCACTTCACCCCCAGCCCCACGTGCCCGTTGTAGTCCCCGATGGCCACAAACGCCTGCAGGAAGAGGAGTTTTCACGGCTCCCTCTAGGGTGGGGGGTGTGCTCAGCAGAGCTCACAGCTTGCCCCCAAACCCATTTTCCCCCTCAGAGTTCATCTTTCAGTCAGAATCAGCCAAGGTTAAGGCACTGAGATTCAATTCCTTGCTGCAGCCTCACACTGGTCAGAACTCCCCATGATCTCCCAACAACATTGCCTCTTTATACCCAGAATTTCTCCCTGAAAACCCAATGCTGCTGTGCAAGAACAACTGAATTTTGCAGTGTCAGAAGAGTTTGTTTAAAACTACTAACAGTCCTCACAGTGAAACATTTATTTACTAGGTAAGACAGAAAATAGGATTTGGAGTGATTAAAATGACACTAGAAATGCAGGAGGGAAGTTGTGAACAGGAGGATCCAGAAAAGTGGGATTACCTTGAACCTGGTGCGCTGCCCAGCCCGGGTCTGTTTCTGCACAGGCATAATCTTCAGCACCTCATCCTTCAGCGAGGAGCCCAGGAAGAAATCGATGATCTCTGACTCCTGCAAGAGTCAGGAACTGAGCACACAGAAATCAGGGAATCCTGCAATGGTTTGGGTTGACAAGGACTTCAAAGGTCACCTAAATAACCCCCCTGCCATGGGCAGGGACATCCTTCGCTATCCCAGGCTGCTCCAAGCCCTGTGTAACCCAGCCTTAGACACTTCCAGGGATCCAGGGGCAGCCACAACTTTTCTAGGAATCTGTGCTAGGGCCTCCTGACCCTCACAAAGAACAATTCCTTCCCAATAACTCATCTGACCCTATCCCAGCTCTCCTAGAGCCCCTTTAGGCTCTGAGGTCTCCCCGGAGCATTCCTTTCCCCAGGTGAACAACCCCTGCTCTCCCTGCCTGGCTCCACCCTTTGGAGCATCTCGCTGACCCATCACTTCCATGTACACAGCAACCCACCTTGATGGGGAGCGAGAAGAGATAAATCTCCTCAAGAGACTTGATCTTCATATCCTTGACCAGGCGACCGAGTTTGGTGACAGGAATCCACTGGCAGAGAAATCCACGGGCAAGAGTCACCAGGCGCCAGCAGCCGCCGGGCCCCGGCTCTGCAGCCCCACGCTGGGGGCTGGCAGCACCCCCGTCCCCGGCTCCCCGCTCACCTCCTTATCCTCGGCTTTCCCTCCGCGGGCTCCGCGGCCCCTCCCGCGGCCTCTCCCGCGGCCGCGCCCGCGGCCCCGCAGCCCGGTCCCGAATCCACCGCGGAAGCCCCCGCGGGCCGCTCCCGCTCCTCCCGCAGCACCGGCGTCGTCCGCCATTTGCTGGAACAAAGCGGGACATCAGGCGGGCCGCGCCGGGCGCGGATGGGGCCGGATGGGCCGCGCCGCCCAGGGCCGCCGCCATCGCTCCTCCGTACTTACGTGATCTCTCAGCGTAGAAAGGCCGCGCTACGGCACCGCCCGCTATTTATAGTGCGCGGGCATCTCGCGAGAGCAGCGCCGGCCCCGCGAGCTGAATGAGGAATACGTCTCGGGCTGGAATGAGCCATTTATGGTGAATTATACAGAGCGCGGGGCGGGCGCCGCTCACGCTATAAAGGGACGCGCGCGGCCGGGGCCCTGAGAGTGCAGCGGGGCGGCGGTAGGTGAGGGGCTGAATGTGGTTGTGAGCGGGAGGGCACTGCCGCACCTTCGTCTTTCTGTGCGCCTTTAGCCTTTATAAAGCTCTCGTGGGAAGTGTTTATGGCGCTGGATGGGTGGGGTGTGCAGGGAACGTCCCGGGAAGGCGCTCCGGGGGCTGCGGAAGCGCCCGGCGCGGTCTGAAAATCACTCGGGGTCTGCTGGTGGCCCCGGGTGAGATAACGGCGCCCATAGCATCGGGAACATTAAGCTTATTGCCCACGGCTGTGTGTGGGGAATGAAACCCATGTTCCCATAGGCCCCGTGCCCGGCGGGTACTGGGATGAGGGGTTGTGGGGGCTGTTCCTCAGAGCTTTGTTCTCTCCAGGCGCTGTTCCCGGCCGCTGAGAGCTGTGGGCGGCGCTGACCCTTCCGCGGAGGAGCTGTGAAGAGCACGGGGATGCAGTGATGGACAGCGACACGGGAGTCACAGCTGAAAACGATTCCTTTCTGTATTTTGACGTACAATAAAAGATAATACGTTTTAATGATAAAGCGTTTCTCTTCTTTCTAAGCGTGAAAAGTCCTGCTTGACGCTGTGGCCGGACCCGGCTATCGCTTCCTTGGGGCGGGGAGCGGTGGTTTTGCTGGGGATTGCTCTGGATCGCGGAGAAGATGCCGCGCGGGTGCTGCTCTGGGCGGGGCTGTCGCGGTATCCCGGAGGAACCGGGAATTTTTGTCCCGTTCTCTGGCGCCGCTCCGCGCCCCGCGTGGCGCTGGTCGCGCCCTCTGTGACCGTGCCGGAAGTGTTCCCTCACTTCCTGCATGTGCTCCGGAAGCACGTGGTCCGTGGCCATGGCGGACACGGACCCGGCCGCCGCCGCCGCCACCCCTGTGCGCTTCAAGAGCAAGTGAGGGACCGTCGGGACCGGGCTGGGGCTGCGAGGGCGAGGGAGGGACCGGGCCGAGCTGGGCCGTGCGACCGGAGCCGCCGGGCCGCCGCCGCTCCGCTTTAACGGAGTCTCTCCGCGCGTCTTTTTCCCCTTCCAGCTACGCCGCGACGCGGAGGATCGAACCGTTCTACAAAGGAGGGCGAATCCAGGTAATCTCAGCTCTGGAGGGACATTTGGGAATGTCCCGCCTCCTGGCTCTAACGTTCCTGTTCCCGGTCCCTTTTCTCTAGATAAGCCAGGATGGGAAATTTATGTTCTGCCCCTGTGGGAGCAAAGTCAACGTCATCGATGTGGAAACGGGAGCTCTCCTGCACAGCCTAACGCAGGTGACGGGGATCAGCCTCTCCTGAGCGTTTTCCGAGGCTCCCGGAGGGTTTTCTCACTGCGGGTATAAAGCCCCCAGGAGTGAGGAGCGCAGGGAGGGCGGGAAGGGATCCAAACACGGGTTTTGGGTGGTTCCCGAGCTGTGCTCGGTGTCAGCAGAGCCGCGGGGAGAAGGGAGCTCCGAGATCTCTCCAAGGACAGTTTAACTGTGGGATTTCCCTTCTGTTTTCCCAGGAGGAGGAAGAGGATGTCACAGCATTCGTGCTCAGCCCTGATGATGAGGTGGGTTTGTGCTGGGGGTCGGGAGCAGCCTGGGACAGGCCGAGCCAGGAATGGGGGGAATTTTGGGGTATCTGCAGGGCCAGGGCTGGGACTCGATGATCCTTGTGCATCCTTTCCAACTGAGGATATCCCATGGTTCTATTCCACACCCTGTGAGATCCCCCTGGAGCCTTCCCAGGCCCTTCCCTGTGGGTCAGACTCAGAGCCTGAGCTCCACCAGCAGCTCCTTGTGGACACTTGACAAACGTCTCACCTCAGCCGGGCCAGAACTCCTGTGTTGGGGTTTTAGAGTCTTTTAGGGGTTTCAGTGTCTGTCCTTGATGATGGTCACAAGGGAGATGAGGCTCTTTGGACCGTCTCTTACAGTACAATAATATTAAAAAAACCCTAAACACATCCCAAAAATAAAGGAGTCATTTTCAGCCTTTCTGTGTAAGGTCATCCGTGGATGGCAGGGAGAAGGAACTCTGCAGACCTGAGATATTCTAGAAACACGTGGTTTTATTGCAAGGGTTGTGGGTAAAAAGGGCTTTGCCTTCAGCCACCAGCCTCGGCTGGAGGGAAGCCCCAAAGAGAGAGGGTAATAAGCAAGAGAAGTAAGGTAAGAGAGATGGGGCGGGTAAGGGAGATAAGAGAGTGAGCACCTTATTACAATACATTGTATCTCCTTTTGTATTGAACAGTCTAATTTACAGTGACCAACTGGCGCAAGATACAAAACCTACAGACTTTTCATGCAGCCTATGAAAACTACTATATTACCATATTCATCCTACATTGTAAACTCTAAAGACTACTTTTCTTATCTACCTTTTCCCTGATACCTTGGCAGGGTGGAGAGGGGCTACATTCTTGGGTTCTTTTGGTTTTTGTCCTTTAACCCATCTCCAGCTAATCCCCATCTTCCTGCCTGCCATGTTTACATCTCAAAGCTGGCTTTCATTTCTATTTCACTCACAGCTTTTATATCTTTAGTATCTCTTGCCAGGCAATCATAGCTGTAAGCTTCTCCTGTCTCATCTCTGCCAACATTTCTGAATCTCAGAGTCTGTGTGGTGTAAAACACAAGGTCCCCCTTTCCCTGGTGTCCCCAGGTGCTGGTGACGGGGAGCCGGGCGCTGCTGCTGCGGCGCTGGCGCTGGCGGGAGCCCAGGTGTGAGCGCACCTGGCGGGCCGTGCACAGCGCGCCCATGGCCACCATGGCCCTTGACCCCACGGCCACCCTGCTGGCCACAGGTACGTGTCACTTCGAGTTTTTTTTTACCCTTCTGATGTTTTTTTTATTTTTAAACAGGAGCTTTCTCGTGCATTGTAATGTAAACAAAGCGGATTTTCTGTGATAAACTCCTGGCTTGACCAGTGGGGTCAGAGGAGTGTCAATCTTGTCCCCCAATCACTAGTCAAAGTCCAAACCCTGTTTAAACCCCAAACCAAAATAAACTTCCTCTTTCTGTCTCATCTTACAACCTGATGGATGAGTGTAGTTCTTTCACATCCTCTAGTGACTCCTGTCTAGAGGAGCCACCTCTGGGGTGACCCATGGGATTCCCTGCTCCTGGATGACCTCCCGAGGGCAGGGTCAGGGCCATGTCCAGTCTGGGGATCTGCTGGATTTCTCTCTCTCCTCCAGAGTTCGTTCCCTGCTGTCCTTCTCTCCCCAGGTGGCTGTGACAGCACCATTAAGGTCTGGGATATGATCAAACACTACTGCACACACAACCTGAAAGGATCCTCTGGAGTGGTACAGTAAGGGCGAGTCTTGTCTGTCAGTCCCTGGCTGTGCTGGGATGCTGGGATTGATGGGGAATTCTTGAATTAATGGAACATAAAGGTCCATTCCAAGCAGGTTCTGGGCTCTTCCTGGCTTTTGAGAGCAGGTTTGTAACAAGATCCAGGCATTCCACACAGGGTCATGGCTGATTCTGCCCAGAGAGGAAATATTTTGGTCAAGAATTTTCATGGAATCACAGAACTCTTGGGGCAAGGACACCTCCCACTAGCCCAGGATGCTCTGAGCCCATCCAGCCTGTCCTGCTGTGGGATGTGCATTATTAAAAGGTTGGGTGGTTTATTCCTGTCCTGTCTCTCTCTTTCTGCCCAGCCTGGTCGAGTTCCACCCCGACATCTCCCGCCTGCAGCTCCTCTCCTCCTCCATCGATTACAAGATCCGCATCTGGGACCTGAAGTCCAGCAAATGTGTGGCACTGCTGGATGGGCACTTCAGTGCTGTCACCTCACTGGCCTTTGCAGATGGGAACACCCTCCTGAGGTACCTCCTGGCAGGGCTTTCACCTCCCTCCTTCACCTCCTGCAGCACTGGGGGATGCTGGAGGCTCTGGGCAGGTTCTCCTTTGAGGGGAGGAGTGGTGCAAGTGCTCAGTGGGTGTCAGCACCTGTGCATTGGAATCATGGAATGGTTTGGTTTGGAAAGGGCCTTAAAGCCCATCCAGTGCCACCCCTGCCATGGACAGGGACATCTCCCATTGTCCCAGTGCGCTCCAAGCCCCATCCAGCCTGCCTGTGTTTCTGGGAATATCCTATGCTGGCACAGGGAATGCTGCTGCTCTCTCTTCCATGGCCTCTCCAGAGAGGTGTTGAGCTCCCACAGTGCCAAATTTGCACCCAGACCCAAGCTGAACAGATTTAGCACTAAAACTGAGCTTTTCATTTGCAGCTCAGGCCGTGACAAGATCTGCATGGTCTGGGACCTGGAGACCAAGCAGAGCAAAAGAACCGTCCCTGTCTACGAGGTGAAACTGCTTTTTGTTTCTTCCTTTGAGGTCCTCTGTAGTTTCTAGGCCATGATCTTCCTCTTTAGGGTCTGAACGTTGTGAAATCAGGTTTCTCTCCCTTCCCAGGGGCTTTCAGCTCTGGTTCTGTGCCTCTCTGACTCTTGCAGACCGTGGAAGCTGCTGTGTTGTTGCCTGAAGAGGGAGATTTCTCTCAGCTGGGTGTGAAGAAACAAGGGCTGCACTTTGTCACAGCTGGCAGCAAAGGTGGGTGTCACTTTTGGAGCCTGAAGGGTGGCACTTCAGTCACTTGACTGCTGTTATTCCTGGGTTGTGTGTTCTCCATATGTGGCAGAAGCCTTGGCTGGAGAGCAGAGCCTGCTCCTGAGTTCCTTGAGCAGGATGGAGCAGGCACAGTCTGATCCTTTTAATGCTCAAACACATTTATCTCTGTTTTCAAACTCAATGAGTTTGATTTGCACTGAAGAAGCAAAACTTTGAGGCTTTTCCAGCCTCTGGATCCTGCCCAGCCTTGCCTTGGAGCTGCGTGGCTTTTCCCAGCGTGGTTTGGATGACATTCCTTGGACATCCGCCGTGTAAAGCAGTGGCTCTGCCATGATTTCTCCTGCTTTTCCAGGCATCCTGAGGGTGTGGGACGTGGCCACAGCTGCCTGTGTGCACACCCAGCCCGTGCCCTTCACGCTGCAGGACGAGCCCAGTGAGCGCAGCCTCTCCCAGTGCCAGTTTGTTCCCGCCAGGAATGAGATCCTCACTGTGTCCGTGGAGCACAACATCATCTTCTATGATGCTCAAACCCTCCAGCTCAGGAAGCAGGTGACAACCCTCAGCCTCCCTTTCCCTTTATCCAGGAGCAGCTCTGCTTCTGGAAGAGCTTTGCCCAGGGGTGCCCTTGGCTCCAGGCTGTTCTGGAATTGTTCCAGAGAATTCCACTGGTCTGGGGGAATGTTGCCCAGAGACCAACACAGGGACGAGAAAGCAGAACAGACTTGGCCAGAGATGCCTCTTGTGTGTAGAAATGACACCCAGTGTGAAATGAAAACTAGTCATTCCCACCTTGTCCTTCAGCTGCCTTTTCCCTCTTGGACTGTTTCCATTGCAGCTTGCAGGATACAATGAGGAGGTTCTGGATGCGAAGTTCCTGGGCCCTGGTGACTCTCACATTGTTGTGGCCACCAACAGCCCCCAGCTGAAAGTGTTTGAGCTGGCAACTTCCCACTGCCAGATCCTGTATGGCCACACAGGTGTGTGACATTGCTGGCCTGGGGGGACGTGGGCAGCTCTTCCTTCATCCGGTTTCTCCTGGAACTCTGGTGGGGAGGAGTCCTTGAGGTGTCGGTGCAGCAGCATCACAGCAGGTCTGGGAGTTGTGTGGGGAGAGGATGTGTCCCACTCTCCCTGTCCCTGCCAGTGAGATCAGTTTAAATTGCAGCTGAAGGTGCAGGTGTGTGACAGGCTCAGTCCATAGGGACCAGGGGTGTCGTGTCTCAGACCTGTTCCCTGTCTCATTAACTGGGCTCATTAACTCACCCCCTTCTGTTGTCCCATCTCAGCATTGCTCAGCACCCACCAGGTTTTATTTCTTCTGTTTAGAAACAATCCTGGCTTTGGATGTCTTCAGGAAGGGCCTGATGTTTGTCACCAGTGCCAAGGTTTGTCACTGTTCTCCATTTAATGAAACTCTTCTTTCCTAGTGATCCTTGTGGGCAAAATTATATTATTTTTGGAACTCCAGAAAAGGCTTTTTGTTCATACAATCCCTGTCTGCTGCATGCCCCAAATACAAGGTTCTCTCACTAACCCTTTTTAACATTGTCCCTGGGAAAATTGGTTGTATTTTATTGGCCTGAAGGAAATGTTTCCTTCTCCAAACATCCTGGTCTGGTGTTGGAGTTCAGAAAAGTTATTAGTGTGAGATGGATGGGGGAAAAGGTGCCAAGAGCCTTGATAGACACAAAAATAAAGCTCTGATACAACCAGAAATAAACCTCCATGCTGGAACCCCAGAGTGGGAGCTGATCTTGTCACCTGCTGCAACAAAGATGACAGTTCAAGCAGGAACATCAGGCACCAGTCAGGCTCAGGGATGTGATGAAAGCACAGGGACCTGCTGACTCCCCAGAAAATTTAGGCATTTCTGTCCTTTTCCCCCCCAGGACAGAAGCATCCGTGTGTGGCGGATGGGCAAGGCTGGCAGGGTGACCTGTGTGGCCCAGGGTCTGGGCCATGCCCATGGCGTGGGTGCTGTCGCCTGCTCCAGGTAACACACTCTGGGGGAGGGAATGAGGGGAGTGTCCTGCTGGGTGCTGTCTGCCCTTCCAGCTGTGCTGCTTCTCATCCCTGCTCCCAGCTTCTCATGGTGCCCAAGTGTGAAGGGATCATGGAATGGTTTGGGTTGGAAGGGACCTTAAATCTCATCCAGGGCCACCTCCTGCTATGGGCAGGGACACTTTCCACTGTCCAGCCTGGTCTCGGATACTCCCAGGGATGGGGGAAATGAAGGAGCTTGGAAAGCTGTGAAAACGCTTTTCCACATCCCAGGAGTGGTTGAGTGTGGAGACCCCAGTCAGGGAGGAGAAACCCCCTGAACTGTTTCCCTGCACTTGATGGTTTCATTCCTTTCAGGCTGAAGGAAAGCTTTGTAGTGACCAGCAGCCAGGACTGCACCATCAAGATCTGGAACATCCCGGAATCTCTCACCTCCAAGGCAAAAGCAGCCTTGATCTCCAGTCCAGAGCCCCTCCATGCCAGGGTGACTGAGAGGGGCCACGACAAGGTACAGCTCCACCTGATCTTTTAGTGCTTCAGTCTCCCTGTTGTGCTGCAGCCTCTGTTCCATGTCTCACACCCAGAGGTGAGGCCTGACCCTATTTCTCCTCTCTTGTGGCTTCCACAGGACATCAACAGTGTGGCAGTGTCCCCCAATGACAAACTGCTGGCCACGGGCTCTCAGGACCGGCTGGCCAAGCTCTGGTCCTGCTCTGACTGTTCCCTCCTGGGGGTTTTCTCTGGACACAAACGTGGCATCTGGTGCGTGCAGTTCTCCCCCATGGATCAGGTCTTGGCCACCTCCTCGGCTGATGGGACCCTGAAGCTCTGGGGACTTCGGGACTTCAGCTGTCTGAAGGTGATGAGAACTTTGCCTCTTGGTCTGGGCAAAACCTTGGGGTTTGTTAAGGATCCTCCCAAAACTTGGAGCTTATTTCTTTGGGCTTTATGAGTGAATCAGATCCTTTTGGGTCTTTCCAAAGGCCTGGCAGAGGCTCTGGCACTGCTGAATTTCCTTTGTGTTTTGCAGACCTTTGAAGGCCACGATGCCTCAGTGCTGAAGATCATCTTTGTGAGCAGAGGAGCTCAGCTGCTCAGCAGGTTTGTGCCTGCCAAAGGATCTGGGCAGATTCCAGAATTAAAGGAATATCTGGCCTCATCAGCAGCACCAAGAGGGAACAGTCTTGTGTCCAAAGAATATTTGGAAAGATTTATAGGAAGATAGTTTAGGCCAGGCCTTCTGTCGAGGTTATTTTAATCTTCCTCTGCTGCAGTTGTTCCATGGATGGATTCCTTGTGGCTGCTGTGGCATCACTGGGTTGGGACAGACACAGTAGACAAAGCTAAGGGTGCATCTTGCCCTCCACATTTTTGGTTAACTCTGCTCCTGTTTGGAAGGAATTGGGATGGGACAATTTAATCTGAAATTAGAAGTGTGACACAGCAAGAATGGATCTGTCCAGTGATTCCCTCTATTGTGTTTCTCTTCCAAAAGTGGATCTGATGGTCTTTTAAAACTCTGGACAATTAAAACAAACGAGTGTGTGAAAACACTGGATGGTCATGAAGATAAAATCTGGGGCCTTCACTCCAACAAGAAAGATGACATGGTTGTGACAGCCTCCAGTGACTCCTGCATCACCCTGTGGCAGGTACAGCGTGGCGTTGGCTCCTCCCTGGGTTAATTGGGGTCATTGGAGAGCTCAGGGTCTCAGTGGTTTGTTTCTAATGTGTTCTTCTCCTTTTCTGGAATTGGTTCAGCAAGGCTGATCTTGGCATTTGGGGCTATTTTTTGTCCATCCTGTATTTCTTTGGAGCTTTGGAGGGAAGTTGGAAATTGCTGGATTTAACATTTAAATTACTTGACCCTGAGATTTTGCTGCAGAAAGTGGTCTCCACATCATATAATGGCTAAATCAAAACCCTTCTGTATTAAAGCAGGATTTGATAAAGTTTTATCCTGATTTTTTTTTAATAGGATGTGACTGAAATTGAGGAGAAAGAAGCACAGGCTAAACAGGAGGAGCAGATTATGAAGTGAGTTGATCTTGTGCCATAAAGAGCTGTGAAAGGCAAACTGTGCAGTGGAAATATCCACACCTGGAATGAGGAAATTGAGGCATTTATTGACAAGCACCACGGACTTCTTAACTCTTACTGCCAAATCTGCTGCTTTTTGTGTAGTTTTGGTTTTTTCCTCTACCTAAAGATTGTCTCACTCTTGCCTCTGATTTGTTTTCCAGAGAGCAAGAGCTTTCTAACCTTCTCCATGAGAAAAGGTACCTCAAAGCTCTGGGCCTGGCCATTTCCCTGGACCGGCCTCACACGGTGTTGACAGTGGTCAAGGGTGAGTCCAGAGTGTGCTCTGAAGGCATTTCCTGCCCTCTCTCCTTTCCCAGACACCTTTTCTACCTGGTTCAAGGCTACAAAGTCCAATAATTAGTCTGAAAGCCTCAGTTTTCCCTAAGGGATATCACCCTGCTCTCATTTCTCTCTCCAGCCATCCTCAAGGAGCCTGAGGGGAGGAGGCACCTGGAGGACAACATTGTTCGGCTCCGCAAGGACCAGAAAGGTTTGTTGCAGGATTGAAGTGCTGAAAGCTTTCAGGTCAGAAAGCTTTGTTTTGTCACCTGAAATTAGAATCCTACAATCCTGGAATGGTTGGGGTTGGGAGGTTGTCCAGTTCCATGGGCAGGGACACCTTTTACTAGGCCAGGACCTGGCCTTGGACACTGCCAGGGATAGGGAGCCTCAGTGACTGTGTGGGAACTGAGGGATTCTCACTCCATGAGAACCCAGGGATGTTTTCCAGTGTGGGCTCTGCTGTGTGCCAGCCTGGCCAGGCTTCCTTCCCCCACAGAGGCAGTGCTGGCCTTCCTGGTGACGTGGAACACCAACTCTCGAAACTGCCATGAGGCCCAGGCTGTCATGGAGACGCTCCTGAAGCACGAGGCACCCGACAGCCTCCTGCAGTTCTCGGGAATTAAATCTGCAGTGGAGTCCCTGCTGCCATACACGGGTGAGGCCCTGTGGGGACAGGCATGGGCTGGTGGGGCTGATTTGGATCAGGGATCATGGAATGGTTTGGGGAGGAAGGGACAGGTCAGTGAATCCACCCCTGCCATGGGCAGGGACACCTTCCACCATCCCAGGCTGCTCCAAGCCCCATCCAACCTGGCCTTGGACACTTCCAGGGATCCAGGGGCAGCCACAGCTTCTCTGGGCACCCAGGGCCTGCCCACCCTCACAGGGAACAATTCTTCTCCAATATCCCATCTATCCCTGCCCTCTGGCAGTGGAAGTCATTCCCTGTGTCCTGTTACTCCATCCCTTGTCCTAAGTCCCTTTCCAGCTTTCTTGGAGCCCCTTTAGGCCCTGGAAGTCTCCCTGGAGTGTTCCCTTCTCCAGGCTGGACATTCTCAGCTCTCCCAGGAGCTGGATTGTGTGCTGCCTCCCCTGTGCCTCTGAGCCCTTCCCTCCTTGCAGAGCGTCACTTCCAGCGGCTGAGCCGCCTGCTCCAGGCCTCCACCTTCATCGAATTCATGTGGCACAACATGAGGCTGGCAGATGTGGCCCAGCAGGACCAGGGGACCCTGTGACCTCCCTCCCACCAATTTCTCTTTCCAAAGAACCCTTTCCACCAAGATGGCAGTTGGATTTTTAGTTCCTGTATTTTGTAATAAATGTTTTAATTTCTAAACCAGCGTCCAATCTCCTCAGGGATGAATGAAAGGAAAAGGTAATTTCCTTGGCCAAGCTGAGGTTTGTGTTTTCACACCCTGGATTTTCAGACTCACAAACAGCAGTCAGTTTGGGATAAAACAGCAAAATCCCAACGGGCAGTTGGCATTTAAAGGGTTCGTGGAGCTGGGATCCTGCTTGGGCAAAGCAGTCTGGTCCAGGGCAGGGGATCTCACCTGTGCCACTCAAAATGTAGCACCTGCGAGGGAGAGAAGCACAATTTAAATTCTCCAAATAGCAAAATTTTAAAGCATAAAACACAAGCAGGCTTCAGGGATATTTACATGTATTTATTTCATAGACACAAATGTACAAAATTCAAACAACACAAACACCTCACAAGTTCTTTATAAAAATACTACCATACCTGGGAGAACAAGTACAATTAAAACCATCAGTGTAAAGAAAGTCTTAATTTTCCTGTAACTCTTTTTCTAACTCATTTCTAGCAAATGAGTTTAGGATTAGAATTGTGAGTTTCAGTAACTACCCATTCCCCTGGAAAGAGGAATGTTTTGTCCATAAAAGTGACCTCTGTTCCAAATCCCCTGTGACTCCCCTGGCTGTGTTACTTGTGCCTGCACAAATGTGGCTGGAGGGAACAGGGATGAGTTTCCTCCCCAACAGGTTTTTTTATTCTCACAACCATTCAGGAGACCCATTCCTATATTTCATGGCCTCTGCAGTAACCTACAAAAACCCCAAACAGAAGCCAAAAGTCAAAAAGTTTTAAAAAAACGTGCATAAAAAGGGGGGGTCAGTAACTGCCATCACACAGGTGCATCATCCCATCCCTCCTCCTTCCCATAATCAGCTCAGGGTGCCTGGAGTGACTCAGGCACTCTGGTGCCACCCCTTTGCCCTCCACGGTGGCTGTGCCAGCTCATCCTGGTGTGGGGAATAACCCAGGCACAGCTGTGAAACACTCACGTTCTGCAGGGCAGGGCAACACCTGCCCCAGGGAGAACTCACTGAGCTCCCAGCCACCTCCAGCTCTGCAGCTGCCCCATCCTCAAGGGACCCCACTGAGTCCTCTCCCAGTAACTCCCTGTGGAAGCAGGGAGGTGATGGATGTGTGTGTGCTCCTCGGGAAGGGACAGTCTCAAGCTCTGACACTCCGGAGCCTCTGCCCACGGCTGCCAGGGGACTCCAGCGAGCGGGGTGTCAGGGCTGTCCCCGTGTCCCCTCCCCAGGGACGCTAATGCCGGCTGGGGTTGGGGAGGGCCAGCCGCAGAGCCGATTGCTGCACGGCGCGCTTGGTGACGGTGCTGCAGCGCTGCAGGATCTCGTGAGGTGAGGGACGGGCTGGCACCTTGGGGACACCCGCGGCCAACTCAGGGTCAGCCAGGGACGTCCTGAGCTCGGCTGCGGAGGACTCCACAAAGCCGGAGTCGTTCCTGTTCCTGAGGGCTGGGGATTTGCTGCCGTGGCTCGGGGCAGGAGAGCTCCTGGCCTGCTCCACCTCGGGCAGCGATCGCGACAAGTCGGGTTTCCAGGCCAGCCGGGCGTCCCCGTCGCTGCTGCTGCCCGAGCTCAGGGAGGAGCTGTCCAAATCCAGCTCCGGAGTGGAGCTGGCCCTGGGCAGAGAGCTGGATCTGCTCCTCGGAGCGCTGCAGTGCTCCTGCCGGGCCGGGCTGGGCCGGGGCACCGCCTCTCCCCGTGGCTGCGGGGAGCACAGGTTGGGGCTGGAGGCGTTGAGGCCGCAGCTCAGCATGGTCTGGAGCTTGCAGTGAGGGTTCTGGTAGGGCCGGAGGCACAGCGAGGGGATGTAGCCAGTGCAGCCGTTGTACCTGAGGGCAAGGATGGAAAGAACACTGAGAAAACCCTTCCAGCACCTCGGGCAGACAGGAGGGAGCACTTGGGGAAGCAGGTCCGTGGTGCACATGGGGTGTGAGGACAGGAAAATCATCCCTCAGCTCAGGGGGCTCCCCTGTGCATCCCACACAGGAGGGGAGGAACAGCAAGCAGCTCCCTCAGGGAGCCAGGACTTTGGGAAAGCTTCCTCACCGGATCAGCCACCAGCCATTGTGGGATCTCCTGAGCACCTCCACAACCACCCCCTGGTTCAGTGAGAGCTCATCTGCATTCTGAGCGTCGTAGGCCTGCACCACAAAGTACAGGCTGCCTGCAGAGAGAGGGAGAGGTTGGATTTGCCTTGTGGAGACAGTGCTCTGATCCCTGTGAGAGACCAGCCCAGCTGCAGGGCAACTGTCCCTGAGTGACTGGTTTGCTCACGGGCCCAAATCTGATCCATTTAAGTTGGATATAACGAAGAAGATTTTTACAAAAAGGGCGTGGAAGAGGTTGCCCAGAGAAACTGTGGCTGCCCCTGGATCCCTGGAAGTGTCCAAGGCCAGGTTGGACAGGGCTTGGAGCAACCTGGGACAGTGGAAGTTGTTGGGGCTGGAGCTGGATGGGCTTTAAGCTCCTTTCCAATCCAAACCACTCCAGGATTCCATGACCCACAGGTGGTGCCAGAGCCAACCAGAAGAGTCAGAGCTCCAGGCAGGGACTCCAGGCAGTGGGTAAAGTGGTGGGGTTCTGCAGAAGTCATGTTTTGAAGGAGGAACAGACTTACCCTCCTCATCTGAGCTTAAGGCATTCTGCATGTCCTCACAGGCATCAAGCTCTTCCAGGTATGAGGCTGGGAACCAGGCTATCTGCTTGTCTGCATTTTCCACCAGCCACCAGCCTACAAAGAGGAAAAATATCCAGATTTTAACAGGCTGCAAGTCAAAACATGACAATAATCCCTGGGTAGGGGACACAAGGGACAGGAGGGACATTCACTGTCCCACCAGATAAGCACACAACTGCAAACACCTGAACCCCTGACACTACCTCAGCATTTGCCTAGGTATGAATCCATCTGCCCATCCACCCTGATACTGAATCCTCTCAGACCTACCAGTCATGTCCTTGATGAGCACTTCCACAATCTCCTTCTGAGCCACAGTGAAGGGTTTGTTCTTTGTGTCTTTGGTTTCAAAGGCCTCAATGCAGCGGTAGCTCTGTGACGCGTGAGGGAGGGTGATGGAGAGGGGCTGGGGGTTCTTCTCCCTTCTGAATACTGATGGCATGATCACAACACTGAAAAGTAAAGGTGCATGTCAAAAAACTCATGTGAAAGGTTGAGTTTAGTATTGGTTTTGGTGAAATTGTTTCTGCAGTAGGCTGAGAAAAGGTTCAGGCATCAGAAACAAAATGAAGCTGGATTGAAGCACCCAGCTGAACTGCCCTGGAGTGTAACTGGGGTTTCCCTTCTATCCATATCCCATAACAGTTCTGCTTCACAAAAAAACCCCAAAAAATACAACTCATATTTCATACCTATTTTCAGGGAAGGAGGGATCAAGGTCTTGAGTCTGTGCCTTGAAAAACTGATTCACCTCTTCACTCCGGGAGATTTTCACATCTGTTTTCAGCAGCTCCTGGGAATATGTTTCCAGCAGTTTCAGGATCTCCAGGCACCTGTTCAGCTTCCCACCCTTCCTCTGCTGCATAGTTATACCTTCAAAATAACAAGGGCACTGTTGGGACAGGACAGAAATGGATCTGGGCCCTGGGAGCAGCATTTTTTCCCTGAACACTGGGGTGTCCTCACCCACCACCCCTCCTGCCCAAGCCCAAACTGTACAAAGTCACTGTCCTTGCCTTCCCTGTCATTTTTAACAGCTCCTAAAACAATTTTTTAACATCCAAAATTTCTCTTCTTTTCACATGTAAAGTTTCAAGAAGCCCTAGGTCAATGTTGGAAGTGTAGCATTAATTTGCCAAGTGCAGCTATCTATTAAAAAAAATCAAATTTCAAATATATCTCAAATTTATCTATTAAAAAAGCCTTTCTGGGTCATTTTAAGTCTGTACTAGACCCAAACATGCTGATGTGACCCAGTGGTGCCATGACAGGAGCAAGAGTGAGCCCCTGATCTGTTCCAGAGGAAGGTCAGACTTGGAGGCTTCAGTCTCTGTCATGGGTTATGACTGTCCCCAGCCACTCTCATGTTTGTTGGTCCATCAGAGATTTGTCCTTACCTTTAAACCTGGGTAAACTCCTCAGTGACCCACTCTCAGTGGGGAATTTTCTCTTCAGCTCTTTCTAAAAACAAGGAGAAGGAGAGAACAGTGATTCCTCAAAGCTGACGCATGGCTAGGCTCCTTCCCCTTCCCAGGACAGGAATCTTGAAACTGGAGGAATTGAAAATTCACTTACATGGAATTTCTTAAAGTCTTCAAATGTCCTGTAGATGAGAATATTGTTCTGATCTGACCAAGACACAAACATCATGTAGTTCTGTGAAAAGGGAAAAGAAAAGCAGTTTAATCCCAATGTTCAATTTTGAATGCTTCCAGGCAATCAGGATTTGCTGTGGGTTAGTCGAGGCTTTTACTGTCACATTAAAAAATTAAATGAAACACGAAACCTACAAAAATATTTCCTTAATTTCATGACCCTAAATGGATAATCATTGCTGAAACCAGGAGAATTTTATGGTGCTGTGACAGAAAGAGAGCAAAACGCAAGATAATAAGCCCATTAAAAATCAAGTCCCCTTGTCCTACACCCTTAGGCTCAAACCCCAATACTATGGAATAACCAAGCATATCCCTGGAAGAGTAATTCAAAATCCTCTAGCCTCCCAATCTATAAATTATATTTAAGGAGAAAAACAGAGCCAAAAAAAGAGAAAAAATAAAAAATTCAAGTACCTTCTGTTTTCTGCACTGCATAAAGCCGACAGCCTTCACATGCACGGGGTACCTGTTGCAGCTCATCTTCCCCACGGCTGCTGCTCCTCCTTCGCAGGGAACCAGAGGGATGTGTGAGGGAAGGATGAGAGCTGGAGGGATGAGAGCTGGAGGAAGCAGAGATGCGGCTCCAGCCCCGACTGCCGAGGTTAAATACCCTGCAGCAGGAGGCAGGGCAGAGGTGTTCCCGAGCTTCCTCCTCCGCCCGGGCAGAAATTCCGTGCTTTGGCAAACTACCGCGTGCCTTTTACCTTTGCCCCCGCTTTTAACATGCAAATGTTGCCGGGCGCAGGCGGGACATAGTTCAAGGAGCCGCGGAGGAGAAACACATTCTTTTATCACATCTTAACCAGTGCCGGGAAGGGAGCCGGGGCTGTTTGCCAGCCCTGAGTTAAAGGAGGTCACAGGGCCAGCAGCACCTGCCCCGAGATATTTCCGGGACACATGTGAGGGTTTTATGGCTGTACCGCACAGTCACCTGCAGCTCGGGCTGAGCTCACTAAATCAGCCCCAAGAACTGATTTAGAACATGGGTTGTAAAACACAGATCAGGCACCATTTAATGTGAGTAATATTTGTTGCAAATATTTTTTTCCCCTGATTTGTCCCACATGCAAGTTACTTTAAATAGGTTTCTGACAGTTTTATCAATATCTCCATGGAGATCCTGATGTAATGAACAAACACATCCCCAGGATGTAACTAAAAGACTGAAAGCTCCTCAGGTGTAAATATGTGATGGAAATTCAGTTCTGAGTGCTCTGCCCCACATCCAAGCCAAGTGTCCACGCCCCCCCAGGACAGCCACCGGCTCTTCCTAAGGAGCAGCTCCACTGCCCAGAGGCAAAGCAGGAGAGATAATTCCAGCCTTGGACAGCCTGTCCTCTCCCTGAACCTCAGGGCTGATGGGCACTGTGTGATCAAAGCGCCTCTTCTTTGATAAAGCCTCAATTGAACCATTATCACTATAATTATCTTTATCATTATCATTATTGAAACCCAAACTGAGAAGCTCAGCCGTGCCTCCTTTTCATTTCCCAGCTACTCCTGGTGTCTCAAACCCTCAGCAATGGCTGCAGGTAATTTTTCATCTACCAAAAAAACGCCCCAGAACTGGAACAGGGAGCCAAACCAGATTCCTTCTGGAAAACACTGTCAGGAGGGTCTAGGTTTGTGTTCCATGAGCACAGGAGGCTGCTCCCACACAGCAGGGTGGCAGTTCCTGGGGACAAAGAAAGCGGGTTTTACTGCTGCTGGATATCTGTCCTGCATTAAAAGGGAGTTATTCAAAGAGCACTTTGGTTCAGTGTGCATTTTGGAGAGAAAATCTCTCCAACAGCATCTCCAAGGCATTTCCTGGCTCAGGAAGCCACAGAGGAGCTGCCCTGTGGGAAAGGGATGTGAAGCAGCTCCCCGCCCTCCACAGTCCTGGAATCAGACCCTCCATCCCCTCTGTTACAAAGGCTCCAGCCAAAGCACGTGCTGGTAAATCTCCCCGGACCAAAGACTGAGGATTTTATGGAGTGAGAAGAAATCACTTCATCCAGCAGATTTATTTAGAAAGTCTCAGTCTCTGAAATGCCAAAACCCTTTGCTGACTCCATGTCCTCAAACCTGCACTCCTTGGCTTCCCCTTGGCAGCCAAGCCAGGGCCAAGCTCACCCTCTCGTGTTTCTCTTAAGCAGCTCTTGGAAATACCTGGGACCAAGACTCCCAATGAAGCACCTTGGCTTGGTTTCGCGTCTCAGAGCAAACACAACATTTCCAAGAGCATAAAGGTTTAAACATGTTCATCCTGACTGAGAAAAGCCAAAGACAAGGAAAGCTTTGGAGGAACTGCAACACAAGGAGATGGCTGGGGAGGCTCAGAGAGCACTTTGATCTGCAGATGCCATAAAAACCAGAAGAGTAGGAAACAGCCTTGGTCAAAGGCTTTTTCATCATTCTCAGGGAATTCAAGCAGAAAAGGGGGTGTGGAAATACATCTAATGGAATGTTAAACAGGAAGGTAAAGCTATACATGGGTTCACAAGTCACCCAAGGCAGAAGGACCAGCCATGCAGTTTGGAGAGCTGATCTTCTGGAAGATTGGACTGACTGAGAGATTGCTGGTGATAGCAGTGTTGTTTTAAACCAAATATGAGCAAAACTGCTCAAAACTCAATAATTGGTTATTGAGTAAAAGTTTTGTGGAAGGTCACTGTGACACAGAACTGAGGTGCAGGGAGGGAGAGGAAAAGCCTGGCACTCCTCTGAGACACCAACACCTCTGGAGTCACCTGGAGGGCTCAGTTCCAGCTCTGCAGCTGTCACAGCAGTATCGGTGCTCTGGAGATATCACATGTGATGTCATGAAACTGTCTGCTGCAGAATGACCTCATGAGCCACATCATGTCTGCAGTGACACCGCCTACGAAACCAGAAGGAGGCTGGGCCAGATGGCCCTTGCATGGGCACAGTGCTCCTCAAAGCTCTCCACAACTCCTGGCCATGCCAGGGCCATTCCTGTTGGGAGGGAGGGTAGTAGAGGCCACCAGTAGAGGCCATAATTCCTCTTCTCTACTGGATGCATTTGAACTCACTTAGAAAAAACAGGACATTGTTTTTCTGATGTTATCAAGTTTACTTTGTGTCTTCTACAGCTTCCGTGTCATCCTGCCATAAATCAGTGTCTCTTTGGGCGTAATAATTAATGGCAGGGGAGAAGGGGTCTGCCCAGAAAAAGTCAGAGTCAGGAAGAATTGCTGGACACTGACGTTTCATCATTGATATTTATTTACACAACTCTCAGAGCAGCAGTTAATTTTCCTTTAGTTGTTTTACAAAGTGCCAAAGAGATCATAAATTAACAGGCAGTATGTTGGAGTGCACTGCCCAGCTTTGCCAAGATGCAGGAAACATGGGATTTTTCTGTAATGACTCCCATAATTTTGCAGTCTGTTCCAAGAAAGCCTCCTGCATCCCACCAAGGTGGAGCTCTGCCATTTAAGGAGCATCACTACAGCCATGAACAGCTGCTCTGTGGACAGAAACATGTTTGTGTCTAAGGTGACCAAGGCATTGTCACAGGGAGTCACATCAGACTGCCTGCCCCAGATTGCCCACAGCTGGGGAGATAAAGGACATCACCTGGAGACTGCAAGGAAGGCCCCAGAGTCACCAGGGCTGTCCCACTGAGTATTTCCATTCCAAGATCAGCCTCCTTTCTGTCACAAATAAACACTGATGCTCTGCTTTCCTTTTCATTTCAGTGTGGATCAGGAGTAACTTCAGTAGAAACAGAATCTGAGTGCACAGATGTTCGGGGGCAGCCAAAGGCAACCCCTCTCCAGCTCCTCCTGAGCCATTTTCCAGGTCCAACAAGAAACAGCTTTGTCTCAAATGCTTGGAGAGAAGCAGCTGTGTTATGAACATCTTTCCCACACACAGAAGTCATGTCTGGGCTGGTGAGTGACCTGTGCCCCTCATGGCTGATGATGTGTGGGACTCTGCATCAGGGATTTCTCCTTCTGTGGCAGGCACAGGAAAGGCAAAGAGAGGAAAAGTCCTTAAACCCTCAGGACACTGCAGCTGTGAGGAAGAGATAGAGAAAGGAGCTTTGGGCACAGCCAGGGGGGCCTGGAACAAAGCTGGTGGACAAGCTTCATCTTTCCCTCACTCACCTTCAGGATCAAAACCTGCCCTTTACTGTTCTTGAAGGTCACCTGCGATGACACATGGCCTATCAGCACCTTTAATGAAAAGCCCAGATGCTAAAAGCCGATTTTAAAAGCACAAAGAGGTTTTAGACTTTTAATAAATAGAGAAACAGACCTTTATTTAAAAAGAATAATGAAAACCCAGACACTGGAGTTGACAAAAGTCTCCTTCACCTCATGAACAAAGGAAGCAGTTGAACTTTCACACAGGCCAGGATGAGAGATTTTGCAGTAACTAATCCAGAAGAAAGTATTTCATTTCATTCTAATTTCAGCAGCTGCTGCAGGCATTAAAGCATTTCTCTGTGGCAGACCCAATTCAGCAACGCTTTGAGCCCAGGCAGCAGCTCAGCCCTTTCCCACTCCATCACGGGAGCTTCCCAAGGTGCACATCCCTCTTCAGTGCAGGGAGTCACTCACTCCTCACAGGCAGCTTTGCTTCAGCATCCAAAATCACAGCATCACATCAAACTCCCTCAAACCTCACTCCCGAGGCGTCATTGACTTTGCGAAGCCCTTGGGATGGCCCCGCCCAGCCCAGGGAGAGCTCTGCCCGTCTCAGGTTTGCTCGCTGCCCGGGGCACGCACATCGCACCGTCGTGTTTACCAAGTGCTTGCTGCAATGATTTCATAGTTCTTTTATAAAAGTGACATGTTTTCTTAAGGTTATGCAGAGGACAAAAGTGTAATTCAAGAGGGAATCTTCCAGAGAGGGTGAGAATGTAATTTAAGCTGCTTCAAGAAGAGGAGGTTGCCTGAATTATTTTCTTAGGAAATAGCGGTGTTTGATGAGCGCTTGGCACGAGGCCAGCGCTGTGTGGACGTGCTGGGACCCAAGAAGGGGCTCTGAAGGGAGAAGAAAAGCAGGGTGGAGTTTCCAAGGGAGTTTGAGGCTCAGCCTGCCCTACACATTCCTAAATCCAGGGGGGGAAATCCCAGCAACACCAGTACAGCCAATAGCAAGCACAGCAGCACCAGCGAACATGGACAAATGTTGTTTTCACTCTTCACTGGGGGAAAATCTGTTCTTACATCATGCTAAATATAGTAAATTGATTGAAGATAAGACCGTTTTGTTCCTTCCAGATTAGTCACAGTCTCTCCCTTTCCTCATTCCCGGCCATCGTGGAGCAGAGTATGCAAAGTCTTATCTCTCCTGGGGATTCCACCAGCACCAGGAGCTTTGGGTAAGGTTCACCCGCATTTCAGAGCAAAGACAGCAACTTGTGTTCCTTGGCCCCTTCACAAACCAGGGAAAACCAGACCCAATCTTCACTTAAAAGCCTGGTGGGAGAAAAGCAATGCAGAAGGAATTATTCTTTCATTTAAGTTTAATTTTTAAGGAGTCCAAACATAACAACTGTTACCTGAGGAAAATCTCTTCCACAGAAGCAGACTTCGTGTTGAATTCCTTTGACCACCTTCTGGAAAAAAGGAATCACCCCAAATCAGGGGCCACTCTCCTTTTGCAAAGCCAAGAGGAACAGGAGCTGATCACTGAAGACTTTGTGCTTCATTTTCCAAGAGCACAAAAGGAACCCCCAATTTTGCTGTGTTTATCCTCAGAATGGATGAACGGAGCACGACACAGGCAGGACCATCTGAACCAACCTGCAGAAATAATTTGGTTTTCTCCCTGCCCCTGCCATCACCATTACTCATGGATTCTCATTTTTATCAGCAAGAGGAACCACACATAAAAATGGCACCAACTTTAAAATAACAAACTCAGTGTCTGGTGTAGATGCCCAGATTTGAGCAAAGCAGTGCCTTGTGCTCAGTATTACACTTCAGACTGTTCTGAACACATTTCAACAGTTCTGGATGGATCTGGACCGAGATCAACATCTCAGCCATTCCCTGGCAGGGGGGCTGCAGGCTCCTTCCCAATATCTGGGTGATAAATTAATACTTTCAGGAAATTTTGCAGGTGATAAAGTTCTTTTATGCAAGCAGAGAGGATCAATATGATTTACTCATCTAGAAATAAATGTCTCTTTTTTTTGTTTTTGCTATTTCCTAGTTGTAATTTCTCAGACAAGTCTATGACTAATGCCTGGTGCTGGCTTATCACTGGTCAGACTTTAGGCTCACATTCTTACGTGTAAATACAAGGCAGCTTCCTGCTGTATTCCCCTGCAGAGGGAAACAGTTACATTCAGCTGGAATACCAAAAAAACCATCATAAAAACACTTGGTAAGGATCCTGAGAGCCATAGGGTACATTTTTCCCCCCAAAAAAATCATGTAATGGTTTGGGTTGGAAGGACCTTAAAGTCCATCCAGTGTCACACCCTGCCATGGGTAGGGACACCTTCCACTGTCCCAGGGTACTCCAAGCCTGTCCAGCCTGGCCTTGGGCATTTCCAGGGATGGGACAACCAGGACCTCTCTGGACAACCCATTCCAATTTCCTCATTTGAAACTTTAAATAAGTTACTGGATATTCAGTGGTATTTAGATTCCCAAATGAAGAAGGCTCCGAGAATATTATTCCTTGTCCTATCCATAATGACCAGCCTGCAGGAACCTGGGTCACACTGCTGGGACAGAGTTGTGTGAAGCCTCTTTGGGATCATCCCTCCTTGGGATCATTTCCCCTTGTGTCTGCTCTCCGCAGAGCAACCCCTCACTGTGGTCACCCTGCTTTGCTCAGGGGCTGTATTTAAGCCAGGACCTTTGTCCTTGCCCAAGTCCTCTGCGAGGATCTCTGTGCCATGGATTTTGCAGGGCTCAGAGCGGGGGGAGGGTGTCCAGCCCCATTTCTTCTTCTTTCCCCAAGCCCTACAGTCAGCTGCCCATTCTGAGCTCTGGTCTAGCAGGCACAAAGGTAAGGGCAGAAGATCAAACAGCTCTGAGAAAGGCAAACACAGCCTTTCATTCTCTCCAGCATGAGTTTTACTGCTGCTTCCTGGTGACTGCTGTCATCACCTCCTGAGCTGCCCCATTCCAGGCATGGCTCTGAGGAAGAGGGACATACTCAGTGATATCTGTGACTTCAGTGGGCCCAGTCTCACAGGCATGGGTAGCTGAAAAACAGGAGCTTTGCTGGCAGCACCTGTGCCCAGGAGCCCTGGGCAGGGACACTCTCAGTATCCCAGGTTGCTCCAAGCCCCATCCAGTCTGGCCTTGGGCACTCCCAGGGATACAGAGGCAGCCACAGCTTCTCTGGGCACCCTGTACCAGGGCCTGCCCACTCTCACAGGGAAGAGTTCCTCCCCAAAATCTAATTTGTGTGAGGAGTTTGGTAACAGGCTCTAGCACACTCCAGCTCCTAAATCAGTGTTAGGAGCAGAGGGTTGGATGGGTTAGGCTGTCCAAGGGGGAGCAGGATGGAATGTTCCCTCATCCTTCCTCGGCTCTCCACCACATTCCTTCCTTTGGATGGAACTAATTTGTCTCTGCACTTGGATTCATTTAGAGACAGAAAAGTGAATTTCCTTGCTCTGACTTGAATTTGAGCATTCCTCCATTTTTTAAACTTTGAAATCCAAGATGATGCTGGACCTGAAGGCAAGTGGGGAAAATTGGGAGGACCTTTCCCTAAAGAGCCAGCTCTGCTCCTAGAGCTGAGCAGGAAAAGGGCGAGGGGTCCAATGTGGAGCACAAATCTCTGTAACCAATAGCCTCCTTCAAGGCTGTGAGCTTTTTCCTTTTCAATAAAGATGCTGGTATTTTAAGTGATAAATTAAGTCACTATCAAGGAAGCAAAGTCTGCTAACGGCCAAACCAAGAGATTACTGTGATTTGGAAACATCTCTGCAACTATTTAATTGCTTGAAGACCAAACAATGAAGCTCTAGAGGAAATTCCCTGAGTATCTCATTATCTTTTTTCCTGAGTATATAAAAATTAACAGGGTTGTGAGCATCAGTTAAAACATTTATTGGTGGGCAAGGAAAGCAGACATAAAAATATTGCTGTCCCTACTTGATCTTTCCTTTGCGTGTGAAATTTATCTTTATGGTTATCTACAACTTTACACAAAGCCATTCCAGCAATTCCTACCAGTTACTCATGTGTCTTCTCCCTCCTTCACAAAAATCTGCAAATAAAGATTCCCAAGAAATTGCAAATAAATAAAAATAAAGCAGCACTAATAAATAGAGACCCCAAGATGGAGATCCAGACCATCAGCTCAGTGCTCCACAGAGCAGGAACAGCTCAGCCATGTCCACATGAAACACACCAAGTGTTGAAGTATTTTTGAGGGCTAGTCCTTGAGGTATTTCTCTAAAATTATGCTTTTTCTAATACACATTTTACACCACACTGTGTTAAATCACACACACGCATATATATATAAGGTGACATTTTGGTCAGCTCCATCTTGGTCATACATTTGTTTGCATTAAACAAAATAATAATATTTTTCACTTGACAGGAGATGAACAGGAGAAAAGCTGAAGTGGACACAAAATTCACATTGTTCACCGTAGGAGACTTGTGGCTCCCAAACCTTTAAGACCATGCCAGAATCAAGGTGAAATGAAGGATAAGAGCAAGTCTGTGCTGCTCTCCAAGTTTTCACCCTGTGACCTCTGTTAAGAAATTCTTAGCTAATTAATATTTCCAAGGGGTGAAAGAGCAAGC
This sequence comes from Zosterops lateralis, assembly GCF_965231275.1. NCBI lineage: Eukaryota > Metazoa > Chordata > Aves > Passeriformes > Zosteropidae > Zosterops > Zosterops lateralis. Next base: position 6,375,608 of record NC_139775.1, read on the forward strand.
TCCAAAGTTTCATGCCAGGCTGGACCGTTGCCCAGGCCATCCCCCTCATGTGCTCACAAGCATGTGGCTCTCTGGGAATAAAAGAAGAAATGTCAAATGTCCATTCAAGACCAAGGTGCTGGGGTCAGGTCTGGCTCTCCATCACCTTGAGGAGCCCAGCCAGTCCCAGGCAGTGCCTGCCTTGGTGTGACATGTGCCAGTACTCTCAGAAAGAGGAAACTCCTCCCTCAATATGGATTTACAAGCACGGTGACAGTTGTCAAAAACACACAGAACTTCATATGGGCGCATTGTATAGAGGAGCATGAGTTGAATGGAGTTATCTACCTGTTTGTCTATAAAATCGCCCTGTTGATTGTATGACTCTGCTGGAGATAACGCTGAGGTGCCCATCAGCACTACTGGCACGAAGAGCTGCTGTGTGCCGTGGGCTCTGCCACACACAGTGTCTACACATCCTGGAATCCCAGAATAGTTGAGTTTGGAAGAGATCATCCAGTCCAGCCCCGTGCCCAGGCAGGGTCACCTGGAGCAGGTGACACAGGAACATGTCCAGGTGGGTTTGGGATATCTCCTGAGAGAGATCCACACCCTCCCTGGGCAGCTGTTCCAGGGCTCTGCTCTTTCCTCTGTCATGGAAAGAGGTTCTTCCTTGTGTCAGGGTGGAACTTGTTGTGTTTTAGTTTCTATGCATTGCTCCTCGTCCTGTCACTGAACAGAGTCTGGCACCATCCTGTGACACCCCTGGGAGGGACCTGTGTGGGTTGATGGGATCCCCTCTCAGCCTTCCCTTCTCCAGACTGACCAGGCTCAGCTCCCACAGTCTCTCTACATGGAGATGCTCCAGACCCCATATCAACATAGATTTATATGTACTTTTGTGCTCATTTGTGAGGGCCTTATGAGGGGAACTGTTCCTTGGCACCCACTGAGGTGACATGGCTGAGCCCCCTCACACCCTCAGGGGGGTCCATGGCAGAGCCCCCTCACACCCTCAGGGAAGACATGGCAGAGCCCCCTCACACCCTCAGGGGGGACATGGCAGAGCCCCCTCACACCCTCAGGGAAGACATGGCAGAGCCCCCTCACACGGCGGGGAAGCAGAGGGAGATCTCCTTCCTACGGGACCTGTGTGTCCCCCCGCGAGGGGTGAGCACAGCCCCACCACACCCGAGGGGATGTGAAGCGAAAACCGAGGAAGCACAGGCAGGAGCGCCGTGTTCTCCTCACAGGCGATATTTAAACACAAGAGTTTGCTGCAGTTTTTTGGTCAAAATACACCACAAACGGCACTTGGGTAGGTGCCGGGTGCCAGCCCCCTCACGGGCGGGAATGGCGCCGCCCCGGCCCGTCCTGCACTGCGGCGTCGAAATGGCGGCGCCCAGCGAGGGCCGTGCGGGTCGGGGGTCTGCGCCCTTCCCGGGCACCGACAACGGCTCCTTCCCCTTCCCCTTCGCCATCCCGCACGGCACGGCGGGGGAGCCGCCCAAGAAGCCATGCCGAGCCTGCACGGATTTCAAGAGTTGGCTCCGCGAGCAGAGGAAGCAGGCGGCCCCGGGCAGCGCGGTGAGGCGCGGCGGGAGCCTCCCCCTGGAAATCCTGGCGATCCCCAGTCCCTGCAGAGATCCGTCAGTCTTCCATCCTGCCCCCTCAAGTGGGATGAGGCTGCGTGTTCCCTTCAGGGTGTGAAGGAGTCGGGATCAGGGTTCCCTTCAGTGGGAATGGGAAGGGGATCCCCATCTTCTCTCTGGGGGTGAGGGGGCTCTGCCATTGCCCCTGCCGAGGGTGCGAGGGGGGCTCTGCCATGTCCCCTGAGGGTATAAAAAGGTCTTTGCCTTGTCCCCACAGAGGATGTGAGGGGGCTTTGCCATGTTCCGATTGAAGGTGTGAGGGGGGCTCTGCCATGTCCTCAGAAAAGATGTGAAGGACGTGCTCCCCTCCACTTCACCCTCCCACCCAGCGCAAAAAGGCTGTTTCCCCCCCAACCCCAGTGTCCCCTCACACTCCTCTGTCCTTCTGCAGGATGTGGCGGTGGCGGAGGACAAGGAGCCCCCTCCGGACTGTCCCCTGGACAGCGAGCAGCTGGGCCGCAGCACCTGGGCCTTCCTGCACACCATGGCCGCCTACTACCCCGACCGGCCCTCGGGGGCGCAGCAGAAGGAGATGAGGGACTTCATCAACCTCTTCTCCAAGTTCTACCCCTGCGAGCACTGCGCAGAGGACCTGAGGGAGAGGTGAGTGGCCTCAGAGGGTTTTTTGAGGCTCTGAAGGACAAGTGACTGGTCTCAGCATGTTTTTGTTTTTTTTTTTTTTTTTTTTTGAGGATCTGGGGAAAGATGAGTTTCCTCAGTGAGTTTTTTGTAGATCTGAGGGAAAGGTGAGTGCCCTCAGCAGGTTTTTATCTGGACTTGCTAGGCTTGCTAGGAGTGCTGGGCTGCAGCAGCTAGTTTGCATATCAGCAGCTCTTCCTGCACCTGAGGTTTGTAGCTACCTGAACTGGATTCTTCCATTATTGCATCAATCACAGATGAACTTACTCAAAAAACAAACACTTGTCCTCATGCTGTTGAGATCTGGGCTGCCTCCAAGGGTTCCCTGAGGGGATTTTGGAGTTTTCTGGTTCAAAGTGGGCTTGTGAATAGTTGTGGAATTAGACTGGGACTTGGAATAATTTGGTTTTCAGGAGACAAATATTCTTCTACCCTCTAAAATGCCCTGTATTGGCAATCTCAAGTAGTGAAGGCAAAGACTGAAATGGGCTGATGTGTTTGATTTGGTAGAAGATATCCCTGCCCATGGCAGGGGCTGGGGATGAGATGATCTTTAAAGTCCACTCCAATCCAAACCATTCTGGGATTCTGTGCTAAAGTTTTCTGCTCCTCTCAGCTTCTTTCTCAAAAATTTCAAAGAATTTGTTTCCCCTTCCCCGTTTGCAGATTAAAGACAAACCAACCCGATACGAGCACCAGGAGTAGCTTCTCCCAGTGGCTGTGTCTCCTCCACAACGAAGTGAACAGGAAGCTGGGGAAGTCAGAATTTGACTGCTCCCGTGTGGATGAGCGCTGGAGGGATGGCTGGAAGGATGGCAGCTGTGATTAACCCACAGGGATTGCTCTGGGAATCCAGCAGGGCAGTTCAGTCCATGTGGACTCGCTGCAGAGACAGTGGGAGTCAATAACTCTGTTCATGTGGGACTGATTCAGAGCTGAACCAATGCCAAAAGGAGAATTGAAAATCATATCCCAATGATATTTTGATAAGGGGTACCAGCAATGGTACCTGAGGGGTTAAGGCTGCCAGAAACCTCTGAGATTGGGTCACTGACAAATTCATTTCATTATGACATTTCCTGATTTGCGGGGCATTTGCTTATTTTTGTGGCTAGAATTCATTTCCAATGCATCTGATTAATTGTCATTTTCATTTCTGTTGTTCTGAAAGAGAAAACTCATGCTGAGTTTTGTGCCAGGTCTGTACCCCTGGATTTCTCTTCCCAGGATCTCCAACGTTTGTTGTTACTCTTGCATCCAATTCCTTTGATAAAAGTCCTGAGGGCAGATACATTTCATTTAAACACTAAAATCATGGAGCCCAGATTTCTCAGTTTCATTTTGCGTTTCAACTTCTCATGTCAGAGGACAAAACAGAGTCAAAATCATTTCAAGTTCTTCACGTAGGTCATGATCTCATCCCTTCCCTGCACTCTTGGCTGGGAGAAGTTTGCACAAACCCTGACAACAGCAAGGTTTATGTCCCTTCCCTGCTTCCTGCTGAGGTTTCCTTACATGTTTTATTGAGCTTCCTTATGTCGTGCCCCACAGCACACCTGTGAATTTGCCTTTGGGTTTTTTGTGGTTTTTTTGGCAAGTTCTGACTGGAAATGTTAATGCTGTGCTGTAATCAGAGCAGTGGCACTGCTTATCTGAGACTTTGGTCCTTACAACACTGTGAGGGCTCTTTAGTAGTTAGAGAACCAGTGACACCTTTGGAAACACATTTCAATATTTTATGGCACAGTCAAGTCCTTTCAAGTCAAGGCTGTTAAGGGAATATGAGATTTCTATGGATTAATGATTTCTGAACTTACGTCGTAACATTTCTAAACACAAACCCAAAATGAACTGATAATGAGGTACTGCATGAAGAGAGTGATTGAAGGTGTCATTCAGGCTATTAAAAGTGCTCAGAAAATTTCCCTATCACCACAGGGGGTTTTCCCATCCCCAGAACAAAGCCCATTTGGATCCACTAGAGGGAAGAGGACCAACAAAAGGGTTGCAGCCCTCCTTTTCTACAGGTAGGACCCAACTGACTCAGTTCTGTCAGGACACTTTTAGCAGCTGGGGGCGTGGGCAGGTGTTTCCCTCTGGGTTTGGTTGTGCTAAAGCAGGAATTTTGTGTTCTTCCATTCCAATCTGCCCTCCACTGACTGTTCTCTGTGACAATTTCCTCGCCCACGGGGCAGATGATGAGATTTCTCCCTTGTTTGTTTCAGTGTAAAACGAGCAGGTTGGTGAAGCATCTGTCCCATTCTTTGTCCCCTTCATCTGCCAGGGGACCACGCTGCGGGGGTTGCACTGTCCTGTGCCACTCCTGGGGTGTGCTGGCCAGGGTCAGGGACCAGCAGGGACACAGGAACCACTCCCTGAGTGCAGACAGGGAAGTGAGAGGGTATCCAACACATTCTGGTCACTTTTGTGCTTCAGAAGGTGGTGGTGGAGTGCAGGAGGGAAAGCCTGTCCTGTCCTGGCAGAGGTTGGGAAGAGCCTTCAAGCTGAGTCTGTGTCTTTAGCAAATCTTGTCTAAAAATGAGGCCAGGATGCTTTTAGGGCAGTTTCTATCTTTGTCAAGTGGCCATTTGATAAAATCTGTGCTTGCACTCTGTTCTCTCATGTTTTTTGACTAGACAGAAGAGCTCTGACATAGTTTTTTTCTCAGGCATACCCTCACCTCTGTGGACTTGACCATGTGAGGAGTGAGAGGATTTGTTCTGCTGCTCGTTTGTAACACAATTTTTAGTCTTGGGTAAGGAATTTCCATTGGAGGTCCTCATGTACAGAAAATTGTGAATTCTCTACTAACTGCACTTGATTAAATCTAGTTTTAAAAATCTCTGTATTCAAATTATATTTCCTGTTGACGTAAAAATAATAAAGTAACTGAGTTCACTCCTGGTTCACTCCTGCTGCATGGGATCTTAGGAAAAGATCATGCTGTGCTGGTGGATCTAACCTCTGCATGCCAAGGTACTACTGTTTTATATAAAACTATATATATATAATTATATATATAGTTAAATGTGTGTATATTATATTTTGGTGACTCAGGTAAATTGTGGGATTCTGTGTGGATTGATCAGACAAGGTGGGGTTGCTCCTGGTCCTTTCCTCTTGTGCTGTTGAATTGATGCAGTTCTCTGTTGGCCCTACAAAAATGCAGAAATTTGTACAGCAGGTCCTGTCATGTTGGAGTGTGCTTTTAAATGGGGAACAGTGGGAATTTTTATGGGATTCCAGTGTGAGGGGCAGCATTAGAATTGGGAGCAGCTCAGCTCTTGCTGGTTTGGAGCAGGGTGGCATCACTGAAGGCCAGGGTTTGCAATCCCATTTCCTGGAATGGGGAAGCTGCTTCCTCTCCATACGAGGAGCCCTTGTGAGGATGAGCAGAGTCAGGAGCAGCTCCTGCCTGAGGATCTGGTGGGACCTTGCTCAAGAGCTGCTGCTGTGTGACAGATGCCTGGCCAACCTTGCAGCTTCCCAAATTCCTCCCTGTTTTCATGGACTGTTTGCATTCAAACTGTACTTTTTTTTTTTTTTTTTTTTTTTTTTTTTTTTTTTTTCCATTCCCTCCCCAAAAGCAAAGATCAGGGAGCCCTGGGGGAATTGTCTGTTCCATGGATGGCAGGCAGACTTGCAGATGCTGGCAGCAGCAGCACTGTGACTTTGACATTTTTCCAAGGATTAGCTGTTCCTTTGCAGTGCGTTGGGTGTACGCAGGCTCCTGTTTACAGTAGGATTCCCAGGAGTTGCTTTGTTTTCTCATGTCTTTTGCTTCAGTCTGTTTCAGGCAGTGTGGGAGATTCTTCCTATTGGAGTTTTACAGGCTTGGAGAGGTAGGGATTGGATTTTTTAGGGTTTTTCTTTCCCTTCCCTGTAAGCACTTATGTTGTTGGGGTTTTATTCCATTCCTGAAATGGCTGCTCAGGGTTTTTGTCTGAAGGATGGAGAGGAGCTGTCCAGTACTTTTTCAAGTCAGGATTAAGCACAACCAACAAGCACAACCAGCTCTTGATTTTGTAGGGTAATAAGGAAAGTAGTAAAACATGGAAAGTAAACCAACAGGTAATGGCACAGAGACAGATCAGTTAAAATGTAATCCAAGGGGATAAGGGAACACACTTCAACAGGGAAGTGTTGATGAACACCAAATCCTGATTCCTGGCTGGCCAACCCTCAGTTCAGGTGGTAATCACAATCCAGGGAGCTGAGGGATGATAGTACTTGGCATCTATTGCAAAACCGAATAAAGGTGGTTTGCTGAGGACAAATGGGCTTCGGTGCCCTTCTCTGTGCTGATGAATGTAAAAAATAAACCAAGCCAGATGGATCTGATTTTTCTGTCAAATCTGAATATTTGTAATTGCTCTTAAGATTTCCACGAGTAGAATCACAGAATATCCTGACAGAAGGGACCCACAGGGACCATCCAGCTCCTGAGTCTGACGAGCCATGCCAGCATTTGCCAAGCTTTGAGACCACTGTGTTCCCCTTGGCCTGTGACAGTCCTGGTGAGGAGTGGTGGATGATCCAGCCTGGAAATTCTGCTGGCATTTCTCTAGGCTCAGCACCTGGCATGGGCTGGCCCCCAGTGGTGTCCCTGGCACTGAGACCTGCCCAGTTCTGCCTTTGCTTCCTACGGAAAGGTGCCCTCCACTTCCACATGCTGTGCTAGTGCGGGCTGATGCTTTTCCTCCCGAGCACTCCAAATCCAGAAGCCCCCTCCTGGTCCAGTTTTCCCTCCAAGGAAGTTTTCCCTCCACTACCTTTAATTAAACTCATGTAAAATAATATCCAGCACATCCTGTGATTCTCCTTGGTTTCTGTTAGTGGCTGCAGTGTGCTTCACAGGAGGAGCTACCGGGGAAATTCCCTTCACATCTGACCAAGCCAACAGTAGAGGGCAACAGAGGATGTATTTCCGTGTATTTCCTTGACTTTTCCACCTCTTACCCATCTCTGGAACAAGACTACTTCAAATACCAAATACTTTACCTCCTCCTAGTCCCTTTCCTGTGACTTTTGGCGGAGATTTTGGTGCCTTCTGTTACTTTTCAAACTAGTGTGCAAGCTTCTAGTATAATTACCTAAATGAGGGGTGTGTTATTCCTCTGCCTGCAGCTGAAATCTGCACTTGGAAGCAGAATAAAACACTGGATGCTGTTTTCAGCATTTCCTACCTGATCTTCAGCCCATAGCTGGTGATATATGGAGATGTTCTGGCTTTTTTGGTCATTAATATATTAGAAAGCATAAATTCACTGGATAATTTTGTAACAGTGACAGGGCTCCTGCACAGACCAGAGGTGAGTGCAGGGAACAATGCACAGCAGTCATGGAACAGCCAGAGGAGGGATCCAACTTCTTTGGCATTGTTATCACCTACTCTTGCATGGAAAAAGGTAGGAAGAAATTCCACAGAGTTTTGTGGGAGTTTTGCTTTGGGTTAGCAGATCCGTGAGAAAGGAAACAGATGAGTTAGAGTAATGTCTGTCCCACCAGGCATTTCGTGCAACCCCTAAAACCTTCCCTGCTTCCCAGAGAACCAAGCTTTAGTTCTAAGCTCAAGTCCCAGTGCTGGATGGAGAATTGCCCTGTGAATTCTGAGTATGGTCAGGCAACGCTGGGTTTCCTTGCTTTTTCCATCCAGATATTCATTTAAAAAAAAAGTGGATTCTGTAACTGTGACTCATGTTCTGTTGCTTAGATGGGATAAAAGATATACAAGGTATAAAAGACAATGCCCTCATCACCAGAGCACATGGCTGGTGGTTCTAGAGATCAAAATTCAGTTCTTTTTTAGTCATAAGCTTCTTGCTAGATACCAGGTAAGTCACTTCATCTTCTGCAGCCACACTTCCACTTCTGCATAAGGGGGTAAAAATAGCTGTTAGGGCAGCCTTCGCCTGTATTTTCTGTTTAGGTGAAAATGTCTTTCAAGGAGGCTGTTTTAATGTGCTTGTGCTGCACAAGCCTGGGCCTGAGAGTGTTCACAGTTATAAAACCCCTCATCTCCATCCATCCCACTAATCTCTTTTCCATCAGGTTGCATCCTGCTTGTGAATCTGAGGGCCTGTTAGGGTTGTGTTCAGTTGAGAAACAAAGCTTTTCTTATTCTCAGTGTATTTTGGCAGCAAAGCTTCCTGCAGCTCAAATGAGAGTTGTGGAAGCTCTTCATGTTCAGTATGGCTTGAGCTGCCCCATGTCCTTGTACCTGCTCACACAGGTGACAAGCAGCAACATCAGCTGTTGGCTGGCACGTCCCCAGCACGCTGGGACTTGCCGGTGTGTTCTTAAGGAGACCAGTTTGGGGAACAGCAAAAGACCTTGTTCCTATTTTTCAAGCTCCTCCCAAGGTGGGGAGCAGTGGCTGAATCAGATTAGGTTCTGGTTTGCCAAACCCCCAAACTTTTCATGCTGAAATATTTGGGGGAGTAGATGCCGAGTTTCCTCCTGAGCCGTTGAGGCTGTGGCTGCACCACTGAGAGGCGTTTTGAAACCCTTTGGGGTTTGGTTCGGTTTGGGTTTTACGCAAGCAAGATACCAACTCCCCTGTTCAACACCAAAGCTACCTCATCTCACTGAGTTCTGTTATCCCAGTCTTCCCTTGGTGATTTCAGTCAGCAAAGTTTTCCACAGTTTTTTCTGGCATACTTATCCTGGGTTTATCCATGTACAGTAAGTGCTGAATCCCACCTGAGAAACGTTTCACAAGCAGATGAGTAACCAGCTAATAAATGATCTTCCAGATATTTTTGGATCTCTTAGTGTGGAAAGCATGAAGACAAGAGCTTTCTAGTGATAGTGGGCTAAGTGGGCTCATCAGGAAGCCCATTCTCTCTGCCACTGGCCCCTGTGGACTTCTAAGCTCTTCTCAATATTCCCACCAACTCTCATTTTCCTGATGGCTGAAAGCAGCATCAGCTAAACTCTAATGAATGGCAAGCAAAGCATCTCAGAGCAACAGCTAAACGAGCATCTATCAAAGTGCTGCTTCAAGCCTGCTGCCCAGGGAATGTGAAGCACAAGCTGTTTTCCCGCCCACGCCCATGCCAGGGCAGGCTCAGACCGCAGGGAGCTGCTGAAGTCAGTGGCTGGAATTCGTGTCCAGAGCCTGTCCAGCTCCCTTGGGCCAGGCACTGCAGCCAGGCTGTGTCCTGCACGCTGGGATTGCTTCACTCCAAGCACACATTAGTGCAGCTGCTCCCAGAACAAGGTGGTTTCACATTGCTTTTCCTATCTGGAGCACTCTGTGCAGCCCTGGGCCCCCACAGACAAGGAAGATGTGGATCTGTTGAGGTCACTGATAACAGGGCTGGAGCCCTCTGCTCTGGAGCCAGGCTGGAAGACCTGGGGGTGTCCAGCCTGGAGAAGAGAAGGTTCCAAGGAGACCTTGGAACCCCTTCCAGTACCTAAAGGGTCCTGATCGCAGCCCTTGGCTGACTGGAACATGTTTTGAAGAAGGAGAAAGCCCCACATCTTGTCCCCTCCAGGTTATCATGCTCACATACTTAGCCCTGAGAAAACCTGATAGGTTTTTCTGTGATAAAGACAAAGATAAGAAGTTGGCATGACCAGAAGAAGCAGAAAGCAAATACTGGTTTTCCACTACCTTTAATTAAACTCATGCAAAATAAAAACAAGGGCAGCTCTTGGGCAGTAGTCTGCATGCTGCTCTGTTCATTCCCTGTCCCTGGAATCCAGGGGGAATGGTAAATACAGACAAAACTTGCTCAAACTGAACAAATGCTCTGGGAAGTGCCATTTCCAAAGGCTGCTGTTCTCCATTTGATGGGGGAAATGTGGAAGGTGCAATCTCCTTCCCTGTTATTGGCTGCCTCTGCGTATCTGTTGATTTGCAGCAATAGGAAGCGAGACAGAAAGACAGTTTGTATGTGGGCTGGAGATACCTCCTGTGCTTTATCTGAGCTGGAGCAGGGGAAGAAAACTGGCACCCCGTGATGTGGGCAATGTTTGTATAAACACTGCACACAGCAGAAGTTGGGGGGATGGACCCCAAAGGAAGGACAAATTTAGGAGCAGAGGTTTCAGTGCCTGGTGCACCAAGGTCATGCCATATACAAATATATAAACCATATACCTGTCTGGAAATGGTCATGATTTGTTCTAGGGTAGCATCTCAAAGATTCAGGCAATGTCCTGCTCCCTTGTGCTTTGGATTGTCCAAAATATGCCTGCTCCAGCTGGGACAGATGAGCTGGGCAAGACACATTAGGAAGAGGGAGAAAGAAGTGGCTTTCCCAACATCATTGGAAAAGCAGGAGCAGAGCCCAGAGGTCCAGCTGATTCCCTGTGCTGTATCCCTGGAACACACTGCCTCCCTGGCATTGGCCATCCTCAAGGAGCAGGGCAGCCCTTGCCATCACATGGAACTCTGATGGGTTTGGGATGGTTTGTTCCCAAAGCATGAAACTGATTTTTGAGGATGCTGAAACAGCTGCTTCTAAACTGCTGAAGCTGATTGAAAATCTCACCTCGGGTAATCCCTTCAAGTTAATTTGGTCTTTGTTCCTGACCTGCAATTCAGGGATGAGCTGGCAATGATGCTCTTGGCACTGGGGTACCATCCCTGGCCAGCTCCATGAGGCATCCTGCCAGCAGAAAGCAGGAGGGACCAACCTGCCGTTCTCTTCATGGCCTTTTCAGTTTTGCTTAGAAAAATGTGCTGGTTACTGAGCTGGTGACATTGAGGAATGAAGGGCTGAGTTCTGCTTTTCCTGCTGGGAGTCAGAAATAGACCTGGAGAGATGATGACTCACCTGTAATTGAGAAAAACTGCGTGGCATCATTATGAGCCTCAACAGTTAAATCCTGATCCCAAGCTGCCAGAAGGAACAGACTGACAGAGATGCAAAAAGCCGAAAGGAGCTGGAAACCGGATCCAGCACACGGGAATGCTTTGCTCTGTGACTGCATCGTGTGTGTGAGGGGTGAGACACACCTGCCCCACAGGTACCCCGAGTGCTGTGGCAGTGACAGGGTCCCTGCAAGGGGAACGGGGCTGCAGTGGGGCAGGAGAGCTGTGCCGGGGCCGGGAGAAGCCCACAGCCCCGTGGCAGCAGGGCGGGCGTGCTCCTCCTCCCTGCGCCTTTCCCGGCAGCTCCCGTCCGGAGCAGGGATGATGTCAGGGTTGTCATGGCATCGGTATCTATGGAACCGGGATCAGCATCGCGGTGCTGTGAAAACCAACTCAGGACATGGTCCTGGAGCCGCGGGGGGAACTCCCTCCGCAGTAATCGAGGGTTTCCCTCTAAGGTTCTTCTTTTTCTTCCTTCCTGCTGTCCATGGGGAGGGAGCAGGGATGGGGCTTGGCCTCCTCCCGTCCCATGGCAGCTCTGGGTGCCTCCTTCCGTGCGTGAGGAAAGCGAGAGGTCAGCCCCTTCCATTTTCACTTCCCTTTTCTTGCACCAGCTATGAGTGTGCAACAGCAAAGAGCAGCTGCCAAACCATGCCCTCTGCTCTTGGCCACTGGCCCTGGTGAATGGCCAGCAGAGCCTTGGCTCATGCCAGGTCTGAGAGCCCTCCTGGCTCCAGGGCCTCTGAGGGTCCCCAAAGGGTGACAGCCACTCTTTCTGGGGGGTCTGGGCACAGAAGGGGTCAGTTTATTTTACAGTCAGTGTCCACACCAGAGCTGAGCTGAGCAGTTTGGTGAGTCCCTGTGCTCCAGGCCATGGCATTGCCCTCCTGCCAACAGCCCAGCTGCTCACAGGGCCATAGCCCAGGCAGCCTTTGCCATTGCCTGGTGACACTAGCATGGGATGGTGACCCTTGCAAGGACACCACAGCCCTGCCCATGGCATGCTATCCCCAAAAGCAGCACAGTGACCCTAGAACAATAATTCTTGGAACAGCACCGTGACCCTGGCAATGGCAAAGTATCTTGGCTGTTCTGGGGTGTCCCCAGCCATGGCACAGTGACCACGGCCACAGCACAGTGGCACTGGCTATCCACAGTGCCCACAGCTGTGCTGTAGTGGCCATGCCCACAGCTCGGGGACAGTGGCTGCCCCACTGTCACAGTGCCCGCGCCTGCACCTCAGTGACAGTGGCTGTGACAGTGTCTGTGCCCACGGCTCGGTGACAGTGACTGTCACACTGCCACAGTGCCCGTGCCCACAGCTCGGTGACAGCGGCTGTCACACTGTCACAGTGCCCGTGCCTGCATCTTGGTGACAGTGTTTGTGCCCACAGCTCGGTGACAGTGTCCATGCCCATATCCCAGTGACAGCAGCTGTCACACTTTCACAGTGCCGGTGCCCACAGCTCGGTGACAGCGGCTGTCCCACTGTCACAGCGCCCGGAGTCCCATCCCGGTGTCCGGGCCGCCGCTCGGGCTCGCTGAAGGGAGGGAGAGCGCGGGCCCCCCGCACCTGCCCGTGCCCACCTCCTCCTCCCCCACCCCCCGCCGTTGGTTCCTCCCGCCGCCCGCACGCGGCGCTACGGACGAGCCCACGAGGGAGGGGCGCGGGGGGGGGGGGGGGGGGGGCGGGCGCGCGGCCGGCACGGGGCGCGCGCGGCTGGGCTCGGCTGGGCGCGGAGCGGGCGCGGGGGAAGATGGAAGGAGCGTCCTTCGGAGCGGGCCGGGCGGGGGGGGCCATCGACCCCGTGGATTTCCTCAAGCAGCCGCAGACCCTGCTCCGGATCACCACCTGGGTAAGGCGGAACGGCCGCGGGGGGCGCGGGGCTGGGCAGCGGCGGTGCGGGGACAGCGCCCGGCGAGGCGGGCAGTGCCGGGCCGACGGGCAGTGCCGGGCCGATGCGCAGTGCCCCCCCGATGGGCAGTGCCGGGCCGACGGGCAGTGCCGGGCCGATGGGCAGCGCCGGGCCGACGGGCAGTGCCGGGCCGATGGGCAGTGCCGGGCCGACGGGCAGTGCCGGGCCGATGGGCAGTGCCGGGCCGATGGGCAGTGCCCCCCCGATGGGCAGCGCCGGGCCGACGGGCAGTGCCGGGCCGATGGGCAGTGCCGGGCCGACGGGCAGTGCCGGGCCGATGGGCAGTGCCGGGCCGACGGGCAGTGCCGGGCCGATGGGCAGTGCCGGGCCGATGCGCAGTGCCCCCCCGATGGGCAGTGCCGGGCCGACGGGCAGTGCCGGGCCGATGGGCAGCGCCGGGCCGACGGGCAGTGCCGGGCCGATGGGCAGTGCCGGGCCGACGGGCAGTGCCGGGCCGATGGGCAGTGCCGGGCCGATGGGCAGTGCCCCCCCGATGGGCAGCGCCGGGCCGACGGGCAGTGCCGGGCCGATGGGCAGTGCCGGGCCGACGGGCAGTGCCGGGCCGATGGGCAGTGCCGGGCCGATGGGCAGTGCCCCCCCGATGGGCAGCGCCGGGCCGACGGGCAGTGCCGGGCCGATGGGCAGCTCAGGTGCATCGTGCCCGCAGCCGGTGCATCATTCCCAGCGCTCGGTGCGGTGCGGTGCGGGTGCCGGTGCGGCGGGCGCTGCCCAGCCCCGCGGGCAGTGCCGGCTCCCGGAGGAGCTGGCCGGGAGTTTCCTCGGGAATTTCCTCGGGAATGGGCCCGGGATGCCCCGCTGCCCCTTCTCCTGAGCAGTGCAAGAGGATGGGGTTCGGAGCAGGCGGCAGAGGACATTTTCCTGCCTTCCACGCTCCGTGCATGCGTGTGTGTGACAGAAATCCGGGAGCCAGCCCTGCCCAGCTGCCCCGTGCTGCTGAGAGGATGTCATGTTGGTTGGACGTTTCCCATCTGTGAATTCGCACCGTGGAGCAGGGAACAGGAGGTGGAATGGGCTCTGCAGCCGCTCAGGGAAGGCTTTGGTGATCCCTGCCCGGGGAGCTGTGCCAGGGTGCCCCTGGGGCTGTGGTGCCCCGATGCTCAGGGCTAAGGACAGCCCCTAATTTACCTCCCCCAGCCTGGCTTTTCGCTGAGATCTGCAGGTGTGCAGGGCCTTGGGAGGTCAGGAGTGCCAGGTCCTTCCCAACCTCCCCCCCAGTGGGAAGGGTCTGCCTGGCTCTCACCTGGCTCCAGTGCTTGGCTGGAGGCTGTGGGTGAGCCTGGGGCTTGTCCTCGCCCATGTCACCCCTGTGCTGGCTCTGTGTCACCTTTGGCAGTGCTCAGGGAGGCAGGGGGCAGAGGAAGGCTGTGCTGAAGAGGGGCAGCCCCCCAGCTGCCCTCCTTCCAGCAGGCACAGACTGTGTCTGTGGGGCTCTCCGGGCTGGGGATGCCCTGGCTGAGGCCCCGAGCAGCACAACGTGCAGCACATGAGCAATTCCAGCTGCAATCACATGCTCACAGTTAAACCACATGCTGCAGTGTGTGGCTGGATGGGAGCTGGTGTCCTTCCCAGGGCCTGGAGGAGGCCCATGACTCCATTTCTGGGGAAAAACGGGGGGCCAGGGATGGATCTGGGGCATTCAGCTTGGTGTGGATGGGGCTTTTTGGGCAGGGTTTGGCCTCAGGGCAGCAGTTGTTTCCTAGAAGAAAACTTGGTCTGGATCCTCCTGGATTCTCCTTGAGTTTGCAATGGCAAACTGCTGGCAGTGGTGTAGGGTTTGGGTACAGTTAAATAAATCACCACTGTTGGTGAGTTCAGCCCTTCCTGAAATAAATGTGTCACCTGGCACCCAGAGGGCTCCCCATTCTTGTTGGATGGAGGGGACTGGAGACTGCTGGAAAGCAGGACCAGAGTATGGAATATAGGTACAAAATAAAAATCCCAGCTCAGAAGATATTCCTGGATACATTCACTGGTTTATTTGGTGGTGAAGTCCCTCCTTTCATGGCTCTGTGTTCACAGGGAATTGGTGACAAACAAGTGCTTACAACTCCAGAAATGCATCAGCTTAACTCCAAACAAGTGCAGGGCCACCAGTGTGGACAGATGTGGGATGAGCATGGTGCTATCCCATAAATGTTTGTAACGTTTAGAGTTGGCTCCAAAGCCCATTGAGCAAAAAAGAAGATTTTTGCTCTTTTCAGTGGGCTGTGGGAGCTCCCTTTGGAGCCCCTTTCCCAGGTCTCACATTCACTGGTAGATCTGTCAGGGTTCATCACAGCTCCAGCCTGGGGGTTCAGAGCCCCAGCTTGGTTGTGTCAGTCCAGTTTCCCATGTCTTCAACCAGTTCAGCTTTTATGGCTCCCTTCAGTGTGAGCTGGGACTGCAGTCAGTGCAAAGTGTCAGTGGATTCCCTTCCTGCTGCTGTGCCTTGTGCCTGGATCCCAGACCAAACCCATGTCAGGATGGAGAGATTGGATGGGGGAGGCTTTGCTGAGGTCTCCTTGCCACTTCCTGGGTGAGTGTGGCAGTGCTGTGGCACGTGGTGACAATCCATGCTGGTGGCCTGAGCACCTGATCCCACACTGGAGACAGGACCCTTGCTCCATGTGTCAGCGTCTCTTGGGAAAAGGAGGGAGCTGCCTGGGATGGGCTGGTTTGGGTGGGGGTGATGGAGAAATCCCACAGGGATTTGGGGCCAGCCCCAGGTGCCTGAGATGAGTGACTTGTGCTAGTCTGGCCACTGCTGGGGCTTCCCACCACCAAGGAAAGGTCCAGTTCCCTTTTGTGACTCCCTTTTTGGCTGCCTCGGGGACCTTGTGCTGGCAGACATGTGAGGGACTGGCAGGTGAATGGTGACCAACACAGAAATCCCCAAATGTCAGAGGTGGCCGAAGGGGATTCTCTCCCCCTGAGAGACTAATTCTGAGTATCTGAGGAGGAAAAAAACCCACTCCTGGCTTGAGCTGTAAAATCAAAAGCTGGAAAGAACCATTTAACAGTTCCTCATTCATCTCTTCCCTCTCTGTCTGATGCAGTTTGTCAGATGAAGATGTGATCGCTCTTGTGGTTTCCTTTTGAGACATTTTTTGCACGGCCAAACAGAGTCGATATTCATGATGGGTGCCTGCAGAATCATGAGTTCCTTTCTCTGTGACTGCCCGTGCCAGCCAGACTTTCAAGTGGCCACTCAGCTTCACAGGGCAATTGTTCATTTAGCATAGGCTTAGGTCTGGCTTTTAAAAGCAATTTTGGCAAATATTCTGGTAAACTTTTTCAGCAATTCCTGTGGTTTCGTACAGAGCAGGAGCAGAAGCATAGTGCCAGGTCCCATCAGTGCACCCTCATCCCCCCCTGACTCACCCATCCCATCCCATCCCATCCCATCCCATCCCATCCCAATCTCTCTGCCTCTCTGGAGCTCAGCAGGAGAAATGCAGGGAATAAGCTCTGGATGGCTCTTCGGTGGTTTCACTGACTCCCAAGCACTCTGGGCTCTTAGGGAAGAGTTCCAGGGCTGCTCTGGCACTCCAGGAGCCCCCAGCAATGCTCAGAGTCATTAGCATGATCTGAGCTGCTTCAGGCTTCAGTCCTGACCACTTTGCAGAAGGGTCATCAGATTTCTGCCTTAATTTTCTCTTTCTGCAGGCTGTGGATTAAAGGCAGAACTTAAACTTAACATTTTGGTAATGGAATTATAGGGAAGCTTTGCTGCATCTGAGCTTAAAATGGTTCTGAATTGTCATGCTCCTGTCATCTCTGGTTTCAAGCACTGCTGTGTGTGCCATGTGCTCAGATTGCAGGACGAGATTAGGAACCTTGAATGGACGCTGTGTCTCAGCCAGCATCTCTCACCACATCAGAAAACATAATTCAGGAAAAAAATCAGTCATGTGGTCATCAATAGACATCCTCCCAAACTGATTAGCCTGCTGGACATGGCCCTAAACCTCTTAGAGCCAGCACAAGACCACCTCTTTCAGTGCCAGAAACCATGCCAGGCCTTCCCTTCCTGCTCATCTCCGTAGTCCCGTGGGAGATCTGGCAGAGCTTTGGTCTTCACAGCCTCCAATAAATAGTGCAGCTCAGTGCTGGAAACTTCCCTGAGACTGACAAGTGTAAAGATAAACTGGAGAGGGACCCAGGGCCTGATTCCCCCCTGTGCCAAGGGTCCCTCTCATCCCTGAGCCCAGGGGGATCTGTGCCAGGCCCGTGCACAGCACAGGGGCTTAGTGGGGCTTAGGGAAACACCCGGTGCTAAGCAGGATTTGGCCTGTGCTGGTTTGACCTGAATTGTTTTCCTTTTTCCTTTGGTGGTCCAGCCTTGTCTCTCTGGGCTCCAGGAGGGCAGGGAGCTGAGCAGGAAGGGTTTGGCTCCCTGGAGGGAGCGAGGGATCACCCAAAGCTGGGTCGTGCCCAGCACTGTTGATCAGGAGCCACAGCAGAGGAAATCAGCTCTGGGTTATTTTCCCTCGTGCATTCCATCTCCTCCATGCTGACATTAATGGTTGCTTGCCTGTGTAATCAAAGCCGAGTTCTGCAGTCTCCCACAACCCCACACCTTCTGGTGATGTTTTTTTTTTAAAAGGTCCCAAATCCAAGTACAGCTCCTCAGCAGTGGAAACATCTCACCTTAAAATGGCTGACAGCTCACACCAAAGCTCTCAGCTCCTTCTCTCCTGTGTTATTTGCTTTTTGTTTTCCTTGCCTGGCTCTGCTCAGGCTGTGAGGCCTCCTGAAGCACATTTTAGAGGATGGGCTGCAGAAGGCTGAAAGCAACGGGGAGGAAAAAAAAAAGTGTGTCTGTGTGTGTCTGTGTGTGCTGGGGTGCCGCCTGCTGGAGCTTCAGGAGGGAACAGGGATCTGCAGAGCAGAATTCCAGAAGAAAGGCAGGCAGCCTGGCCAGCCAGCATCCTCCAGATGGCAAAAAATGTGGTGGAGAAAGGGCAGACACAGCTCCAGCTTTATCCACACCTGACAGGTGTCTCCATCCTGGGCACATCAGGGGCCCAGCACCCCAGGCTCCTGTGAGGGCCTGATGGGTCCAGCAGAATTACAGAATCCTGGAATGGTTTGAGTTGGAAGGAGCCTTAAAACCCATCCAGTTCTACCCCCTGCCACGAGCAGGGAGACCTTCCACCATCCCAGGTTGCTCCAAGCCCCATCCAACCTGGCCTTGGACACTTCCAGGGATACAGGAGCAGCCAGAGCTCTTCTAGGCACCCTGTGCCAGGGTCTCCCCACCCTCTGAGCAGAGAAGACCTGTCCCACTGTCCTGTCCCATTGTCCTGTGTCACAGAAGTGCTGCTTGCTCTGGAGAAGTGTCTCTTCTTGCTTTAAACTGGGGGAACTGGGCTGCAGGCTTTCGTTAACAGGAGAGGTCCCAGTTTCTCCCTGGTGTGGTGGAACCCCAGCTCCCTTTGCACGAGAAGCCCATCCATGTCCCCGTGGCCCCGGGGGCTCCTGGCCTGTGTTGTTCTTCCTCCACTGAGGCTCCTTTGTGTGGTGAAGAACAGCTCTGAATGGAAAGGATGGGGGAGGAGAGCTTTCCTCCTTCCCATTCCCCCCACAGCCACAGGCAGGGCAGCACCTGGAGCTGCTGGAGCTGCTGCTGTTGGGGGTTCCAGTGCTCAGGAGCCCCCGAGCTGCCAGCACATCCCTATGGAAGCTTTGGCAGGATTCAAGGATGGAAAATGCAATTTCCCACCGTAGTGGCTGGGGGGAATTCAGTTTTCTTACTGTGTCTTGCACCGGTTCATCCAGGAGGAGCAGAATTTGTTGCTGGTGGCGTTGGGCTGTTCAGCTGGAAAATGGAGTGTCCTGTGAAGGCTCCTTTGCAAATCCTCTGAGGTACAGCTCAGGCCCACAAAACCTCATTGACAGTGGAAAATCTGACCTTGTGTTTTCTCTTACAAGTCTCTGATGAGCTGGTCGGGGCTTTGAGCCACTGTGGTTTGTGAAGGTGATTGGGAAAATGCACTTGTTCTGTGTGAACTTCAGAAAACACAGGGGGTTTATTTCCCTGCCCACATTTATTTCATCTACCCACGTTTTCCTAAAATAAAAGCACTTTTTCATCTATACTTAGAAAGGCAACACCAAATTTATTCTCATTAAAATGTTTCACCAGCACCAGTGGGGTTTTTAAGAAAAAACATAACATTACAATCCTGGGGGGTGAGAAAACCCATGGAAAGGTACATTTTGACAGGAATTTTCCAGGCAGTGCTGATGTTTTGAGCTCATCTATCAAAGGTGTGCACTTGAAATTTGTTGCTACTTTGCTACTTTGACCTCCCAAAGAAAAGCTGCATGTCCTGTGTTTCCTACATTGAAATATGGTTGTGGGGGTCTCATGGTTTGAGCCACGTGGTTGTCTGGCAGCAGGAAGGATGCTCTGCTTTCCAAAATATTTTGGAACTGCAAGTTAAATGATAAAACATCACTCTAAAAAAAAAAAAAAATCGACAGCCCCAGGTGTGCAAAGCTGGTGCAGGCACCACACACCCGTGCTGTGACATCCTTAATTGTGTTTACAGGGGCTCTCCCTCACCACCAAAGCTCTGGGCTCCCAGCAGGCTCCCAAAAGCTTGGAGGAGGTTGTTAATCGTGGGAGAACTGAGTGGAACTTGTCGGAGGAGCTGAGTACAAGTTGGCTGGCCTGCCAGAGCAGTAATCGTGTGGAATCAGAGCTCCTCAATTATTCATGTTTTCCAGAATCACATTACTTCTTCCCAGGGCCTGTTTTATAAATGCTGCTGCTATTTCTGATGGTAAATAACAATTTTGCATTATTTATGAACAGATTTTTACAACTGCTGATGTTACAGATGCTGCCAAAGCTCTGGGAAAGCTCTTAGTGCTGTTTGTTGTTGTTTTCTTCCTTACATGCAGCCCCTCCTGTTGTGAGAGTGATGGGATGATGATGGAGATGATGGTGATGATGGTGATGGGGATGAAGGTGATGATAGTGATGATGGGGATGATGATGGAGATGATGGAGATGATGGTGATGATAGTGATGATGATGGTGATGGGGTTGATGGTGGTGAGGATGATGACAATGATGATGCTGGTGGGATGATGGTGATAATGGTGGTGGTGATGATGATGATGGTGATGATAGTGATGATGATGATGGTGATGATGACAATGATGATGATGCTGTGCCATCCCCAGTGCTCCCTAAGCTCAGCACCAGCAAGGAACAGGTGCAGGTGCCACAGGGTGACTTGGATGGTCCCAGAGCTTGTGGCTGGTGCTTAGGGCTGGATGAGGCAGGGATGGATGTGGGACCAGGCCTGGTTAAATGCCCAGAGGAGGAAGAGGAGAGGGTCTATCCCAGTGTTACACCCTTGGGGGTGGTTGGCTCATCGTGGGTTCTGCTCCATTTCCCCTGCTCTGTGACATGGCTTTCCTGGGAGCTACAAGAGGTGACACAGGTGACACAGGTGACTGTGAGCACCACCAGCTGGGCTTCATCCTGTGGCTCCAGGGCTGCTACCTCCGTGTCACCTGTCCCTGTCTCGTGCCTGCCGTGCTGTTCCTGCAGGTGCGGCAGGAGCCAATCGTGCATTGTTCCCATCCCCAGCTGCTCCCCAGAGCTGGAGGAGCCTCTCATCTCTGCTGCTGCATGTCTGGCCTCCAGCTGTGTCCCAGGAGCCAGGAGGGATGCCTGCAGGGCTGCTGGTGCTGGCAGGGACGAGATCAGAGGTTCCCAGTGTGAGGGAGCTGTGCCTGCACTCCCTGCTGCCCTCCCTGCTCACAGGCTCTGCCAGAGCAGCATCCAAAGTGGGTTGTGCTTGTCCTGCAGCTTCCCCTCCTGTCTTTGGTGCCAGGAGGCAAGGGAATAACTTAGGTGTGCAGGAGGGGAATGGTGTTCCCTGAGGCCACCTCCGGTCCCAGCACAGGCTCCTGGGCAGCCCCAGCAGCCTCTGTCCTTCTGTCCCTCTTGGGCCCAAGCCAGCTCACTGGGTGATGGATTCAGGAGCTGCATCTTTCAGCCCCTGCTGAGCCAGCTAAAAAATCGCCCTGTTGCTCCCTGTGCTCCTGTGCCACCTCCCGACATGTGTCTCCTGTCCCCTCCACCAGCAGTCCAGCCCTTCCCTGGCTTTCCTTCCTTGCTCCCTGCCCCACAAGGACACCAGGAGCTTTGTGGGGCACAGCCTGGCAGCAGAGAGCAGCACCAGCACAAAGACTCTGCCCCATCTGGTTATCTTTTCCCTCCTCAGCTTGTCTGGAGAAGAATATCCTTAAACTATCCTGCACAGCAAGGCACTGGAGAGGCAGGAGGAAGTTCCACCTCCCAGAGGAGGAACACCCAGGTGCTGCTTGCAGCCACCAACCAGAGCAGAGCCGGGATGTGTCTCACCAAAGCCACGTTGCCGTGGAGTCAAGGCCAGGGATTGAGTCCAGTGACGCCGCTGCTGTTGGAAAACAGAGTTCCATGCAGGCAGCAGTGAGTTGTGCTCTCTCCTCTTCCCTCTGCAGATCTTCTCCATCGTGGTGTTCGGCTCCATCGTGAATGAGTGCTACGTGAACAAGGACAGCCAGCACCCCGAGCTGCTGTGCATCTTCAACGAGAATGAGAGTGCCTGCAGCTACGGCATCGCCGTGGGCGTCATCGCCTTCTTTGGCTGCATCTTCTTCTTCGTGGTGGACCTGTACTTCCAGCAGATCAGCAGCGTCAAGGACCGCAAACGGGCTGTGCTGCTGGACCTGGGCTTCTCAGGTACCTCTGCTCTGCCCTGCTTGGGTTTGTCTCTGCCCTGCCCTGCCTGCCCAACTCTGTCCTGCCCTGCCCTACCCTACCCTGCCCAGCTCTGCCCTGCCCTGCCCTGTTCTGCACTGCCCTGCCTTGCCCTGCCTTGCCCTGCCCTTCCCCTGAGAGGGGTTTTAAAAACTTTTATTCTATTTTCAGTCTGATGTGAAGGGTGAGAGACTACAGGTGTTATAATTCAGGCCATCACAATCAGAAGCCAAACTATTTCTTAATTACAATACATTATAAGCATTTCTTGGCCTATCAGCTTTTGTAAATGCCTTAAAACCAATCATCTAATATTATCCCTTGTGGGTCCTACTACAGTGCACCTTTCATAGCTCTATTTTCATATTTATGTGTTCCATATATTCACCTGTCATAGTTCTATTTCTCCAGTGTGTCTGGTCTTATTTGTGGGGCCATCTTTTGAAACTTGTTTCCAGTTCCATTTCTCTCTCTCAGCAATGTCTGTGCTATCCCATGGCATTTCTAAGTCAACATTTCCTATCTCAGAGTTTGCACGCAGATGCACAAGGCTGTGTGAGCCTTCTGTCAGGATATGAGAATTCTCTACAAATCCATTTCTCACATGACACAACTCGTGTCCCTTGGCTGAGGACAACAGGGGTGGCAGGGGAGTTGTCCCACCCAGCCTCAGTGGGCTCAGTGAGCACTGAGGAAGCCACATGTCGTGGCTGGGGACAGTGATGTGTCCTCACCCTGCAACTGGAGATGTTCTCTGAGCTGGGTTTGGTGAGGCCACCCACAGGGTGAGGCTTGGTGGTCACATCTCAGAGCCCACACTGGGGGTTTTACCCACCCACATCTGCTCTGCCTCACAAAAAGCAAAGGTGGTTTCAGCAGCTGCCTCGGGGCTGGTTTCACTTTGTGCACAGAGTTTGGAGCAGAGCAGGAACAGTTTCTGTGCAGCTGGGGCTGCCCTCGGGTCTGCTGTGCCCTGCTGAGCTGAGGTTCATCCCTGCAGACAGGAGCAGGCAGGATGCTCCAGGCTGGAAGGGAATATCCTCTGCTCTGCTCTGCTCTGCTCCAGGAGCTGCCTGGCTCCGTTTGCAGCTGCTGCTCTTCATTCCCAGGCTCTGTTAGCAAAGTCTGAGGTATTTATCCAGCACAGGCGTGGCTGATGGCTCTCTGTCCCAAATGAAGACATCCATCATCACCTCCCTGCCTTGCCTGTTGTTCAGGCTGTTCTCTCCTCACTGCAAAGCTCATTCCCATGGTGCTGGAGCATCCAACCCTTGTTAGGGAAAATTTACAGCCCCTTCCGTGGGGGTCAGTGCCTGAAATCCTTGGATTCAAGTGGGAGGGGGACATCCCATCCATCTTGTGGCTGCTGCTGCTGCGTGTCACGGAGCCAGGCTGGGATCCCGCCTCACATCCTGACAGCCTCTGCTCCCTGCCAGCCTCGTGGGAGCTGGCACTGCTCTCAGACTCTGCCTCCTTTCTCCTTGGTCTCTGCAATGGATCCACTGGGAGGAGAAATGAGAGAATCATCAGGTCCTGGAATGGTTTGGCTGGAAGGGGCATCGAAGCCCATTGAGTCCTACCTTCCACTAGACCAGGATGTTCCATACCCAGTTAAACTCTTCCAGGGATCCAGGGGCAGCCACAGCTTCTCTGGGCACCCTATGCCAGGGCCTATTCACCCTCACAGGGAAAACTTCCAAAAATGCATCTGGGAAGTGACTGTAGGTGACTCTGGGGCACAGGTGGGGCTTCAGGTCAGGCCACCACACTGAAAGCAGCACTTACAACCTTCCCTTCCAGCTGCTCTTCCAGCTGTTCCCACAGCCAGGCGTTTGGTGGAGACCAGGCTGTGATTGGGGTGGTAACCCATCTTCCCTGGTGTTGGCACTCCTTAGATGATCATTATCTGCCGACCCCGCCGTGCTTCCCGGCGCTCTCCTTTTCCCCGGCGTGCTGGAGGGAGTGGAGCTGGAGCCCTGGCTGATCCACCAAGAGCCAGGGCTGGCACAAGCAGCCTCACCCCGTCACTGCCAGGGCTTTAAAAATTCCTGTCAGTGCTGCAAACATCCAACCACACCTGGCAGGTGTTGCTGGAGTTGCTTCCCGTGCCCTAATCTCCTCCACCAGCAGGGGCACCTGCCTTGCCCGTGGCACTGGGGGAATCCTCCTGCTGCCCAGAGCTGGTCTGGAGGGGAAAGTCTTCTCTCTTTCTTTCTCTCTGCACCACAAAAACTGCTGGAATTGCACACGGGTGCAGGAACCATCCCAGGCGTTCCTGGGATGAGGATGAGGAAGGTCTGTGCCTTGCAGAGCTCGGTGCTGCAGAGGGATTTGGCAGCTGCAGTACCCAGCGCAGCCGTGCTGGGTCCGGGCTGTGCATGATGTCATTTTAACTCCTGACATCCCGGGGGTGCCACCAGGGCTGGGGCGGCTCTGGGGACAGAGTGGCAGCGGGAGATCAGTGACAGTGTCCTGCCAGGGAGGACGAGCTGCTCTGGGTGCAGTGTCACACACAGGAACAACTTCCCCCTCTGCAAACTAGTGCCAGTCCTGTGTCCCTTGTGCCAGCCCTGTGTCCCCAATCTTGTCCCTGAGCATAACTGGTGCCTGCCTCATGTGCTTTGTGCCAGCCCTTTGTCCCAGAGCTTGTCCTATGTCCCTTGTGCCAGCCCTGTGTCCCAGATCTTGTCCCATGTCCCTTGTGCCATCCCTGTATCCCCAGCTTTGTCCCTGAGCCATCCTGCAGCTCCCACGGTGTGAATTAACCTTTGGGAGCTCCTCTTGTTTCACCTCTGGTCTTTCGAATTCCCCAACTACCCCCAGAGTGATTCTGAGCAATGACTGAGGTGTCAGTGCAGGGGTTGGAGCTGCTTCCCCTACCAGGGAACAGCTGCTGGTGAAGCCCCCTTGTAACAGCAGGGGAACAGAAAATATCCCTGAATTAAAGGGTTGTTGAGGTGTCTTTCTCTGCCTGGGCCAGCCTTGACACCTCGACAGTAAGAGGGCACGGCTCGGTAGCAGGGTGAACCTCACCGACCCCTGTGAGTTCTTGTCTTGCTTGAAGGAGTGAAGCAACAATGGCAGGAAAAAAAGAGGAGGCTGTTCTGGGTTATCTGCTGGCTTTATTCATCAGAGGATCTGCCCCAGCAGACACCCCTCAGCAGAAGCAGCGGGGAGGAAAAGCGAGGGAAAAAAATCTTTTTTCGAACCCCCAAATGCAACACCTTTTATTGGGGGGAGGAACTCAGGGATGGGTCTAACTGGGGACAAATCAGGGGCCAAAGGGCTCTCTGGATAAATGACATACATTGTAACAAATCAATAACTCAGGTGGGGAGACAGCTGAAGTCTTGCCCAATCACTTGGGGTTTTTCCTGGAACTTTCCAGACTTTTGGGAGAGACCCCAAAGTGACAGACAAGGCCCAGGGGCTGGATAACTTATGACTGACATATAACTGGGGTTGGGATGAAACTAATGAGGGTGGAACATGGGTGGCATGAGGCAAACCATTATAACTTATAAAAATGAACTTAATACAAGGAACAAATACATACATAAAACTGATAAAACCAAACCCACACCACTACAAAGGGTGACCTTTAAGGAGTAAAGCCCAGAGGTCCCGTTTAATGCTGGCAACAAGTCACTGTCCTAAAGGGAAATGAAAGTGCTTATGCAGAGATTGGGGTGGGTTTGGTGTCAGGATTGGCTGTATTTGGTGAAGTGTCTGTAATTTGGAACAGGAAACCTGACTGATCCTTCCTGTGAAGGCATCTCATGGCCAAGCCTGATGGTTGGGAACTCCCAAACATCCCAGCTGTGCAGGAGGAGACAAGGAATGTGTCTTCAACTGCAGTTAGGAGCAAATTCTGAATTAAAGGCCTTGAGCCCTGTACCTCCAGCACTCGGTGTGGATGCTCCCAGGCATTTTATATCATATTTAGGGATAACTGGCAAGATAAATGGGAATAAATGAGAATAAAGGAAGGTTCTTCTCTCCATGCAGTCAGACAGGGACTGGCAGCCTGGCTGCTCATCCTGATGTGCTGATGATCCTTGGAAGCTGCTGGGCAGCTCAGCATTCCCAACATCCACATGTGCACTGACACCCAGAATCTGAGACATCAGGAATGATGGAGACTCTCCCAGCATGGGAGGGTCCAGATTGTGCAACTCCTCTTCCCAGTGCTGGAAAACACCCCTGCTGCTGGCCCTGTGTGCTCCTGGCTTTTCCTTGAGCTGTTCCCTGAGCTCCTTGGCACTGGGCAGTGCTGGTGGCTGGGGATGGAATTAGGGCAGCTGCAGCCCTATCTTGCTCAGCCAGCTTTGCTTCCAGGCAGGAATAATCAAATAATCACCAGAGTGTTTCTGCTCAGTTGCACAGGCCCAGGAGGATTCTCTGCAGGGACGAGCAGAGCTCTCACGTGTCACGGAAGCAGAGAGTTACAGAATGGTTTGGGCTGGAAGGGGCATTAAAATCCATCTCATCCCACCCCCTGCCATGGGCAGGGACACCTCCCACTACCCCAGGCTGCTCCAAGCCCTGTCCAGCCTGGCCTTGGACACTGCCAGGGGCAGCCACAGCTTCTCTGAGTTTCCCCACACTCACAGGGAAGAATTTCTTCTCAATATCCAGTGTAAATCCACCCTCTTTCAGCTTAAAGCCATTTCCCCTTGTCCTGTTATTCAATAATGCCCTTGTGAAAAGTCCCTCTCCAGCATGTCCAGGGAGGATATGCTGTCCCTGGAGGTCATTGAGATTGGGTTGAGGTGTAGTTGAACTGAACTTGGGGCAGGCAACCCACTGAGATGACCCCACAAGTTTCCTCCCATCTCTGTTTTTGTTTTTAAAAAGCTCCTTTTGGGATGCGGCTCCTGCAATTCCTGTTCCTGTTGGAAACCTCAGTGGTTTGTGCAGCAGCAAAGGAGAGGTGCTGTGCAGGGGTTGGAACCCTGGAGGCTGAAAGTTTCAGGCGTTCTGTGCTGAGGGGCACTGACCCTCAGGCAGGCACCACATTTGACCTGAGGCCTTGGAAAAGGCTCCCAAAAATGAGGGACAGCACTGGGATTGTGGGTGTGGAGTTTGAATAGAAATGTGTGATATTACAGGGTGAAAACCTTAGAATCTGGGGGTTTAGTATACAGTAATATATATGGGGCAATATGGAGGATTTAGGGCGTTGTCTGAGTCCTTCTTCTTCACCACCTTCTTCTTGGTTTCGGGTGTTTTTTTCTAATTGGGTGAAAAAGGTCCACACTGCGGACCTTGGGTGGTCAATTATTGGGTCAAAAGTATAAATAATATAGGTGTCACCTCATTATTGGACAGTTTATGCTTAAATCACCTTGGAAGGAGCTAGAGACACCTCCATTTTCTATCTTGTTAGAGCTCACAACTTGTGAGACTGTGCTATAGATAGGAATTAATAAACACGAAAACTGCGACTCCCGTGTCTGAATCCCGGCTCCAACACCAAGAAAAGAAGATAAAACCCTCTCAGACAGGAGCAGCACTGACCAGCTCTGTTCCCCTGCAGGTTTCCTGGCCTTCCTGTGGTTTGTAGCTTTCTGTTTCCTGGCAAACCAGTGGCAGAGGACGACGCTGACCAGGGGCTTTGCGCAGGGCGCGGACGCGGCGCGGGCAGCGATCACCTTCTCCTTCTTCTCCATCATCATCTGGGTGAGGGCAGCGCCGGGCCTGGGGGGGCCACAGCAGAAATGAAACCTGCCCAGGCTCAGGGCTGAGCTGGAAAGGAACTCTGGGATTTGGAGAAGTGAATCCTGGCGGGCAGTGAGGAAACCTGCGGGCTCTCCACACGTGGAACTGGTGGTTTCTTACCGGGGCGGCCTCAGCTCACTGGGGAATTCCAGGCTTCCCTTTCTCCCGAGGCTGGGAAGTTTTGTTCTATTGAAAACGTGTCACCAGCCATGATCTGCCCTGATTTCAGCTCCTCCCTGGGGCCCCAGGGCAGCTCGTTGGAGGCAGAGTCCCCAGGAGCAGATCTCTGCATTGGGCACGTTCATGGCATGGCTGCAGGATTTTGGGGGCTCTCAGGCTCATCAGCTCCGTCCTGGAACAAGCTAGACTATCCCCTTTGCTGTCCAGCTGGAGAAGGGACTTGTAGAAACTCCCTTGTCTCCCATTTTTGGCTCCAGCTGGGCAGAGGGGCTTCAGCCAGGGCTGTGTGAAGCCCACCTGGAGCCCAGATGAGCTGAGGGGGCTCCTGCTCCAGGGGCTGTGTGTGGAGAGGCAGGGATGGCTCCGTGTTACCTCCATCCCTCCTCCAGCTTTTCCTTGGGCACAGAGCCCCGGGATGTGCTCTAATTCCATATTGCCTTAAAAGAACTGGGGCAAAAGCCAGTTTGAAGCTTTCCAGCAGCAAGCCTCGCTCCAGTTCTCCCCCAGTTTAACTGCTCCCTGCTTTATGATTATCCCAATAAATCTCATTTAATCCCAGCTCTTCCCCGTCGTCGACTGCCACAGGGAAGGGCAGCGGGTGGGATTCCCCATCCCATCAGCATCTGCTCCCACCCTGGGAGGGCAGCGGGGACACCACTCCCCTGTCACATCCCAAAGGATGGCCGGGATGGTTGGGAAGCCGTTCCTGGCTCCTACTGGCATTTTTTAGCCTCCTCAGCGTTTCATTTACAAACTAATTGAATTGTTAATGAAGCCTCGAGCGAGGGGCCCTCCCGGCTTTGCCGCCCACATTTCCCACCGTTTGCAACCTCAATTCCAGCAACCTGGAAAAGGGTGAAGGAGTCTCGGCAGAACTGACCTATTTTCCTGGGCTGGCACTCAGCAGCTTTCCCTCCCCACAGCAGATGCGTTTATTTGGGCCAGCAGTGCCAGATCTGCACAGCCAGGGCCCCCCAGGCCAGGCAGAGCTCTAGGGGTCACCCTGTCCCACAGAAATGATTTCTGGGGTGTTGGGGCTGGATTAGCTCTGGAGTACAGAGGAGGGGGGTGGCAGTTTGCTGGGGGGCTGCGATGGGCTGGGTGCCCATGGGTGAGATGGGGGATGTGGGGCCCTGGGGGGACATGGGGTCCTGGTGGGATGCGAGGTCCTGGGGGTTTGGGGGATCCTAGGGGGACACAGGGTCATGTGTGATGCTGGTGAGACACATTGTCCTGAGGGAACACGGAGTCCTGGGGAATGTGAAGCCCTGGGGGTTTGTGGGATCCTGGGGGCACATGAGGTGCTGGTGGGATGCGAGGTCCAGGGGGTTTGGGGGATCCTGTGGGAATGTAAAGTCCTGGAAGTCTGGGGGATCCTGGGGAGACAGGGGGTCCTGTGTGATGCTGGTGAGACACAGCGTCCTGGGGGGACACGGGGTCCTGGGGGGATTGGGGAGTCCTCGGAGGGTCCCGGGTGTCCCCCGAGGGGCCCGGGGCGCGGTGGGGTGGCAGCCCTGCCCCGTGTGACGCTGTCCCTCCTGCCCGCAGGTGGTGCTGGCGCTGCGGGCGCTGCAGCGGTACCGCCTGGGCACGGACATGTCCCTGTTCGCCACCGAGCAGTTCGGCACCGAGCCCGGCGCCTCGTACCCCGGGTACCCCGGCGGCAGCGGCGTGGAGAGCACGGAGACCTACCAGAGCCCCCCGTTCACCGAGACCTTAGAGCCCAACCCCAAAGGTTACCAAGTGCCAGCGTACTGAGGGGCTGGGGCGGTGCCAGCCCCGCCCGGTCCCAAATGTATCCTAGTCCCCGTTTCCTTGCCGTGGCGAGTCAGTGCCGGGTCCCTTTATTAGCTCGTTGTGCAGTGAATTCTGTACAGTGGTATTGGTTCTTGTCTTACCTGTCCCAGGGTTTCTAAAAGCAGTGTTCCCTCTAAGCCAGGAGGAAGGAAGGTTGGTGCCACATCACCTACAGGCGGGGAAGAGGAGGAAATGACCCCTCTGAGCTCTGCTGGGAAAGCCCAGGATGCCTTTTCCTCTTAGAAAACAGCAGCTGAGGAATTATTACCTCGTTCTTCCAGAGCTAAACACAGAATCCATCGAGGGTGGGTGGGCAGTGGGGAGAGCTGGCCCTGTCTGCTCCTGCTGTGGAGCTTCCAGTCCGGGTTCCAGGGGAAGTGCCAAATTCACAGGGAAATCGGGGGGGGGGGGTCCATGTTCTTTTTCTTTGTATATATTTGCTGTACAAAACAAATGTCCAAACAGGTGTTTCAGAACTTGGTTTAGAGGAGGGGGCACAGCAGGCCGGGGTTGGGGTCAGGATCCAGATTGCTTCTGCACTTCAACAGGTTCTGGTTGAGGATTTAAAAAGTTACTGTTTGAAGGTGGAAACCAGCAGGAGCTGGGAATAGCCTGTGATCAGTGGGAATGTGGTGCTTTGGGGTTGTGTTTCTTCATGGGGGATTGGGAAGTTTGTAAATTCCTAAGGAATTTTTGGTTGGCAGCACTGACGCATCCTCACCCTGGAGAGGTGAGGACCAAGGTGAGGGGCTCAGCCTCGACATCCAAGGCCATTAGGAGCAATATTGGACTTGTATTTTTATTCTGGGAGCAGCCACCATCTGTCAGCTGCAGCAGAACCCCAGGAGGGGACATGTGTGTCACCCTGCAGCCTCCATAAATGAGGGATTCGGGCAGGGAACTGGAAAGGCTTCACAGGCCACTGGAGTCCATCCTGTGTGGGCTCACAGCCCCATGTTTGGAAATGGGGAAATTGAAAGAGAGACAGTGAAAAGCACCTGGGAAAGAGGCTCAGGTTGGGGGTTCAGCTGCAAAGAACAAAGAAAAGAATGTGTGAAATCCAGTAGGTCCTTGTCAGCCACCTCCCAGCTTTTCCAGCTGATCCAGGCTGTGTCACTAAGGGCTGAGCACAGGAGCTGAAACTTGAATTCCCAGCCTTGTTGGTGGCAGCTCCATCCCTGGAGACTCCCGGGCAGTCCAGGGTCCCGCCTTGCCTGTCCGTGCTGGCAAAGCCACCACTGCCTTCCGACCTCGTGAGGAGCAATAGCCACCACCTGTCCCCTCCCTGCCACAGGTCCTGGTCACTGTAGCCACAGCTCATTCCTGCTGCTGAGTCGCAGATCAGTGCCCTAATTAATAATAATGCACTAATTAAGCAGCCAATCATCCCGAGAGGTCACTGCCGGTGGCAAAGCCTTGGCTCCAGGTCCTGGCTGTGCCCAGCTCCTCACAGGTGCCTGACCACGGACACCCCAGCCCAGGGCAGCATCAGCCTCAGTGAATTCTGGGATCTTTTGTGGTTTTGTGGAGTCAGTTTTGCTGAGAAAGGAAAAAAAAAAAACCCAAGGATTTTAATACAGGGTATGGTAGAACTGTAGCAATATTTTCCTTAGAGGGAACACTGAAACTTTAGCAGCACAAACAGTACTTGTGTTAATATTTTAGCAAAATTATAATCAATTTAAATGTTTAAATTGATTGTACGTGAGATAATGTTCGTTGGGTACAGTGTATTTTTTCTAACTATAATATAACTGTTCCAGAGTTTCCGTGTAACTGTAAAGAGCTAAAGCTGTGTCTGCCTGCGGGACGTGTCCTGCCCTGTGTGCCCCCCCCGTGCTGAATATTACACGCTCTGAATGTCCCCCCCAGGCCTGCATTGCCTTTCTTTGTGCCCACATGCACATCCCACCACGCCCTGACCTCTGGAGCAGCAGCAGGGACACAGGGGTGACACCAGCACAACTCCTGGTGCTTCCCAAGGGTTGCTTCAGCTTCCCAAAGTCAGTGGTAGATTTTCCTTTTCCAGCTGTTCTGCTGGGCAGGGAGGAGGAGGAAGGGTAGGGAGGAGCATCCTGGCATTACAGGAGATGCTTCTTGATTAAACCAGAGCTGGGAAGAACATGTCCAGCCTCATCACTCAACAGGCAGCTGGAGGGAGGTGAGCCCTGATCCTCTGCACCCCAAGTGGGACCAGGCAGTGCAGGGGTGACAGCCCTGCTGGGGTGACACTAGCACAGGCAGGAGCTCACAGCTGGAGCATTTTTCCAGGGAATAGTGCTGGGTTTGTGTCTGATGTGGCCACACCAAGGCCATGGCACCAGGCAGGAGGGGACAGCCCCAAACTGTCTGGCCATGGGGAGAGCCTTCACCCACCTCAGCCTGACTCAAACCACCCCATTTTGGGGTTTGTTGGTGCAGCTCCCCAGCCTTACAGAGCCCTGGCCCTGCTGAGTTCAACCCTGCTCAGAGGGAGGGTGACAGCCGTGCCTGGAATCCTGCCCTGAATCCCTTGGGAGCCCCCCCAGTGTCCCCAGAGCTGCTGGGTGTC
The DNA here is from genome assembly GCF_965231275.1 of Zosterops lateralis. Taxonomy (NCBI): domain Eukaryota; kingdom Metazoa; phylum Chordata; class Aves; order Passeriformes; family Zosteropidae; genus Zosterops; species Zosterops lateralis. The sequence continues at coordinate 6,407,634 of NC_139775.1, forward strand.
ACCTCAGTGTGTCCCTCAGGCAGAGCAGGGTGTGCAGCTGGGGCTGTCACCAAACACACCCCAAGGGGGCCGTGCCTGCAGAACCAGAGCTGTGGCTGTGGGGTGCTGGGGGTTCAGGTATTTGTAACATCCATTTTCATCTTTTTCTCCCAGCTGTGGTGGAGCAGCACTCGTGCCCTGGTAACCACCCAGGCCACATCTCAAGAGGATGCCAGGTCTGTGCCAAAATTGTCCCAAAACCATGCCAGGATTGTCCTGAGCATGTCAGGGCTCTGCCATCCTCACAAGCTGTTTGCCACCCTCTGTTCTTCCCAGAGGTCAGCAGCACCTCGAGCTCAGAGAGGGCAGGACCTCGCTGTGCTCAGCCCAGCCCAAAATCTGCACAGTGTCAGCACTAACTTTGAGTGTGAAGAGTAGAATTCCAGCACTCTGCCTCTCCTGGAGCTGCATTCTGCCCCATCCTCTTGCTCCAGGAGGCTCTGTCACCACACTGCTGTTTCTCAGCACTGAGGTCACCACATCCTGCATTGTGCAAATCAAGCACATTAAAAGATTTGGAATTTTTGCCAACGTTTCAAGCTGTTCTTAGCAAAGGTGGAAGCTTTGCTTAAGCATTGTTTAGTAGAAAATATTCTCCTCCCTGCATTGCCTGCTCTGTGTCAGGGGCTGGAGCAGACCCTGAGAGCAAACCTCTCCCTTTACAGGACATCATTTGGAATCTCTGCTCTTGTGCCTGGACACTGGGATGAGATTCCCATCACTTCATGCCATGAGTGACACCCACAGCCATTTTTTTTCTCCTGCCCCTCAGTCCCTTCCAGGGCTTTTTGCACCTTCTCTCCCAGTGCCAGCCTCCAAAGGTTCAGGGCTGTCTCCTGGCTCTGCCTGCTGCCTATGGTCCATTCCTTAGGAAATCCCATCATTATTCCATGCAATGGGCATTTCTCCCAGTAAAAACTGCTTTATATTTTATAGACCCCTCCCAGCCCATGCTGTCCCCAAGCAGGTGGCTCTGGTCTCATTCTCAGTTGCATTTTGCCCCTCTGTGTGTCACAACCCCCTCTCCCCCCTCAGTGAGGCTCAGACCCAGCCCTCACTGCCTCAACTTGAACCCCCCAGTTCAGCTGCCTGGATTTTGTTGCAATACACATTCAAACCTCAGCTCCTTTAAGAGTTTGCATCTCCAACAGCTCCCACCTCAGGGTTGGGAAGTTCAGTTTCTTTGCAAATACCTCTGTCCGAGCAGACGCTTCCAGGAGTTGCAGTTGTCACCAACCTCTGTGCAGTGTAGTATAAAGTGGACTGTGTATGGAAATAAGTTAAAAATGTTTACAATTTTGTATATATTATATATATTAAAAAATATCTTTTGAGAGAACAATCCGTGATTCTGTATTTTCGGTGTCTGTGTAAGCAACTGCAACTTATTTTCAATAAAGAGCTAAAAATGAATAGAAAAAAAAAAAAAAGGATTTGGTAATAACTTTATTATTGAATCAGGTGAGCACAAGGAACAAGGAAACTGCAACATCAGGCCCCAGAGATGCAGCAGCTTGAGGGAACTCCCAACAGCACCTCCCAGGGAACTCAGAGCTGCTGCTGGTGAAGTAACTGAAACCCAAGGGAAGACAGAAGATGCTCCTGCAGGGAAGACATTTCACTCCTTGAACTTTACAAACCAAAGGGAGGGGGAAGAGTTGCTGACTGGAAGGGCTGGCAGCACCCAGCCCCCCTCAGGGGTCCCTGCCTGGGGCCAGGATCAGCTCCAGGATGAGGCAGGAACAGGGACTGCCAGGGACTCATGCAGTGGATCAACAACCATGCAGCCAAATCACCCTCCCCAGTCCCTTCTGGGCCAAATCCAGCACGGGCAGGTGGTCAGAACAATCTTAAATATTCAAGAAAAGAAACCCAAAGCACTTTGCAGCCTGAGAGCAAGCAAAAATAGCACATGTAAGGCAAGGAAGAGTGGCTGTAGGCAGGAGTAGCTCTTGGGTAATACTCTGAGCTCGATGTCACAGAAATTATGCTGCTAGAAAAGCTGTGTTTCATCACTACAAATTACATAAATTAATTTCAGCTTTATTCCTACACGTTAGAAATAACTAAAAGTGGAGATGGGAAAGAATCAGACACTGAACTACAGCCATGGGGGACTCCTGGCACTCCCATCACCTCAGAGCTGCTGCTGGAGGAGTCACTTAAGGGGAGGAACAGATCTCCCTCTTCCTCTGAGGTGGGATTTTGGGGGTGCCAAGGAACATGAGCAAAGCTACGTCAGCCCGGTGTTACTGAGGGAGGTGCAGGTGTCAGACCACTGTAAACAGATAAATGCACTTAAAGGCACTGCAGAAAACATGGTCAGTAATCAGCAGCATTTAATGTCCCAGGATGCTGTTGGGAGCTTCCACCAGGAATACATCCAAGAAATTAGAAACATGGCAGTCATTAAATAAAATTCCCGTGTGCTTTACGGAGAGTAAAGCCTTAATGCTGTTACTGTACATGCAGGGCTACAAAATCAGTTTCTTGAAAGAACTTTACAGAAAAAAGTCAGAGGCAACTTCAAATCTTGCACAGATCAGCCCAATTCTTCAAGCAGGAGAATTGACTGTTTGCAGAAAGGAAAACTGCAGCCCAGTGTTTGCAGCTCTCCTGGTCACACACCCCAGTGAGCAGCACTCTCTTGCACCTTTTACCCCTGACTAGTGTGATCTTCACTGAAATAGCACAAAAAAATAAATCAGAATGTTATAAGGGAAGCCACTTCCATTCATTTCAGTGATCCATAAACTTCCCCCACCCCAAAACCAGAAAGAAACCCCCAAACCAGAAGCTTATTCCCCTATTGTGTCCCCTGTCATTCTGCAGATCAGAAAGGATTCCCAGCTATTGCATGTTCCAGGAGGAAGGAGCCCTGCCTGCTCCCCCTGCAGCTCAGCCTAACCCTAGCCCAGATTTGGGAGCTCAGACAGTGGGTGAGGACGAGCTCTGGCACATTCCCGTGATCCCTTTGCCCAGGAGGACTTCCCAAGTCACCTGCTCCTCGCTGCCTCAAGGGCACCAAACCAGCCCCCAGCTACTGCCAAACCTCATTCCAAAGTGCACACATCCACAGCCAGAGCCCGGGTGGTGGCCCTGGGGAGAGCTAACTGATGATCCTGCTGATGGCCTGCAGCGAGGGGAACTCCTCGTCCTCGATATGCAAAGCTTTGTGGGTGACCACGTCCTGCTGGGTCAGCACCTGCCTGCACGTGGGGCAGATGTAGCAGTCGAGGTCGGCGGGAGAGTCCGTCTGCCAAACATTCTTTTTGTTCTTTTTGGGTTTGTTGGAGCTTTGTTTCTCCTTGAGCCTGAAGTCGTTGTGAGCAGAGAGCAGTTCCTGCTGCTTGGCCGTGTCCGGCAGCAACACCAGCAACTCCTTGAAAATCTTCTTGAAGTTTTCTCCCAGCAGCTCCCGGCAGCTTTTGTAATACTGAGCTGCAGAGATCAGCCCCTGCAGGGGACAGGGAAGGGCAATAATCAGAGGAAAATAAATATTTAGCTATTAAAAATCCCAGTGGAATTCAGGCCTCCTGGAAAGGGAGACTTTGAGAACTCACTCACCTGCCTGAACTGCCCAGAATGAGTTTTAAATTTATTGAACTTGGACTCGTCGCTCTGAAGAAATTCTTTAATGGATTGTATGAGTTGGATGTTCCTCTGCTGGAAGTTCTCAGGTATCAAGTATGATCCGTGACAAGATTTTGGCCTGTGTTGGAAAAGACCAGAAGTGACCCTGACACTGGTTTGTGTCACCCAAAGATGCCCTGGGACATAAATCACAAGGCTGTTCTGGTTTACAGCTGCACACCCTTCCTCCACCCAGCTACACAAAAGCAGCACACAGCTGTCTTGTCAGGATAATAAAATATGGGATTCCCATATCACATTCCAGCTTTACACAAACAGAATGTTTAAAATCCAAGTTTAACGTGGTCCTGATGAGCTGCTCTGTGTGCTGGGTGCACTCAAAAAGACCTGAGCAAAGACCTCACCCTGAAAAAACCAACAGATAATGCAGGTTCTGTATTAAACTGACACAAAGTTTTCCCTCTCCTTTTCCCAAAAACTCCTTTTTCTGTCCCAGAAGGAACCAGAGAGCAGCTACTGGAAGGATCAGAGCAGTGAAGGTCACCAAGAACAAGCCTCAGCACCTTGCTGCTGGGACTCTCACAGAATCCATGGAAGTACAAGAATATGTTGGAGCTGCAGATTTCCAAATAAATCTAGAACAGACCAAGGTCTGAGCAGCCAAAACATTGCACAGGCTTGCAGTTCCTCAGACTTGTAACTACACAGGGCTGGTTTATGAAATTCTCCTGAATCTAACCCAAAACACCCTGGGACTTCCCAAGGGGAATCTTCCCCTGGTTGGTCCCACTTAAGAGTCAGCCCCTGTGAGACAAGTGAGGGGTGAGGTGTCCCACAGCCCCTGGCAGGCCCCTGACTCACTCTTTCAGAGCTGTAGTGACAGGTTCAGAGATGGTGGAGGATGGGATGACAGCGAAGCCTGGGGGGGGTTTGCTGACAGGCACCGACAGGCCCGGAGGCGGAGGAGGGTTCTTCAACAGCACCACGGAGTTAAAGCCTGGGGGAAGCACAGAAGAGACAGGAATTAGAGCACCCACAAACCCCTGGCTAAAACCCAAACCAATGCCTGACACACTCTGCAGAAGCACCAAGAAGAGTTTGCAGTGCAGACATCACTAAATTGGAGAAAACCTAAAAAAAAAATCTTCAAGAAGCACTTGAGAGTGGCTGATGTTCCTCTACAGAGAAAGTGCTTTAATTATTCATTTACTTTCTCAATGGAAAATAATTTTGAAAGCCCACTCCAAGTCACAATGAGAAACACTTTTGCATTATTAAAGTGAACACAAATCAGGGGAGGAGGCAGAGAGCCCAGCCTGGCCTCTCCCAGCAGGAGCTGCACAAACAGCGCTGCTGGCGCCTCCCGACGCCATCCCACTGCCATGAAAACTACTCCAAGTCACATTTGCTGCTGCCTCTGTGCTTTGACAAGGTCGTGGCTAAAAGCACGGCAGGAAACCTCTGCCAGCACAGGGGTAAATGGCCAAGGAAGTGAAGTTTCAAGTGCCAGCAGGGACAGGACACATTCCTTTTGCCTGCAGGGGCATCCAAGGCCTATCTCGGAGCACAACACATGAATGTGTCAACCCTGGGGATGGGGCAAAACCAGCTCTTCATCCATGAGCCACCCCCAGTGAGCAAACACCTCCATCTGTGGGGCAGAGGTGATTCCTAGAGGACATTCCAGCCCCGCTGTGACACCCACGCTGTCTCTACCTCCAGAGCCCAACCTGGCACCTGGTGGCAGAACCTCACACAAGAGCCAGGAGTTTACACAACACATCCATGTGTTCCCTGGACTCTCCCCAAGCAAAGCTGGCCATGCTCAGCAGTGCTTCCCCATCCCTGGAAGTGTCCAAGGCCAGGCTGGAGCAACCTGGTCTAGTGCAAAGTGTTCTTGCTAGCAGCAGGCAGTAGAATGAGGTGACCTTTAAGACCCCTCCCTCCCAAACCATTCCACAATGCTGCGATTCCTTCCTTGTTTACCTGGTGGCGGGGGCATCCTGGCTGATCCTGAGCTCCCAAGAGCTGGGAAGTCTTCCTGAGGTAAAGGGCATTTGTTAGTCACTGGGGGCTTTTTAAGGCCGGGGGGCTCTTTGGGTGTAGCACAGGCAGCTGATGGTTTCTCCGAGTGCCCGTTGACGATGGCTCTGTCGGGGCCGTGAGCAGCAGGGAACACCTTGCAGGGCTGCTCTGCCTCCAGGGGCTTCTCTGGGGCTGGCCTGGACAAGGGCATCTCCTGGGGCGGCCGTGGGGATGACGGGCTCTGCTTCTCAGCCCCCATCTTCTTTTTCTTGCCCACTTTTGTGAAAGTTTGTGAGGTAGAAGCTGCCAGCAAGGAGGAGACGTCGAACATGGTCGGGGCGTTGCGGATCTCCTGGGCGGTGAGGCCACCATCGGCGTCCTCCTCATCCGACTCACAGAGTTTATTGCTCTTCTTGCTTCCTTTGGAGGTGTTCAAGGATGGTTTTTTGGCTGGCTGGTTGATACAGGTGTTGCTCATGGCTTTGACCACGTTTTTACTGGAACCATTGTTCCACGCAGATGTGATGTGAGTTACTGTCTTATTGGTGGGCTTCACTTTGGACACCAGGGCTGGGAAATCCTCCTCCTGGAAGGCGGCTTTCCTGGCAGTCGCTGTGTACGTCAGAGACATCCCTGATGAGATGGTGGGAGCTGCAGAGGAGGACAAGCTTGGGAAATCTTCTTCTTTAAGCTTAACCAGTGGTGGCTGGGCACAGCTGTGGGGAAGGGAGAGGGATGGACTTACTGAGGCAGCAGAACCTCAAGGGACGGCATAAACCCACAACTCCCCACTCCTCCTCAGTCACTCAGGGTGGCACAACAGGAGTTGGACTGGATGATCCTCATGGGTCCCTTCCAGCTGAGGATACTCTGTGGCTCTATTCCATGATTCTAAGATCAAGCCATGAGCTGAAACAATGCCCGATGCTGCTCATGTTGATGAGCAGCACAGAAACAGCTCCAGGCAGGAGGGGATGGGGCAGGGGAAACCTTGGAGGGATCAAATGATCTGGAAAATTATTTTCCCCAGAAATGCAGAACACATCAATCAGCTTCTAAATGTGCTTTGTCCCTGCTGCAGGCCTGCACAGACTCACCCTTGGAGAGGTCCTGCTGCAGAGCCGATTGCTGGAAAGTCGTCATGGCTGAGCACTCCATTAGCAGCTGCTTCTTTTGCAACAGGGACAGAAAGAGCAAAGACATTGTTTTCAACCCAAACCCATTCATTCCAGAGCAGGGGCTATCAATGGCCACGACAGCATCACTACCAAGGCCTATTTTCAGCAGTTGATGATGTCATTAACTGACATTCCAGAAGAATAATTTAAATCCATGCATCACTATTTCCTTCAATTAACTGCGTTAACCATTACATCATGGCATCCAGGAAATTCATGATACTTTAAATGAGCAAAATATGGCTAAGGCAGAACTTTCTGAGGGAACCTTCCAGACACTGAAGTACCCTGCAGCTGCAGGACCTGCGCAACACTCACCTGTGACATCATTTGAAGACTTTGGCACACGTTTGGAGCCGAGCACGTCGGGATCCCTCAAATCCTCCTTTCTCCCCCTGCTGCTGCTGCCTTCCTCTTTGTCCTCCACCCTCTTCTTCTCCTCCTGCCGTTTGGCTGCCACAGATGCCCTGACTGCTGCTGCAACATCCCTGTCTTCTTCTTCCCTGCAGGACAGGTCAGATTCCCTTGGTCAAACAGCAAGGATCAAGGAGCAGCTGCCTGGCTGCAGTCTCACCTCTGTGGTGCCAGCTCCGGTGACATCTCTGATCTCGTGCTGCCACCTGCTGAGAGGCCCAAACCAAGCCCCACCACTCCAATCCACCCCAGCCAGGCAACATCTTCCCCCTAGATTTCTAAGTTCCACGTGTAGGAATAACAATCCAGGCCAGAAGAAACCAGGGTGAGCTGGCAGAGACAGTACCACGGATGCAGGGGGCACCTGTCTCTCCTGTTCATTTCTGAACATATGGAATCATTCTTGGAGGCCACAGGAACCCTTTGAGACATGGCTGGGCATGAACTCTCAACACATGCACGATCCACATGCGACACCAACAGAGGAGTGGCTTGGGATGGACTTTTTTCCCCAGTGGAATTACCAGTAATGAACCAGCTGCCCGTCCAGCGAGAAAAAGAATAAGATGTGCAGGATGTAAAAAAGCACTCAGGTCTGGTGTGGATGAAGAGACATAGAAATACAAAGTTTCATTTCAATACTTAACCCTCTTCCTTTTCCAAAGCACTCAGTCTGGCCACACAGAGATCTGTTAGTTCAATGAAAAGCATGGTCCTTAGAACAGGAATTTCATGATTACCCAGACCAAAAACTCCACTAAACCAGCACAGACTTGTCACTTAGTTCAGAAAATCCCATTTAGAGAAGTTTGCATAAAAACAGCTGGTGGAATTAATTCAGGATTCTGAGTTTATTTAACCCACAAGTTGCGAGTTGCATTGTGTGTTTCCTGAGCTGAAACCTCACACAAAGTAATTCCATGATGACCAAGCAGTAGCCAGGACACAGGCTTGGACTGGAAGCTCTCAGCTAAGAATTTCCCATGGAGGCCTCCAAATTTTGTACCACTTCCTCCTAATCCAGCAAAGTATTGTGAATTGGGAAGTAAAGGCCAACACTAAATGGGAATAAAACTCCACACAAGGTTGTGCTACTCACCTCTTGTACCTCCAGCTGCCTCTCCTGTTCTGCTGGTTCCCTCGGCTGTTCAACCTGCCCGCCCTTCCTTGCCTGTTGAATCTGTCAACCTCCTCGTAGTCCTCTGCACCTACAACACCTAAAACAGAGGAGAGGGATGATCAGTCTCAGCTATTTCTCTAATGCAGGCATCACACCGTGCCTGAAAAATGCAAAAACATGTTGGTACAAATAAATTATCTTCATTTCTTTCTGATGACCAAGTCAGCAGTTCTCCTAAAATTACCTGTCCTCATTAAACTCACACAAAGGGAAAAAAAATCCTACAACAATTCAGGCAGGAAGGGATGTCTGGATATCACCTGCTCCAGCCCTTTAAAGCAAGGGCAGCTTTGAAACTACATCAGAGGGCTTTGCCTGGTCAAGTTCTGCTTATCTTCAACCTCTGCAACCTCTAAGACTGGAGAGGCCTTCTCAACCTCTGCAACCTGACAGGTTGGAGAGGCCTTCTCAGCCTCTTACAAGCTTTTGATGCTGTTCCTTGTCTACCTTTTTGGGGAAGAATTTCTTCACGGCTATGAAATATTCACCAGGAGTTCTTGGAAACTCTTAGAGAACAAGAGCCATTGAACAGTTTGGGTGAGAGGGACCTTAAAGGATATCACGCTCCTGACCAGGAACACCTCCCACCAGACCAGGCTGCTCCAAGCCCTGTCCAACCACAAACACTTCCAGGGAAGCTGCGTCAGCTGAGCCTCCCACCCTCCCGGGGTGCCCTGCTGACCCTCAGTCCTGCGGGGGTGGCGGGGGGTGTATGTGAACTGCAGGTCGATGTGGCGGTTCTGGCGCGCCTCGGCGCGGCTCTTGCTGTGGCAGGCGCTCTTGTGCGCCTTGTAGTCGATCTCGGTGCGGAAGGCGTGCGTGAACTGCTCCGAGCTGCACCGGCCCTCCTCGCACAGGAAGTGCTTCTCCCTGAAGTGCTCCCGCAGGTACTCGTAGTCACTGGGAAGGGAAAGACACACAGCTGAGCCTTCCCACTCCTACCAGGGTGATGCCTTAAGTTTTAGATTTCATGTTTTCCAGATTCTCTATAACTCTCGGCCCGCCTCACACAGGAAATGCTTCTCCCTGTAAGTGCTCCCGCAGTTATTCACGCTCACTGGGAAGGGAACAACACACAGCTGAGCCTTCCCACTCCTACGAGGGTGATGTGTCGCTGTAGGACACGAAAGAAGGAAGAAAGACTCCAAATGTTTCAGAAGGCAAAGAGCATAGAAAAAAGGCATTTATTGTCTAATTCTTACTACCTTTTATGAGGTGCTCCCATACAGACTTAACATGGTTGGTGAATAGGAATGACACCTCTCTAATGCCATTGGTTAAACTAGAGAAACAGCAAAACACCACCTGGAGAAAGACTGTTGTGAGAAAGGAGAGTTGTTTGCCAAGATTGTTTTGAGATGAAACTTTCTTGAGAAATTTTGCCTTGGGAAAAAGTTAGCAGCTGCTAGCAGGCTAAAATCTCTCAGACCCAGAAATATCAGGCCCACAGGTGATGTCTTAAGTTTTAGCTTTCATGCTTTCCAGATTCTGTACTGCATTGGTGTATAACTCTGAACTTCATGTAAAGTGTGAGCAAGTTCTCCTCACAGCTCAGTCAGACAAAACAATTCTTTTCCAGCCCCAGAACCAAGGACACCATTGCAGCTTCAGGCCCAAAAAGTATAAACAGTGAATTGAAGAGGTCCCATCTGGGAGGATGAGACTTCATAACCTGAAGCTGTAATTGGACAATTAACCCCAATGTGGAAATGGACCAAAACTTATAAAAGTGTAAAAACTCATGACCCGTTGTCCATCTTGGGTGTAGCCTTGGCCAGGCTCTTGTACTGCCCAAGGTGGATCCTTTAAAGGCATTTTAATAAATATCTACTTTATTCCTTGAACTCTGTCCAGCCCCTGTTCTAGGTAGCCTCTCAAGGCATCAAGGGGAGGTGAGGACAAGCCCTGCTGGTTCATTTGCCCTCATCCCCAGGGATGTTTTCCAGCTGACATCACTTCTGTATGAGCTACACAGACCTGGATGTCAAACCAAACCCACTGGCGGAACAGAGCTGACCCCTCCCAACGTGCTCTTCTGATGGCACATGGCTGCTCTTTCAGGCTTCAATGAAGACAAGCCCTGGTGGTTGGTTTGTCCTTATCCCCAGGGAAGTTTTCCAGCTGACACTGTTTCTGTATGGCCAATGCATGATCCAGCTGTTAAACCAAACCCACAGATGCTCAGCACATCCAGCTGTGCACATGACAAAGAAGTTACCTCTACTCCCTTTGCACACAAACTTTGAAGCAGGAGGATCAAAGAATCACAGAATTAAGGTTGGAAAAGACCTTTAAGACCATCAACCAGCACCACCACCATGTTCACCACTAAGTCATGTCCCCACGTGCCACATCCACATGGTTTTAAACATTTCCAGGGATGGTGACTCCACCATTTCCCTGGCTAACCTCTTCCAATGCCTGACAACCCTTCCCATGATGTAACTTTTCCCAATATCCAATCTAAATCTCCCCTGGTGCAACTTAAGAACCCTTCCTCTCATCCTGTCCTCCATTGGAAGTAACACACCAGACAGTTGCTGTCAGGCTGCAAAATTAACTCTTAATAAAGAAAATTTTAAAGCATGAACTAGACTCAGAGTGAATATTTTGGCTATTTATTTAAGGAATTGCAGCCAACCTGCTGCCATTCCTCCACACTGCCTTCAAACTCTACCACCCCCTAAACTCAAAGCAGACCTATGAGCCTGAGAGATTTTAGCCTGCTAGCAGCTGCTGACTTTTTCCCAAGGAAAAGTTCCTCAAGAAAGCTTTTTTCTCAAAACAATTTTGGTAAACAACTCTCCTTTCTCAAAACAATCTTAGTCCAGCTGGTTTTTGCTGTTTCTCTAGTTTAACCAACAGCATTAGAGAGGTGTCGTTCCTACTCACCAATCATGTTAAGTCTGTATTGGAACACCTTATAAAAGGTAGTAAAATTTTAGACAATAAAACCCTATTTTTCTATGTTCTTTGCCTTCTGAAATATTGCCCTGACTTTTCAGCCTTCTGATTGTTTCTCATTTCTACTGGAGTTTTCTCAGGCTTGTAACAAAAACAAAGACAAATATTTTGTAAACATGCACTCCTTTCCAGGGGGAAGGACAAACTGATGGACTTTTGAGTTGACCACTGGGGTCAGAGAGGTGTTTCTCTCATCCCCCAGTCCTTGACCAAATCCCCAACACTATGTAAGTCAAGATCCCCAAATAAACTTCCCTTTTTCCTCATCTCACATCCTGACCGGTGAGTGTGACTCTTTTCGTGTCCTCTTGCAACACTGAAATATTTGGAGTCTTTCGTGTCCTACAGCAAACACAGACCCAAGGAATTTTACTTTGAGATTTAAGCTAGAGGAAGGAGCCAAGTCAACAATCTGCTTGCCTGTAGTACTCCTGGGCCCCCTCGGAGTCACAGAAGTGGCAGAAGTAGTGATCCCTGCGCAGGTGTTTGAGCAGCTCGTCGTTGTCCAGGTACCGCTCATCGCAGAACTTGCAGAGGGGGTGGCCCCGGTGGGACGTGTCATCAGGGTCCCCGTGGATCCTGTGCCGGGCCAGGTCCTTCCTGGAATACCATTTCCTCTCGTAGGTGAAGATCTGGGGAGCAGGCATTGTGTTAATACATTTGTATTTATAGATTTGTATCATTTCCTATGGGCACAGACCCAAGAGAACAAGCCAGGCTGTGTCCAACTCCTCCATCTGTAGTTGCTTCACAAAGATGCAGTTTGACCACCAACATTTAAAAATTTTGGTGGGTGGACACAAAATAAAATTTAAGTGATGAATCCAAATTAAATCTAACTTGCATTTCTCTGAGCACTAAAAATGGATTTAATTCACTTTTTTCCCTTTGGAATCTCTTTATGCTGTAACGAGTTTACATTATAATCTCTGGGGTGGAAAAATCCCAACTATCTATTCATCAACAAATAGAATTTTGCATTCTCAAATTTAAAAATTCCAAGTGAGCTGTTTTAGTGTCCTCTCACAGTAACCACCCCAAACAGCTGCACACAGAGGATCCACTCCAGTGAACAAACTGTGTATCACAAGCCAACCCTCTGTCCCCACTACCATGTGAGCTGTTTCGGTAGGAAGGGTTCTGGAGATGCCAAAATGATCAACCCAGCCTTGAGAAAAGAATATCCTTTATTTCTGACCTAGACAAGGACTGGGAAATTGCTCTGGGAAAAGGTTTGTTTGGGTTTGCCAAGGCTGATGGACTGAAGTTTCCACAAGTTTAAGAGTTTCTTTTCAGCGGGTACAAGCAACATGGGACTTTTTTCTTTGAAATAAAAATCTCTACAATATTCTGAAATTAAAAAGCAACAGTTTTAATATTGTTTGTGAGAGAAAACGGCAACCAAGTTCCCTCAGTGCTGGCTATGTACACTGAGCATGAAGCACCTCACCAGAGCTCAAAGGACACCAGCAGGTCCTGCACTCCTTTCCCACTTCCCTTCAATCAACTCCAGGGATTCCAAGACCACAGGGAAGACTCAGCTCAGCTCCCAAACTTATTAAGGTTCATTTAGGTCAACCTGCCCACTCCTGGATCCCATCCCTTTTGGCAGCAAAGTCCAGTTCACCTGGCACAAACCAACTGTGGCACCACCACTGTGGGGTTTAATTTAAAACCTGGAGAACCTCCAGGCCCTCTTCATTAATCAGTTTATGGAAGGAGAAAGGCTTAAAATAAAGCAACTGGCCTCACTGCAGGAAGAGGGAACTTAAATAAATCCTTGCTGTTCTGCCTTCCCATCTTCCCAGGAACTCCTGGAGGTCATGGAGGGAACCCCCCTCCTTCCCACACATCCAAGCCCAGCTCACCTTCAAGTGTTTAACACAGAGTTTGCAGCAGAAAAGCTCGTGCTGCTTCCTCATGTGCTGCTCCAGATCTGCAAAGGTGTTGAAGGGCTTTGCATCGGGGCACAAGGAGCATTTGTGCTGCAGCAGCTTCCTGAGGGATGAGAGAGATGCCCAAAAAATTATCCAATTCCCTCTCAGCACCCCAACACCTTCAGCAAAACACAAATGTTCCATCCTTGGCAGGAGGCTGCACCTTTCTGGCTGCCCCTGCAACCTGCAGTGAGGGTTGTGACCTGCTTATTCCAAGAATTCTGGTGGATGGCAGGGATGGGATGGAACCAGATTACACTGGGGAAGAGCTGAGCAGGAACCACACTGTCCCTGCAAAACTGAGTAAACCGGAACAAACCCTTCCCCTCCTGGGGATTCAGCTGATTCCTGCAACATTCACATCCAATTCCATTACACTTCCCACTGTCAGAAACTGAGGAATACAGTGGGGAGAGAGAAAGAATTGTATTAGGAAAGGAGGTAAGAACCTCACCCCAAAACCCCACCACACAAGGGTTCCCAAGAAGAGCTGAGCACTGGTCTCACTGGGAAACTCCCACTTCCTCATTCCCATAAATATCAAGCCATGCAAAAGTGTAAATGTACCAAAGTTACACCCTCAGCCCAAATCAGGGTGAATATAATGCCTAATTCTCCAAGGAAAAAGTTCCACTGCCTGCATGGCTTTATCTTTTCCACTCCTCTTTCCATTGTCTTAAACCCTCCCAATTAAGTTTGTTATGAAAAATATTTGTAGAACATGAAGCTAATGCCACATTTTATTCTGCACTGTTTTTTTTTTCACTCCACCTTTTTTCTCTCCCATTTAGAATTAAGACCTTTGTGTGAAGACAATGTTAACTCTTCATGCAATACTTGGCACACCTGGGTTTGGTTAGTCCTTATTCAGCACAGCAGTAATTACAATTATAACAGTAATTATGTCTTTGTCAATTTCCATGGCAAACAGCCACGCAAGGAATGGGAAGGTTTTCAGCAAATTTGCTGCTGTTAAAGATGCACAAAATTTACTTTTATTTAGAGGGCAAAGCTCGTGTGTTGTGTTTGGTGAATCCAACGCTGCAGCCCCACAAGAGCCACTGAGTGCTCAGTGCCCTGCTCTGGGCTGTCACCTTGCCAAAAAACACCTGCACAGCAGGTGACTCACATCCCCCGCTCCTGAAATCCCAGGAAACCGCAGCACCCTGCCCTCCCACAGCAGCACTTCCTGCCACGTGTTCGTGGGGGGACATTCCAGGGAGGAGCCAGGGCTCACCTGTACAGCGCATAAACCTCCTCGTCCATGAAATAAATGTCGTATTTCTTCTCATGCTGCAGCTGGTGCAGGGCGATGGAGGAGAAGGACGGGAGCTTCCTCCCGAACACCACCTGTGGGAGGGAACAGCACCGGGATCAGCTGCGGGATTGTCCAGACAGGCACAAAACTCCGGGAGCTCCCCACGCCCACAGCGCTGTGCCAGCCTCAGCTGTCACCTCCCCCAGGCACTGTCCCCTGCTGTCAGCAGGGCCACGGGACATCTTATCAACCCGCCAGCGAAACGTGGATTGGCCCAGCCCGGCCTTTGGAGTTTGAACAATGCTAGGAAACCTTTCTGGTCTGTTTTGCTCCCACATCTGTTCCCAGAGTAAATATCCTCAGCCAACACAACTCCTTCCACGGGCAATGCCTGGCAGGAGCCCCGCCCTCGGCTACTCCCCGTCTCCTGGAGGAGCACACGGGAACCTGGAGTCTCCAAGTGACAAGTGACTCTGCCTGAGGGTGGGAGGGAAACCACTGTTTCTTCTTTCCTTGACTCCCAGGAGAGCGAGGAGCTAAACACACAACACTTGCTGAGTTATCCGTACCACACACCCCCTCTCAGGGCATTTCTTTGCTCCCAGCTGCCCCTGCTGGGCTCTGAGCACTGCAGCTCCTACCACTGCCTGCTCCAGCACACGTTCCCAGCCTGGGAATCACTGGGGTAGCAGAAACATTTAGCTAACAGCTGGAGTTACCAGCCCCAGCCCAGAAAGGCTGAGACATAAATACAGTAAAGAATTTCAGTTCTTACAGCAAAAGCTACGTTATAACTCTAGATGTAGATTCCCAGAGAAGCTGTGGCTGCCCCTGGATCCCTGGCAGTGTCCAGGGCCAGGCTGGAGCAGCCTGGGCCAGTGGAAAGTGTCCCTGCCCGCGGCAGGGGGTGGCACTGGAGGGGCTTTAAGGTCTCTTCCATTCCAAAGCATTCCAGGATTTTACAATTCCATGACCCCTCCTAAGAGCTGATACCACCTGGAGCAGGGAGCAAAGGCTCCATTCTCTGCTGCCAGAGCGAGCCCTGCTGACTTCACACCACAAACATTCACTCTAAACTCCATTTTCTTCACATTTTGTTTCCCACTCGCCCAGGCGGCGGCGGCACCCCCGGGAGCGGGGCAGAGGACGGATACCCCGTGCCCTGCCGGTTCCACCCAGCACCTTCCCCGTCCGCCCCGTGCCCCAGCGCTGCCCCGCCCGGCGCGAGGCCCCCTCAGCCCCGGGCCCGGCCTCACCTGCCGCAGCTCCTCCCGGCACACGGCGCAGTACCGGACGCCGCAGAGCGCCCGCATCCGCACGGAGCAGCGGTAGCAGATCGGGTGCTCGCAGCGGCCCAAGGCCACCACGTCCAGCTCCCCGCAGCACAGCACGCACGGCCCCTCCGCCGGGCCCGGCCCCGCGCCGGCCATGGCGGCCATGGCGGCCTCGGCCCCGCGCCGCCCCGCCCGCACCACTGAGCGCGGGCCAGAGCGCCGCCCCACCATAGAGACGCGCGCTCACACAGCGCTCATCGGCCATAGAGCTCCGCCCAGAGCGCCGCCGCGCTGGCGGAATTGTCTCCCCCTCACAGCGACAGCACCACCTCACTGATGTCACCGCGCGGTCCTCCACGGCCGGCCATAGAGACGCAGCGCGGTGACCATAGAGATGCGCGGGGCGGAGCGGGCCCGGCCGGGCCGCTCTGGCTCCCGCTCGGGGGTGGCCCTGAGGCGGAGGAGGACCTCGGCGCTGTTCGGGTGTCGGCGGTACATTTGGGGTCCCCCAGGTCCTTCCTGGTTTTAGGGACATGGAGACCTCAGACTCTGTACCTCACTCTGTGGGGACGTGAGGGACCCCAGGGCCGTTCCCGCTACCTCTGGATGTGGGAACATGAGGGGCCTCAACCCATTCCCGTCCTCTGCTGCTGATTTATGTGGGATTTTCCCAGCACAAACACCTCCTCTGGGCTGCAGACAGACTCTATGAATTAATCAGATCGTCAGCTGCGCCTCTTGATTTAATTTTTAATTCCATAGCCCAGCTGTGCGTTTTCCCAAGTAAGCCGGGAGTGACTGGGGAAATAAAAGTGTTAAAAAACGTACTGGAAACGCTGCTGGGATTTTGTATCCATTAGAGCAGGAACACAAACGAGCTCAGTGTAATAATATAAATAAACCTTTATTTGCCGCAGGCTGTGAGTCACCCAGGACAGCCAGGTCCCACCTGTCCGGAGCCAGCCCAGGTCACACGGGGGTGGAAGGAAAAGGGTTCGGAAGGTGTGTCCTGATCCTGCCCTCAGCTCCTCCCGGGTTTGAATCCTCCCTGTTCCTCAGAGATGGGAATTGCGGCTGCTTGGACAGGAGAGGGTGCTCCAGGAGCATGGAAAAGTGTTCTAACAGCAGCCGTGTTCCTCTGGAAGTGGGGAAAAGGAAAGGGGAAAAAAATCCCAAACCAAACCAACAACAACAGCAAACCCACCCTACCCACCCCCTCCCCCCCAAAAAAAAAAACCCAAACAAAACCAACCAACCAACCAACCAACCAAAAAAAAAAAAAAAAAAAAAAAAAAAAAAAAAAAAAACCAAAAAAAAAAACCCACCAAAACCACCCAAACAAACAAAAAACCCCACAAAAAAACCAAAAAGAACAAGGAAAAAACCACCCCCCCAAAACCAACAACGACAACAAACAAAAAACCCCAAACAAAAAAACCCCCACAAAATAAAAAAGAAGAAAAAACAAAACAAACAAACAAACCCAAAAAACCCCACAAAACCCAACCAACTCACCAACCAAAAACTCCAAAAAAACCAACCAAGCAAACACAAAACAAAACAAAACAAAAAAAACAAAACAACAAAAAAAACCCAACACCCCCCCCCCCCAAAAAAAAAAAAAAAAAAACAACAAAACAAAAAAAAAAAAAGTGAGAAAAGCTTGTTTGGCGATAGCACAGAGGAACACACCGGAAGTTTTTCATCATTTGCTATCTCCCACCTCTTTTTCCTCACAGATCCCTGCTAAGTGACCATCATAGGATCACTGAGTCATAAAATCTTGGAATGGTTTGGGTTGGGAGGGTCCTCAAAGCCCACCCAGTGGCATCCCCTGCCATGGGCAGGGACACCCTCCACTACCCCAGGCTGTTCCAAGCCCTGTCCACCCTGGCCTTGGACCCTCCCAGGGATTATGGGGCAGCCACAACTTCTCTGCGAATTCCATCCCAGCCCTTCACCACCCTCACAGCCAGGAATTCCTTCCTCATACCCCATCTAACCCTGCCCTCTGGCAGTGGGAAGACATTCCCCCTTGTCCTGTCACTCCAGTTCATGATGAAATTCCTGCTGAATTCCTAGGATCTTCCTGGAAGATTGGATTAGCACCTTTATGGTTCCAATCTTCTTTCTTCTCCCTGAATTCCTTGTCATTTGAGTCAAAAGTTGCTCTTCGTTTTCTTCGAGCCATAAACAATCATTTTGGGACAAAGCAGCTCATCAAATAGACCATTAAAACATCCCATGATGTTCACCAGCCTCGGTTAACGACATCTGTGCCATCAAATAAATTAAGTAATAGGTTTGTTAAGTGTTTGGGAGCAGATAATGAAGGAGTTGAACGATTTGGATCATTGGGTACAACAGGTAATATTTACTTTCTCCTAGAGAGCCCCGTTTATCCCTCTTGAGCGTGGAGTGGGACAACACACGTCTTGCTAATCAACCCTGGAGTGTTTGGGTGGGGCTGTGTGGAATAATTAGGAATGACTGTGGATGCTGGCTGTAATTACTCCAGGAAATGTTCCCCGAATTAATGACACTCTTGAAAATGTTTTTGCGCCCAAACTGCATCACCCAGTTTTGGAGAGCAATTAGCATGAAATGAGCTGGAGGCTGTTGGCAGTGATGTGCTGCCCTGAGTGTCACTTGGCTGGGGAGTGACACCGTGGCTCAGGATCATAAACACACCTGAGGAGCTGGCGTGGAAAGGGACATTACTCATTGCCAGGATGATGGGGCACGGACACTCAGCAGGAGCTGGGACATTTCAGAGTTCAGCTCTGCTTGGTGACATCACTTCCCACCAGCCCAGGAGCTCCAAGGACCTGATCCAAAGCTCTGGTCCTGCAAAGTGTGTCCATAGCAGTGTGATTTTCCCCCAGGAGCGTGTGATGCTCCTGGTCCTGCTGTTTTCCAGGAAGGCAGCAGTTCCTCAGCTGGGGCATTTTCTGCTTTTGGGATGATATTTGTGATAATCAGTGTTGGGGGGGGGGAGGGGAAACCAGTGAAGATTCCATGTCCCTTCATGGTGCAGGTGAACTTCCTCCAGCACTGACAGCTCGTGCCAGGTCAGATCCTATCCTCACTTTTCAGATCCAGGGAATTCATTTGGAACAAAACCCACATAAAGATGTCATAGAATGGCCTGGGCTGGAAGGAACCTTAACAATTATCTGTGTTCCTTTCAGCACAGGCTGGATCCATCCCTGACCTCTACATCCACCATGGGATGACCTATCCCAGCCCCGATCCCAGCTTTTGGCACATTGCACATTGCCAAAGTTGGGTGTCCTTAACTGCTGCCTCTTGTTCTTCCTCCACAGCACTCAGAGAGAGGCTTGGAACAGCCCTTCCCTGGCGCCATGGCCTCAGGCTGCACCAGGGAACTTTCAGGTTGGATGTTGGGAAAATTCCTTCTTGGAAAGGGCTCTCCAGCCCAGGGCAGTGTTGGAGTCCCCATCCCTGAATGTGGCACTTGGGGACACAAGTCAGTAGTGGCCTTGGCCGTGCTGGGAGCATGTTTGGACTCCATGGTGTTGGAGCGCTGTTCCAACCCCAGTGATTGTGTGATTCCATGATTCCACATCCTGCTAAGGCAGCTCTGCTGCTACCAGGACTTTTCCAGCAGTTGGACACGTCTTTCCACAGCTGTAAAATGCTAAAAAAAAATCCCTTTCTGTTCCATTTTGACATCATCACACAAGATATTCCCACTTTCCTGGCATTCCCATCATCATCAAGCAGCACAAAGAATTGCTAAAAAGCCAACATTGAAACGTTCAAACTTCACCAAAGCCTGTTTTCAGCTCCTCACCCTTCTGGAGAACCATCCTGCTGGTGCCTGTGAGTCATGTGTTGAGATTAATTTATTTTGTGGTGCAGAGAGGTTTTTACAACCCTGTTTGAAGGGATTGAATCATTCTTTGCTGATGATTTAAAGATGCTGGTTTATTTCTCTGGTGATTGCAAATGAAAGCGGGATCTTAGCACCGAGTGTGACCCCAAAACATAAAGAAATAAAATTTTATAGAATTAACTGGGTTCTAACTATCTTAGTTGGTGCTTAGTTCTGTGTGTTGGCAGGCAGGGAATGTTTTCTTCCCATGAAAAAGGGTTAATATTGACACTTGGGATAGTTGATTTTCATGTTTACTCGCTAAATATCCCATAATAACTGCAGGAAAAGGCCCTTCTCCAGTCATTTCATCAGCAATAAATAGACTTTGGAATAATTGATCAGCCTGGAGATGAGCACAACAAACCCATTCCACTCACCAGAGCCACAGATCCAGTATTTATAGTTCAGCACTGCGATCCTGTCCAAGTGTAGAACTAAAGGTTAAGTCTTGGATTAATTTCCCATTCCCAGCTTGGTGCCGACACGGCTCATTTGCAGCCAAGCCTCTCAGTGCAGAGCAGGGACATTTGTCTTCATTTGATAAAGTTTCTGCTAAAAGTGGTGTTTTTCTCAGCCTTTTGTTTTGAGGAAAATAAGTCTCAGCTAGCGCCTGAGGAGTGGCTCTTCACAGGTACCTCATTGCATGGAATTCTGGAATGGTTTGGGGTGGAAGGGGCCTTAAAACCCATCCAGTCCCACACCCACTGTCCCAGGGTGCTCCCAGACCTGTCCAGCCTGATCTTGGACACTTCAGGGATCCAGGGGCAGCCACAGCTTCTTTGGGCACTCTGTACCAGCCAGGGCTTCCCCCTCCTCCCAAGGAGGAATTCCTTCCCAATATCCCATAACCCTGCCCTCTGGCACTGGGAAGCCATGCCCTTGTCCTGGCTCTTGAGGCCCTTGTCCAAAGTTGCACCAGGGAAGGTTCAGGTTGGGTATCAGGGAAAATATCTTCATGGAAAAGGCTGTCAAGCCCTGGCAGAGGCTGCCCAGGTCAAAGGTGGAGTCACCATCCTTGGAAGTGCTCAGAAAATGTGTGGATGTGGCACTTGGGACACAGTGGTGGACGAGGT
Source organism: Zosterops lateralis (assembly GCF_965231275.1). NCBI lineage: Eukaryota > Metazoa > Chordata > Aves > Passeriformes > Zosteropidae > Zosterops > Zosterops lateralis. The sequence goes on from NC_139775.1 coordinate 6,428,471, forward strand.
GGGGGTGGGTTGATGGTTGGATACAGGGATCTTGGAGGACTTTTTCAGCCTTAACCTGTGCAGATTAGCTTGAAGGCAGATTTATTCTCGTTTACACCCCTTTGAGCCCCCCAACCATCTCACACATGTGCTGGAGAGCCTCACCTAATTAAATTTCAGGAGAACAGGAGAGCTCTTGGGAGTTGTGTGGGCTTTGGTTGAGAGATCTCAGGACTGTCAAATGAAAGATTCATCTCCCAACTCTTTCTCCTCACAGCAAATGCTGCAGAGCAGAGCCAAATTTACTCTGCACTTCATACATCTGGGTATTAACTCTCTGGTGGGGCTGGGAATTACTTCCAGGAGACAGACTGGAGGAGGCTGAGGCTCTGCTCAAATTTCAGATACCAGCCCATGGTGTCTTTTCTCCCTGCTCTTTCCCCTGCTTATCAGAGTTTTTTTGTCTTTGCTGCTTTTCTGAGGCAGCACTGTCATCCCACATGATGGGGAATTTCTCATCATGGTTCCTTGGTGGTATTACATCACACACAAACCACTCTGTGATGCTGCTGCTGCAGCCCTTGACGTGTTTGGAGATTTTTAATCTTCTGCCAAGCACAGGAGAGGCAAAATCCAGGGTGGGGTGGGCATTGGTGTCTCACAGTTCATCCTCTCACCCAAGAGGCCCCACCAGAACTAGGTTCTCCAGCTGATGAGTCACCTCAGGAGTGAGGGGTCACTCCTGCAGCCTGAGAATGATGGACAACTTCATTAAGCTGGAGGTGAGGACCCCTCGGTGGGTTTGGTGAGTCTGGACCTCTGTTTGGTTTTCATCTCCCATCAGTGATTCAGTGATTCCCTCTCTGTGCTCGGTTTGAAGCAGAAATAATTCCACTGACTCACCTGGGCCTTAACTATTGTCTGTAAAGGCTTTGAAATCGTAAAGGATCAATGCCTTGAGAGTATGGGTGATTGTGGCATGAGCTCAGCCCAGAATCCAAGTGAGGAAACAAATTCCCTTGGCTTGGAGCAGCAATTCCGTGAAGCTCTGCACAAGTATCACAAGTCTGTGAGTTTTTTTCCTTACCTTTGTGCTAATGGATCCATTGTTTCGTGTAAAGGTTTCTCCTGCTCTTGTTCTATCCTGTGTGACATTTACAGTACTCTTTGTTCCATTAGCAAAGTAACTTGAGATAGTTTATTATCCTTTGGAGACTTCACTGCCTTCTGTTTAACTTCCACGTGACTAGACCCTGAAGACAAAACCTCTTAAAATAGTGTATGAGACTAAAAATAGTGAGGAATGAGTTGTTTCTTAGGAGTCAAATAATTAATTTAGTGCACTTTAGCAAGATCTGCAACATTAGGAAACACCCCTTGTTGTTTCCTCTTTCTCTTCAGAGCCACCAAAGCTTGCAGCAGCTTTCTCAGGGAGTCAAGGTGTGTTTTACCTCACAGCTTGAAGCCGTAATTTGTTTCTAGCAACTACAGCGCCTTTATTCCAGAGGAACAGACAAATAGCATTTAATCACGTTCTGAATCACCAGGGGCAGGAATTGCTCCGTGATCCGAGTTTGTTACACAAGGACACGCTAAAGATGCAGGAAAATGGCAAAGGTTATTGCTGGGGCTTTTCTGGCGTGCTGCCACCACAGCACCTGAGGGACCCAGGCAGTTTGGGTCCCCCTCAATGAATGCCTCATCCCAGCCCCACACAAACACTGTTCTGATTCCCCAGGGGCTCAGCAATGGGATGGGTGTTGGAAAACATCAGGATTTACTGAGCCACGTGTGTGGGAATATCTTTTTTTTGCCATCAAGGCTTTGCTCATTCCCAGGGTGAAGTAATGCAGGAGGCAGCAGGGATGTGAATCTGGGAAAGGAGACAAAGGGGAACTGCAGGGATTTGGTGTCTGAGCAGAGATGGAGCAGTAGGGAATCAGAGCAACGACCTGGGCAGCCAGGCAGGGTGTTCATCATGTCACATTTTAGAGTGGGATCCGCAATCCCAGCTCACTCCAACCTTGTCTGAAAGTCACCTCCTTGCAGCAGCACCAGCTGTGCTCCATTTTGGGAAGTGCCTGGCACTGCCTGGCATGGGATGGGCAGCAAAACTGATCCCTTCTCCAACCTCCAACTTCAGTTTTGTGCCTCCAGCTGATTTCACAGCGGTGAAACGGCTTTTGGCTGATTTGTATCTGTCTCTCTACGGCCAGCCTACACAGGAAGGCAAAGCTGGGCAGTGTCCAGGTGCAGGCTCTTGGAGCAGGAGGCTCCAAATTACTTGGGCCAAACTTCCATTCCCTTGTGTGGTCTTTGGCAACGTGCTGAATACTCTGTGCCTCAGTTTCCCAGCCTGAAGAACAGGATGATCCCAATTAGCAGAGTTGGATGAGTTTGCAGAGTGCAGGACAGCAGGCTTTGTTCCTCTTCATCCCAAGTGATGTCACCTCCATCCTCTCATACTCCCACAGGGATATGCTGGAGAGCCCAAATGGCCAAAAAATGTCGTGTATAGAACAGGCATTAATGCCCAGGAGTGCAGAGGCCCCATCGCAGCGCTGGCCTCTCCGATTGCTTTGTTTTCCTGCTGGCTGAGTTGCTAACCTTCCAATAAACACCAGAGCCATTATCATAAAAATGTGGAAAATGCTGTCATTAAACCCCACCGGTTTCGCTTTCAAGTGCCTCTTTCTGGGACATCAAATTCATTTAGCTCATTCTCCAAAGCCACAAATCCTGAGTGGCTGCAGTAATGTGTGTGGTGGGAGGTGAGAGCACAGCAGGAATTAAATCGGGTGGAGAGGCTCTTCGGAGGGCTCGGCTGGGTTTATTGCAGGGGTGAAGATGTGATGCCTCCAGTTGCTCACCCCTCTCTCCCCTCAGCCGTGGAGTTCCTCAGGATGTTTTCCAGAAACCCCAATTCATGCTCTGGAACTGTGGTGGAGATGGTGGGCACAGTGCAGAAATTGGAGGTGCCCTCTGGAGAACCGGAGCATCCAGCAGGATGGGCAGGATGCAGCAGAGCCTTCCTCTTAGAAAAAGAGTGATTTTATTCTAAAATAAAAGAAGAAAACCTCAAATGCTTTCAGCAGCAGAGTCATGTGATAAATCCCTATGGTTAGGTTCCTCAGAGAAGTTGTGGCTGTCCCATCCCTGGAAGTGTTCAAGGTCAGGCTGGACAGAGCTTAGAGCAGCCTGGGATAGTGGAAGGTGTCCCTGCCCACAGCAGGAGGTGGGACTGGATGGGCTTTAAGGTCACTTCCAACCCAAACCATTCCAGAATTCTGTGATTCAATGATGATCCCATTCCCCTTCCTCTCAGCAAATGTGGAATGACATCATTAAGGGTTCATCCAAGCACTGGGGTGGCTGAGCTGTGTCTGTGTGTTTGGGAAATGTGATGCTGGAGCCAAAATCTGAGGGTTTAAATAAAACCATAAAAATGGGGTTTCCAAAAGGGCTTGGGGTCAGCTGGATCCTGCCAGAGCTCAACAAACATAGAGAAATGACCTGAGAGGCTGAAATCTCAAATTCCTCTGAGTCTGTACAAGACTTCCATAGGAACCAGGACTTGTTCAAAAGTTTTTTATCTCCCAAAAATAAGCAGGATTTTGCTCCTCTGGGGGAGTTCCTGGCACAAGCCCACCCCGGAGCAGCACAGTGCCATGTGCCCGCTGACGTGCTACGGTATTTGCGGAGCATCGGCTTCTGCAAGGGGAAGAAGAATCCTAAAATTATCTTTACTTACTTAGAATATAAATAGAAGACAAATTGCTTATCAGCTGTTTCGTTGGAAAGATATTTAAAAATACTTGGGAGAGGAAACATGTACTCTGCTGGAGATCCGGAGCCACAGTGTATCCTCAGGGTCTCGGCGCCTTGTGGACAGAGCTGCTGGCTGTCAGCAGGGATCATTCCTGGGAGGAAAGGGTTCAGTTCATGGAGAGTTTATCAGGCTGACAAGTTATCCAAGTCATGCCAAAAACACAGAGAAAAGACACTTTAGGCAGATTGCTGGGAATGAGAAAATCTTCCATTCCTGGCTGGGAAGGTTGAGCCCACTTCGGAGTGTGGCTGCGGTGAAATGAGGTGCTAAACCTGCCTTCCTTTGGGCACAGGGCAGGTGCAGAACAAGCCAAGAGCAGCATCAGGTGCTTCCAAAATCCATCCTTCCCTCGTGGGGAGGGGGGAGTGTAATGGCTTTTGCTGGAGTAGGAGCAGAGCTGACAGCACATGTCCTGTGCTGGGTGACCCCGGGGATGTGCTGGGCTGCTCCGTGAGCTGTACTGCTGCCATTCATTAATGGCTCTATTAAACATGAAAGTGCTGAGGCCCTTCTAATGTCCAGAGCACTCAAGGGGTGACAAAAATAGCCCCATCCAGCAGGGATTGGCTCAGAGTGAGACGGGAGCCGGCCGCGTCCTTATTGTAAACCTGGGCTCTTCCAAGAACTCGAGCCCTGGATGAATTGGACTCTGCCCTGGTTCATTACAGGAACGAGTTGTGCTCTGCACAGATGTAACTTCCAGCATCCTCTCACAAAAGGCTGGATTCCCCTCTTGCCGACTGGGATTTGCATTCACTCCAGCCTTCTCAGAAGAGGAAAACCATGAGGCTCCACACTGACGTTGCCCATCCCCACATGCTCTGATCCCTGCCAGGCCAAGGGGCTGGTTCCTACAGGAGGAGGATGTTGCTTGGCTGAGATCTCACACTCCAAGGGGTCCTCAGCATGGCTCTGTCCTGAGTGTGAGCCTGAAAAAACATCCTCCAGAGAGGAGGGGCACAGAACACCAACAACTGCAGGCTGGGCTGATAGAGAAAGTTTCCACTGGGAAACACTTCCTTGTGTTTGTTGAGTGGGAAAAGATGGGGCTGGAAGGTAAAGGACTGGGAGATCCCAATGATGGGAAGCAGCCTGGATGGGATTCCTTTAAACCATGTTAAAATAAAATCCACAAAGAGAAATCCCAACCCTCTGCTCAGAGAAGCTCTGGCTGCCCCATCCCTGGAAGTGTCCAAGGCCAGGTTGGATGGGGCTTGGAGCAACCTGGGATAGTGGAAGGTGTCCCTGCCCATGGCAGGGGGTGGAATGGGATGGGCTTTAAGGCCCTTTCCAAAACCAAACAATTCCATAATTCTAAAATGCTGAGATTAAAATTAATCAAGCTACTGTGTGGCCTGAAAAAAAAACCTGGAAATTATTCAGTCCTAGTCCAGCATATAAAGCCAAGAACTTCCCTAATAAACAGGAGGAACTGGAATTGCTCTCTGATGAGCATAAACTTTACCTGCTTGGTTTCATTAAGGAATCTGGGGGCGGGGGGGGGGGGGGGGGGGGGGGGGGAAGGGCGGAATCAGTTGACTGGAAAGGCAGAATTGATGTTGTTATCATATTTAAGAACTGGAGTGGCAGAAGAGG